>NC_086292.1:21047912-21647912 GCF_963924245.1 Chroicocephalus ridibundus
CCTCATCCTGAAAAATACTGACCGACCCCATCAGACGAGAATACATTCACAAGTGTAATGCTTGGAGAGAGAGAGAGAAGGAGAAAGAGGAGGAGAGCAGAGAAAGAAGCAGCAGGAGAGCTAGAGAGGAAAGTTCAAGACATAACAGGACTTTGGCACGGTTTAAGACTGTAAGTTTAAACAATCACCACTAAGGCGAAGGAGAATTTTTCATCCTCATGTCAACATCCCACCGAAAGAAGGAAAAACAAAACAAATCAAGAATTAAAAAAAAATAAAGTAGGGAATCGGAGGAAGAGGGATTGGGGCAAGGAGGAAAAAAATTATCAAAGAAACGACTGCGATTGCAAAAAATGACAACAAAAAAAAAGAAATCCAATCCTGAGAAAAGGACATGGCTAGTCCAGCGTCTGGGCTTGCAAAAAATAGTAATAATTATAATATAATAATAAAAGACCCCCCCCTCCAGATCCTGGCAGTTAACTAGGTGTAGCCCTATGCGGTCGTCGGTGTGGAAACTCCATTTCCATGGGAGCGAGCTGCAGTTGGCTTGATTTGTCCTCTTTTTTTTTGTTTTGTTTTTGTTTTTTGTTTTTCCTTGTTCACAACGCATTTGGTCCAGTCTCTGGCCGGGCAGCAGCTGCCTTCACACATACCACTCATTAAAATTGGGGGGCAGTCCAGGGTTGTGGCCGGGGTTACTCTGCAGGGCGGCCGGCGGCGTTTTAGTGGAGTCCTTACTGCCGGCGGAGCCCACCGCAGGGGGGGTGGAGGACTCGTAGCCCGAACTGGCTGCAGGGGAAGAGTCCGACCCCTGGGATTCGTGCACCTAAAACCAAGAGGCAGAGTTGGGAATGAGCCCGGGGTCCCCTGCCACCCCGCTGAGCCGGGTTGGGACGCTCTCCCATGCAGGAGGGACACCGGGGTCCTGCCTGGCCACCCTCAGCACTGGCGGCAAACGCCTGCCTCCGCTCCTGGCCACTTTGCTGTGGTGTCCCGGCATGGGGGGCTAGAGCATCCCAGCGTGGGGGGGCTGCATCCACAGGCCAGGTTATGTTTGCACAGCCCTCCAGCACCCAGCCATGCTCTGGAAACCGGGCAGCGCTTGGGACGGTGAAAGCACAAAAAGAAACTACGCCATTTCCCCGGGCTGCACTCCAGCCACGGCCTAGAGACGGGGGAGGGCACGGGGCACGGCAGGAGCACGGAGCTCTGCGGCAGGAACCGCTCGGCTCTGCCCTGCCCTGGGGAAAGGAGCCCTGAGCGCACCAGCGACTGAGCATCCCTGCTCAGGGAGGAAAGGGCTGGGGCGCAGGGGTGATTACCTTCATGTGTTTCCTAAGTGAGCTGGGGTGGGTGTAGGATTTGTCGCACACCTTGCAGATGTAGGGCTTGTCCGAGGTGTGGACGTGCATGTGTTTCTTCCTGTCGCTGCTGTTGGCGAAGCGCCTGTCGCAGCCCTCAAACTCGCACTTGAAGGGCTTCTCACCTGTGAAATTCAGAGAGGGTGAAGGAAGGAGGGCCGTTCCCCTCTCCATCCCTGCCAGCCTCCTCCCAGGACGACCTCTGCCCCGCTTGGCCCACCTTGGGGATGCGCAAGCACCCCCAAAAAATAAATATGAAGAAAGGGAAGATGGACAGCAGGGGTTTGTTACGTGCTGGATAAATTCGGGTCAGCCTTTGTTACTTTTCCCTTGTCTCCCGCCAGACCCGTGCCGTGCTCCGGTGGGGATGGAGGCTAGGCGAGCCCAGGGAGGGAGAAGACCCCAGATAAATTCAGCAGCTCGGACAGTTTTATAAGACTTACTCAAGGATACAAGACAAAATACGTTTGCTTCCTGCCTCCCCCAGGCCCCCCCTTCCCTCCGCCCGTGCGGAAGGCTGAAGGGAAAACGGAGCTGCAAATAAAAATACTTTGACAAAAGTATCGCTGATGCAATTAGGAGAGACGCCAATCAGGCCTTAAAAATAAAATAAAAAGGAGCGGAAGTCACCGAAAACGAGATTTCATTAGCATTTCTATAGCTCCCTCCGCCGAGGCGCGCAGGGGGCCGAGAGCGGCGGCGGGGCCGCGCAACCTCCGCGCAGCCCCGCGGGAGGTGTGTGCCCCACCACCACCTCCCGCCCCCCGGGGGCCTTACCTGTGTGGGTCCGCTTGTGAATCTTGAGGTTCTCGGAGCGGGCAAAGATCTTGCCGCAGCCCGGGAAGGGGCAGGGGAAGGGTTTCTCCCCCGTGTGCACCCGAATGTGGTTGACCAGTTTGTATTTCGCCTTGAAGGACTTGCCTTCCCGCGGACACTCGTCCCAGTAGCAGATGTGGTTGTTCTGCTCCGGCCCCCCGACGTGCTCCATGGTGACATGGGTCACCAGTTCGTGCATGGTGCTGAAAGTCCTGTCGCAGCTCTTCTTGGGCCGGCTGAGCTGGCTCTCGTCGAGCCACTTGCAGGACAATTCTTGCTTGATGGGCTGGCGCATGTACCGAAAGAAAGCCCCGGGGCCGTGATGGTGGTGGTGGTGGTGGTGGGCCGCCACGTTCATCCCCATATTCATGTTCATGTGGTTGTAGTTGTGGAACTGGGCGCCGGCGTAAGGGTCCGTGCGGGGGCTGGAGACGGCCCGGTAGGGATCCGGTCGCCCGAAGAGGTCCCCGCGTAGCCCCAGGTGCATCTGCCCGTTGTCCACATGCCCGTTGGGGGACGTGTGGCTGGGGCTCTGCTCGTGAAGCCCCGGGAAGAGCAGGTAGCCCGGGGTGTCCGGGATGCCGCCGGGGCCGTGCAAACCGCCGGGGGAGCCGCCGAAAATCCCGTGTTGCGCCGTACCGGAGGCGGCGTCCGCGATGCCGGAGCCCCGGTTGCGAAAGAGAAAATCGCGGGTGGAGTTGAAGGCGGCGGCCCCGCCGTAGGAGGGCACCTGGCCGGCGTGGTGGTGGTGATGGTGGTGGTGGCCCAGGGCGCTGGCGTAGCCCGGTGCCTGCGGCGTGAAGGCCGAGCTCTGCCCGGCGGCGAGGTCGTGCGGGGCCGCGTTCAGCTTGAAGGCGGCGGCGGCGTGCGAGGAGTCCCCGAAGGGGCCCAGCCCCATCCCGGCGGCGGCATCACGGCCCGGCATCTCGTGGTGGCGGGGCGCCGCGAAGCCGCCCACCCCCAGCGCCGGGAACTGCGGCCCTCCGTCCAGCAGCATCGTCATGGGGCGCGGGGCCGCCGGCGCGGCGACGGCGGCAGCCTGGTGCTCCCCCCACCCCCCCTTCTTTAAAAAAAAAACCTACAAAACCACCCCAAAACGCACCCCCCGTCCGTCAGAAAAAAAAAAAAAAAAAACAACAAAAAAAAATCACAACCAGCGCCCCCCCCGCCCCCAACCCCCCCCCCCCCCCCCCCCGCCGGGCAGGGCCGGGCAGGGCGGCGCAGCAGGGCCAGGCGAGCGCGGCCCCGCTCCCGCTGCCGCCGCCGCCGCCGTCGGGGCACTGACGGGGCGCCCGCCCGCGCCTCGCACATAAACCAACGCCCGGCCCCGCGCCGCCACCGCGCCAATGGGGAGCCCCGCCGGCCGCGCCCGCGTCACCTGACCCGCGGCCCGGCCCCTCCCATTGGCGGGCGGGCGCTTGATTGGCACCCGCCCCGTTCCGACGGGGCACGCTGATTGGGCGCGGGAGCTCCCGCAGGTAAAACGGAGCGGGGGGGGGCGGGGGGCGGTAGGACACGGCGCGGGGCGGGGCGGGGGGGGAACCCCGCGTACCGGCCGCGGTAGCGGGGGGCGGCGGGGACAGCCCCGTGCTTGCCCCTCGGTCCCGATGCGGGGCGGTGGGGGTGATCCGCACCCCACGCGTGTCCCGCCGTGCAGTGCCATCGCCCCAGACGCCTCCCGGGTCGTTTCCCCCAGGAGTGGGGGGAAAAGCGCGGGGTGGGGAGCGCGAGAAGCCGCCGTGCCGCTTCAAAAATAAATAAAAAAACACGTTAAACCCCGCACCGGCGCCTTTGGGGCGGCTTTTCTCTTTATTTCCATTGAGAATTCCAAATTCGAATTCCAATTTATTTTACATTTTAATTTCAACTTTTAGTCTCAATTTTTAATTTTTAATTTATTTTGTCTTTATTGCCTACACGCCAGGGCAGAGCCGCCCCGAGCCGGGCGGGCAGAGTCCGCTCCTGCCTCCCCTTTCCACCCCCTCAGCCTCCTGTCCCCCCTCCTCGCTCCGCCGGCCCCGGCGCAGTCGCCCCCTTTCCCCCCCCTCGCCCCACGGCGGGGGGGGGGGTCGCACCCCGCTCGGCGGGGAGCGGGGCTCCGTCCCCTGCCTCCCCCCGGCCCGCGGAGCGCGGCCGTGCAGCGCAACCCGCGCCGCGTTTTTCCTACACTCCTTTAGCTTTTTCTTTTTCAACCCCCCGTCTCTCTCTTTCTTTCTTTTTTTTTTTTTTTTTTTCCTTTTTAATTTTATTTTGCAAAGGCAACGTTCTGCCTTGGAATAATTATCAGTTGCAGACAGCGCTATAAATCCACTCATTTTCTCTTCTGGAAAGCATTTGCAAAGAACTATGGGGAGCAAGAGTGGAAATAAAAGGCAGAAAGAAAGATGGCTGTAATTGTAATATCCTGAGATTTGCTGAGCCCCCAAGTCTGGCTATTGGGCAGGTCTCAGCCTCGCCGCCGGCTCTCTGCAGGAAACGTAAAATCTGATCAAGTTCAGAGACGCATTGAGAGCCCGCTTCAAGCAGCGCTTTATAACCGCGGCCCTTTCACATCCTTCCCCCCAATCAGCCCCGGGAAAGGCTTGGCATTCTTTATTTTAGGGTTTGCAGGGAAGGGGGAAAAAAAAGGCGGGGGGGGGGGAGGAGGAAAAAAAAAAAAAAGAGAGAAAAAAATGAGAGAAAAAAAAGAAAGGAGAAAAAAAGAAAGGAGAAAAAAGAAAGGAGAAAAAAGAAAGGAGAAAAAAGAAAGGAGAAAAAAGAAAGGAGAAAAAAAAAGAAAGGAGAAAAAAAGAAAGGAGAAAAAAAGAAAGGAGAAAAAAAGAAAGGAGAAAAAAGAAAGGAGAAAAAAAGCAAAGAGGGGGGAAAAAGCAAAGAGGGTAAAAACAAAAAAGCAAAGAGGGAAAAAAAAAAAGCCACAGATATAAAATCTCCCCGAGAGGTAACACCGGTGCCCGTCAAACACTCAGTTTTCCCAGGCCACGGCCGCCAAGAGCAGTCCCAAACTCGGAAGGTGAGTTCCCCGCCGCCGTTAGCCCACGATCGCAGCCGACCACCACCAGGCGGGAGCTGGGAGGGGCCCCCGCCGGGGGGGACCGGGGTCGCGGCCGCCTCCGTTGCGCGGGGAGAGGGGACGGTGGACGGCGACACCCGTCAGGATCGGAGCCGGGAGCTCGGGAACCGGGGCAGGGCCGGGGACAAGCGGGCACCGACCTGCGGCCCCCGGGGCCGCGCTCCCCTCCGCTTCGCGGCTCTACCTGCCTGTCTCCGGAGGGCTGCGGTGGGGTAATTAATTACCTCCCGCACGTGTTGGGGTTTCTCGGCAACACCCCCCCCCCGCCCCCCCCCCCCCCCAAAAAAAAGAAAGAAAGTAAAAAAAAAAGGGTAAAAAAGGGGCATAATTCAATTAGCCCGTCAGCTGAGCGCCGGGGAGGGCAGCGTCTCTGAAGTCGCCGACCTGGGGCGACCGAGGGCGACTGACCCCTGCTTGTGCGGGAGGCCTCACGTGTGGCATTGTCTGTCCCTAATGGGATGCGCCGGGGCCCGGCCGGTGGCGAGGAGCCGGCGGGCCAGCGGTAGCCGCGCCGCGCTGCCCGGCCCCGGTGCCCACGCAGGGCTGCTGCTGCTGCCCCGGCCGGGCGGCGTGGGATGGAGAAGCGGGGGGACACACACCGAGAAACGCCCCGGCACAGAGAGAAGGAGCGAGCGTGGCTCCACGGCGGCAGAAGCTTTTTTTTTTAAAAAAAAAGAAAAAAGAAAAAAGAAAAAAATAATAAAAAAATTAAAATAATTCGGTTTTTCGCCTAAAAAAAAAATCCCTGCGAGACCGCGGGGCTTGGGGAAAAGCATCCCGGGGGGATATGAGGGGGGGTGAAAAAGAATAGGAATCGTGGCTTTGGACCCAGGACTCGCCGTTTCGGGGGGGGGGGATCCGTGGCATTGCAGCGCCCGCAGCCCCGCCACGCCGCGGTGGACCTGCGGATCGGGCTACATCAATTAACCCATAAATCTTTATTTTTTTAATACGTTTCCCGTTTCTACTCTGCCAACTTTGCGCGCCTCTGCGCGCCCAGCAACATCCGCACGGGCGTACCGGCGCTATTTACACCCGACCGCTTCCCGGCTGGAATTTGTCGACACGGGGACGAAAAATGACATAAAAAGGCGTTTATTTTTTTTTTTAAGAGCATTGTCGGTATGGCCTATGATTTTTTTTCCCCCTGTACTTTCGTGATTAAAAAAAAAAAAAAGTATAATATATTTTTTACGTATTTTACCCACTTCACTGAATTACGGTTTTATTCAGCGGTATTTCTGGCCGATCCCAATTTATTTTCCGGGAGCGGGGGGGGGGACATCGCATCCCTCTCCTTTTTAATTCTATCCCAGTTGCGAACGTGCAAACAACGGCAACTGGAAAAAGTGGTCTCGCAGGCTCCCTTCTCCCGTCGTGCTGCCAAGGCGAGGGGAAGGCGGAGAAAAACACCCTGCTTTACGTCAAGAAGAGATATTCCTGTAATTCTCCTCCACCGCTTTTTTTTTCTTCCCCTTTTTTAATTTTTTTTTATTATTATTATTATTATTTTCCCTGCCTTTGGGATGATTTGCGAATTTAACAACCGCAAAAAATGCCCTGGGAAGCGGGGTGCGGGTCCCTCCGCTCGGCGGCGGACCCGGACCTCCCCACAGGGCTCCCCCCGCACCCACACCCCGGTGTTGCTCTCCCCCCGCCCCCCCGCCCATCTCCCTGCCCCGGGGGTTCCCGGGGCTTAGCGATGCCCCGTCCCGCCACCCCGGCGCGGTGCAGGGAGCTTCGCCGGGGGGAAGCCCGCAAGGTCTGGGCCCTGCAGCGCGGGGGGGGGTGAGGGGGAAATGGTCCCCAGTGGGTGCCCACCCGTGGCGGCGGATTTCGGAGCGGGGCAGGTGAAGTTTCGGGGATCGAGGGGTGTGTGTGTGTATGTGTGTGTGCAGCTCCGTGGGTTTCCCTCGTCCCTTACACCGAGGGTGCGAGGAAAAGGGAAAACAAACCCGGGGAAACAGCCACAAAAATCCCCCCGCGCCGACCTGCCGGAGAGGGGGGATATTTCATGCGCCTTAAATAGCTTTTAAACCGCGCTGTATCGCGGATAAATGAATATCCCTAACAAGCGTAAAGACAAGTAGTTTTTCTCCTGCCATAAACATATTGCATCTCCAGCGTAATTAAATGCAAACCAGGAGCGAACGAGACATTTCCATTGTAGCTGTCACTCAGCGGAGGGGGAATCACATGTACATTTGAACTTCAGAGATACGGGCTGGAGTAAACAGGTCTGAACTTCGGCGAGGGGAGGGGGCGAGGAATATCAAAGGCCAGGCGGAGGCGAGCAGAAAGACCTCAGTGGCGAGGAAATGGAGGTGCCAGCGGGCTCCCTCCCGCAGCCTGGGGAGCCGGGTCGGCACCGCATCTTCGCCTCCGGGTCGGGGTTTATCGCGTATTTGGTGATGACGGGGAGAAGTTCCAACTCCCCCCCAAAAAAACTTAAAATCACCGTTCAGCTGCGTGGGAAACACGCGTGGGGCTCGGAAGCGAGTGGGGAAACCGCGAGGACGAGTTAGAGCTGGTGCAGAATAAATGGGGCCGGTCGCCCCGAAGGCGGCCGAGGCAAACCCGGGGGCAGGGGACGGTGGGGGGCGCAGCCCTGGGGGCCGCCGGACCTCCCCCCCTGGGGTGCCCACGAACCTCGATGGCCACGCAGCGGGGTGACTCCGGGTCAGGCCACCCCCGGGAAGGGGGAAAATGCCCCCCGCGAAGCCGTTCGTACGAGGCACGGTGCAGAGCCGTGAGCAGGCGGAGGACGAAGCCGGGCCCTCGGCACCGCCGCCCGGCCGAGAGCATCCTCTCCCTCCGGCCGCCCCCCTCTGAAATCCCCCCGCTCCTCCGAGGAGCGGAGGGGGTGGTGATGGGGGGGGGAAGTGGCGAATATCTCAATCAGCGAGGAGGTGACCTGTGACCCGGAGGGTGGCTCTATTGTCCCGCTCTTGCGGGGGACACAGACTTTAGTCAGCCTTTCTGCGTGACTGAGCCCTGAGGGGCAACCGCAAGCCCCGGGCTCCGGGGAGGCATCCTGGCCTCGGGAGCCGCCAGCCCGGCATCCCGGGGCAGAGCCGCCCTTTCTCCGCCGTGCCGGGGCCGCTGACCCCACCGCCCCGCACCCTGACCCCCACGCACCCTGCCTGTTTCCGAGCCCGCATCCGGGGTACCCGGCCCGGGTACCAGAAACCCGACGAGCGGGGCTCGGAGCCGGGCTGCGGGAGCCGCCTCCGCCGGTGCCTGCCCGGTGGCGGCTGCGGCGGGGCCCGGAGCGGGGCCGGGCACGAGGCGGCGCTGCGGAGCGGCCCGACCGGGCCCCGACGGCTGCCGGGGCCCCGGGGCGGCTCCGGGCACCCCCCGCTGTTGCCTCGCCACCCTGCCCGGACACGACGGAGTCCCCCGCACCCCGTCCCGCTGCCCCGGGCTCATCGCGGAGCAGACGGGGGACGTGGGGCTCCGACCGCAAAGAAAGCCCGGGCCAGCCTGTCCCCGGGCCCGCGGCCCCGCCGCTGCTGGCGGGCTCGCCCGCCTCTCCCCGCCGAGTCGAGCCGCCCCGGGGCCTCGCAGCAGGTGTGAAACCCGATGACAAACCCGGTCGCCGGGTGCAAATCGCCCCGTTTGAAGCGGCACCCCCAGGGACCGGGGGCCAAGCGGGGAGAGCTTCCAGGCTCCGGGGGGGGCGACCCCAAGACAGTGCTGGGGACCCCCCTCCCAGCCTGAAGCCCGGGGCGGCTGCGGGGACACCGCGACACTGCGAGCCCCGGGGTGTGCCAGGGCTCGGGCGCTCTCCCCGCCGCCGGGAGTGGAGGGAGGGGGGGCGGAACGTGGGGTTTACTCTCGCGTCCAGTTTATTCCCCAGCACTGGCCCGGAGCCAGAGGGTCGGCAGCGGGAGACCCCGCTCTCCCCGGCCCCGGGCTGGGGGCTGCGACCGGCCGGGAAACCCCGGAGCCCCCGACGGTGGACTGCAGGGCGGCCCGGTGGAGCAGAGGGCCCTGGGGGGTCCGCAGGTGGGGGCTGGCCGGAGAGGGGCCGGGTAGCTCCGGCCCCAGCCCGCGGGGTCGGGCCGTGCACCCAACATCGGCTGCGGCAGCGCCGTCCCGGGGCACCGACAGGCACACCGGCAGCGGGCACCGAGGGTGTACCCCGCCGCCCAGCAACTCCTAAAGACGGGGACACGATTTCGCCAGCCCCGAGGATGTGTTGGAACAATGTGTTGAACGACGTAAAGTCTTTAAAAAAAAAAATTAAAAGGAAGGCTGTGCCGTTCCCACCGCTCGCCTTTCGCCATCCTTCCTCCGGCACCATCGCCCAGCGACTCTCCCCTCGCCATCGGGGGCTTTCCCCAAGGTGTGGGGGAGAGAATCGAGCTCCCCTCGGCCCCTCCGGCCCGGGGACCCGTCCCCGCCGGTCCCCTTGGGGTGATCTGCCCGTTCCCTTTTTCCCCCTCGTGGGTTTTTTTTTTCCTTTCCTCGCCGGGAAAAGCGGTGCCGCCGCACATCTGCGGCGTCTTTCCCGCTCCTCTCGCCGCCTGTCCCCCGCCTTTCGCCAACGAGGGGACCAGCCCGCAGCCCCGACGGGCTCCGGCCGCCCCCGGGAGGAACGGGGCTCAGCCCCCGCACGCTCCCTTGGGTTAAATACCCCCGCAACGAGAGCCGCTTTCTCCGGTAAAATCGAAGCCTTGGGGCCAAAGAGGGGTGAATAACAGCAGCGGGGCGTGGGGTGTGGGGGGGTCTTGCCCAAATGCTCCCCCCTCGTCGCCCGGTGCCAGGTTTGCTCCAGGGCTGTCGACCCTCTCCCTGCGACCGCGGGGCTTCGGGGAGAGCCAGCTCCCCTCCTGCTGCCGAAACACCCAGATTTCGGGCCGATAGAGGACCCCCCCGCCGATCTGCCCCCTCCTTTTCCCTGTTTTTCCTATCGAATACCCCCAGCAGCGCGTTTCCTCCGCCGCCCCCGCGCAGGCCCCGCGCTGCGGGACGCGGGCGCGCAGGGAAGGCACACCCGGCACGGGGGTCAACGACGGGGCCCCCCGGCACCATTAACCCCCCCTGTAAGCGGGGTGCTTGCCCCGGGGTGAAGGAGTCGATGCCTTTTAAAGGACTTTTATTGCCCAGCCGGGAGGATAGGGTCCGTATCAAGAACCTCGGCGGGCAGAGGCGGGGGAGATCGCGGAAGAAAAGGTGCCTCGAGTGATCAACCCCTGAGCGGGAGGTGCCGGGGAAAATGGGAGGGCGTGCGGTAACCTGGACTTCGGTGGGGACGGCACCGAAAATAGAAGAAAAAAAAAAAAAACAAGAAAAGAAAAGAAGAAAAAAAAGAAGAAAAAAAAGGAAGGAAAGAAGAAGGGTGAAAAAGAAGGAAAAAAGAAGGGAAAAAAGAAGCAAAAAAGAAGGCAAAAATAAGAAGAAAAAATAAGAAGAAAAAATAAGAAGAAAAAATAAGAAGAAAAAAGAAGGGTAAAAAGGAAAAAAGAAAGAAGGAAAAAAGAAGGAAAAAAGAAAGAGGAAAAAAGAAGGAAAAAAGAAGGAAAAAGGAAGGAAAAAGAGAAGGAAAAAAGGAAGGAAAAAAGGAAGGAAAAAGAAAAAAGGAGAAAAAAAAAGAAGAAAAATGAAAACAAAAAAAAAAAGGAAAATGAAAACAAAAAAAGGTGGGGGAAAAGAGAGAGGAACTAAAACAAATCCAAAAAGCAACCAAGCAAACGGAAAGCCCCATCGCAACCCTTCGATTGCGGCTCACAGCTACGTGCCCACGTTGCATTTAAATGCCCTCGGCAGGGCTACCAGCCGGCGCGGCCGGCGAGTGAGCGGTGCGGGCAGGGGTGCGGGCAGGGCTGTCGGCGGGACTTCACGTCCTCCCCATCAAGTTTTCAAAGCCAGGAAACAGCCATTTCCCCACTACCTTCGCCCCTTCCCCGGTAGCTTTCAAGGCGTCCACGTTTATTTTAAAACCTCTGTAGTAAATTGCGTTTGCTTGTAGCTACAAAGGAGAAAGTTAAGCATTTGTCTCTGCCGTTGTATAGGCAGCCAGTTGTTTTAATTAAAGGGTGGGGATCCGTGATATATACACCAGATAAAAGCAAATGCACAGAATAAACTAATTAAAACATTGTGTTTGGAACACATTTTATTTCTTTTTTTGATCTTAGTTGTGTTTTAAAGAAATGTCAGCGCACTATAAAGCAACCTTATTTCCCTTATAGTGTGCGGCGCTTTTCAAAGGCTAGTGTGATATATTTTAGAAAAGAAATCCCGCTGTGAAAGCTTGCGTGTCTTCTCTTTACCAAACTAAGCTCTTGTCAATCATGCCAAGGCATATCCAATCACCAAGTCCCTTTTTGGAAAGCAGCTCATCCCGCTGTGCTTTTATATATCACACCGCAGCATGTTTGGATGCATTTTTACTATCACTTGAGGAGCGGTGACTGATGAGAGCGCAGTTACTGTACCGGCTTCCCCAAACGCTGGAGTTGCTAACAATTTGCCTGGCTATTGTCTGCGTGTCTTTCCCTCCCTCCTCCCCCTTTCCTGCCTCTATTTGTCATGGACACTAAGATGCGGGGGAATATCGGGGCGGGGGGGTGGGGGGTGGTATTACCCCCCGAAGTGCCCATCACCTGCCTGGGACACGGTGACGGGAGGCTCCGCGGCCGCAAAACCCGGGGGATGGACAAAATTGGGGCAAAAATATTAAGGGCACCCCACCTTGCAATGCCCCCCCGCCTCCCTCCGCTGCACGCCGGGCTGAGGGCTACAGGGAGCGGCGGTGCAAAGCCCCCCCACCCCACCCCCCCGGCCCCCGGAGCTCCCCGTCCCATCGCTCCCGAGCCCCGCGGGGGTCCCTTCGCCCGTCGGGGGTCGGGCTCCGGGCGGAGAAGCCCTTTCCAAAGGGGGAGGGCAGGGGGGAGAAGCGGCGAGGTGTGTGCATGAGACACCGGCGGCGGGGGGGGCAGCCGGGCTTGTCTCCCCCCGTGACAATACCGCCTGTGTTTTCTCTCTCCCCTTTTAACGCGAAGTCCTGAAATCGTTGCAGGGGCGCCGCGTTTACCTCTTGATCCCGACGGCAAGTGAGAAAAAAAAAAATAAAATAGACATTTTTTCCTTTTCGCTAAATTTCTGGACCTTAATTGAAGACAAGTGGCAAATGGTTTTTATTAAAATCCCCCTCCCTTTCCTCCGCCTCCAACTCCGGGTGTTTTCAGACAAACTGTGCAAACCTCTGGCAACGCGCACGGAGAGAAACACTCAATATTTCGCCTTTCGGTCATATATTAATATCGCCTGGTTTTGTCTCTCTCTTCCCAAGGGCAAATTTTGGGGGACGGGGACTGTGCCCAGACCTCCCCGGCGGGTCCTTTGATGCGACTGTGTCAGAGAGGAGAGAAAGCGGAGCCGGGAGGGACGGGCATCCCCGACGCCCCTCCGCCTTCCGAGGCGACCTGGGCACAAAGGCTCCCGACGCTCAACCCATTTATAGAGATTTCCCCACCACCTCTTCGGCTCCAGCGTTTTTATCTCCCAAGATTTCTGCACCCCTCGTTTTGCGGGAGGGGGCTGCAAGTTCTCCCCAGACGTTGGGGTGTCCCCAAAGGTCCTTGGACGGATCTGGCCGGAGCGGGAGGCAGGAGATGTTTTTGCCTTTTGCTTTAAAAGCGGGACAGATGCGGACATTTATTTCTATTTTATTTCCCGTTTAACGCAGAGGCGGTGGCTGCTGCATCGCAGCCCGCCCTGAAACGATGAGAGCTAAAGGTGCAAATGAAGCCGGGGCTAACTGGTGCAGGTAGAAAATATATATATATAAAAAATAAATATACATATTTTATATACTTAAAGCCCCTGGCGCTTCGAATGCCGGGAGCCACCCCGTGCCCGCCCCATTTGCCCTGCAGGAAGAAACGCTCGGACATCCGCGCCGTCGCTCCGCGCCCGCGGAAAGCCCCTGCGCGCATCCCCCCCGCTCCCGTTCTGCCGGAGCACGACTGCACACGACTGGGGACCGGCGCCCCCCCGCCTCCTTCCCCCAACCCAGGACCCCCGGCTCGGCGCTCGGAGGAGCAAGGGGTGCTGCCGGCGGTGCCCAAGCCCCCTGTCCCTCTCCCCCCCCGCGCCCCACATATGGGTCTGCAGCTTCCAGCCTCACTCCAGTCGTGTCGTGCCCCCTGCCCCCCCGCCATACGAGCAGTAATTATCTTTTTCCTTTGAACGCCCCTGTGAGTTTTCCTCCACATCAGGCAGAGTAAAGGTCTTCCAGCTCCAGCATTTGTCCTGTGCTTCTCCCTTTCCCCCCAAAAAAACCTTGTCCCTTTGACCCTCCTCAATAAGCGATGCTTTGGGCAGGGGCTCAGCCCTCCTGGCAGCATCAGGCTGTGCAAGGGGACCATCCGCAGCCCCCCGCGTGTGCCGGAGCTGCTGCATTCCCGGGAGGCTCACGCTGAGCCGGGCTGGGCTCTTCCTCCCTCCCCAAACCCCCCCCAAAGGTGGCTTTCTGCCCCTTCATCCCAGCTGAGGTGGCACGGGTGGCAGGGGGGGGCCCGGGCAGAGACCACGCTGAGGGGGGTGGCTGGAGGGGCAGAGACCTCCCAGCCAGAGGTCAGTCTTTGGTGACAAGAGGCCACCTGGGTAGACACATGTCCCCAGGAGCTTCTCCCCCATTTCAGACACCATCAGAGCGGGGCCCTGACGAGGCACTTAGCAGGCTGGGGGGCAGCACCCCACACCGAGCCCCACACGTGTGCTGAGGCTGGAGCTGGGCCATTTGACAGCCCCTGTTGTCACATGCCTTGATGCAGATATATTGCCCCTACTGCCATTCCCAGGGGCTTTGGATAGATATAACGCAGGGGCTTTGCCTGCCCAGGCAAGCAGCCCCCCCCCAGCTTTGTTGGCAGAAGGAGAAGGGACAAAAGCACCTGCTGGGATTGCAGCAAAACGGGTACGGCTGCAGGTACCAGGAAAGGCTCAGCATCACCCGCACTTGCCTGCCAAAGGCAGAAGTCACCGCCAGGTCTCTGATATTGAAGCGACTCACTTAAAACAGTTTTCAAATACTAGTGTTTTGGAACAGCGCTGCTGCTTCATCCCTTCCCCCTTCACTTTTTTGCATTTCTTGAACCTTTACAAGGTACAGAGATACACCTTTTTTTTTTTTTCCCCTCTAAATAATTAATTTAGCAATTGCTAAAAAAGAAAAAGAGCAAAGGTAGAAATAAGCACACAAAACTAATCAAAAAGCTGGGAAAAAATTCAAGATAACCTCCAGTCCCAAAGATCCAAGCAACTCAATGTTAAAATAAGCCTCCTCAAAGGCAGGGGGAAAAAAATAATAATCCATCTCTCTGATCAGAACTAGAAAACATTAGAAATGGCCAGTTTTCTCAGCCTGATCCGGAATTGCCAGGAGGGCACTGTGCCAGCCGTCCCTTGCCACTGATGGGCCACCTCCCTGCAGTGCCTGAAGCGAGACGTGGCCGAGCACGAGGCCGAGTGCACTGGGGGTGTGTTTGCGCGTTGTGTCTGTGTCCCCCCCCAGCCCAGAATCCCCCCGCGAAGGGCTGCCAAGTTCCCTCTAGACAGGGACACAGCACATCGCACCCGTGCTGCTGCCACGCAACATTTCACTTCCCGACGGTAACGGCGGTATCGATCTCTCTAAATGGTAGGATTTGGGCCTTAAGGTCTTTAGCTAATTTTTCCACATGAAAAGGGTTTTTTTTTCCGCCCCCCACCTTTCCCCCAGTGCCACGCTGGGGAAGGGAAGCGGCTCCCGGCCACGGCAGCTCTCCCTGCTGAGCAGGGCTGGCAGGAGAACCCCCTCCCCAGCCTGCAGCAGCATCAGCCACAGCGCAAGTTGCCCATAGGTTTGCACGGATCTCGCTGGCAGAGAAACACCAAAGCTACCCGTGGGGCTGCCCCAGCAGGGAAACACTCACCGGTAGGGATACAGCAAAGTCCAGAAGCAGCTCTTAAATACCCTGGGGGAAAAAAAAAATGCATTTCAAATACTCCAGGGCGATGCAAGTCCAGCAAAACCAGCAGGTTGGAGTCATACTGAAGATGTAGCCATCCCCTCACTCTCCTGACCAACAGCATCAAGAAAACACTGCCTTTTCCTATTCCCCACACGGCAAAACTTACCCCATAGGGCATGAGCCCAGGTTTAACTTATTAAAATCAGCGATGCTCCTCACCTGGTGCTGGCTCAGGAGGTGCTGTGGGGGTGTGAGGTGTGAATGCAGGAGCAGCATGGGGCTCATTGGGCTGCCCCAGCCTCAGCTCAGAGCCTCGGCAGAGGTAAACCCACCGAGCTGGGATGGTTCGTACCCACCAGCTTTAATGAGGATTGGGCTGGGGGACAGCAGGGAAAATTTCAGCCTGGT
This sequence comes from Chroicocephalus ridibundus, assembly GCF_963924245.1. Lineage (NCBI taxonomy): Eukaryota > Metazoa > Chordata > Aves > Charadriiformes > Laridae > Chroicocephalus > Chroicocephalus ridibundus. Next base: position 21,063,536 of record NC_086292.1, read on the forward strand.
ATCTGGAGAGATGGGAACAGGAACTCTAGGCTTATCCTGGAAATTATATCAACTTTTCATACCCATTTTAAATTTTTGACATTAGATCAACCCGTTCTTAAGTGTAGATTTTGTGGTCGGAAATTATTTTACGCGTATTTTCAATAGGAAGGTAGGAAACTAAAAGCTCCCAAATCCATGTGCCTGAAGCAGCGTGGCAGGAAACAACACGCAAGCGGCGCCACCGCCTTTTGTCTCTGTGGGGTGCGAAATAATTTGGGGTCCTCAAGTCCTCGCTAGGAAGAGAATAAGGTGTAAATAAAGCACATGACCTGAGCTCTTCGGCAGTTCCTAATATTGATGGCAATTAGACACATAAATATCTTTGGGAAGGGGGTCCTGGTGCCCGGACTGTGAGGCTGTGTGTGCTCTCAGCCACTCAAACCCCAGGCAAGGACGGGTTTTTCGGAAGTGCAGAAGTTGGCATTATTTAGCTGATATTTTACAGATGCCGCTGTGTGTGTTTTTCTTCATAAATTTGTATTTTATATCTCCAGACAGCAGATAGAAAAATTATTTGCATTGGAAAGCTTTCAGGGGACGAAAGCAGATGATACCCAGACCAACTGTGGTATCGCTATAATAATATATATATATCATTACAATAATTTCCACCTTGAGAATTAGGAGCTGCGTAAAATAGCAGCATAAAATCGGTGGTTGGAATATAAACTCGGCGCCAAGTTCTTGCTGTAGCTGCTGCAAAACTGCACGCGAATCTCATCACAGGAACAGGACGATTGTTTTTAATGGATTTCTTTTTATTAGATTTTTGAAGAGTGTTCACATCATAAAATGCACACAGAAAGTACTGTGTATGTAAAACACAGCCCCATTAATTATGAAAGCTGGTAAATGAATCATACATTACTGCAAATATATTATGCATTGCTTACATCGCTTTGCCATGGCATGTTTGCACGATAGAAATAGAAACTAGAAACGAAAGCTGGAGGAAAAAAAAATAAAAAAACTAAGAAAAAATAGCAATATTAACTGAGGAGGCAAGAAGAAAGAGGAAAAGCACAGTGGGAAGATGTGGCACCAGCATCACCTTTTTTTTAGACGAAGCCAAACTAATGACCCGTGTGGTAGTTGAGTACCTGGTGCTGCGAACCTGGGAGCCGAAGAGAACTCACGGGGTGATTTCTCCGACCAAGTTCTGCGTTATTTTGATAACAGAATCATATGGCCTATCTCACAGAGCCCCGCGAGAGCGCACAAATTTCTCTTGATTTTTCCCCAAATGACTTTTCGTGCCTGCTTGCAGTTTTTTGCAGAGAGTCGGGGGTGTACTGTGCATGGAGAGCGAACAGCCCCTTAAAGCTGATGACTTATTTCCTGCCAAATTTGCTTTAAGAAACCACTTCAGTTCTGTGCACGAGACTTCATGTTGCCGTGATTTATTACCCAGGATATAAACGGAGAGCTGGCTGGTTAGAGTGGAATTCAGAGCAAAATTAATTTTTTTTTTTCTCCTATAGGAAGAATGTTACTATTTCACGCAGCCAGAACCCATTATCTTGTCCCTAAAACTCTCGCTGCGTATTCGCGTATTAGGCAGGGAGAAGAGACACCCCATGAGCCTGCTGAGATAACACACACTCGGCTCAACTTGCAGCCAAATCACGATGCGCCGTAAGGCTGCTGATCCCTCTGAAAAACCACAAGAGTGGGCTCCTTGGGTGTACGAGGAAAAGAAACCAAAACCCTGTGGCGCTAGGTCTCTGTCCGCTCGCTGGGGTTGGTGCTGGCGTGGCAGGGAAGGCAGCTGCCCGTCGAGCTACTGCTGGGGAGAAGAAAAAGAAAAGGAAGAAAAAGAAAAGGAGAAAGAAAAGAAGAAAGAAAAGGAGAAAGAAAAGGAGAAAGAAAAGGAGAAAGAAAAGGAGAAAGAGAGAAAAAGAAAAGGAAGAAAGAAAGAGAAAAAGAAAGAAGAAAAAAGAAAAAAGAAAAAAGAAAAGAAAGAAAAAAGGAAAAAGAAAGAAAAAGAAAGAAAAGAAAAGGAAAAAAGAAAAGAGAAGAGAAGAAAAAGAAAAAAGAAAAGAAAAGAAAAGAAAAGAAAAGAAAAGAAAAGAAAAGAAAAGAAAAGAAAAGAAAAGAAAAGAAAAGAAAAGAAAAGAAAAGAAGAGAAAAGAAAAGAAGAGAAAAGAAAAGAAGAGAAAAGAAAAGAAGAGAAAAGGAAAGGAGAAAAAAGGAAAGGAGAAAAAAGGAAAGGAGAAAAAAGGAAAGGAGAAAAAAGGAAAGGAGAAAAAAGGAAAGGAGAAAAAAGGAAAGGAGAAAAAAGGAAAGGAGAAAAAAGGAAAGGAGAAAAAAGGAAAGGAGAAAAAAGGAAAGGAGAAAAAAAGGAAAGGAGAAAAAAGGAAAGGAGAAAAAAGGAAAGGAGAAAAAAGGAAAGGAGAAAAAAGGAAAGGAGAAAAAAAGGAAAGGAGAGGAAGAGATAAAACAAAAAGAAAAAAAGAGGAAAAAAGAAGATAAAAAAAGAAAAAGAAAACTTTTTGCTCCTAAGCAAGAGGTGTTTTCCCAGTTGGTTATCCCCCGCTGGAGCTGCCGGGCTGTTCCGCTGTCAGAGAGGGGGAAGCCAGGCTGGAGGAGTGGGGAAGGGGGTCCGTCGGAGGGGCCCCTGGCTCTCCTGGGTGTCCCACTGCTGTTGGCACCCCACTGCCCTCATCTGTCTTCAAGACTCCAGCGCAAAACTGCAAGAGAAAAGAGAAAACATGGTGGGGATGGGGCGAAAACCCTGCTGGGCTCCGCGCGGGCAGCGGGGATCTCCAGAGGGCCATTCCCCAAACCAACCTTCTCTGGATTTTCGGAAGGTTTTATTTTAGGCTTAGTTTGGCAGGCGTAGGCTTAATTCAAAGAGCTGCTCCATCCTGGCTCTGCTCAGCACCCGCTGCCATGCCACGCCAGCGTCAAATGCCGCAGGGACAGAGAGAGGTTGGGGGACATTCAACTTTACTGAAGGCCTTTGCCACATGTTGAAGGACATTTCCATTAAACGAGTCATGTTAACGGATCCTATGGAGACATTTGCTGATTTTTGCCGGAGCAAAAGCTTTGAAAGACGGAAACTTGAGAAGCGGGGTGGGGGTGTTGGGATGAGCTGAGCCCGAGGGGGAGGAACGCGGAGAGCAGACGCAAGGGCAGGCGCTGGCTGCTGGCAGCACTTCTGGCAACTGCAGCAAACAGCTCCACAACCCCCGTTTCACACAGCTCGAGGGACTACGGCTGTCCTGAAACCTCATACACACAAACAGCTCTGAGAAGTACTCAGGTTTTGGTGTCAGATCTTACTGCTCTCCAAGTCTGAACGCCCAAGAAAGCTGGTTGCATATTCCTGCCGGTGTTAGACCTCACATCGCATCTCAGATGAAATCGTGGAAAGGTCTCAGTTGGAAGGGACCTCTGGAGGTCTTGAGGCCACCCTCCCCCCTGCCAAAGCAGGGCTAAAGCCAACGTCAAATCATAATAAGCTTTACAGTACGCAATCTGGAAAAGCCAGGAAGGAATTACATCGCAGTCCCTCTTCCACAGGTGACTTTGGTGAGATCTTCCTCATCAAATTCTACCTTTGTCTCACTTTTGGCTGGATAAACTCTTCCAGGGAAGTCTCAGGGATTGTACTGAGCATAAATTGGATTTTCTAAGCCTATAAAGCTTTTGCTGCCCCAAGTACAACTCGCAATCCATTCTTAATCCCTCTAGCACCGACCTACGGGGCTGTCCTGGAGAAGGATGTGGATCACCGTATTTAAATGGTTTGGACTGGAAGAGGGCCAGAGCCTGCTGAAATCTGTCTCTGCTGATCCCGGTGTGTTTTGGACGAAGCCTTGAAGGAGAACGACGGGGACAAAACTCACAGTGTGTTTTGTACTTGGAAAAACGCTCCCTCTTTGTGCTGGGCTGCCACGGGTAAGGAACGGCCCGGTCCCCTGGCAGCAGAAAGCCCTGCCCACCCTCTGTCAGAGAAATAAAAGGAGAATAAAGTGCAAATAAAATTCTAGGAACACTGCAAAGAGATCAGGCAAATCAAAACCTTGGGGATGTCTTATTTGCGTTTCACAAACCCCTTCCTCCTTGTCTATATTCAGCCTTTGGTCCCAAATCTTTCAGTGCCACCCGTGCCAGAGAGCGGCTGCAATGCCCACATGTCAAATTTAGGGACTTTGGATGAGCAGAGTGACCCTGCGACCTTGTTGGAGCGTCTCTCTTCCTCGGGATGCAAATGTCTCCTGCTTACCGTGGGTCAGCTGGAGAAATCCACCTGACGGGGCATCGGTTTGGTGCCCTTTAACACCATCTGGGTCATGAACATGGAGAGGTCATGAACACGGCGAGGGCAAGGCCCTTTAACACCATCTGGGTCATGAACATCTTAGGTTATGAACCAGGCAAGAAAAGATGCCGGGGTGTCGGTGTCAAGCAGGGGCCAGCTGATGGCCATCATGACCTGCACCGGCGAGGTGGCCACATGGGCTAGTGTCGGGCTCCATCCCGCCTCATCCCGGGAGGCTCCGGTGCAGCACCAGAGCTCTGCTCCCCACTGCCTTCTATTTCCACCACCTTCGAGCCAGGGAGAAAAACAAAGCCTTTGGATGATTTCCGCTAGCTCCAGGCGAGCTAGAGCCTCTGCCAAAGAATTACATAGAAGCGGTATTAAAAAACAGGGTTGTCTCCAAAGTCTTTTAAATGCGGTGCTGCAATCGGCGTCGTTCCCGGCAGGCAGGCAGGCAGGGAGACCGACCTGCCCATCAGGACCCCATTTTGCGACTTACAGCAGCCTGTCAGGAAAGATCGATAGTTGGCATGGTAACAAGCTCATTTCCCAAGAATAGAGCTCCTTTTTATTAAATTTGGCTGGCTATTGATCAGTTCCTGATCCACGTATCAAAACATGACAAGCACTTAATAAATCACAGATTTTTATTGAGGCGAATGAAAAAAATAGTGCTATCACGAGGCAGCCGGGGATGCTGCCTGCTTCCGAGGGTGGCCCGCCGGCTGAGGCCAGGAGCCAGGCACGGTGCAGCTATTCCAGGCTGGGACTGGGATGGAGAACAAGCACCAATGGAACCTACTCTTACAGCAATTTCAATGCCGTAATCGGAAGACCCTGTTTTCCCCTGCCACGCACGTCTCTCACAGCAGCATCCCCGCCAAGCAGCTTTTTGTGCTGCGTGGGATTTTATCCCTCCTCCCCGCTCGCTATCCCCGGCTCTCTGCTGTCCATTAATTAACAGTGAAGCCGTGCGGTCCCTCCCCACGGCTCCCAGCCCTCCAAAGCCAGCGGTTTCCCAGGGGTTGCTCTTTGGACCTTGAAAACTTTTCCCTCCACAGCGGGATCCAGGTTCCCAACATATCTGCAACCCGCAGGCAGCCATCGTGTTGCCATGAAGCACCAATACACGGGCAGGCCATGCAGAACTTTCTGAAATCATCTCTAAAGTTCGGCTTAAACTTATTTACCTGGGTCATGCCAAGCAAAGCATCCTTAGGCACGTGGCCGTAGCCCCAGCAGCAGCTTGGCCGGTCCTTGCAGCAGCCCGACATCTCTCCGTCTGCCATCCCGGGGGTCCGAGCTCCTCCCGTTTGCCATCCCAGGGGGTGGGTAGCTGCGGTGTGGCAGGGTACAAACCCCCCAGCCTTTCCACAAGAGCGATACAGTCCGTCAGGAAGATGATATGCCTCTTCAAATTGCTTTAACGTGCATTTACATGAGAGATAATAACAGCTCCAAAGGCTTCTTCCAGCCTATTAAATAGTACTCACTTAAAATAGTGTCGGAATTCATGCTGAAATGACAGACTATAATAATGCAGTCATATCCATCCGGCATATACAGCCGACTGTGGATGCTTAGAAAAATTGCAAGATGTATTTATTTACATGATAGGGTGTGTGATAGCTGGTTTTTTCCAGGTCGTCTCCTGTGACTGGTCTGATACAGAGAAGCTGCTGCAAGAGGCCTGTCTCCCTCTGTCAGATATTTTAAGAGGACCCTGACCACACACACGGATGTGTTAAAGCTTCAAAAAACTAACGGTTCTGCAAACTAGGATAAAAATTCCAGACACACTCTAAATACCCCAGCCATGCCCTGCCCTCCCTGGGGACAGTTGTCACCTCATAACCAATCAGTTCATGGTGAAGGCCGCTGTTTCAAGCGGCTTCACCTAAGAGAGTTCTTAAAAAACCCCCCAAACTTTTAAGAAATCAATGTACAGCTTTCAAAAGGGCTCAGCCTCTAAGGTCGGGTAATTTGTAAGAGTTCGTTTGGCGCCTGGGGAGTCTGAACCCCTCTTCCACTGTCTCGGCAAAGAGCAGGAGCCCGATGCAACGAACCATGAGGAAGGTGATGGCGTTCTGAGGCCAAAGGAGCTTTATTCCTCAGCTCTCCATTACTGTATACTACGTGGCACCCACCCATGGCTACATGTGGCAACCCCTGACATGGTCATTTGTGCATCCTGGTCTGTCCCCTCTCCACCCAGGACACATCTACTCTACACCAGCAAAGCTGGACAAGGGCAAGTCCTCCTTGGAGCACTGAGCTGAACACAAAGCAACCCGTGAGGCAGCTTAAAGCCTTCAGCAGAGTTAAGTATCATACAGCAAAGTCAGCATACATACTACCCAGCCAGCAATACCCGCTCCGCTTTACAGGTGGGAAGTAGAACCCAAACAGTTTATCTGCCTGCAGCCCCGCCAGTGATCCCACTCCACAGACAGGACCCAAAATGACTGATGCTCAATGACGTGCTTGGTGCACCCTGCACCGCCGTACCTCTATATACACTCCAGGGTGCACCGCTATTGCTCACGTTCCGACGGGACCACCTCTGTACATCATCTGGGCTTGCTGACACTGCTGGAGCACCACTCTGAAAGGTCACAAGAAGGCAGGCCGGGAAGCAGTGGTCGCTTTTTCTCGGGCTTTCTAGAGAAAGCGATGCCTAGAGAGCAGAGCGGCCCCCACGCTAGCTGGGGATGGCAGGGTGCCCCAGGTCTACAAAGTCGCTGACATTCTCCTCCTTGACTCGGAGCAAAGGATGAACCTTTTCACCACATTACTTTTTTTTTTTTTTTTTTCTTCAGATGCTCGAACAACAGGAAGAAATCAGGTTAAATCAGTAAGTAAGTAGACAAGAGCGATTCTCTTTGTCACCACCTCCCTCCCAGGGCAATTTTGGAGGAGAAAGAAGAGTGCTGCCTTGCCCGTTTTAAAGCTTAGCAAACCCTGCCAACATTTCCACAGGAAGAGCATCATCTTCCTATTTGTTCTCTATTTCAGACAGTGCTCCCAGCCCTGTGTGTCCCCTTCCCAGGGACCTTCAACCCAGACGAAGCTACTTAAGCGGCCTAAACACCTGAACATACCTAAAGGCAAACACTGCCAGGTGCATCTGGAGGTACATCAAACCCATCACGTCATTTAGTTGCTCCAGAAGTCTGACTCCAAGACTCCAGATTAGAATTAGGCGTTTGGTTGTGGAGTGATGGGCATGGTTTGCCTTGAGATTGAACCATTGAGGTCCACCTAAAGCTTGGGAGCAGGGTGAGCTTCACGAACTGCGGGTGGGTTTTCCTCACCAGCCCCAGGCTACCTGGTGCCAGCCCTTGCCCAGCTGCAGAGCCAAAATTCAGCCCTAAGCGCTTGGCAATCCCCAGGTGGAGAGCTGCGGCAAAACCCTGAGCGTTTCCCCTCGGCCACTTATCCCAGAGATGCCTCAAATGAAGCCAGGAAGGGCCACGCTTTCTGCTCACGAATTAACACGCAGTTATTCAAGCAGCCGGTGAAAATTCCTAAGGAAAGCGGTGGGGTGTGTTGGTGGGAATCGGCCGTTTGCCACTTTGAGATCCTTTTGCCAGAGCAGTGGGATTTCAACAGCCCCCCGCACTTAATGCCGGCGGGGGGCATGGCAATGCCCATCGGCTCTTCTCCCGGCAGCTCCGCTGGGAAAACCCCAGGAACCCACCACGGAGCATCCTCCATCTCCTCCCAACTTTCCCGGGCGGGTAAATGCGGCCACGGGAGAGCAGAGCTGAGGGACTTAACAGCCTGATCTCGCGCTAGCGTTTAATTTAAGTTAGAAATAACATCTCTCTCTCTCATCTAGATCATATTAGGATTTTGAAAGGGCAGTCACGCAACTTCCCCCAGCAGTTATGGCAGAACCGCGCTCGGAAATGAATGGAGCTCGTGGAAGCATTCAGGACCGAACAATCGGATTTATAATTAGGCCTAAAAAGGGAAGAACGCTGAATAAAAGCAGCACAGCCAATTTTAGAAGAAAAGGAAGTTCTGGATGGAATTCATTGGGGTAGAGCACTGAAGTGGAAATGGAAAGTGTTCAAAGATAAATGAGTTTAGGCCTAAGAGTTTGCTTGACATCTAGAAAATGTACTAGGAACACAGTGTCAAGAAAAGCTAACGTGAATAACAAAGAAACACAAGAAGTGAGAGAAGAGAGGAAAGAGCCATAAAACTTTGGGACAACAAAGAGTTGCAATTATAGAGGGAAATGTAATGAAGTGTAAAAAATCATAATGAAAGCAAAGATAGAGAATGAAAGGATGATTGCATATTTGCTTAATGCACATCGGAGAAGTGTCAAAGACATGGGGAACAAGGGGTCACTAAATGAGAAAATAAAGCCTCGGAGGAAAGGCACTGAATTTATTGCTTTAAATACAGATTTATTTGCCTGGGATTTACCACTTGAGGGCCAGCGACAGAGGCAAGCAACAGAAATGGTTTCCTGAAGGAGAGGAAAAATTTCTGAAGGAAACTGAGCTTTTTTTTCTTAGACGACCGACCTGGCAAAAGCAGCCTAAGGCACCGGCAAACCACTGGGATCTAATGGGGCCTCAGAAACAGAGGGAAAATTCGGTCTAACTGGCCCCCAAGTACAAGGGCATTAATGTTTGCTTACCGACACCCTTCGGTGGCACCGGGAAACCTGGCTCAGGCCACCTGCATCAGGGAGAGGGTCAGCCTTGATGGTACTCCCCTCCTTTTGGGGATTTTCCTGATGGGATGCAACTGGTGCCCCAAATACTGACCACATCCCACTTCGCGCTTCCCAACACCCGGCAGCTGCACACAGCAGGTGAATGCCATGGCTCACAAAACCTTCTTCACCTGATCTGGATCAGCAGGACAAAGTGGGATGAAACCCACCCCCGGCTCTCCCGTGGTGTCCCACGGTGCTCCGCTGCCTCCAGCACCTCTGCCATCATTAAACGTCAAACTTAGAGTCTCCCAGCTATAGGGAAAACTGAGCTTTGCTCCTGAATGGAATACGGACAAAACTGTTACCCGAGAATACAGCCCTTCCCCAGCATGAGGCACAGATCTGCATTTACAGATCTGTGGCTGTTTTTTTACTCCAGCAGAAAAAAAAAAAGCTTTTTTTCTTCAGAAAGGTGTCACCAACTGTCCTCTCCCCCACGCTGAGGACTCGCAAGGCTTGGAATGCCCATTTCTGCCCTGAAATGGGAACACCCTCAGCTAGGGTGGTGGGCTGGGGGTCCCACTTCGCTGGGGCAACTGGGAGAAGGACGACACCGAGGGAAAGGGCCAGTTCCCAAAACCATGGTGTGGGGCAGGAATCAGAAGCTAATGGAGAATGTGGCTTAGACTGCTCCATCGCAAGCACTGACGAGAAGCACTGGATGGGACACGAGGGATGATAGGGATGAGTCCTCACCTTGTCTGAACATCCCAGTGGTGGAAGCCCAGATGGGTGCTGGATCACCCTAGCTGAGGGGCTGGGTCCCTAAGGAAGCACTGGGAACCCCTAGGCTGTCCCAAACCACGCCCTCTGGGACTGGAACACCTCTCTCATGGAGAAAGGCTGAGGGATTTGGGTCTCTTCAGTCTGGAAAAAAGACGACTGAGGGGGGATCTTATCAACGCTTATAAATACTGAAAGGGTGGGTGTCAGGAGGATGGGACCAGGCTCTTCTCAGTGGTGCCCAGCAACAGGACAAGGGGTAACAGGCACAAACTCAAGCATGGGAAGTTCCACCTCAACATGAGGAGGAACTTCTTTCCTGTGAGAGTGGCAGAGCCCTGGCACAGGCTACCCAGAGAGGTGGTGGAGTCTCCATCTCTGGAGACATTCCAAACCCGCCTGGACTCGTTCCTGTGCCACCTGCTCTGGGTGACCCTGCTCTGGCAGGGGGTTGGACTGGATCATCTCCAAAGGTCCCTTCCAACCCCAGCCAGTCTGGGATTCTGTGATTTCCTCCAGGACCTCCAGGGCCTGGTGCCTTCAGGAGCGGGGCCAACCCACAACACCCATGGAAAAAGCAAAAAGGGAGTGGAACAAGGTTGCCAAGTGCATTTTCCCTTGCAAACCCTATAAACAGCAGAGTGACACCCAGGAAGCGGGATCCTACTAGTGCATTTATCAACCGAGCGATATCTAGACAATTAGTTGTTTTCTTTAATTTAGAACTAATTTCATCCCACCAGTTTAAATTAAAGCCCCCAATAGGATAATTTCCTCACAACCATAATTTTGTTACAAGCTTTTCATTAATCCAATCACAACTCCTATAATATTATTTGGCAGCTGATGGAGACTACAGTAACCACAGGGGTTCGGGCGCATTGTCTCATTTCTGATAAAAAAAAAAAAAAGAAAAAAGTAAAAGGAGCCCAATTAAAAATTCTTTTAGTACTGTCTAATATGTGAAACTCCCCAAAGTCAGGACAGAAACATCATCATTCCAGCCACGCAGCCCGTCTGGGGGTGACAGCAGAAGCTACATGCTAATGTCAAACGTATGTGTCTGTCTGTCTGTCGCGATAATATATTTAAAGAGAATTGCCAGGGTGGAAATAATCATGTTTGGAAATATTTTTCTTTGGCTTAGGGCAATTTTCTCTGGAGCATTTTGGACTGGCCCCAAGTCTCTTTCAGCTCCCTGAAGTCTTCTTATTCGAAGCATCCTGGGCCGTGATGCAAATATTCAGCACACGGCAATTCCCTGCAAATCGCGTATTCATAGCAAGAAACGGAAGAGAGAGAAACCCGGCGGTGAAAAGGCCTTGTGGCAGCAATAACATACACGGCGTTGTCAGATGGGGAAGCTTCAGTGCGGACATGCACTAATTTGGAGGGGAAAAAAAGAAAAAGAAGAGTAGAAAGCAGAGGGGATTTTAAAGCGAACTCAAGTCTTAAAAATTGCACTTTCCTCAAGTCATACACAATCACTCCTGACAGAAATTTTTCGGGCACATGGAAGCGTAGAAGGCAGGTGACAGAAATCCCTTGAAATAAACACAACAAAGGAGTCAAAAGAGGAAAAATCAAAATTAATATATAGAAATATTAATTATAATAGAAATATTAAAATGGATGGGATTGGTTTCTTCCTCCTACGTGAGCAAAAGCCCCCAGGTGTGGAGGGGCAGCTGCAGCCTCAGGGGGAGAAGGTTTCCCTCTGCCCTCCGTAAGCAAAGCCGCATCTCGTGAGCAGCATCGAGGTACCGCACCATGGCCCGGACCGAAGAGGCACAACGGAAAGGGCATTTTTTTCCCCCCAAACAAACAATAAGCGCAATGGCAAAGGGAGGGGGACAGGCACCAACACACTCCTGAATTCGGGCCAAACATGGCAAGTGTTTCCAGAGGAAAAAAAAAAAAAAAGAGGTATATTTTAACAAAACAGAAATATTTTACGCGGACATTTCAAAAGCAAAATGCTCCCACTTCCCATTTTAAGGCTGCATTTGCATTTCAAATTGACAGCAGAACAAACGAGAAAAAGGCCAAGGTTTAGAAGACCCCAGGGATGAACCCAAATGCTTGGTTTCTCCTGGATGAAACCCTCTCGTGTTTGCCACACACCCTTTGAGCAGGTCGGGCCAGGCTGCCCGGCAGTGTATTGCTCTCCAAGGAGGTCCCCAGATGAAGAAAAAAAAAAATCCTAATTTTTGACCTATTCCCATGTGATGCTTCTGGGAGGAGGAAGGGCGCTCTGCCTTTGCCCCCACACAGCATGGCCGTGCCATGCCCGGCCCCTCTGCCCGCAGCATGGGCATGTGGAGTCCCGGCCATGGTCATACTGAAAGAAGTCGCTATCTGCGCCCTTTCATCACCAGCAAAAGTCTCAATTCCTAATTAAGCTCTCATTAAGAAGCATACCTGCAGTGGCTAGATGCCAGCGCAACGGGCAGGAGCTTTTAATCGATTCCCGGCTTCAGCGTGTGGGCAGAAGACAGAATTGAGCAATGCCAGAATTTCTATTCCGTGCAATAACTTAACATCTGGAAACGTGCTCTCCCTCCAAGGCGGGGACAAGTCGAGATCCAGAAATTGCCCCAAAATGAACACAAGTAAAAAAAAGTTTCTCTCGAGGCTACCCAACTGCTTCCACAGAGGAGACAGAGCACAGAGAGCTGGTAAAACACGAGCCCACGGGGGTTCCTACCCGTTTTCATTTTCCACATTTTGCTGTCCACGCTCTTAGGGTAATTAATCTGTTTCTGCTAAACAGACTGTCTCTGGCAAATTTGCCTTTTTCCCAGTGAAAACCAATTCTGCCAGAAAACGTGGAGGGTGTGGTGTGAGCTGCAGCCACGTCCCAGCCACGCTCGAGCACGATGGGAAAATCAACATCCCATGTCCTCGCACTTGAGTATGGCTGCAGAGATAAAGTCTAAGTGGTAGTGTCCTTTCGAGCCCCCTTACCCTGAGCTGATAAGCTCAGGAATGGCAGCTTTTCCACCTCAACAACATGTTTTTCTGGTATCTTTGGTTCTTGTGTCTTTGTTTTGATTAAACACGGCAAGGTTTCCTTGCTCAGAAGTGAACGTTGAGCAACTTCTGCCCTCAGAGAGGGTCAGGAGGGATTACCTTTGCACAGCAATATTGTACCTCTTTCCTGCTACCCAAGCAACCTCAGCAGAACTCTCACCTTGCCCTTACAGCTCTTCCTTTTGCATTATCAGCTAAAAGGAATGAACTTCTACCAGACTTGAAAATGGCAGGAGCAGTTGATAAAGACCATATTGATAATTATGGATTCAGAGGCTTCATGATATGGTACCCATACCTAGAATCAGAGAATGGTTCAGGTTGGAAGGAACATTAAAGATCATCCAGTGCCACCCCCCTGCCCTGGGCAGGGACACCTCCCACCAGACCAGGTTGCTCCAAGCCCCGTCCAGCCTGGCCTTGAACCCCTCCAGAGATGGGGCAGCCACAGCTTCTCTGGGCAACCTGGGCCAGGGGCTCACCACCCTCACAGCAAAGAATTTCTTCCTAATATCCAACCTAAATCTCCCCTCTTTCAGTTTAAAACCATTCCCCCTCGTCCTATGGCTCCCCTCCCTGATCCAGAGTCCCTCCCCAGCTTTCCTGGAGCCCCTTTAGGGACTGGAAGGGGCTGGAAGGTCTCCCCGGAGCCTTCTCTTCTCCAGGCTGAACCCCCCCAACTCTCTCAGCCTGTCCTCATAGGAGAGATGCTCTCAGCCAACAAAGATAAGAAATGCCCAAGAAGTGCTGACTTTTTTGCCACGCAAGGAGGCAATCACGCCTCATATCCAAGGAAAGGAGTATGACGGAGATGGGTGGAGAGAAGGGGAAGGCAACTGGAGCAGCGTGCGAGCCAGGCAGCTAGTACCCTTATACAAGGGGCATGGCCACAGCAGGCAGTCACCTTGGTGTGATTTTTCGATCAAGAGGTGCCACTGGGTGCTAGGACACCCTAAGACCTGGGAGAATTTCATCCCAGCTCAAAACACGGGCAGCCACACTGAGCTGCACGGGGCCGGGCAGGACCTGGGTGCCGAGACGAGGCAGTAGAGCTGGAAACGCAGGGTCAGAGCAGTTCAGCCCCGTATTCAGAGGGACTCCAGTCCTAGTCCTTGCTGAAATTAGTCTTTGCATGGGTACGTATAAATAAATCCAGGACACTGCTTGCGTAACAGTAACATTTTGCAGTATCTGGCATTTGCCGCTAGTTGAAGGCTAAGCAAACCATGCTTCAGTGGAGCATAAAATTGCTTTTCCTTTGGAACAAGCAGGGCATTGTAGTAATAGGCAAAACTGTACATTGTGTTAACGGCTGTATTTTCACATTATTGATTTACATTGTGTAATGCCATGCAAGACCTGCTTTCAATGATACGTGCATCTGTCATATCACAATAACTGCAAAAGGCTGGGTGCTGCTCAGAAAATGAAGCGCTGGGGATCCCGGGGCATATTCGCATCCGTGTGCCCATCGTGTGGAGGTGATGATTAGGGGGATGTTGTGGTAATGAGCAGGTCCCAAGTGTGCGCTATGTAAATCAAGGCCACCCGGGTCAGCTTCCACTTACTGAGCACATCCAACTTTTTCAGCCTGCTTGCTCTTCTGACAAGGAGAGCGTATGGAAATGGCTTTCCCTTGGCAGCTCCCCTCAGCTTATACGCGTTTCAAGGCATCCAAGATGGATGGGTTGCCTTTTTTTTTTTTTCCCGGTTGTTTTTCCCCTCTCCTATCCAACTTTTTTTTTTTCCTGCTGGGGCGCAGCCCTGGCGTGGGGATGTCTGCGAGGACCACCAGCCGCTGGGTGAGAGCAAGCGGGGCAGGACGAGAGCGAGCCGCTCGAGATCAAACCGGTGGGGTTTGTTACAAGAAATGTCATCGCTAAATACACCTTAAAACAAGAGGACAAACACTCCGCAGATACAGTGTTTTGAATCTAAGGGAATTCACCTCAAATACGCAGTAATAAACCGTTGATATCAGCCTGAAGCTTTTTTTTTGTTCCCTATCTAGTTAACGCAAAGTTTGGTTTTCTATTATCTAGTTATTATCTAGTTTGGTTATCTCTTATCTAGTAAATTAGGTAAGCTTTCATTTATCTGTAATATCTGACTTCATTGCTTACATTGGCTCCAGGTGCTTTGTATTATATCAAGGAATATTAAAATAACAGGTTTCTCCCTTTTTATTTGGTTATTTCTAAATAGACCAAATTGTCTCGTTGCTTAAAGGAGAAGGACAGTCTGGGACCCAACTTGCCAGACCAAGAATTGAGCCACCAGGCTCCAGTTCCTTCCTCAGCTACCGACTTTCTGGCCTCAGGCAAGACTCTTAGTCTCTTGGTGCATCGTCCCCTCCAGCTGCGAAAGGACTCGGGTCTTCGGAGGATGCTGAGAACATCATAACATCTGGGGCGGGCTCAGCCACCCGGAGCTTGCAGGGACACCAGGACAGATAGACCACCCTGAAATCAAACGCCACTTAAATATTTGTCAGATTTAACAATCAGAGGGGTTATTTTGTCGGCAGGTAGTGACAATTTGGAATATTTAAATATTAGTCTAAGAATCGGCTCTTTCTTTTGATGTTTTTAGAGCTGTAGAGATGCCCCAGGTGGGGACTGTCGGGTGCCCAGACCTTCCCGGCTACCTTGATCTTCCATCCACACAGGGACACGTTACGGCTTTAGACACCGGTATGAACCGGCAGCTTTGGATCCGGAATGCAGCGGGGAAGAGCAGCGTACCAACATCCACCAGCCACGCAGGGGCTAAAGGAGAGACGTTTCGCTTCTGCTGGGAACACGTAGGTATCTCTGTGCTGGGATGGATGTGTTGGGTTTTTATTTATTGCCCTCCTCGCTCCTGAAGCGGCTCAGCTCTGTCCCTTTGCCAGCACCTCACAGAGGAGATATAATTCCAGAAAATTACTTGCGACCCCAGCTACCCACAACAAGGCAGACACGTTTTTAAAGCTGAGGAGGATGCGCTGCCTGTCTCGGATTCGACGGGCTCGTACCCACCATGCGCTTGTCACCTTACCGAAATCAAAACCAGGGTTAAACGGCAGCTCTCCTTTTCAGTTCACCTTTAACTGGAAATTAGGGTTGGTTTTTTTTTTTTTCCTTCCTTCCAGGTTTCTTTTTCTTTACTCTCTCACAGCTGTAATCCCTTCTCTTTGTTCCAGTTGAAAAAGTTAGGGATTTTTTACCAAATTCCCATTTTACATGGTCCAAGATAAAAATCAAAGATACGGCATCACCTTCATCATTACTGCCACAGACTGAGAGAAACAATCTCCTCTAAGGAAAGTTTTCACACTTTTATCGTTGACGTTTTCTTTAGTAATTGCTCTAGCGCATTTGCATTGATTTCTTTGGAGCCTGCTCTATTCTCCGGACCTAAAAGTCATAAATGACGGAGACTTTAAGGCTGTACATCGTTTTAAATGAACAGAAGCAACGCAACTCTGAACATGGGTCTCAGAAGGTAAAAGTCTCTGCAGTTTGTCTTTAAATACTCGGATAAATCCCGTTAGCTTTCTCCACACCATCAAAGCATTTGGAAAGCATAAAGCAACTGAATACATAAAAATGTATCTAAACACCTTGTAAATCCCTACACAGAGCTGTTGCCGACACTACTTTTAACCCTCGGAAAACATTTCCCCAATTACTGATCAAATACAATACAGCTAAATTTCACCGCCAGCACATCATTTTGATAATGGGTATGGAAATTATCCATTCAATAGCTATTCAGAAATAACTTAGAAAGATTGGTTTTCAGATACTTCTGAGAATCCTCGAATAATCCCCCTATAATCACCGTGGTGAGAATCCACCAACGTTTTTCCCTTTGAAAAAGGCTGTTTGGGGCGAGAGCGTTGGTGGTCTCTGCCTGTCCTCCGACGGATGCGTTGGAACAATATATCTGAAATCACCAGCACTTTGCGGACAGAGGACCAAGGGGTTTCATACCCTTACAGGACTCGGTCGAGAAAGTTTGCCAGCAAGGGAAGAGACTTTCCCCCTCCCCGATCAGTTTGGCTTCTCAGGCACGCCTCGGCAACCTCTCAATATAAATTTTCTCCCTTTCTCACAAGGCAAATTTGAATCATTTTCTATCCAGAGCCTGCAAGAAAAAAAACAAAACACAAACCACCCACAAAACAAAACAAAATAATAAAGTACCTAGAATAAACAATAACTACACCTCGCGCTTCCCTGCTGCTCTGTGCCAGCTGCTAAATGCAACCCAGGAGTATTTTAAAATGTTTCGGTTTCACGATCTTTCTTGCTTCTTGAGACAGAAAGGATTCATTTTTTCTTCTTTTGGGGAAGATGCTATTTTCTGATTTACTTTACTGATTTCATAGACGTAAAATTTGGTCTTTCTTGCCTTGCTAGAGGAGATAAAGCGAGGGGGCCGTGGGATGAGAAATGCTTCCCTTCCCCACACTGGTAGTTGGGCACTGGACATAAGTGTAACAAAAAAACCCCAAACCTGGATATTTCTGAAGTTTTCCTTTCCCCTTCAGTAACTGAGCTTTTGCTCCCTTATGAATTTTACACTGCCCAGGTACCGCAGTGTCCTCTAATCCAAGGCGAACTAAGTTTCTTTATAGTTGCATATAAACTCCTCTGGTTTTATATGCCCTTGTGCCCTTCTCGCCGCCCCGCAGCAGAGGTGGAGGTGTCCCTGCTCCCATGTCACCCTGACGGCGGTGGCTGTCCCCCAAAGGGAGACACAACCTGACAGTCTCAAGCAAAGGGCAGCTACTGTCCAGCAGCGCCTTTTGCCCATCCCAGGGCCAGGCTGCTTATTTCTATGAGTAATTATATTACCCTCATTAAATTCCTATGGTTGTGGCTGCCCCATCCCTGGAGGTGTTCAAGGCCAGGCCGGACGGAGCTTTGAGCAACCTGATCTAGTAGGAAGTGTGGGTTGGAACTGGGTGATCTTTAAGGTCCCTTCCAACTCTAATCATTCTCTGATTATTCAAGGGGTTAATCTTGGGGCATAAAAGCCTCCCCTGGGAAGCCCAATATAAAGGCTGCAGCCCCAGCTTTCATCCAACAGGTGAGGACCCCAAACACACCCGGGGGGCTACCTGAATCACTAGTCTCTGTAGCAATTTGCTGCCATCCCAAATTGGAGGAAAGAGAAATGTGACACCAGCCTCAGGTTTCATACCTCAAAGGGCAGCGCACAGGGGTAAAAAAAAAAGAGTTAATACCGCAAAAGACTGGTCTGAAAAAACTCTTTCTGATAACTGTACATTTGCATTCACAAGCGAGTTGACGGAAGGTGAAGAGCAGCCACCAGAGCATGGACACACGCCACAGTGGCCCCGTACCACTCAGCCCCGAACCCCTGCAAACCCAGCAAAGTCAAAACGCCATCACCTGGTTCACAAGCAAAACTGTTTCCTGGTGGCCTGTGAAGTCAATCACACACCAAACCCCCTCACAAACAACGTGCTGAATCCCTGTTGACTGGGGGAGAGACTGACAGTAGCCCAGGACTGTCACACGGTGTCACTGGGCAAGCCTTCAGCTGGCCAAGCCTGTCCCCACATCACTCAAAGCCCAGAGAGGGGCCAATTTGGGTTTCTGTGCGATTTGCTATAGACAGTTGCGACAGGTCTATGGAAACGGGACCAGGAATGTTTCAGGGGACAGAGGGGGCACATACAGTCAGGCCAAGCCCCAGGACACGTGGCGGAGGAACTGCCTCCTCCTCTACCTGCCGGGCTGAGCCTTCAGCGGCGCGGGAAGTTGGTCGTGAAGAACACCCGAATCCCCCAAACCTCAGGGAATTCCTCTCACGGGAGGAAGCGTGGACTTTGGCAGCAGCACCTGGGAATCCCGAGCAGCGTTCATAAGCCCTGATCCCAGCCAGGACGTAGGACACGGGGCAACCAGGGAGACCCACCAGCCCCAGTGCTTGGGTAACCCTTCCAGCAGGCTGGGAGCAGCCCCGCTGCAGGGCTTTTTTCTATCAGCTTTACCTTCGAGACAAGATTATTGACCTTTCCAGTCTGGTATTTAACAACCCCCATTCATCCCCACTTTGCTCTTCCCTTCCACTTCGTTCCCTTTGTTGCTGTGTAATAGGAGAGGCAACAGGGCACATATTTCTGCAGAACAAAGCATTATCATCCTAATTATCGTTTCCTGGTGTTTTCTTCACTTTTGCCATTTTATTAAAAACAATTAGCTGAGAAGAACCATCTTTTTTAATCTCTACCCTATTGTTCTCATCTCTCCCTGGATCCAAGGAGGTCTTTTCAGAGGCTATTTTATTCATAATTACATACGTTGGAACAACTGCTCAAAAAGTGACCCCAGAAAGGATTCTGACAATCCTTTCCTAGCAGGCTTGGTCCCGTCGCCTCCGGAGTGTGGAATGCTAATGATTTAATAAAATGTATGCGAAAACAAGGGCTTATTTTCAACAGGCTGTGTAAATGATGGATGCAGCCATGCCATCAGCATTGGCCTAATGGATTGAGGAGGAGTTGGAGTCACAGCGAAATCTGGAGCCAAAGACTTTTGTTTCACTGCCAGACTTGGCTCCTCTGGCTCCTTCGAGGAGTCTGGGAGGTATAACACAGCAAGGGATGGGGATTTTAGATAAAGATCCAAGCTCCCTCTGTTTGCACTCAAAGCCTGCAGGACTTCGTTACTGGTATAAACTGGAGGAAGGTTGGCCCCATGGTCTAGCTTGGCCCTTCTGCTCCAAGCTTGTTTTAAGCGTAGACTACTCTCGCTTGAAAGACGCCTGCTGGATTTTTTGCATATGTATAATTCTTATTCCAAAGCTTTCCCTCCCAATTCTCTTTTTACCCTATAGGCTTTTATTTAAAATAGTACAGACAGAGCACTGCAATTTTCCTTTTGAAAGAGGGTTTGGGGGTTATTTTTTTATTTATTTATTTTATTTTTTACACTGGGGAAAACTTTAAAATGTATCATATTCACTCAGTTGGCTCATCATGGGTTTTTTTGTTTGTTTGGGTTTTTTTTTTTTTTTTTTCAAGCTTCCCCTCCACCACCTTTGTTAATTACCCGCCATTTGAACAAGGGTCTTCTCCTGCCTTGATCCTGCCGTGAAATCACGACGCTATATTTGTCTTTCTAACATCAAAGTCATTTCCATGGTCACCAACTGTGATGTCATAAACACATTTTTAATGGCTTGTTTACAGCAGGGAACAGAAGGAGAGAGGAGATTATGGGTGGAAGGAAACTCTTATCGATACACAACAGTTTTAGGCACAACTGTGAGGCTGAAGCCTGCAGAAAACTTGAGACCAAAAAAAAAAAAGTCCTTGCTGAAATTGTTTCTTTTCTGAAGCTCATCCCAGCACAAAAATCCCTTTTTAAGTTACTAGCAAACAAGCAATCCCAACGAATTGACTGACTATGTCAGTCAGCCCAGAGTTGTGCAAGGTGCTTTCTAAGCTCGGAAGACAGCAAATCCCTGCCTCGATTCATCCAGCTTGTTGTATGGATAAACACATTCTCAGCCACGGAACTCAACTACGGAAGTGCTTGGGCAGGACACGGTGGGATCTGAGCTCTATTGGCCCACAGAGTTTTATTTGTCTTGGGTCACAGCAAGACTCAGAATTCCCTCAAGAGACACTTCAGTTGGACCAGAAGGTCCTTTTTTGTCCAGAGATGGTTGCGAGACCCCTTAGCTTGTCCTCCCTCTACATGGGGGCTTACCCATATAGACTGCACATGTCAACCGTTCATGATAATGGTTTCTCTTCTGGCAAAGAAGGGCAAATGCCAGGACCAGCTTGAGCTTTTGGCCACAGAACTAGCAAGGTCCTTCAGGCTGTGTGACCCCCACAGCCCAGCCCAGCTTCCCAACAAGCCCAAAGCAATGTGAACTCCTCTTTGCCAACTCTCTGCTTGCTTTGGTAGCGAGGCTGGGACACAGCCAGCTGAGAGAGGGGGGTTGTCCAGGTCCCTCAGTTAAAGTCAAAAAGCAAACCCCACACATCCTGTGTTCCTCTGCCACATGGCCCAGCACAAAGATGGTCTAACAGGAGTACATCAACACACCTGGTCTCTGTTTCGAGCTCTACTGATGCCACTTCCACGTGTCTTGCCTTTCTTGGTTCCCAGTAGCTCAAAGCCAGCTTTAGCTGTTGGTTTCCAGAGCCTCCCCAAGGCAATCCTACTTAGATGCTGCCCATTCTCTAGAATCTAGAATTAATCTAGATAGATTAATTGGGTGGACCCAGGCGCACTCCATGTTGGAGGCTGGCTGAGAACAGGGCCTGGTGCAGCACCTCTTGTCCCACCCCAGGGCAGAAACAAGCTCCTTCAGCCTTAGGTGGTCACAGCCCAAGAGAGGGTTAGGGAAACCAAGTCAGGCATAATTTCTCTTAGAAGCAATCCAGATATTTCCCATGGATCTCCAGAGGCCAATTGCTGGTTCAGGCATTGGCCAAGCATCATCTCTTCAGGTGACAGAATACCAATAAGGAACTCTGCTTCCATCCTGGAGGTCATTTAAGAGACCCTTGGTTGATGATTTTGAGATAGCCCTGGGAGATCCCTGGCAGATGGACATTGCTGTCATCAGCCAAAGAAACCAGCACTGAGCACAGCTCTTCAGTGTAGGGGAAACACGCAACCTTGCTGCCACCTTCTCAGGGCATGTCAGGAATGGCCAGGGAAGGGCTGACACGCTCCTGGGTCAGCAGAGGAACCGCAGTGGTCTCTGCTTGGAAAGGGTTTCCCAGACTGGGGTCCCAGTCAGCTCCAGAGGGTCCCTACTCTTACAGCCGGCTGGGACCAGGACCAGGGCTGTCCCAGTGGTACCCCCGGGGTGAGCCTGGCTCTGCATGACCTGAGGGCTCCCTCCACACCCAGCCTCTTCCAAGCAAAATCCCCAAGTAAAACTCATCCCGGAGCCTACGGGAGGAAGGATTGGGGGTGCTTGAAGATGTGGAGCCGTCCCTGGCACTTCACTTGGCTGTCTTAGAGACATCACGACGAGACATCCCCGTACATATGCTCCAAGGAGATTATCTCCCTCCCCTACCCAAAAAGCACAGGGGAAGGGGCGGGGGTGTGTGTGTGTGGAACTCACTGGACGATGAAATTCCTAAATCCTCATCCCATGAGAAGAATTAATGTAGCTCTTTCCTCGCTCTCATACCAGGAGCTCCCCAGTAGGAGATCCTATTGTACGTTACACACTAGCAAGGGTACATCTTTCAGCGTGCTCTTTTCCGGAGTGAGCGCAGTCCCTGGCACGCAGGAGCTGGGATTTCACACCCCTCTATTCATCGCCGAGGTACGGAACAAGCGAACCACCATTTTGCTGCAGTCCCACAGCAGGAATAAAATGGTGGCACAGATGAAAACTGCCAGATCAAACACAAGCCAGTTGTCTGTCACCACCTGCAGCTCTTCCCCGCCTTACATGTAACGCTGAATTCTTAATCAGGTTAATATTTGATTTCTGGGCGCTTAAACAAACAAGAATAAGAAACACCACCACCAAAAAAAAAAAACAAAACCAAAACAACAACCCACAACAACAACAAAAAAAATCATGCTATAACAGACGGTTAACGTTGCAGCCACAAAGTACCACAATGCAAACTATCTTTGCGATGCTGGAATTTATATTTCTCCCACAAAATGGGCAAGCCTGCAGCTCGGGTGTTTATTTGCAGAGGCGACTGGCTCATCCCAAAAATACGTGCACAACTAACAGCACAGATATTTAACATACAAAGGGCTCAATCTCTTTTCCAGCGTCTTCTGAGAAACGTTACATTGCTGCTTAAACACAGGGACCGTTGGGAAGGGGTTCCTGGAGGAGGCAGGGAAGTAGGCATTTCCAGCGAGGACAGTTAATACAGACCAGGCGGGAGAGAGTTTGCGCTTTTGCTTTGTGATTCACACGTTCCTTCTGCTCACAGACACAGCAAACCTACGCTAAAGCCGAGCCCGAGTGGGCTCCACTCGGACCAAGTGCCAGGTCGGCTCCACTCGGACCAAGTGCGACACCAGACCAAGTGCCAGGTCCCCGGCATGGGGACAGACACACTTCCCTCACGCTTAATGAGAGACCGGCGACAAAATTAAATTCAATTTTGTCCGTGGACAGTCCTGCTCTGTGTTCAGCTTTGAGTTCAAACAATAGTTTCATCTATTTCAAGAAATGGATTTTCCGAAATAACCTTTCCAAGCAAAACCGAAGCAGTGCAACAGCTAACAACAGTTCTTCCCAACAGCATAGATTACCCTTAAAATTAAAGCATATATCATCTCTTTAGAGCACAGAGCACACTTAAAATTCCCTATTTATTTCTTTCAAAGCCACTGACTGGGACAAAATATTTCTTGGCTTACACTTTTTAACCAGTTTGATTTGTATAGGCTGGAGATTTGCTGCATTCTGCTCTTCTAACACCACGTAGTTCAGTAGTAGAACATATTTTCTGTTAGATTCTGTCTAACAATTGCTTTTTACCTTTATTTCTAAATACCTGAACAATCAAATGTTGCAAAATGAATGGCTGAAGGTTTTGGGGGTTTTTTTTGCCTTTTTTTGTTTTTTAAAGGCGTTTGACTCATTTTTAAGACATTTATTTGCAGCAGCTAGGGATTTCTTGTGCTTTCTTTATCTCGTATATATTTTTACATCTGATAGTTAAACCGTTATTAAAAGTGAAAATAAAAATATCCCAAGACTGCAGAAAGAGCTCAAGACAAGACTGACTGAATGGATGGACAGAAAAAAAAATAAATCCCATGATACTTTTCTTCACTGGAAAACCTTGACTGAGCAGATGAAGCATCCATCGTGCAAGGAGTCACTGTCCTCAGACCACTATTTTATTTCGCACCATTAGATATTGCAGATGTCTGGTGACCAGCGCATAAATCTTACACCTTTTCAGCTTCCCATCCAGTAGAAATCACTATATAAAACGCTCAGTAAAAGCAACGGAGCTGATCTTTCTCCCATTTTAATCAAGAGCAGCCCTTTGCCGGGTTCAGTAAGGTCAAAATCAGGCTTTCGAGAACCTCTTTGGATGCTCCAGAAACAGGCGCAGAAAAACCTCCCCTTTCCCCCCCCAAACCCCCAGGCGTGCCCAGCCCCGACACCGTCAGAAAGAGCAAAGAAGGGGAGTTTCCATTTGCCAGCGTTGCCAATTTTAGGCTAAAAAAACCGAACTCCCTTAAACACAAGCTTAAAGCCGGGCGGCGGAGGAGGGGGAAAAGTTCAAGTTGGATCATTTCCCAGCATTATCTCCACTGGAGAAGGTACAATGTGAGCTGACGGGGACTTTTCACAGGCGAGAATTAGGAGCGGTGCTTTTTCATTGCTTGATCTCGCAGACTACAAAAGCCCCATCTTGCCAAAGGGCAGGCATTGCGGCCGTATAATGGTCCCAGTTTAGCCTAAAACATAAATGCTGCCTGTACGGCGTTAAAGAGGGAAGCTGGGTCTCATGTATTGTGTCCCTGCTTTTTGCTTTTTCAAAATACAGCAGAAATGGCAAATAAAGCAGCTGATTTGACCAGCTCTTGCCTGTGTAGGAGGCTGGCTTGCAGGTACTCACCATGGATTTCAAGAGCGGGGTAAAATCTGGCTGTAAAGGGAATTTGTGTGAAATAATTTAAAGACACTGATGGAATTTTGTCTTTAGCATTAATCAATGCTAAGGGAAAGAAGCCTCAGTAGAGGTGACCAGCAGCAGGATGGGTGTATGTTAACCAGCAGCAGGGGCTCTTGGAGGGGTTTATGAGGAGGTCCGGGGCCAGCGAAAGACCAGGATGTCCCCAAGCCAGGTGTGACACAGCCACTCACCCAGCCACCCCGATGGAGACACCCACGCTAGGAGAAGACCCCTCATTTCCCTCTCTGGGCTACTGCCTTTGGCTCTCCTTAATTTTTGCTATGCATCTTTTACACCATTTTTGTAACTTTCTTAAATGAGCCTGCTGGACTCTTAACATTAACGCAGGCTTCCTGACCCAGCTTTCCTTAAGGATTTTCAGGGTGAAAAAAAGAATGAAAAAGAAAAAAAAGAAAAGAAAAAAAAAATCAAACTAAAGGAAATTCTGGTACCAAAGAAAAGATCACACAGTTGGGTTATTGTCCCAAACTCCTTACCTTTAACCCCAGAAACCCGCATGGTGTTTTTGGGAGCAAGTGGGAGCTGCAAGAGGTGCAGGGGAAGGCAGGAGGCACAGCAGTCAGCCAGGAGCAGGGATGGCTGTCCCCGGCCCCATCCAGCAGGCACCCAGGCTTTGCTTCCAGTTTATTTTTTATTTTCGCCCAGTACATCCACATACATCTGCCTGCAAAGCACTGGGGGAAGGACACGCTTTGAGGAGAGATTCAAAGAAGACAACAGTGGTGGAGCAAGGTGGAGGTTGGCCCAGGAGGAGCTTATCAGTCATTAGACTTCCCCCACAGGTGAAAACAACTGCTCGTCCTGAGCGTCTGCTTCCAAATGCTATGAAGAAATGGGGAAGAAGAGGCGATTCTATTAAAATATTTCACAGCAACATGTTCAAAATAAAGTTTTGGAGCATTCAGTTTATTAAATAGGACATTGGGTTTAATAAAGAGAGGCTAAAGCATCAGTGGAAGTAAGAAGGGGTGATTAAAATTCTAATATATATTGAGCAGCACCCCAAAACGCCCATCAGCGGGCAGCCGGGCATTTACACCACGCCCCGGAGAGCAATCGGATGGGCAAAACTCGGCAGCAACACCCCGCGGCAAAAAAACCCAAACACCCTCTGATTTCAAAGGCAGAAGGATTAGCCCCTAAGTTATGAAATTAATAGGAACTGTGAGGGGAAATACTGCATGTCTTTGGTTTGGCTCGCTGGGTTTTCCTGAGGAGGCTGCAAAAGGAAATTTGTTGGGGGAAAGAGTTTGTGGTGCTCCTGGAGGCGGCCGTCTGGGATGCTGGGATTAGTATTTTAGATTTCTATTATCTGAAACTCCACTGGCAGACTCCGTAAAAAAGAGTTTATAAATTCTGTAGCGGGGCTTAAGTAAAACTATTTTATCGAGGGACTAAGAAATAAGTGTAATTACCGTAGGTGGAAAATGCTTTTTCATTGCCATTCACCAAAATGAGTTTGCCAGATATTATTCCTAAGAGGTATAATGAAAATCAACATAAAATCCAGAACACAGGGAAAATAAAACATTAGGAGATAATGTCTTTCCAATTACTAGACCAACCCGTCCTCTGCACTGCGGAACAAGCGTGATCGCTCTCCGCTGAGTAGTGTTTGTTTTCCCCATAGGGAGATGCTGTGACCTCCCGGCTCCTCAGGTGTGCTCTTACTTTGCAGCCCGTTGTAAGAAGGCGGTTATTTAATGCTGCTCCGCATTAAACTCCTTCTCTAAAAAGCAAATGAAGGAACTTTACCAACCGCCAGGGTCTCGACAGCCTCTTTGCTCTCTGCGTTATTGCCTAAGCTCCCACCAAAAGCAGACTGGAGGCCTCCAGGGTTTTTTAGGTTCAGATCTGGACCCGTGTACCTGTCATTAACTCCTGCCCTGGCAAAATGTCCGGGGATGTACACAGGACTCATGCCAGGGGGGGGAAAAAAAGCCTGACAAATCCCCCATTGAGCAGCAGGAGGGGCATTTCAGAGCCAGGTACCTGCACCAGATGTTTAATCCTGTTTTCTGCTCGTACAGCAAGACGTAACCTGATGTTAGATGCCACCTCTCATTACGGATGTCTGGCCGCCCTGGTTAATGAAAGACTTTGTTTTCTTTTTGCAAATGTTATTAAGCAAAGAACAAACTGATTGTCTAAATTGATTAAGCAGATTCATTCCAGTGAAAAATTTATTATTTGCCTAGTTCATTTCATCAAATCAATTCAGAGGAAAAAGGCTCCATGAATTAAACTAATCACAAATATATATTTTAAAAGCCAGCCGTTACTGGCAGGATACAGTTAGTGCAGTCAATCACTGGGACAATAACTGAATTTTAAAGCAGCATCCAGCATTGCTTCTCAGAACTTTCTTTGCCTTTTCTTTCAGAAAAATGCTCTTTGGGGGCAAATTCTGCCCCAGTTTAGTCCCATACGTTCTCATTAAACTTCTATGGGCGCCCAGGAGTCATTCTCAGGGAAAAAACCCGTAATATTCAACTGGCATTTCCTATAAAATAGCAGTCATACACTAATTAGAAAGCTAACTCTGATAGATTAATCAGAATTTCTGAGTGCTTCAGCACAAGCTCTTGAAAAAACACATATTTTTTAAAAATAAAATGTCATTCATTTATTAGGCTGAACACAGACGTTCATTAGACTTGCTCGCATCGCAGTCAGAGAAGGTTCCTGTATAATCTTTTGCAGGACACGGATGGAAAAGTCAGCCTAGAATGCTAATATTCAATTCAGTTCAAAGGAAAGATCGACCACCGCATTTGTATTTCTCCAGCAAATTATAGATAAGGTTTGAGCTTTCTGTGAATGGACACACACGTATTTCATAGATTATTTTTTTTTTCCCTACACAGATAACTTTTTGAAACCATCATTCCAGAAAACTCTTTTGTTATCGTCTAGATCTTTGCAAACACATTTGTCACGGATGGCTGGCTAAAAGCACCCGGGTCTCACGTAACAGATGATCTAATAAAAATAATTCTCCAACTTTTTCTTCTTTATGCCCGTTGAGCCCCGCGGTGCAGGAGCGTCGCTGCCGGGATGCCCTCCCAGCCTGGCCGTGACTCCCGTACCGTTACCAAGGGTTAAGCAAAGACCCCGAGAGTCCGTGGTGTGTGGTACAGCCAGGAAACACCTCCACCACATCTCCATCTCCGTCTCAGGTTAACAATTCAGAACAATATTTTCCCACCAAACGCTTGTATTCGCTCCTCCAGCCCTTTGACGATGCCAGTTTCAAGTATCTCTAAATCAGCCTGTCCTGTGCTGAACCTCCCGAGAGCCATTTGGCCAGCACCCATGCCACACACAAGCGTATCTACGTGAAAAAAACCACTTTATCATTCCAGCTCACTGGTCTCCTCCTCCTTTTTTGGTAGCTTTTCTCTAAAAACAAGGGGAAGTCTTGCCTCTGCCCGTTGTGCCCGCTGAGGGCTGGATCCATGGAGCAGACGCTCGGTGGCACAGCCGATGCCTTGGCACCCACACTTGCTCTCGGGTAGATTTTGGGATCTTAAACAACAACAAAAAAAAGGTTTTACAACAGCGCAGCGTGAGAGCGAAAGCTAGCCACACCGTGGCATGAGCAATAATTTAAGAGCACGTGGCACAAGCAATAACAGCGAAGCTCAAAAAGCTCGTGAGCCTGCTCTCTCGAGAAGCAAATGTTTTGATTAGGGACTTGGGAAAGAAAGCAAGCGATGACAATTGAGAAAAAACAACCCCAAACACTCCCAATAACAGAGGTTTCTGTCAAAACCCTTGTCTGCCACATGGTGCTAAACACCCGCAGTACATATTTACATTGCCACTTTCAAGCGTTTTCCCCATCTGTATAACGGTACCTTGCATTGCATCCCCGTGGGTTTAAAGGTTCCAGAGAAAATCAAACCCCGGGCCAGTTTTTTTCCCTTCTTTTTTTCCTCTCTGTTTCAAGCTTTTTAAGCTATTCCCACAATGTTGCACGCCCCGACTTGTGATTTCAAGGGCAATACCAATTAGCGCTGGGACCAGCACAGCTAATCATCAAATCATAGAATCGCCCAGGTTGGAAGGGGCCTTTCAGATTATCGAATCCAACCATCAGCCTAAGATTGACAAAACCCGTCACTAAACCATAGCTCTAAGCACTATGTCTACCCGTCTTTTAAATACCTCCAGGAATGGTGCCTCAACTACCTCCCTGGGCAGCCTGTTCCAATGCTTGATAACCCTTTTGGTGTAAAAATTTTTCCTAATATCCAATCTAAACCTCCCCTGGCGCAACTTGAGGCCATTTCCTCTTGTCCTATCTCCTGTTCCTTGGGAGAAGAGACCAACCCCCACCTCACTGTACCCTCCTTTATGAAGCCTGATGCCTCCGACTCATGGGTTCAGAGTTAGCAAAGCTGGGGGACTGGGACCAACAAGCAGCTCAGAAGCAAGAACCTCATCTCCTTTGGAATCCAACCTAAAATCTCCCATGGCAAGAGACAACCCACAGAGACCTCCAGACTTCATGGGCTGTTTGTTTTTTAAAATAAACCAGAGGAGGTGACAAAGTCAGAGGCACGTGCCATTTCGTAGAGCGATGGAGACAAGCAGCAGCCACACGCCGGTCCTGGGCTCCCCAGGAACCCGATCTGCAGGGACACATCAGATCCATCAGACCTGCTCCAAGAAGGGCCACCCGATGGGCGATGGGCTGGAGCTCACCATTCCCACCGCCAGAACGGCCGCTGCCAGGAGATGGTGGTGGCCGCAACAGACATTTGAGGCAATTCCCTGCGCTCCATCACTTGTAATTCAAATCTGGTCTCAGCAGAGGACAAGCAGATTTGTTTGGGAATGTTTAAGTAACTGCCATCCCAGTTACCCAGTGACATCCACGCTCGGCTACTTAACTGCTAGAGCGAAAAAATCTTTACCAGGTCTTTTTATTTAAAAAACTGTATATTTGCCATTCTGATTCTTTTTGGTACCGCAAGGAATAGAAACCACTTTTCAGATCATGTTTGTTGGCTGAGCCAGCCTCCCCTTCCTTATGGCATTAGGGATTGGGGTGCTGGAAAGGCGGCGAGGCTGGAGTTTCCGGGGGACTGGAGGCACGGCGTGGGGCCGAGCGGAGCCGCCGAGACGCCAGGTCGGAGATTACAAAGCCTGCTGCCGGCCGGGAAGCCACGCAAATTGGAACTGACAGAGAAATGTGACAAATTCATTATTAATGGCACAACTATTTTTTAATAGGTGGAAGGCTGTACTAGATTAATAAAACCAGGCTTTTATATCCAACAGCAGCGATGGCGTGTGATCTCCAGAAAAACGAGCGGTGCTGATGCCATCCCCGGCTCTGGCTGGCGGGGGGCTGGATTTGGCAGGGTCGGGATTTCTCTCCAGGACACGGCAATTCCTGCCCGCTCCAGAAGGTCAGGTCAGGCTGGCTCTGGGGCAGGGGAGGGGGACACTCGCATAAAAGGTCAGCGTGCTGTGGAAACCCGCACGCAGCTCCTCCCTGGGGGGCTGTGAGCCTCTCGGTGCTCGGTAGCATCCGCCCAGTTTTACCCCAGCCTGCAGCGGGGTTTTTAAGGGAGCTTGTTTGGTTTTTTTTTTTTTTCCTAAATAAAGAGCAAGCTGTGGGGTGGATGAGGGACAGAGGGAGTCGCTCACTCCAGCCGACTCATCCACAAATCAAAGCTACGGCAGCGGTGGATTTCTGCCTCTCTCTCTCCACCTACCTGTGCGTGCAAACACTCATCTGCAAATATAGAAGCTCTCAAGCTGTTTATATATGTATACATACATTTATACACATATATCTTTACTTTTATTTTTACTCTGGGTATTTATACTCCAGGTGTACAAATGAAACCCACCAGCACGTAATAGAAATACTTCCTTTAACACCTCATCAGCATTTATTCCCTTTCTCTCTGCTATTAAATTTTTTTTCACTTGCTCTCTTCAGAGGCAAGAAAACACAGTGCCAGGGAATAATATTTCAAACAACTCATGAAAAGGATGAGTAATTAGGCAAAATGCATTCACTCGCTCTCGTTCTTGCCCCTGTTAAATCTCAGTGTAGTTGGGATGCGGGGTCCACTTACACATGACCCTGCACAGTTTCAGAGGGAATATGTGGCCACAGAGAAACACCACCCGTCTTTCCAGATTTTCCTTTTCGAAGAGACGCAGGTTTGTTTCTTTAGAAATAATTATTCTCATAACTGGCTGCTTTTTTTTTTTTTTTTCAGCCTCCTTAGCATTTTCTTCAACTCTTCTGCGTTTACCGGAGGCAGGTGCCATCACCCCTCACAGCCTGTGGTGTCCAAAGGTCTCGGCATCACCTGGCTGGGATGCAGCATCCCGGCACAGCATCCCGGCACAGCATCCCGGTCCTCCTGACGCTCAGAGGATGAGGCTGGTTTCTACCAACCTGGGTACAGACACACGGCCGCAGCTTCCCAGGACAAAACCAGGGCAGAAAACCACATGTGACACCAGATTGCAACACATATCATCCGGACATGAAAATGCAGCCGTGCAAACCGGAGCCCAGCTCCCCTCTCCCTGCTCCAAGAAGGGGGAACCCACCCACACACCAGGATGGCCGCGGGGTGCGCTTGGCCAAGCGCGACGGCTCCTGAGAGCCATCAGAGGCATCCCAGGAGGGACAGGAGCCATAAAGCATGTGGCACGCTGTCACCGCAGGGGGAAAAAGGGGCAACGATGCCTCCTGCGAGAATTGTGGTTCAGGGGATTTGGGGGGGAGCGCCGGGCAAAACCCTGACGGGCCGGCACCGGGGGTGCGAGGGGTGAAGCGTGGGGTGGGAATGAGCCAGTGGTGCATGTTTGTTATGGTTTGAGGAACCCACAGCAATTTATTGTCATTCAGACAATTATTCTCTCACCCAATGAGCCCTACCCACCTAGGACGGGGAATCGGGAAAAAACAAGGAAACCCAAGGGTTGAAACATAAGCAGATTTAACAGAATAAGACCAGATAATTAACTTTTGTAACACTAAAGAACCAGTATTGATCCCGATATCAATATAAAATACACAAGGACTATACTCAGCCTGTTCCACCAGCAGAAGCTGTGCACTCCCTGCAGGGACAGCCAATGTGGGACCCTGCAAGCGCTGCGGCTTCGGGAGGAAGGGAAGGGCTCAGGGCTCCGGCACCAGGGCAAGGAGCTCCCAGGATCCCAGACATTATAAAATAGTGAGCACTCCTCAGCAAACTTTCTAATTTATACTGAATGTGCCGTTCATGGTATGAGGTAACCCTGTTGGCAGCTTGGGGCAAGTGCCCAGGTCTTGCTCCTCCTCATCCCTGCACTTGGGGAGATCAGAAACACTGAGACCTTGAAACCCACATCCAGAGCTGGCAATAAAGTAAATATTGTCACAAATTCTGACAGTAGAGTCTTCTAAAAGTGTAGTTTTCCCAGGCATTAGAAGAGAAATTAGTCCTGTGTCGCCCAGACCAGGACAATGTTGTCACCTGCTGCCCCAGCAGCACCCGATCCCCGAACAGGGGGGAGCGCTCCCACCCCAGGGAGCCCAAGGACGAGCTCGTCCTCACGGGGACATGCTCGGAGGCAGGAAAGGACAATTCCCAGAGCCTGCCCTGGGCCATCAGCTTCTGTCACACAATAACCAGCAAATTCTGTACACTCAAAGGAAAAGCTCCCACAGGAAACTATTTCCCCGACTGTTTTAAGCTGGAAGTAACACAAAATAAGAAACGTTTTAGATGAGGATGGAGTTGCAAGGGCTGGAGGGGAGCGAGAGGCACCTCCATCCCCATGAAGGAGCTAGTTCTTTCTCCTGGCTCTTGCCACATGGGTGCCAGCACCTCCTGGAAGGCCTGGCGTGGCCCAAAGCAGCCTGGAAGACCTCATTGCATCTCCAGTTTGCCTTGCCACCACTATCTCCATGGGTTCTTCAAGCTAACCTGGGGGGGGCAGAGTGGTGGTAGTGCATGCTGGGACCATCCCCTCCAGGCCAGGGCAATCACGGCCAAGATGCTGTACCCAGAGAGAAGGGACCCGCAAACACATCCCAGGAGTGGGCATCAGCCACGCTGCATGGCGAAGGGGCTGGGACAGAGGACCCTCCTTAGTCCTCAGCAGCTGAATTAAAAGCGGAGGGGATGGCAGCGGCCTTGGGATCCTTTGAGTCGGTGGCAGTCGGCTGCTATTAGCACACAAAAGCGATGCCGAGCAGGCGAGCAGGACAAAAGGGGTGTGGGGCAGCCAGACAAGAGAGAGGGAGGGTGGAGCGAGACAAGAATGGGAGAGGAGCCGCGCAGACAAGAAGGAGGGGAGGGAGACACGCAGGCACACAAAAATCAGAG
This sequence comes from Chroicocephalus ridibundus, assembly GCF_963924245.1. Lineage (NCBI taxonomy): Eukaryota > Metazoa > Chordata > Aves > Charadriiformes > Laridae > Chroicocephalus > Chroicocephalus ridibundus. The sequence continues at coordinate 21,096,379 of NC_086292.1, forward strand.
AAAGGGAAAGACAAGGGGATAACAAGGGGGGAAGAGACCACATAGGGAAGGGCATTCCTCACCTGGCCCCCTCTCCTCGCTGGTCCTCTTGATCTTTCCTCGCCCCGCGCGAGGACACCAGAGCATCAGACCTTTGGATTGAACCCCCAAATCCGAGAGGATTTTACCGCTCACCCAGGTTTTGCATCGTGGTCTGCAAAGGGCCCTGGAGTAACTGGGTGTATTTCTCACCAACGTCCATATTCCTCATTCCTGTTCCCCAAAACGCACCTTGGGCAATGCCACAGCCACTAGCACCCGCCTGCAAGCCCAAGAGCTGGTCCCAATTAACGCCAGCTTATGGACAGGCAGGGATCAGCTGGGACAAACAAGCCAAAATTGAGCCCGGGGAAGACAAGATGCTACCGGACCACTCGTTGTCTCCCCCCTCAGCCCCAACCTCCTGAAGGAGCCCAACAATTCCCTCTCCACTTGCGTGTTTCTCCTTTACAAGCACCCCACTAAAGCAGGGGGTCTCAGGGGGAGATCCTCTCCTCCCTCCTGCAGCCAAGCGGCCCCGGCAGCCTCGCCAATATTTTCGGAGCAGGGCAGGAGAAGAACAATAAAACTCAGAAGAAGGGAAAGGCCCACATCAGAAGATGCTGTGAAGCTAAAACACACATCAGCTTCAGTTTCCCGGTAACGTCCCTGTAAACAACGGAGTAAAGGACAGAGCAAATGTACAACTCCCTTCGCTCTCGAGGATATTTGAAAAGCTCTCGTGTTTCTAGTGTTTCATAAAACAAGAAAAGTCAGAAATGGAAAACACATTTTTAAAGCATGAACTTGCAGGGAATTCAATAAAAATGCATTTTTTCTGCCTGAAAACATTTCTTTATCTTTAGGAATGAAAACCGACACCGCCGGCTTAAGTGTCCCAGGCTGGCAGCGCTCTCGGCTTCCTCAGCAGACTCTGGTCCCCCTCACACCGCCCCGCGGCCAGCGCTCGCCCCGTGGCCCGCTTCTCCCCACAGAGGTCCCATCTGCCTCCCCAATTCTGATTTCAAGACTTTCTTGTTTTTATTAAGATTTTTCTAAATTTAATGTCTTTCTTTTTCCAAAACACCAACTCTCTGGCCGTCTAAAAGAAAAAAAAAATGTCACCGCTTTTCTCTTTCTAATGCCACTGCTGTTCTTTCAGCCTCATTTCTCCCAGTAACCACCACCACCAGCAGAGCTGGTTTCACAGAAAGGCCCATTTTGGGTCTCTATACACTGATTGCAGCAGCACACTATTTCTCAGCTCACACCTTCCAAACGAAACCCAGCACCAAACCGGTCCTCCTTGACATCTCCAGAACAAACAAAGTATCTGAGATGACCAAAAACTGGATGAAGGTAACCAAAAGTGAGCGCTGACTTCTCCAATCTTTAAACCTTCCCATACTGGTGAGAAAAAGGTCAATGAAAAAAAGGGAGAGAAAGAGGAAAGACAAAAAAGAAAGGGAAGGGAACTTCTTGGATTGATGAGGAATGACTCACACGCGTGTTCATAACCTAAAACAAGGATCACTGAACAGTTAAACCTTGACTTCATCTACAGCTTAGCTGGAATAAGGATTTCATTTCCAAACGCTAACTCGCACGCTGCTATTTATTTCATAAAGCTGGGGCCATCGTCATCTCTGGCTTTCCAACGGGGCTAAAGCAGACGGTTGGTGGGTACGGGCATTAAAATGTTCACAACACCTTTAAAAATGTTTTTTAAAAAAAGAACCCAGATATAGTTGTTAGGTTTCAAATGTGCAAAGTGTTAACCTCCCCACAAAAGCGACTTGAAAGAAAGATTTTTGATCAGCACCAGTATTGAGAATAATTCAGTTCATATGCGCCGAGATAGCTGTGGGAGACAAAATAGTTTAGAAAACTGTTGCCCGGGATCCTTTACCATTTCAATTTTCTTCTCCTACAGGATTTTGAGGTCTAACCCAAGGATGAGCTGCATAACGTCAGGCAGAAACCGGCAATAGGAACCGAGGGAGACAGCAGAGACCCCACGCGTACATCCACACGCACGTGTGCTGGTGCAACACGTCTCAGGGGGTGGGGAATTCCTCCCGTCAGCACAGATAACTCCATGGGCCTCATAGTTTGCATTTTAATATTTTTATCCTTGCCTTTTGGCTTCCAACACCAAGCACAGTGGGTAATTTGGGAGCTAAAATAAGTGATCTGCTTTGAAATAGGAAAGAAGACTATGTTCAGTTGAATGTAAGAATTGATTAAGGTCAGGGGAGATGGGTTGGGTTTTGGGACAGCAATAAGGGTCTGGTAAATATTCCCTCTGGGCTAATTCCAGCATCTTTTTCCTCCTTGGCATTCAACCCTCTGCATCTCAGGATAACCTGAAACACACCAACCGGGTTTTCCCCACGCGGAGGCCTCCGGGAAGCGGTTTAGGTGCATGATTTCAGATGCAAAAACTTCCTCCCAGCCCAGGCCATCCCATGGGAGCCAATTCCTGAGCAGTGTGGGGACACCTCAGGCTTCACATCTTTCCCAAACTCTGTCAGGATACCCTGAGTCTTTGTGATCCTACCAAACGTATGTCACGCTTCCTCAAGTTAATAACAGATGTCCCAGGACAGACAGCTCTTGAGGTCAGGGATTTTTTTTTCCCCCTCTTCTTTTTTTTTTTTTACTGTTGTCTTTTTGCTTCCCATTTGGAAGGGGCGGGGGACTCGGAACACAGCCCCCGGAGCCGCCTGCCTGGCCACCCCTTGCCCACCTCCCCAGCCAGCGGCCCCAGAGCCCTGCAACCACAAGTGCTCTGTTTATCTTACACAAGTGTCCCCTGAATGAGCAAAAATAAATAGAAGAAGCAAACATATGACTCTCCTTAGCACAAAACCTCCCCACCTCCTCCTTGCCCTTTTTTTTTTTTATTATTATTATTTTTTTTCCTCCTCCTCCTCTGGCGACATAAAAAGAGGCTGCGTCTGCCCCTGTTGAATGTAAATGCCTTTGAAGTGGAACTAATCATTTCAAGGATAGTTTGCGTTGTCCTAACAACGCAGCTGAATTGCGAAGCCTCGCTTTTTGTTGAAGATATGTTTTCTTTCTTTCAGCCCAACCTGATGATGATATACTGCTTTCACGCTCTGTCCTCCCGCATCGTAAATCTCCGCTGCCGCCTTCCCGGACCGAAGTCCCCCACGCCAGCGGGGGACCGGCTGCCGGCCCCCTGCCGCCGGCTCCCCTCCCTGGGCCGGGATGGACCGGGTCGAGCCCCGGCCGCGGCACTGCCGGGCAGAGCATCCCTGGGGGCCACACTGCTGAGGGGTCTCTGTGCCCATAAAGGGGGCAGCTCCAAGGAGGGGCAGGACAGACAGCCAGGCACCCCTCCATCCATCCCTCCCTCCATCCCTCAATCCATCCACCCATCCATCCATTCATCCACCCCACCATCCCTCCCTCGATCCATCCCTCTATCCCTCCCTCCATCCCTTGATCCATCCCTCCACCCATCCCTCCCTTCATCCCTCCCTCCACCCCTCAATCCATCCATACATCCGTCCGTCCATCCATCCATCCATCCATCCACCCATCCTTTGATCCATCCACCCATCCATCCATCCCTCTATCCCTCCCTTCATCCCTCCCTCCCTCCATCCATCCTTCTATCCTTCCCTTCAACCCTCCCTCCCTCCCTCCATCCATCCATTCATCCCTCCATCCCCCTCCAAGTACCCTTTATCCATCCCCCCGCCCCAGGCATCCCGCATCCCCCTCGGTGCACCCCTCCGAGCATCCCTCCCCGGTCCCTCTGGGCACCCCCTGGGCTGCCACCTCGCCCAGGCCCCGCAGCTCCCCTTAATGCCATTAGTGACAGAGGTCGGGTTTCAATCAGGGCTCAGTGACACTGCTGGGGCTGCGGCGGGTGCCTCGGAAATTCAGGTCAAGCTCTGGGGACCTGGGTTTCATGGTCAAGGCTACCAGGAGGCAACCTCGGAAATGTCCCCCTGGATGGAAGGACGGACAGACGGATGAATGGGCACAGCCAGTGGATGGTCAGTAAGTGGGCACCCTGAGGGCCCCCGCCCAGCAGCACAACTTTTCTGAGCCCCTTCCCCACAGCTCTTCTGGACTCAGATGGTTTCCCCACCAGGTCCCGTCCCTGGCCAGGATCTCTGCGGTGGGGCAGGTTCTGGGTTAACTCCCCCGCAGCGGGCGTTTGCCGGCTGACAACTCTTTTTTTTTTAAGAACACTGAAACATATTTTATTTACTGCCTCCTATAAATTATTTACTGGCAGGGCTGAGGTAATTCCATTAAAGCCGCATGGTTTGCGTATACCAAATAGTTATCTGGGGACCACTTTTTTTTTTTTTTTTTTTGCCATCATAAAGCCACACAGTTGCCAGAGAGCAGGGAAAGAGGGGGTCAGGAAGAACCGACTGCCGGAGAAATGGGCCTCAGGAAGCAACAGAGGAACAGAAGGGAAAGAAATAGCTTTGCCCCCTCTGTTTACGAGGCTCCCCAAGCAGAGGAATGGCCACCTCCCAGGCGGGAGCCAGCAACAGGGCTGGGACGAGCCCAGCTTCATCCCTCCCTGCCCCTGAGCTGGACCGAAGATGGGGTAGGGGGTGACAACACCGTGCGGTGGCAACCACAAGCCACCCCAGGCTGTGCTGGGGCTTGACAAGACATGCCTGCTCCCCTGGGGGAGCGGTGGGGTACCAGCGGCAAGGCTCCCCGCTGTGCCGGCCTTGGGACTGCTCTGCTGTCACCCTAGGGGGGCTTGTCCCCACATGTGCCCCTCCGCAGAGCCACAGTGGGACACCATAAGGCACCATGGCCCCCAGCATGGGCTGGTGAAGGGGTCTGGAGGCAGCCCCGAGCTCTACCCCAACGCTGGTGCCCCCCGAGAACGCGGCAATTCCTGCTCCAGCCCCATCTGCCCATGCGGACACCCAAACCCATGGGCTCGGCAGCTCTGTCCCGTGCTCCCGCAAAGCTCAGCTCTTGGGGACAGGGCGGCTTCAGCACCCGCAGTCCCCACCTTCATGCCCCTCAGACCTTTCCAAGCAGCCCATGATGTCCCCTCAGAGAAGATGAACGCCCAAACCCGTGTACTCTCCCTGGCGGGGAGAGAAGAGCGATGCAAAAGAGTGAGATAAAGGAGAATATCCCAGGTGAATATCAAGAAACTGTTTACCCCCAGAAAGTTGTATATTAGCAATCACTCCCAGTCCATTAGCATCTTCCCTTTGAAGAAACTCCCAAAGTTTCCCTGTTTGCAAGGGCATAAAGAAGTTGGAGAGCAAACTGCCAATTCCAAAGAGGCAGCGCTGCCTCTGCTTGAGAGGTGGCATAAATACGCTACTGACATTTTTATATTTAGGAATAAATACATGGGAATAAATATAAAGGAATAACTCAACCACACACAGGTACCCTTATTGCAACTGAAGTTCTCTGCATTCCCAGACCGTTACCTTCTAGTCCGCAACTCCTCTCAGTCCCCTCGAGCTAACGCGGGGCCTGTGAAGAAAGGAGCAGGAATTGCGGCTCGCTATTTCACCACCAGAAAGATGTAATAACGTTTCTAATCAGTGAGCTTCAATATTTTAAATTTGCTTTAATTCCTTCGAGCAAACACTTCATTTTTCACATGGATTCCGTCACACTTCGTTGGCATTTTCCTGCCCAAATAGTCTTGGCTCGAGAACGTTAATATGTTCCTGATACAGCATTTTATATGTAAAGCACGGAAAACCTGTTGCAGTATATATTCAACCAAGGTGTCGCTGACTAGCGTGGATACACCAAGTTCTGGGAGGCCAGGACCCGAATGCTGAAGATCCAGCCCAGATGTGGAGCGGGTGCCCACCAGCCCTCCCCGTGCCGTCCCAGCGCCCCGGTGGCAGACAGGCAGGAGAACGTCCCCTTACGGGGATTGGGGCTTTTCATGATTTCTCTGGGCTTTGCAGTAGCCTCCGAGCAGCTGAGCAGCAGATGCTTCGGCATTTCACCCTGGTAGGCAGATACGCCCCAGCTGTAAGTGCTTCCTGGCTGTGTGTCTCGTCTCACAGAACTTTCCAGTGCTTTTAAAAGTCAGATTTAATAGCGCTATTTATAGAGCAGACGCTGAGGAGGCAGCCTTTCTGTGACAGCTCCTCCAGGTCCTCTCGGACACGAGCTGCCATACTGGGGGCTGAGATTTCCTCTAGAAGACAACCCATGGCAGCAGACCCCGTCTTCACGCATCTGCGACAGCCACTGCCTGATGCGCAGGAGAGACCCAGGGGTGCTGGGGGGGGGTGTTTCACGTCTTGGGAACGTAAGTTCACACCTCCTGATTCGTTAAATTAAGCTTCAAAATCACACAGCTCCTTCTGAAGAACGTATTTAGTCCCTTTAAAAGTATTCTGGCTTTTTTGATTCTCCAAATCATGTTTTTTGACCCTAAAAGCAGAGATTCCAATATATGGCCCAGAATCACAGAATGGTTTGGGTTGGAAGGGACCTTAAAGATCATCCAGTGCCACCCCCTGCCCTGGGCAGGGACACCTCCCACCACACCAGGCTGCTCCAAGCCCCGTCCAGCCTGGCCTTGAACACCTCCAGGGATGGGGCAGCCACAGCTTCTCTGGGCAACCTGGGCCAGGGGCTCACCACCCTCACAGCAAAGAATTTCTTCCTCAGGTCTCATCCAAAACTCTCCTCTTCCAGTTTAAAACCATTTCCCTGCATCTTATGGCTCCCCTCCCTGATCCAGAGTCCCTCCCCAGCTTTCCTGGAGCCCCTTTAGGGACTGGAAGGGGCTGGAAGGTCTCCCCGGAGCCTTCTCTTCTCCAGGCTGAACCCCCCCAACTCTCTCAGCCTGTCCTCACAGCAGAGGGGCTCCAGCCTCTGATCATCTTTATGGCCTCCTCTGGACCCGCTTCAACAGGTCCATGTCCTTCTTGTGCTGAGAACTTCATTGTAACTCCAACAGACCTCAAAGACTGGCAATATCATAACTCATTTCTCAAGTATCATCATAAGACACCAGGTTTCTTTCTTTTGTTGAATGTATTTGTGACATTTGCTGTTGCTGGTGGCAGACAGAAAAAATACATTCAGGATTCGTGACAGTGCAAACCCAAAATATTTGCATTGCTCTAAGAGTTGGATCCAAAGCCCCACAAAATCAGCAGCTCCGGCTGACTCCAGTGGCCTTGGCTGGGCACGTACAACCATTCAGAAGGGTGAGCAGGCTGGCGGGGTTTGCAGGAATGTCCGCATCCTCAGAGGGATGTGCTTGAGACGTGGGTTGGGACACAGAGTTTGAGCCAAGGGACAGGTTTCCCCCTGCTATAAGCGGGTGCGATGCCACGAGCATCCCTGGCTGCAGGGCCCTTGGACCCGCTCGCACCAGATCAAGTCCTAAGCTTCCTGAAATGAAATACTTAAAAACAGAAGTTACCCAGTTCACCTCTGCTTTCATTTAAAAGAAATCTACTTTTTAACATCTTAATAAGTACTTTGATTTCTCTAGTCACGTCTCCTTAGTAACCATGGAAATTGTTTAGGAGAACTGGTAACCCCACTACTCTTTAATAAATGTCATACCCAGTTACAGAACAAGTGCTTTATGATAACAAAAAAATAGTGCGCAGGAGTTGCCAAAGCGTTTGAATATTTCATTTAGTGAATTCCCTCTATGCCTCAAAAATACGCACAAAACAGCCACTTTTATGACACGAAACGCCGATGTAAAATATGCACACATTGGGCAACATGTGCTTTTGTTTTTCCTCTTCCCATATCCTCTTTTCCGAAACTATCCCGCAGGGAGTTTGAAATTCTCACCCAGCCCTTTGCTGAGTCTTAGTTTACTGAGTTAAGACCCAAAAAAAAAAAAGCCTCAACTTGAAGTGTCCTGGGATAAATTTTAAAAGGTTTGTAAGACAAAAGAGCGCAAACAGCATGTAGCATGAGAAAGGCTTAATGCTCAAAGAAACACCCTTCAAAATTAATATGTCTGTTGGAGCTGCGAAAGCTCCTTTAGTTGCAGCCTGCCCGCATTAATACTTTCGGACAGCCCAGCGCCTCTGAGACTTGACCGAGCAAATATTTCAGATATATCTTCTTTATGATGCTCAGTCTTTACATAGCGTCAAGAGTGGACTGTCTCAAGAAAATACGATGCGACTCCCAAGAAGAAAAACGAAATCCCAAGAAGCAAAATGGAAAAAAAAAAAGTCTAAATTTAAAAAAAAAAAAAAAAAAGGAAATTTGCCTTTTTCCCCCTTTAAATGGGGTGGGATTCTGATCGGTGACAGTGATCCAGGATACAACTCTTCTGGGCATACGATACAGTGAAATATCATTACGGTGGGCTATGAAGACCTTGCTTGGGTTTTGTTTTTTTTTTGTGCTGAAAAAGACTTAACTAGATCTCAGCTCCTAAAGAGTGATGTTCATCCTCCCGTTAGAGGAGCTGCCGAACCCCGGTAAAAACATTTGAAGTGCAGAAGGAGAGTCCCACCCGATCACAAGCAGACTCCGCTCTGCTGGATAACAAGCATGAAGCGATGATACCACAGACACGGATGCAGCTCCACGCTGGCTCCCCCAATCCCGCACCCTCCCCACGCAGCCGTCTGTAGCACCAAGCTCCGGTGAGACACTTGAAATCTCATTCTTAATATTTCTTTTTTTTTTTTTTTTTTTTTATAAATCTCTCCTCATTCAAACAGTCCCAGCTTGAGATAGCTCGGTATATTACTACGCCTGTCAGGGAGATGCTGAGAATAATACGGGCAAAAAGGCCGGGGCTGCTCCTGGTCGGGGCTGTGGCAGGGAGCACAAAAGGGCTGGCGGGGGGCGAGGGGGGCACGGCACGGCGTTTCCCCTCGTCTACCTACCTACGTGTCTAATCGCTGGTGAAAAAGGCTGCAGCAAGGCGGCTCCAGGCTGGACGACACAGGGGAGCTTTGAAGTCCTCTCCATTGGTTCCACCCTACACCTCGAACAAAGCGGGGGGACGCGTCCCCCCACGGTACTCTCTGCCTGCGCCGCACCACGGTGACAATGCTGGCACCCACCTCGGCACCAATGTGCATGTCCCCATGCCAGAACCCTGCTGCACCCACCTCGGCACCAATGCACGCACCCACAACGGGCAGGACCATGGCAGGAGAGTCCTTTATGCAGCCACAATGGTCCCCACTTCTCTCCAAGGCTCTCCAAGGCTCTTCCCAGCCCGGTGGTGCTGTGCACCAGTGGGTGAAAGCAGTTGCCAAGCTCTTTCAAAGAGCTGCTGAGGTCTTCTGCACCTTGCACCAGGATGGAGAGATGCACCTTCTGCAGGCTCACCTCCCTGGGGAAGGAGAAGGTCCCGCAGTCACGGATCCTGCCCCATCGGGGTGGTGGGGACAAGGTTTGGGAATCCTACGTGTGTGGGTGAGAGTGTGCTTTGTGGCAGCACTCTAAGGATAAGAGCCAGGACAAGTCTGCAGCAGGGCAAGGAGGACAAACAGCCAAGGGACTGGAGCACCCCTCTGCTGAGGAATGGCTGAGAGCCCTGGGTTTGCTCAGCCTGGAGAAGAGCAGGCTGAGAGGGGATCTCATCAATGCTCATCAAGATCTAATGGGCAGGTGGCAAGAGGATGGGGCCAGGCTCTTTTCAGTGGGACTCGGTGACAGGACAAGGGGCAACGGGCACAAACTCGAACATGGGAAGTTCCACCTCAACATGAGGAGGAACTTCTTTCCTGTGAGGGTGGCAGAGCCCTGGCACAGGCTGCCCAGAGAGGTGGTGGAGTCTCTGTCTCTGGAGACATTCGAAACCCGCCTGGAGGCGTTCCTGTGCCACCTGCTGTGGGTGACCCTGCTCTGGCAAGGGGTTGGACTGGATCATCTCCAGAGGTCTCTTCCAACCCCTGTGACTCTGTGATACATGGGGTGAGATGGCCGTGCCCCAGAGCTGTGAAAGGGGTCGCTTGGCCTCCAACAGTGGTTGTTGCACAGAGACATTTCCTGTGGAGAAACTGCCTCCCCCACTGGCATCTGCCCTTTCTGAGACAAAACAGGCTGCTCTGCATTTTTCCATACATTTCTCTCCTAATTTAACAGGCCCTGCTGATGTCCTCAACAGCACTACACCACCTTAGTCTCCAAGGCAGCTCCTGGTTATATCCCAGTTTATCCTGAAGCAACCAGGACAACCTACAGCCTTGGGAAAGTACCTCTATGCTAATTAGCCTGGGTGCAAAGTGAGTTGTAAAGGGGTAATCAGGAGAACTGAGCCCAAATACCTCACCCATGGCATATGCAGAAGTTGGCTGCGGTTTCCTTGTTGCTGGGGTTTCTTCTTGCTCACTAAACCACCAAGACGAGAAAGTGATCGTATTTGATTGAGGAAGACCATCCCATTCACTCCTCACACCAACCGCAGTGCTGAGTGCATTGGTACCTGCAGGCCAGGCTGTTCGCCCACCTTCTTCACGTACCTAAGCTCTGCCCTGGATATCTGCTCAGACTTCTCCGAAATCACATTTTTTCACTGGGCATTACAAATTTCCAACAACAGGCAGATGACCGGTCCCTTCCAACCCAAACATGGTGCTGAGGAACATGGTTTAGTGGTGGTTTTGGCAGTATTAGGTTGATGGTTGGACTCAATGATCTTAAAGGTCCCCTCCAACCTAGACAATCCTATGATTCTATGACCCTGGCCAGTGGCGTACAGCCCAGTAACCCAAACCCAGCGCAGAGATCCCTCTTGACTTCTTTGCAAACAAGACGCTTTCATGAAAAATGCTGCGCTCACTCCGATACCACCGAGCTGAGCTGCTGCGGTCCCACCAGCAGAGAGCCAGGATCAGGCCCCCTCTGCAGCCCTCCTCGTCCCTTCCCTCCTGGGACATGGGGAGGGAAAGAAGGCAGGATCAGGCCGTTAACTGTTAGAATTACAGAAAAAGTGTGTTTCAAGCACTTTTGTACCTATCTGAGAGATTACTGCCTGAGTTAACGGAGTAGGTCACCCTGAATGACACCAGAGGACCGTCTGCACAGGATTGCACTGACGTCCTTCCTACTTCCTCATTTCTTCAATTCTCTCTCACAAGTCTGCACTACAGAATTTTCCAATTAAGACCATTTACATAGGCAAATGTGGCTTAGTGTAAACAATTAGCATCATGTTATGGCATGAAGATGTGTAATTAATCCACAGATTTTCCCAAAGACTACTGTATTAGGAAAGAACCTGTGGCCGTGCTGGCGCCTGCCCGCGTTTCCTATTTGCGCTGCTGAAATGCGAGTCTCTGCACACTCCATCCTGCCAGCGCACACGCACCCACGTCGCCCTTCGTTCTGCCTAGCTAGCCAGTGTTTCACACTCCAGGATTTACCTCCCAGAACAGTAGGCTGAAGGTGAAAAAAAAATAAAATAATAAAACCAACATCACCTCGCTGACTAACCTTTAGCACCGTCAATCTATTTCTTCCTCTTCCAAACTGAAAAAATTACAGGCCAAATTGTATCAAGGTACCCGGCATAAATATTTTCGAAAGGTGAAACAAAGATCAAAGCAATATATAAAACAGCTCCCTAATTTTGCTTTGTTTTATTTGTTTTTCTCAAGCACCAGAGGGGCATCAGGAGGCAGGCTGTGATGATTTTTAATGATTCTGTTGTTCCAATGCTATCCCAAATCTTCCTGTGCATTTTATTTTTAAATGTTTCCTATTACGGGGCAACAAAGAGCTATTCATTCTGCCTAGCACAAACCTTAGTTTTGATTAAGCACTTCTGGTAACCATTTAGGGTGCTAAAATCTATCATTGCATTTAATTATCCTTGTTTTTTTATAGTCGTCTTTATTGCTCATTAAATTACTAAAGATGCTTCTGCGATTTGTTCTTAAGGAAGGATCCAGCAAGCAACATATGCTGGTGAAAGGTTGCTCAGGTTTCCGCAGCATCTGAAGCTGTCAGCATAAATTCACTGATTTTTGTTTTATCAAAGGATAAGCAGCTCTTGTAAAACCCCGGCACTTTGGTCACCAAAGTAATAGTCACATAAAAGAGGCCTTTTAGGTATTAGGTTTGGTGAGCAGCATTATTCCAGAGTTCAAAACACGTGGAGAAACGTTTCTATAATTCAAAGCTGAGCAAATCATTTTGGCTATCAACATGGATGTGAAGGTATTTGTTTTCCCTGGGCTAAGCCACCTTGGCATCTTCTGCAACTAACACTACGAGATCCGGAACGCACCCGGGTACGTGATGGGCTCCACCACCCTTCGCAGCTGAGCCCCCACCAAGGCAGCCAGAAGATGCCTGTACCAGTGGGAGACCTTGAGGATGCCAAAGCACTGGAAATACTGGCCACCGTTCCTGTACAACAGGAAAAAATGGTCCCAAAGTAGCCCTGCCACTATCCTGCTGACACCACATCTGCGGATGCCACGAACAAGCATCCCTGGGGCTGGTCCCTGTTGCCAACTGGAGCACCAGTAGCCCCTGGTTTGACCACAACGCATGGTTCTTACCCCAAATCACCGCCATAAGTGGTGATCCTTTGGGCAAAAACCCCACTGAAAAAGCACACAGTTAATTTCTATTACTGTTACTCTTTTATAACTTATTTCCCCCTATCCTCCTGATGCTTGTGGCTCGTTACTTCCTCCTGGCTTCCTCGCGCTGGGACTCTGCTGACTTCAACGATGCTGTGGATGGATGCGGATGCGGCCGGGGAGCATTTGCTCCTCCTGGATGTGCCTCCCAGTCCCCCCAGGACGCCACAGCACGGATGGCTGTGTTAGAACGGTACATCGCTCGGGGAAAGCTGGCACCCAAACAAGGGGGATTTTTCAGTCTCCCAATACATTATAGGGACTTATAGACTGATAGAGCAAAGCCACAAAACTGCAGTAAATTCTTCACTTTTTTCCCTTTGGACCATGTGAAAGGATGCAACGGAGTGTCAAATGAATCCATCATGGGACATGTCTCTGCACCGATGGCCCGTGGGATGCCCTGCCTCAGCCCAAAAGCCACATGCACCAATGAGAGACCAAAAAACTTGGACTTTCCCTCTGAAAACCAGCAGCACACCTTCACCCCTCTCACGTCTCTTCCCTCCTACATCAAATTCAGAAGTTTAAACTCACATTCCCAACCCAGAACACAAAGGCTTCCCCGTGCTTCTTCACTGAAAGGGTTGTTTCTTCACCAAAAGGGTTATTTTCTTCACCAAAAAGGTTATCAAGCATTGGAAGAGGCTGTCCAGCAAAGTGGTGGAGTCACCATCCCTGGAGGTATTTAAAAGACAGGTAGATGAGGTGCCGAGGGACATGGTTTAGTGGTGGTTTTGGCAGCATTAGGTTGATGGTTGGACTCGATGATCTTAAAGGTCCCTTCCAGCCTGGACAATCCTATGATTCTAAGACCGACACCAGCAGTATGAAGCATCCTCCCAGCCCCTTCCAGCTGCCCCAAAATCAAGATGTCTCTCCTGCCCCATCCAAAGCTGGGGTGGCAGCATTTTGGTAGCACGGTGTAGTGTGGGTCATCAGGCTTTGCCTCACATCAGGCTTTGCAGCTTGGTAAGCTTCAAAACCAACATGCACTCCTTTTCTGCCACTTTTTTTATTCCTTCACCTAGTCTGTCAAGTTAGGGAAAAACGGTGATCATAAAGTATGTGGTTATATTAATTCAGTAATACGATTACCAGCCGATGCTAGGACAGAACAGCAGTTTTATCTCTGTTTGGTTATTCTATGTAATATTGAAGCCACATTGGTATTTAAACGTTAAATTACACTGTGTTTTTATAATCTCAAATGAAAGCTATTCAGTTAATTCTCTGAGCTTCATTATGTTCTCAAATTCCCTTTAAACTGTTCTTATTCTGAACTATATTTAGTTAACTATGAAACCGTGAGCAGCTCCCGTGAATATAGCAGGGATTTCCCTTCTTCATGAATTTATGCACTCTACCTTTTATCAGCTTAGCAAATAACATGGCTCAAAGGTTTTACAGGTTTCCGCTTTCCCAGCTGTTACCTTTTGGCATGAGGTTGTCTTAGCTTTCCCTTTAAGCCACCTTCCAGGCACATCCTCAGCCCCAGCCCCAAGAGTTGGCAGTCGCAGCTTCCATGGGGCAGGATCTGCTGCGGCTTTAGGAACTCCACGTGTGTGGACTGGAGCTCTATGTGCCACCAGGGCAGGGAGACACAAGGCTCTCGGGGTGGTGGGTACACGAGATGCCAGGTGTGGTATTGGCAACATCTCCCCCATGGGTTGTTTTAAGTTTAGCTTTTCAGATGCTGGACCCAACATGGCCAAAACCCTGCCATCCTCACCCAGGCGAAACACTTTCTTTCACTCTGTCTCTTAAATCAGCTGTGCATAAATAATCATATAATATAAATAATCACATAACATAAATAATCATGTAACATAAATAATTATTTTCCCATCTCTGCCATCAAACCCTTTTGACTGAGCAACCAGAACATCATCCGAACTGCAACATCCATCATCTCAGTATTTTGCCACGTGCCGACACATTCCCTTTTACGCTTCCCGCGGGGCAGAGATGTTGTAACCGGGACTGTAGAGAAGCCCACCCTGAGCAGCTGGGCTGAGCTAGGATGAAGCGGGTCCAGAGGGACTGAGCCCCACTGGCTCCAACGCACCTCATTGCAGGGATGCTCAGCTCGTGCCGCAGTGCCCTCCATCACTGCTGGGCACATCTCCCGTGCCAGTGAAACATCAGAAAATAACAAACCCAAGCTGGAAACAGAAGAAAATGGGTGAGGAGACAGGAAAACATCAGGAAATACCCTACAAAGTTCATCCACGACTTCTCTGTGACCGCAAAACCAAACCAAGAGTGCTCTGAATGGTCCTGCTCCATTCCTGAGCCACCTTCGGGGCCTGAAAGGCACAACAAAACAATTAGCCACGCTCCATAAAGCTGCCTCCATTCAGCCACCCACGCCTCTTCCCAGCACCTGGAGGACACCAAAAGCTGCATTGGCAGGAGCCCAGCATAGACTGTCCCCACCAGTTGTGGTGGCAAATGTCCACGAGGCAATGGTTCAAGATGACACCTCTGAAGGTTGGAGCACCAGGCAGCCAGAGATTCATCTCTTTAATTAAGGCATCAGCAACCAATCCCAAAACCAGGGTCAGTGTGGGTAGGGACACCGCTGAGCGACCCCAGTCATCCCCCTACCCCGGGTATGGCTGCAGCTCTGGAAGGCGACCCAACACCTCTGTGTTGCGTTCAGGCGTTGCCATCACAGCAAGCAGCACTGGGAAATGAAGACACATTGCTTGAGGGAAGGAGGGGAAGAGGCACAAGAAAGAGGATATTAATTGGCAATTACTGTCAGGACAGCACACACCGGAGAAGTGATCATTGCTCTCTTCTCTAGAAAGCTTTTCCTTCCATCTCCTCTCCTGTTTCTCCCTTGGGAAAACCAGGCGGAGAAGCACAAACCTCCTAAGTGCTGCCCAAGTGGAGCAGCAGAAGCAGGAGCCCACCTTCCCCCAGGCTGCCCCCTCTGCCAGCCGCGTCTCCCCTCCCCATGCCCCAGCCCACCCTCCCCGGGGGGCTGCTCTCCTCGGGCTGGTGGTCCCCAAGATCGCAGCAGGAGGGGGACGGCTGCCAGCACAGGTAATGGGGACGTTTGTCCAGAGCTGGTGCTCCAAGAAGAGGTGAGGAGATGAGACCAGGGGTGGTAGAGCTGCACGGTGACGCTGGTGTGCCACCTCCGCAGCCACGCGTGGGCTGAAACAGCACAGCCGCTGCTTGATCGGCTCTTTGTCTTAAACAGCTCTTTCTCCCTTACAATTGCTGGGCTGCATTCCACACTCGGATGGGCAGGAGCAAGGATGTCCACGCTCCTTTTAGCCAAACACAGCCTTGGGAGGACGGGAGGGAGCGTTTTGCAGTGGTGCAGTCGGGGTTCTTAGTGTGGATCGCGGCATTTTAGCAGCTCTTGGGAACTCTTGACTGGAAACACGGCGTAATTGCCGTGGTGCCTCCCTGCTGCAAACAGCCACTCGCCCAGATGGTGGCCCTGGGCAGAGCCGCTGCGTTACTGCATGTTGCATCGCGTGGATTCGGTGGGGTGGGAGCTCCTGGCGCTGCGCCGGGGACACGGTGTGATGGCGGGGGGATGCAATCCCGATGCGCCAATGGATGGTAACGCTCAGTGGATGCAGGCAGCACCTGCGAACCACTCGCCCCATCTGGTGTCACCCCCGTGAGCTGTCCCGACCCACCTGAACACCTCCGTGGGCTAGCAGGGTGTCGGGGTTTAGGAGGGTTTCTGATCTCCTTGCTCCTCCTCTGTCTGATCCACCCTCCCCGGTCCATCCGGGCTTCTGATCTCCCAACTGCTAATCCAATCTTCCCCCCCCAGCTGCTGCAGGACTCTGATCTCCCCTCCTCAGCTGCTCCTGTCTGCACCCGCGCTGTCCTCCAGCCACGCACAAAGCTCAAACCGCAAAATACCTTCTGCCCTGCCCTGTCCTGCCTGCAGGGTGGGTGCTGCCACCACCCAGGGTGCGAGGACAGAGCCACAGCCTGGGCTGGTGACTCCAGACACAGAGCAGGTCCCAGAAGGATGCCCAGCAAACACACACACTTGCATTATATTCACCGTGTAAGGCCGTTTGGGTCCCCATAATCTCCCTGTTGTCTCCCACGGGCCCCACGCATGCACACTTTGGGCCCCGTAACTTATCCCCATGGATGCTGAACCCCATAACAGGCTGGTAGGTTTGCAGTGGGTGGCAGAGGGAGGACAAGCTCCCCATGGCTCCTCAAGAGAAGCTGCACCCCCACCAGAGCCCTTTACTTGGCTGGCCACTACAAACAGAAAATGAAAACAATTTGCAAAAGACAATCAGTGTTTTCAAGCTTTTTCACCCTCCCCAAGGACTACTCTCCCTTTTTCAATGGAAGTGGGGAGTCTCTCGTGCCTACAGGACTCTGGGAATGGGGCAGAGGGCAAAGCCACAGTGGGTTCACAGCAAAACTCCAAGTGCTGGCATCGTTTTAGGAACAAGCAAAGAACGCAGGCCTCTGGTGTGTAGTGTGTCCTTCTGCACCGGCACCAACCACTGCCATGGCCATAAGCTCTCCTCCACCACGGGCCAGGAGGAGAAGCTGTGTCCAACTTTGGAGTCCTCAGCACAAGAAGGGCATGGACCTGTTGAAGAGGGTCCAGAGGAGGCCACGAAGATGATTTGAGGGCTGGAGCCCCTCTGCTGTGAGGACAGGCTGAGAGAGTTGGGGGGGTTCAGCCTGGAGAAGAGAAGGCTCCGGGGAGACCTTCCAGCCCCTTCCAGTCCCTAAAGGGGCTCCAGGAAAGCTGGGGAGGGACTCTGGATCAGGGAGGGGAGCCATAGGAAGAGGGGGAACGCTTTCAAACTGGAAGAGGGGAGATTTAGATGGGATATGAGGAAGAAATTCTTGGCTGTGAGGGTGGTGAGCCCCTGGCCCAGGTTGCCCAGAGAAGCTGTGGCTGCCCCATCCCTGGAGGGGTTCAAGGCCAGGCCGGACGGGGCTTGGAGCAACCTGGTGTGGTGGGAGGTGTCCCTGCCCAGGGCAGGGGGTGGCACTGGATGGGCTTTAAGGTCCCTTCCAACCCAAACCACTCCATGATCCTATGGTAATGAGCTTTTGTGATGTGGACAGAAAGGGAGGAATGTGCCAGGTTGGATGGTGGCCCAAAGCGCTATGCACAGCTCTATGAGAGAAAAGGATTCAGTGCTCCAGACAAGCAAGGGCTAAGCGCTGGTATTTTTATTTCCCCCAGTGGCAGCTACGTGGGGGAAGCATTTTTCTGCCCTAAATAAGAATATTTACAAATTATTTAGCTTGGGCAAGAAAAAGTCCCAACAACAAGGGTGCCAATGAAAAGCTGAGAGGGGGGAAGCAGCATCGATGCTGCCAGAGCCGTGTGAGCTTCTCCTGGGATCTGTAAAGGACCTTCCCTGCATCGCTGCCTTCTGCGCCACAGAGACACAAAACTGCACCGCTCTGAGGCCGAATGGTGGGCGAGGAGTAATCTCCCTTCCCAAGAATGTTTGCCCGCTAATCGCAACGCGTTATCAGCTAAAGCAGTTTCATAATGAAGCAATAAGACCCAATGAAGTTGATGTTATCATAGGATAATTGGCCATGTCAGGCAGCCAGATGCCTCAAGGCAAAAGCAAAAGCTGTTTAACGTACCAAGAAGGTCAATCAGCAGATAATGTCCATTTCTTCTGAATTTATTGCCACCGTATTGGCCGTTTCATTGCAGGAGCTTTCAACAATTTCATCCCTGATGGTATGTAAATATACTTGTACTCATGTTAAAAATGCTCCAGGGTTGTAACAACATCTAAGAAGTTCTCCAGCTTTTAAAAATAAAAAGGCAAGACAGGCTGACGACAGACTCAGAGAAGCCAAGCAGTAATTACAACAGGAGGCACCATCAAATGAGGCTTCTGAATGTCTCCTCTGGATGAAAATTTCAGGTAGCCAATGCATTACTGCAGGGCCAGCCACCAAAACAAACGCAAGTTGGGCACAGAAACCCGCTGCCAGATGGTCACGGCAAGAGAGAAGTGGCTGCCCCTAATCCAGCGCCCGCCGCGGGGCCACAGGGAGCAAGGGAAAGTGGCCTGGCATCGCCGTCGCCCCATCCCAACATGGGGCTGCCACGGGAGCCTAGAAGATGTGAAATCCCTCTGGAGACAGCGGCTCCCATCCCAGCGAGATGAGCCCATCACCCCTTGCAGGGGACATGGGGATGCCGGACTCGCTGGGCTGAGGTCTGGACTGTACCGCCTGCAGGATCCAGCTCTTGCTAAAAGCATATAACTTATTCGCACTCATTGCCCCACAGCACTTCCCTCCTTCACCTAAATCGATGGTAACCACCACCTGACAAGCCCCTGGGTAAATCGCTCCCATCTCCTGGTCTCCTCCAGCGGGTGGGAAGAGTCGGGGCCACACTTTGCAATTACATGCTCCAGCCCAGAGTGATTCGCTTGGAAATAGGTATTCATGAGAATGAGAGATGGCACAGCCAAAAACCAGGCGTCGTGTACTCATAGAAGACATCTGAGCAGATTACACAGCTATAACCATTCAGATAAAAGCTGTGTTCCTTCCAACCCAGATAAAAGGGAGGCTGTTCCACTGAATGCCTCCCTGGCACTTTACAGCAAAGAAAATAAGAGCAATAATATCTTTCCACGAGAAGCACAAAGCAGGGCAGGACACACTCCACAGCCAGCTCTACAAAAGGAAGAAACCAAGGCAGGGAGAAACGAGCTGCAACAGCAGTAGGGAAGATGAGAGCATGTCCCAACCCGCTTCAAAGCTGTCCCTCAATACTGATATCATTGAGCACAGTCACACCCCTCCATAGTACTTAATAGGGCTTATTAATAAAAGTTGGTCATCTGCCTTCTCATCTGCAAATAAAGTGGTATCTCCTGGAGAAGTTCATACACTGGAATAAAGAGGGAAATTTGTATGTTCCTGGAGGCCTTTCTAGTAACCACTGGAGAAGACATGGATAACGTCATGGTAAACCTCTCCAGGCCAAGCCAGACAAGAAAAAGGTGCAAAAGACTAAGGAAGGGTCTATGCTCAGAAGCATGATCATAGCACATGGAGGCTGCTACAGTCCAGAAAAGTAGATGGCCCAACAAGGGTCCCAGGGAACTGAGCAAAGGACCTGGAGCCCAGCACTCCCTCCTTCAGCTGCGGTGCTCAGCACAGGAGAAACCACTGTGGCTTCATGTCTCTCCCACGCAAGAGCTGTGAGCACCCACATTTTAAGAGTCACTTTTTGCTGAACTCTTCTGGTCTTTACAAAGCAGCAGGTTCCGGTGTTGAACGGTCCAAGCCTCTCCAAAAAAATGGCCCAACTTGGCAAATTTTCCCCCCTTTTTAATTTCTTTAAGAGGGAAATCTTCAAGCAGATCAGTTGCTGGGAACTGGCTCTAGCCATGCCCTGCTTCTCAAACCACCCACCCACAAGGTTTGGAGTTCAAGCTTACCGCAGCAAAGATCACCCTATGGTGCCCACCAGTGTCTCACAAGACTCCCCACACAACGGGCTGCAGGATGACTCCTATGGGACTCCAAAGATCTCAATTTTCCCTCCTGTGGAGGGGAACGCAAGTCATGACTGCAGATACCAGCAGGGGGTGGCATTTGAAACTACAGTCCAAAGAGAAATCCAGAGGTGGTGATGGACTGAGTCTCTGACGGACATGGAGGCACCTCTCCAAGGCAGCGTGCGAGAGCCCTGTGCCAGGGAGCTCCACCACACAGCCACCCTTCGTTAGTGGAGAGGACAGGCTAGGGAGGAATGACAGAGATATGGGGACCAAAAAGGGATGCGAACAAAACAAGCCTGTGGCTCCACAATTGTATTTCCCTACCAGTGAAAGTCAGATTTGGAGAAAAATTTCTGATCAAGCCTATTTGTTTCCTTGGTTTGACTTTCTCTTCTCCTCTCCCAGCTGATGACCAACTGCCCAATTGAAAGCACCAGTCCTGGACACGCTGCACTTCCACTGACTACATCACACACATCTGCCTTTAGCCAGACACCCTCAAATCCACCCAACACTTTCCCTGGTACCTCCTTTTAATGCCCATCACCACCTGCAGCCCATGCTCTGGGCCCAAGCACCGTTGGTTCTGGCGTGCTTAGAGCCATCCCCATACATCCCTTTCCCACCTGCACTCACACGTCTGATCCGGACAAAATCCAGCAAGCCGAGAGTACAAGGCTTCTTCTGTTCTCCTGACCCTACTGGAAGCCCTGGTAGCAATAGCTCCTGTTGGCCTCCGACAGCAATCCTGACCTTGCTCAGGCATCCCCACGAACTCTCTCCGATAAAACGGACACCTGCTACCATGAGGTTGGACAGCCAGTAGCCAAGGGCCAGCTCCAGGCAGCCCCCAAGGAGCCGTGCAAGCCAGAAAGAGGATTTCTCACAGCGGAGGCCAACAAAAGGGCTGCTCCACCCGGCAGACTGATGGACCCCCGCCCCTTTTCCATCCATATACCTTTTTTTTTTTCCTTCCTGATATCGACAATCTTGAGCGATCCAGAAATTCCTCAAATAAAGCAGCACAGAAGCTCTAATTCAGCATGGAACGTGGATCTTCTAATTGTATTAGGGATTTATACACCGAGTTAGTAGAATACCATATGGCCCCTGTAATGCAGGCTGGTTTTTCCTCGGCAGGCTGCGTAAGCTGCTAACAGCAGACAAGGTCATCACACGTCTCCTTATCACTGCTTTATGTTCCTTACCCCGGTCCAGCTTTTACTGCGTGTCATCCCGCAGAGAGATCGGATGTACTTGCTAACCTCTTGTCTTCCCAAAGGATTCCCACCGCCAAGACTCACGGCAGGAGCACAGCCCCTGGGTTGCCTTCAAAGGCATTACTGCATTGTCTGGGTTTAAACCTGCCCGTCAGGCGTTGTCCTGGGTGCAAACCATACGCAATATCACTTCCAGCAAGCACGAGGGTCCTCCTTGTAATGGGTGCCCAAGCTCCACGGACCCCAAGGGTGGGAGCTGCATTGAATTGGCCCAATAAAAACAACAAATCAAACTTTTCCACCTTTGTTTTGGGCTCGGTGGTGGCTGGTTTGCCACCCCTGCTCGAGGCCATCTGTGCAGCTGCCCCATCACCTTCCCAGTGGTGGCACGAGCCCGTGAACATCTGGCATTTCAGACCGGACACAATTCCTGTGCCATTTCCAACCGCTGCCAGTCAAACGAGATGGAAATCAATAAGGCTCTCCTCTCCTCATTAGTCATTTCTAGCCTGACACAATACACATCAGCCCAGCAAACAACTTAATGCAAGCAACGGGAGCAGAAATCCAAACAGTGCATGCTCTCACTCAGCCTAAGCAAATCTATTAAATATATCAAATAAATTAGTAAAATGAAGGGGCTGCCCCAAGAAAAGGGAAAGGGCAGGCAAGGGAGGACACCTGCTGTCAACTAAACCTCCAGACCTCTCCACCAGCTCCCCTCCAAGCCTACCTTTGCCCACCGAAGGCCACGCAAGGTGGCCCACGGAGGGGACAACACAAGGACTGCAAGCGCAGCCGCCTGCCCCAGAGAGCAGGTTTCCTGCGGAAACTCCTGCTGGCAGCTGGAACGTTGTTGCTCAGCTTGGCTTCAGGAGTTGCCACCATTTCCCAGGAGCAGAGCCCTGCACTCCTCTGAAATTAGTCACCTCCAGGGCTCCCTGCTCAGTGTCACCCCATGACCACGTCCCTCTGAAGGGCAAGATGGGTGTGGGAAATTTTCCAGATTTCCAGGAGAAGGAAGGTGACTCTTTTTTTTTTTTCTTAGGAAAGCAATCAAGTTTTACGGGGTAAAATAAGTCTGAATGTTCGGTCCAGAAGCAGTTTCTCACCAACACGCTCCAAGCACAGAAAATAATGACAAAGGCAGGGAGCAACCATTCTGTCACAGCTGCATTACCGGCTCCCAGCCGGCCCCCTGCGTTAACTACACACATTCACTTTATGAAATCACCGCAGCAAGCTATAAATGATGCATGAAAATTAAATGAGAGAACTCCAACCAAGGCATGAATCCCCGGCCACATGGCTGGGTCGGGCTTGGGGAGGGCGGCAGAGGGGCAGACAAAGCAGAGGCAGACAGAGAGGGAAACCAAAACAACCTCCCTGACACTCTGCTTTTGGAAGCCAAAGCTGCATTTTAGGAGGTGGCTGAAACAGTTTGAAAGGTATAAATACCCCAGAACAGCTGGAAAGTCAGGCTTTACCCAAGGCACAAGGTGTGTTCAGGGAGAGCCCCTCTAAGTTGAGATTTATTTTAAGGAGAGGTATTTTCCACGGCTATGGGTTCACTTACACATATCAAAAGCCCTGGTGTAGCCACGCAGCAGTGAGCAGAGGTGGCACGCAGGACCCAGAGGGTGGCATACAGGACACCCAAGGGATGGCACACAGGGCCCAAAGGATGACACTCAAGACCCAAGGGATGGCACATAGGACCCAGAGGATGGCACGCAGGACCCAAGGGATGACACTCAAGACCCATGGGATGGCATGGAGGACCCAAGGGATGGCACATAGGACCAGAGGACCGCATGCAGGACCCACGAGATGACACTCAGGACCCTGAGGATGGCATACAGGACCCAAGGGATGGCACATAGGACCCAGAGGACAGCATGCGGGACCCACGAAATGACACTCAAGACCTCGAGGATGGCAGACAGGACCCAAAGGGTGACACACAGCACCAAGCCTGAGCCATGGTCTGCCCCAGACATTGCCTAGTTAAGACTTAATGACTGCACATGGGCTTAGCTTGTCACTCCTCCTTGACAGCCGTAGGCATTTCTACTACAGCACTGCACATAACAGCATGAATGTGGGACATTTCTAGAGGACGGTCATCCTAACTGGTCCGCATCTTACTTATTAGAAATAACCTGGACTTTTAGGGCAACTCTTCCAAAGCTAGGGGTTGCACCTCGAATCCAAGCCAAGGTAGCTCTTGGGAGAGCTGCCTACATCAGGATTTTGGGGCCATTGGCTCCTCAGAATCAGGACCTGCAACTGAAGGGGAGGTCAGAAGAAGAAATGCCAGGAGATGCTCTTCCCGGGTTTGTATTATTTAGCGTTAATGTGCAAATGGCTGGTGAACAACGTGCCCTCTCCAGAGACTGGGCAGAAAAGCATAACTCCGATCGAAGACTCTCACATTTGCCCCAAAACCTCAGAAACTCCAGAGGTTTGGCCAGAGAAGGACAACGGCAAGAGATGGGAGCTGCAAATGCTTTGCACACACAGGATTCAAAGAGAAGTCTAAGTAGGGGGCAGAGAAGCGATAAGCTGAATCTTACCCACCAAAGCCTGGGATTCCTTACACAAGCGCAGCTCCAAATGAAGCCAACAGGCTGCTCTCCCGTAACATCTGCAAAACTAAATTGCTCTAATTGCTCTAGATGAAATAGCCAAACCTTAGACCCTAATCTGGCTGCCTAATACTCTTGCTTGGTTGAAAATAACTCTTGTGAAAGCAACCAGCTGGGACAGAGCTTATCAGACAGCAGCACGGAGCAAGACGGGTCTCACCCCACGGCCCGAGCCGGGGGGACCCCGCAGGGACCCCTGTTACAAACAGCGGGGGCTGTTTGCAACTCCCGCTGACCTCCAAAACTCCTCTCCCTGTGGCCATAATGAACTCTCCGAGCTCCCTGCCTGGCCACCTCCTTTTAAAGAGTGATGTTGGACTAATTTCCTTAAAATCTCCACTTCTCTCTGGCCAGCCTGCTGGGGGATGGCCAGTGCGGGGCTGGTCCTGCCGACTCCTCCTGCCCCTCATCTGGCCAAAGGATGAGGAAGGGCGAACCCCGTTTCTCCCCACACATACAAGCCATGCCTGCTCCTTCCAGGCACGACGCTCAGCTGGATCCCTAGAAAATGTCATAACACAAACAATAAATACCCGTCATCGTAATTTAAGATTCCTGCCGACTGCATAACACGGGTGGCGGCCAAGCATCGGCGGCCAAAGTTGCGGTGCCTGGAGTTACACATCCAAATAAAGAGCCGGATTGTTGGGGCCCTGCCTGTGTTGCCTCCCATCAATAACGGGAGCCGGCTATCAACAGAAGACAAAACATGATAAGAAAATGCGCACACGTCCAAAGAGCGATGCCGACACACCAACGTGGGTACCAGCTTTAGAAATTTCCTTAAACCTTTTTGTCGCACACGTTAAATAATCTGACTGCATCCAAAACAGTCACGCATACTTGACATGCAAGAAGACAGCATCATGTATATAAGAGGGGGGAATCGTTAAAAAAAAAAATTCCAGGTGGATATTAGGGTGGTTTTTTTTTTTATCAATGATACTTTCTACAGAAAACACGTTCTTATGAGAAAAGTATTTAGGAACTATCAAGTATCGTTTTTTTTTAACCCCTAAAATATTTCGTTTTCTGTAAGCATTCCAGGTAATATACTGGAAAATAATCAGTTTATAGTATATATAAAAATAATATATATATATAAAAATATATATATATAAGATATATATATCTATATATAAGAGATAACTATTGAAAGGGATAGCTTTTAAAACTGCTGTTTTAATACTCCATAAAATGTGCTGAGCGGAAAAAAAGCAACCCCAAATCACAAACCAGAGTCTCATCTTGGGAAGTATATTAAAACCAGACGGACAGATACATGCCAGCTTTATTTTTGTGTCCCTCCAAAAATGATTTTTGACTTCCTTCAACTTTCGGAGCGCTCTTTTGCCTCCGTCACAGCCCCCAGGCGGGACACGCGGTCGCATCGGTCACAGCAGCCGCATCGCAAGCCCTAACCCAGCCCATTTGTTCTCAGCTGACACAACACATCCCAACACACAAATGGCTTCAGAAAACATGGTTCGCCTTTAAAAAAAAATATGTTTTCCTCTCATTGAACACAATGCAGCTTTAAAAAGAGAAGATACGCTATATTTTACTGGAGCATCGGGAGGGAAGAACTCGGAAACACCAGCGGTGCAGGTGCTTTGCCTCCTTTCCAGAGCCTGTGAGCGCTCAGGTTCACTGTCCCAAATGCCACTGCCCCAGCTGTCCCCAGCCTGGCTGCCCGGGGTGCTGTGGGGGCAGGTGAAGTGTTCTGGAAGCAGACTTGGAATTGCCTGGGTGGTATTTCTGAATATCGCTTTGATACAAGAAATTCAATCTATTATTTATTATTTTCATTATCACCATTTCCGTTATTCCTATTCTTTTATTCTTATTCATTGACAACTTGCAACACTCTCTGCTTACCACTGTCACCTTGGTCATTGCGAAATCCTAGACGTGAGGCTAGAGGTTTTAACAGGGATCCAGCAACACCAACTTTGCCAAAATTCGAGCTGTCCCAGGGCTCATCCTGCACTCCTAGCACCCATGGAGAGAGCTGGGCCATCCCGGCTGCACTCCCGAAATAAACTTCTAAAGACATTGAGGGAAGGGATGGCGTAGGTAGACCCAGAACTCTACAGAGCTGTCGACAAGTACTGGAATGTCCCTCCCAGCCGCCATACGAGCGCTTCGCTTGGGTGCTGGGCTCCCTGTACAGCGCCTCAGCCCTTTGGGCAGCCCTTAGGTTCCTAAATTAGATCCCAGCGGCCCTTGCAAGGCACCTTCCGTACACCTTCGACCACAGGAATAGCTACACCTCCTGCAAACCCGGGAGGGGCAACCCCAGGAGCTCCGCGGCATCTGCATGGACCTGACCCCCCACTCAGCACCCTCACCCCCCCGCGGGCACGCCCGGAGCACAAATCCCCTTGTGTGTGTGCCCAGCCGACCCCCCGGGACTTTTTTAAGTGTGTGCCCCCCCCCCCGGCCGTAGTTGCCACCGGGCTGTGAGCCCCGGCAGAGCCCGCGGCCGGGAGAAGCCGCCCCCGCCGTATTAATATGCAAAGCGACGAGTCAGTTAATCACTGCAAATCGTTTGTTTCCCTAATTGCACTCCCGGGGCAAAAGTAGCGGCGGGGGCCGCACGTCGGGGCGGAGGCGGGGGGGGGACGGACAGATCGCGCCCTCGAAAGCGGCGGCCGGACCCGACGGGGGGTCCCCGGCCCCCGCCCGCTGGCAGCCCCGGGGGCGGTGGGGCTGGCGCCGGTCCCCAGGGGCTCCACCGAGCGCTGCCCGCGGGCGGCAGGGCCGGAGGCGTGGGAAGAGGCACCTCTCACCCGCCAGCATCCTCCCACGGGGGGCCGTGTCCAGCCGTGTGCTTCCGTCATGTGCCATGCCATACCATGCCATGCCACGCCATGCCACACCATGCCCTGCCATACCATGCCACGCCATGCCCTACCATACCATGCCATGCCCTACCATACCATGCCATACTGTGCCACACCATATCATGCCATGCCATGCCCTACCATGCTGTGTCACACCATGCCACACCATGCCCTACCATGCTATGCCATACCATGTTTGCCCTACCATGCCACACCATGCCCTACCATACCATGCCATGCCTTACCATGCCATGTCATACCATGCCACACCATGCCCTACCATACCATGCCATGCCCTACCATGCCATGTCATACCATGCCACACCGTACCCTACCATACCATGCCATGCCCTACCATGCCATGTCATACCATGCCACACCATGCCCTACCATACCATGCCATACCATGCCATGTCATACCATACCATGCCGTGCCCTCCCATGCCATGCCATACCGTGCCATGCCACACCACACCATGCCATCCATGCCATGCCACACTATACCATGCCCTACCATACCATGCCATACCATGCCACACCACACCATACCATGCCCTACCAATCCATGCCGTGTCATACCACACCCTGCTGTGCCCCACCACGCCACGGCCTACCATGCCATACCATGTCATACCATGCCACACCATGACACGCCCTACTGTGCCATGCCATAGCATGCCATACCATGCCACACCATACCATGCTGCGCCATGACATGCCCTACCATACCATGCCATGTCCTACCATGCCGTGTCATACCATGCCACACCATGCCCTACCATACCATACCGTGCCCTACTATACCATGCCATGCCCTATCATACCGTGCTCTACCATACCATGCCATGTCCTGCCATGCCATACCATGCTGTGCCCTACCATAACATGCCATACCATACCCTACTGTGTCATACCATACCATGCCATGCCCTACCATGTCATGCTTTACCATACCACACCATGCCATGCATGCCATGCCATACCATCCATGTCATGTGGTGCCACTCAGCCTGCACACGTCTGGGACCCATGCACATGTCTGCCCACGCAGGAAAAGCAGGCTCCCTAAAGCCCAGTTACAGGGATTAACTGCCACTGGAGTGGGGTCGAGGGTGCCCAGGGCAGCAGGGGCAGAGGGATGGCACACCCATCACAGCCCTGCCAGGAGCTTCGTCCCTGGGTGGACAGCAGGGGAAATAAATTGTGCAGAGCTGCATGTGACACAGTGCCAGCACGGGAGGATGAGCAAGGATGGTTTTAGAGGCTGTCTGCTCTCAGAGATTCAAGTCCTTTTTGATCCAGCAGACCCAAGGCTTTTTTCCCTTTCACAGGCACAGCCAGAGCCCATCTGACCACGGGGCCTTTTATCCCATGCGAGGACAGAGACAGGGCTCTCGGGACAGCTCTGGCTGGAGAGGTTGCCTTCCAGGTGACCCTTTTTATTGTAGCAGCTGAGTAGCTGTCCATTTCTGTGCTTTTGGGGGGTCGTGTTTTGGGTTTTTTTCCTTCCAAGGTAGCTTTTGCCAAGAAAATATTAGCAAGCAGGATTTGTTGAGTAAACGCACCTACAGGCTTAAACTGCAGGCATTTAAAAAAGAAATAAATCAAAGCGTAAATATGTTACCATGCATACCTAGGGCCTGATCCTGTGGAGATTTACTCCTGAGAATAATCCTTACCCAGGCAACTGCAGCAGCGCCTTTGAACTCAGCCAGACTACCTGGGAGAGCAGGGAGCATCTCATAAATACGCAATGAGGGGAAGCTCAGACCCTAGGCTGCCTTGGCCAAGGTGTATAGAAATTTGGAGAAGGTATTATCTCTGTGGAGTTCTCATGACTTCTAGGAGTGTCTGTGACTTCTGGTGGTGTCTCAGTCTGCCACCAGACACCACTGGTCCTCAGCCCTGGGCCCACCCACCCAGACACATCCTGCACCAGCAGCTCAGGGGCCGCCTGATTTCCATTCTGTTTTGCTTGGCCTTGATGTCTTGCTGCTGCTTTCACTCCGCAGTTCCTCTGTTCATAAAGAAAATAGTTTGGTAGATGGAAAAAAAGCTGCTTTACAGCTTTCCGGTGAGAACAGAAGGATGTTTGTCCCGTACAGTTCCCTGGAGAGTCCCTTCTTAACTGAGATCCTCAACTAGATGGGTGACTCTCAGGCAGGTTGAGGTATATCAGGCATCCCATGACACACCATTGCTCCTGCTATTGCATGCAAATAAAAAAATAGATTTGAGGCTCTCTGACACTCCCTTTTGTGATTCCCACAAGAAACATTCAGATCTCGCAGAGACAGGGGGCAGAGATTATGCTGTCCAGAAGAAAGTTTCACAGATTTCTCCTTGCAAATAATCCCAGGTCACCCACCAAGACCTGTCTTCAGCACAATGAAGGACAAAGAAAAGTGGGACTGGTGAGTAAGGAGGCTGTTGCTGGGGTTAGTAGAAACTCCTGATAGCAACAATCTCCAGCCTTAGACATCTCCTGCAAAGCGGAGCCTCTGCCCAACCACACATTAAGGAAGCGATGAAAATGTCCCAGATGCAGTTCCTCTATTCTGGAGCCCATGGTGGGACAGGGCTGTCGGGGGAACTCTGGGTTGCTGTAGCCCTCTCTGTGATTCATCATCAAAGCCCTGGTTGACAAGCTCTTGGGAGAACATGAAGGGCATCTAATCAGGATGGTCATTGGCCGGAGCTGTCAGGTCAACCCATGACTGCCAGGTGTTCAATTGATTACGTGAATCAGCCTCCATCAGTCCAGAGATGGACATTTTTCCTTCCACATGAAAAGTCAAGGAGGGCTGGATAACACATCACCTTTATGGACTCAAAAGCCCCAGCCACTGAAGACAGTCAGTGGTACAAGGTTATGGAAAATAAATGAAGTGCTCCAGAAAATAAGTACCCATGTCAGCCTGCTTCCCACAACCAGTTTGCATCCTGGAATTCATTGACAAGAAGTTGTGGTCAACCTGCAAAAAAGAGTCTTCGTTCTAACGCTTGCCTCTTTTCTTCCACATTTTGGGCAAAACCTTCCCCCCCACACCTGCGCTGTGGCTCCGTGCTGGCTACCCTGCCGCTGCTGCCCAGGCAGGAGCAGGGACTGGGTCCCCCCACCACGGGGACCCAGTACAGGGTACGTACTGGGGAGCAGTGGGCAGAGGGGAGAAGAGCAACTGTGCCCTGCACCCAAACAACGAGTATTCTGACCTAGAACAGCACCCCTGGGCATAACCCTTATGTTTCTTTGATATTCATTTTTCTTGATCTCAGGAATTCCTTTTTCTGCAGCTTTGGGTTTGATGATGCGTGTGCACTAACTTCTTCTTTGGCTTGCAGGTAGAATTACAAATGTATCTCCTTGCAAAATTATCAAGTCTGGAAACAAGTTTTAGCTTAGCAGGGAAAGATTTCTAGTTATTTTTCTTCTCCCTGGTCCTACCGATGATAATTCTGAGTTTGTTCCAGAGTAAGTAGTTTGCAATCAGGCCCGTTGTCCCTTGGTACAGATTTGCCCTCCACAACAACCACTTCCACGTTGTTCAAGGCGCAGGTTTGTCACCTTCGCCGCAAGCAGCGCGGGCAGGAGAGAGCCCCACTGGGCACGAAGGTGTGCGAAAATAAAAGAAGGAAATAAAAAAAGAAACACTATCCTGACCTCATTCGGAAAGTTTCATTATTAACCGATAATTGGCAATCAGTGGCTTAGAAACATCATCGAAAGCCGTGAGAAATACATCCTGGGAATGGAGCACCGTGGGGCTGGAGGGGTTCAGGGGACCCCAACTCCGCTGCCAGCAGCAGAGCTCAGCCTCAGCCCCTGGCCCTTCCCCTGCCCAGAAACACATCAGCCAGGCATTTTGGACACTCTGGCGTGACCTTTTCTACCTCTCACAGAAAGAGAGCCCAGAGCCCGCGGGTTGCTACGGCAGGGCACGTGCTGAAATCTCCCGTCGGGGTTTTCCAGCGGGTTTGTTTTGGAGCTTCTGACAGGGCTCGGGGTTGGCCAAGAACAGCGAGTCCTTATGTATCGAGTCCCGCTTATACCCCAGGTTAGTCATAATTTATTTACAACTTGGATTGCCTTCTCCCTGCCCTACAACTACAGGAAAGACAGCGATAGTTTCTATTTAAAAGCCATATGATTTGGCAAGATCAGAATCTCCTGCTTTGTTTTTCAATAGTCCAGTGATTTCACGTCAAACCTGTTGAACTTTTTTCTCTAACAACAAGCAGAAGAAAGCCATATTTTTTCCCTTGCTTGGTCTGAGCCCAGAAAGTGAAGGAGGACACGCAGTACCATCCAAAAGAAAGCCTAATCGTGCACCGGGGAGATGTTCAGCACAGCGAGTTCATAAACATTGCTGCACAACGGCTTCATGCAGGCAGAAATTGGCACCATTTCTGGGCTGAGAAAATGGTGAAATAATAATGTAAGGCTGGTTCACCCTTGCCCATAAAATCCTTTCATGCCAGCAATGTTTCCATAGGCCCAACCTTTGCAAGAGCCAGGAAAAAGAGTTAATTCATTAGGTGGAGCGAGGGCATGGTGCGCATGAGTTTGCCAACATGACCTATTTATGCACTTAAAATTTTTGTCAAGACACAACGCCAAGGCAGTAGACATTGGGAAGTCCTGGAGATGGTTCCTGCACACATAGGAACCCAGCAAGAGTGAATCCAGCAAGGTTCTTGGATCTAACAGCCAGGAAGAGTTGAAGCTACTGCACAAAATCCATGCGCAGCAAAGCCCACGGCTGCCCCGGCTCCTTGCACCCGTGGTCCACCCTGCACACCCACCCATCTCTGCCTGGGAAGTCCTGCATGGGCAGCCCAGCCCTGGAGGTCAACGCAGTTGTAAACTGGAGAAAACACTGCTCATCTGCAAGCGAGGGCAACTGGGCAGTGAATCAGCTTCTGGAGGGGCCACGCGAAGTTATTTGTAACGGTGACTAAGGACCACGTCCCTTTTAAGACAGTGGCTCTTCTCGGAGCCAAAGCTGATGAAGTCTCCTGGGTGAAGCCTGTGCCACGTACCAGACCGGATACTCAAAAGATCCATTCCCAGCCTTAAAAAAACCCTCCTAAAGAAGGCAGACAGAGATGCAACAATACTTTTTACTACCCAAGGCACTTACAAACACCCAATTACCGCATACATTTGGAGGGAGAGAAAATTAAATCCAGATCCCACCTTCAGGTTAGGAACTCTCAAACCGCCAGTCCCTTCTGGCACGCACGATGCCTCTAGGAAGGATGCAGTGCCCCAGCAAGGGGGGAAAAGCTGATGTTTGCTAAAGACCCTGTTCTTCTCTCTGCACCGCATCTCCCTGGGAGGCTGAACTTCCCCGTTGGTTCTTCTTGCCCTTTCCCTCTTATAAGAAACAACCCATGGCCATTTAAGGACCAGAAGTAACACCACCGTGCTTATTTACATGACCAAATGCAACCAAATGAAGGTCACTTTCAAATATTCAGTGTCATTTTGATTTAAGGGGACATCAGTCACCTCAGAGGAATTAAAAAAAAAAGGAAATAGCAGCCTGCTTTTAGGTATCCCAAGAGAAGGAGTGGAACAAACCTCATCAAGTAAATAATACGCTTAGCCTCAGTTTTAATTTAAACCATGTTTCAGTGTCTCAGCATAGCAGGAATTCCATAACATCATTCCAGCTCGCATGGTTGCTACAAATACTTCTGTCCACATTTGACACGCAGCTATGCAGCAGTTGTGGTAGTAACTTCTGTACAAGGAGACGGCTGGAAAAAAAAAGCGTGATTTTCACAAAGTTGTTTCTTCTGACCGTTGCTTCTCAGTGCAAATTCAAGACCTAATGTGGAAATGGCTATCGCAGTCATCAAAATCCTACTTTTCCCAGAAAACTAATAACTAAAGCACAACTATTCACTGGGAATGAAAGGCAAGAAACAACTGTTGAAATCAACGGGCCCAACACAGCAGCAAAAGTCACGGAGACTGGTGACACGGGTGTACAAAGAAAAATAAGATCACCAAAATATCCAAAAGAGAGAAAGAAAAATATTTTGCAAGATTCACAAGTATTTCAGGCAGAAAGCTTGGCTTTTACCCTAATTTGGGCAAATAAGCAAAAAGCAACGCACCAACCTGCGGCGTGAGCGGGCGCACAGGTCTAGGAGGCATATCAGCATTTTTGGTCAAAACTCCCGAGTTGGAAAGTGGAGCTCCAGAAATGCCCTCTGCAGCATCTTATATCAGAACATTGGTGTACACATGGCGACTTCATGCATGGGGACAGGTCCAACATAGGTACCGGCAGGCAAAGACACCCCCCACAGCAGCTAATAAGCCATGTAAAAGCAATTTAAATCTCAAAGAGGTTGCCCCTACTCATCAGGAAGCACAGGTCACAACGGGGGTTGAAGGAGCAGCACAACAAGGAGCAGAAAGTACAATATGCCCAAAACCGGGCTGGGAGTAAGCACGTGCCACTTCAACTCAATGACATTTCTCCAAAACTCCTCTCCAGCAGGCTTGGAGGTAAATCTCAAGTCACTGGACCAAATTAACTGCCCCAGAGAAGAAGAAACACCGTCTGGAAGTTCCTGCGTTGTTTCAGAAGTCTAGATCAATGTCTAGATATCTAGACGTGGCCCAAATTAGGATAATGTAGATATCAATGTCCAACGTTACCTAGCTCTGAGTACACAAAGGCGCTTTGGGAAGTGATGCCCAGCGAAAAATCACTGAAAATTACGGGCAGAGGATAAAGGAAAAAGAGAAACCATTTAATACTCAACTGTCAGGCTGCGAGAGAACAATTCAGGCAGAGATAAAAGAGAAAGGGTTGAAAGCTTTCAAAGTGAAGAGGCAGAACACGTTATTTGTGTTTAGTTAACTAGATAAAAAGCACACTGGACGTACATATTTGATTTTGAGACCTGACAAACCAGTAAGTCTCAAAGCAAAGGAGAAGCAGACGCGTCACCCCCAGCAGCAGCACGGGCCAGCACCGGCTGCGGCATCGGAGCCAGCCGGGGTGGGAAAGGGGTGCGTGGCCATGGCCAAGCAGAAGGTTGGATTGAGAAGCTGGGGTTTGTCGTGGAATGATTGTATTCTCATTTGGGTTTTTTTTAATGCTTCTCACCTCTGGAAGCACAGGGATGCCAGCAGCCTCCTGAAGCACTTTGTACGGAAACGGAGCAGCAAACGCAAGGAAGGCATTTCCCTTCCCCCACGGGCATCACTCCACCCTCCACAGAGACGGCTCTCCTCCGGCACCTTCAGCTCTCCAGACGCAAGGCGGCTCCAGTTAGAAGCCATGGTCCCAGTTAAAAGTCATGGTCCTTCCCTAAATGAGAACTTCCTTAACAAAATGTTAGATGCAAAACTGCGAGGGGACCGCGGTATGGGGGATGTGAGCGGGGAATCACCAGCCAGCCCCGCTCCCTGGTTTCCTACGAGATCTAAGTGGAGGTAATTGGAATGCAAGTCGGGTATAATTTGTATATATTTTATATGTCCATTTCATATGTATGATAGAAGTTTTTATATATATACACACACACATATATACACACACACGCATATATATAAAAAATAATATATATATCTTCCAAGCTCATTCTTAATCCATTTCCTTTGTTTGTTTGTTTTAAAGAGACATATAGATTTGTCCTCACAGCAGCGAAAGTCCCTGGATATGTTGAGTTTTCTGCAGCTCAGACAGACAGGCTTTTTAAACTTGTGCGAGATAATTGGCACAGGAGTTTACTTGGCTAAATCAGAGAGAGATTTTTCAAAGGCTGAAATGGCAATGAAGCACCTAACTCCCATCGGTGTTCAGAGACTCGCTCTCCTTAATCACTGCCGTACTTTGGAAAGCAGAAAGCTTTGTCACAGCCGCACTGTGGTCTCCTCTGTACTCTGGGCAATAAAGCACACTACGTTTACGTTCAATCTTAAAAAAAAAAGAAAAAGAAAAAACCCTTTGAATTTGGGATGAGGAATGCGGTGTATTTGCCGACTTCCAGAACCCCTCCAATCGTGACCGGGAATGCCAAGGGTTCATCTCTGCTGCCACAGAGCCACGGGGAAAAGCCATGAGAAGTATTTTCTTTGCGAGTAGCCTGGTTTGGAGCTATCATTCTCCCCTGTTTTCCTTTATATTTGAGCCTTGCAAAACCACCGGCCCATCCATTCCTCACCTGAACTTCTAAGTCCTGTTTGGAACTGGCTCCATGACAACCAGCTTCGACAGGAGAAATACAGCACGGGCAGCGCCACTCCGCTCAGATGCGGGGCTTTCCTGCGCGGTTCGGTTTAAAGGCTGGTGGCACCACAGTGCTCTCTTGGAGGAGGCCAAGAGCAGCCCAGCTTGCCCTGGGAGAGGCAGAAATTTAGGCTCCCGAAGGCTCTCCCAGCCACACGCAGAAGGTGCGACTTTGGTGGCGTTTGGGCTTGTTCCGTTGCCTGCAGCGGGGGATGCTCAGCTCGGGGCCGGGCCAAAACCCACCTGTTTTACCTTCACTCTGCAGGCTCTAAGCGAGCAGAAGCACGGAGCGAGATATCCAGAAATCATGGCGTTTCCCAAATTTTCTCACTGTCCTCTCCTGCCGGTCCCACCGCGTTTGCGAACCGCGACCGCCCAGCCGGCAAGTTGGGGAGCTCTGCGAAGGTGGGAGTCCACGAGGGGGCTGGGGACTGCAGTGGCTCTATAAGTGACGGTGGCTTGGGAGCGGGACTGGGAAAACACAGAGCCAGCTGCCGCACTACAAAACCAGTAGCGATTTAGCGCTGCTCCACCCCAGCAGATGTAGAACCCTTCCGCTTTCCTCCTCGGAAGCGCACGCTCTCCGTTTCACTGAATGCCGGGCGTCCCTCCGTCCTCACATCAGCAGGGGCCAAAAAATTCTGCTTTCAAGGAGCAGTGAAAAATTCCTTCCGAAACAAAAAAAACCAAGAAGAATATTAACCTGAGGAAGCGCAGGGCAGTTTCACTGAGACCCACTGGAAGGGAGGGGAGGGCTCTCCCCTTAGCCAGGACCTGGGGCCCCCCAACCAGCATGTGCAAAGTGAAGGTCGGGTCCTCCACCAGGGACACCCCCTTTCCGAAGGGCTCTGCCAGCCCCGCAGCTCACGTCGGGATCCCCTTCCAGCCTCCCCAGCATTCCTCCCCAGCTTGCTTTCCCTCTCTTCCTCCCAGCCGCCTTAACCACCAGCTTCCTCTCTATGTTTGGACTTCAGCAAAGCAAGAATTTTCAGTTGAATCGTAAATTCATCAGATACGCGGTTTTGGTCACCCTGAAACTATTAGCTAGTCTGGGTCAGATTTGTCAAATAGTTTGGGCTGGAAACTATGCGTTCAAGGATGGGGAGGGAGGGGGATAGGGTTGCTTCACGTTTGAGGCAAGCGCCCCACAACACACAGATGGAGGCCACGCACTCGGCCCCTCTCGCTCCGAGCTTTTTTTTGAGCTTGAAAAAGTAGAACAGGTCCTGTGGGAGCCCAGGAAGCCAACGGCAGGGTTTCCAGAGAGCCTGAGATCAGGTAAAGGGCAGATCTGTGCATAGCCCACACCTCAGGCAAGGCTGCTCAGCAAGCAGACCTGCGCATTGTAAGATCTCCAGTTGCTACAGACAGCTTTAAGGGCCACGCAGAGAGCAAGAGGAGCAGGACCGTCCCTACATGAGGAGGGCAGGAGTCTGGGAGGTGGGACCGCACACCCCCATCCCTGCTCCAGGGGGTGGTTCATTAGAATCATAGAAACGCCTAGGTTGGAAGGGACCTTTGAGATCATCTAGGTCCCTTACTGACACCAGAGGGGAGGAGAGCCCGAGGAGAGGGCACTTCCCCAGGAGGCCCTTGTCAGGTCGCTCTCAAAACTCAAAGGTACCAAGAGTTGAAGAAAGAGGAACATAAA
This sequence comes from Chroicocephalus ridibundus, assembly GCF_963924245.1. NCBI lineage: Eukaryota > Metazoa > Chordata > Aves > Charadriiformes > Laridae > Chroicocephalus > Chroicocephalus ridibundus. Next base: position 21,133,121 of record NC_086292.1, read on the forward strand.
AGAGCCTGGCTCGGAAGCATGTTGTGAAACTGCGCAAGAAAAGTAGGGTTGGTGGCATCAGGAGCCTCTCATTTTGAATTAGATTTCCCAATTCCAAGAAGATTAATAAGGCCAAGTGATTGGTGACACGAACAAGCCCAGAAGGCATCTGGTGTCCCACATCCCTAGAAAGAGCCTGTAAGTTTGTACTGCCAGCGTGGTCATCAAGAAGCAAAATCATCTGCAAAGAAATCAAAGCCAACACCAAAACTGATGCTTTATCTCCTTCTGCCTCCAGTCTCCACTATTTGCCCATGCACCAGAAAGCACGGCCTTTCCCCACACCGCACACCTTGTGGCATGGGTTTTGTGGCCTTCTGAGCTGCCTCAGGGATTGGCAACACACCTCGCACTGCTGCTTAAGCTAGAGAAAATAGTGACTTATCTGAGTGCTTCCCAGGAGAAGGACCTTTAAGACATAGTAAGAGCTATAAGCAGGCCATCCGAGAGCATGGTACGTACCCCTGCCCAGCAGCCATCCCAAAAACTCACTCATTTTCAGTACAATATTAGACGCCGATGTGAGGGTGGGTCACAAAACCACCCAGGGTACCCCATGCTATGCGGGCACACAACATGTCGGGGAGTCTGCAGGGAGCAGGGAATATCCCTGTGGATATTGGGCTTGTGCCTTCCGGGGCACAATAAAACCACTCCCCGTCCCATCCCGATTCCATGATTTCCATGGAAAGAGGACTTCCCACAGCGGATAAACTCAGCACCGGGGCGATGTATCCCCAGTGCATCCCACCCTGGAGTGGGAGGACCCACATCAATTTGGCAGCACTGCAACCTTCATGAGATGTGGCTCCAACACAAGGGACTCCAGCGCTCTCCCCGAAAGCCAGTGCTGTGGGGTTACCTGCACAGGGTCTCGCTTTGTTCTCTAAAAGAAAAGAAAAGGGTTAAAATGACCTCCATTGTAAGGAGCAGTAGCACTGTTTCTGACGCGAGAGGAAGATATCCAGGATCCGGCCGATGTCGGTTTTGTTTTGTAAGACCTTGATCTGCTCCTTTTCTGCTGACAGCATCGATGGGAGAGTTTCGTACCACGTATCTGGGCTGCAGGAGTCTGGAAAGTTACTGACTGAGGGGGGAAAAACGCTGAAATCCACAGAAAAGTGAAGGAAAGATGCAGGGAGGAGAGGCACATTTTGCTAATTTGGGTTTTTTTTACATTGCAACAGCTGTGCTTACATGAAAAGGGCCATTAACTGAAGATGCACGGAGTAGCAGCATGTCTACAGAGGCTTTATACAATTTAGGAGATCACTGCAGACTACAATGCAGGATCATTTAAAATTCACAAACAAATCCTATAAAATACCTTTGCAGGTATTTTAACGGTCCAAAACAAGTACCGTGTACTACTCGATAGGTGCAATTTTTCCTTTTTGCTAAATTCCATGCGTAAAAATCAATCTGTTCTTTTTAAAAACAGAGACTTTTTATTTTTTTTTTTTACTACGCTATTTTAAAAGAATAAAGACAGCTCCCACTGAGACGTCTGTTTAAAAGTTCAGTACATTCTGCTGCCTTATTTTATCTAGCAATGATGAACTAAAAGAACGCTGAAAATTCAATCATGACGGCAATAATATTTGAAAAGGCTATAAAAAAAAAAAGAATGATTTAGGTGGTAAGAAACATCTTGCGCTGAAATCCTGAACTCTGTAGTTCTGTTTCATTACACGAAGAATAACACAGGCCCTATGCAGAAAATGTGTTCGCTGTACCACTTTGATGGAAACAAAACAGCCTTTTAAAAGCACGGTGAAATGAAAGGTGATTTTTTTAAAAAAAAAAACAACCCACACAGGTATTTACATAGAGCCATTTACTCAGCGTTCGGCATCGTGCCGTTCCCCCTCTATAGTTTAGTCATCTCCCGGATAGTTTGCATAAGTATGCATTTATTTACTAATCTTCAAAGAGTCCCCATTTTTCCTAGCTTTCCACTGTAGTCATTAGAGGTCACAACCCTGTAGGAAATATGGGCTGCCATGGTAACACAAAATGTCTGCTACAGGCTTAGTGTAATTCCTCCCTAATAGAAAAACAACAGCAGCAAATCCTGCCTTTGATAAACGGGCTTATATGTTGTAAGAAGCCGCTACCTAGAAAGGTGTCTGTCACTTCAAAACGGCTCTAAATGAAATAAACGCCATATATTAAAAAAAAAAAAAAAAAGGAAAGGAAAACAAACCCACACGTTCGACGTGATTAAAAAAAAAAATTAAAATAAATGCTACTAAGGTACACAAAGGGGAATTAATCTGCAACGTCTCGTTAAGTAGGGTGGGTGAAGTTCGCAAGGCTGCAGCCCCCTCTGCTCGACAACAAGTGTCCGCCGAGCGCTTCCAACGGGGCTCCTGGCAAACCCTTCTCCTCGCAAGGAAAAAGGCCGTGTGCCTGGAACAGCCAAAACTCAGAGGGAGACCCCGTCACCTCTCTGATGGCAATAAGGTAGCCCGGCATTCCCCGCTTGGAAATTCCTGCCGAGCAACGTGCATCTGGTTCCAATAGATAACCGGGGTTTGGGAGGGGGGGAAATGAAAGGATCTGTTTGATCTGGTGGTCCCTGGGCATGACTGGCATTTCAGGGAAACCCCACCTGGACGAGAGGAAGGGTCCCCGAGAGGCCAGCTGGCCAGGGTGGGGATTTCGGGAGGGCTCCGGCCACCCCTAGCACCTGTGCTCAGCATCACCTCCAGCATCCCGGTCCTGCCCATGGTCTCCCAAAGCTCCCCTCCCACCGAGCGCACCCAGGAAGGGCTGCTTTTCTTTAGCCAGGGTTTTCCCAATAATACGGGGAAGGTTTATGCCAATTTCTACGCTTCCGCGGTCTTTTTCAAATATTTTTGTGACTGCTGATGGGGTACCCCCCCCAGCTCGCCATCCCGTGCCACCCTCGGGGTGCCGCTGGGAGGGGACACGCCACCCACGCGCCTGCAGCAACGCAGAGCCTCCCTCCACCCAAATCCTGTTTCTCGTTGTCTTTTGTTTACATTCCTCCGGCCAGTTTTCAATCCAGAGAGCAGCAGTCATATCTCCACCAACTCCAGTTAATTTTTCAATTAAGCTATTCCATTACCTCTCCTCCATTCCCCATGCCGTTTGCTCTGCTCTTTTATTTATTTTTATTTTTTTTAAAAAAAAGGCTTAATTTTGCCTGATAAAATACGGTTCCTCTAAACACTTGCAATTTATTGTTTCTTCGTATTTACAGTTAGCGCACCCATCTTTTTAGGTACCCTACGCCAAGATGGGCAATTTGAATTCCTCGGGGTTTGCATCACCTTGCAGCAACACGGGGGCTGCCAAATCCCATCCGCCCCTCCAGAGGAGCCTCAAGGAGAGGCTCCTCGTCCTGTTCCCCTCCCTCTGAGGATTCCCGCTGCCGCTCCAGCCAGGGAAGTCGGACCCCGAGAGTCGCTGTAACTGAGTCAAGATATGAACCCCTGCCATGATTTCCCAGCGCTGGGCTCCCCCAAGAGCCCACGGCCGAGGATTCGCTGCCTGCGACAGACGCCTTTCTCACGGAAACGCCATCCAGCCCGACAGCGAGTTTCTGGGGCGGTTGGGAAACAGCCCCTCACCTCCTGCAAGCCCGATAATGAGGAACAGCACTTTGGGCGAGGATCTAATCCACAGCAGAAAGCCAAGCTCCGCTTCTCCAGCCTGCTGCTATCCCGTGGCAGCCTTCCGCAGCGTTGTACCAGTTCCATGCACAAAGAGGAAATGCCAAAATATCTCTCTGCCTACACCCTTTCCGATTCCTTCAGTGAAGGCACTGGTGATTTTTACCCTCTTCCTCCTCCACCCCCACTTTGAAGCCATAAGTGCCAGAAGATATTTCGGATTTGCCCCCTCTTTCCTGCCTGCCTGAGTCAGGTTGTGAGATTATAGAATCACGGAATGGTTTGGGTTGGAAGGGATTTTCAAGCCCATCCAGTGCCACCCCCTGCCCTGGGCAGCGACACCTCCCACCACACCAGGTTGCTCCAAGCCCCGTCCAGCCTGGCCTTGAACCCCTCCAGGGATGGGGCAGCCACAACCTCCCTGGGCAACTTGTTCCACCGCCTCACCACCCTCACAGGCAAGAATTCCTTCCTAATATCCAATCTAAATCTCCCCTCTTTCAGTTAAAAACCGTTCCCCCTCATCCTATGGCTCCCCTCCCTGATCCAAAGTCCCTCCCCAGCTTTCCTGGAGCCCCTTTAGGGACTGGAAGGGGCTGGAAGGTCTCCCCGGAGCCTTCTCTTCTCCAGGCTGAACCCCCCCAACTCTCTCAGCCTGTCCTCACAGCAGAGGGGCTCCAGCCCTCTGAAAGCCACTGAAAGCATAATTAATACCTGTGTTAATGCATCTTCCCTTGCATTAGTCCAAAAGGGCAGCTTGGTCTGGAAAGTTCTACTTTGCCTATAATATCATCCCCAGATACGCTGCAAACACCCTAATGCTGGCACTTGAAAAACAAGTCCTTTTCATACCCATCTCCGTATCACCACCACCGCGTCTGGGAGTCAAGACGAATGCTCATCCAAAACCCGCCTCTGACAAGCCATGCTGTAGATGGAAGGTGGCATGTTCTCAGGTGTGGCAGGGACTATCCCACGCCAAGCGAAGTGAGCGAGCTGGTTACACCCACAACAGGAATTGAGGGATGTCCCCAGACACGGCTCTACAGGACATGTTTCCATCTCCATGTCCCTGCATCGCCCCCTCACCAGCTGTCTCCAGTTCCTTTCTGCTTCTCCATAGGACGCAAGTCCTCCTTGGTACCAGGTCAGACCATGCCTGGACACAAGTGGCACCTGCTGCATGGCACCGAGCCCCACGTTAGAGCCCACGGCTCCCAGCGCTGCCTCTGGGGACAAATATTTCCCAGCCTTATCCACTTACCAAGAGAAACCCCTTATAGGCACCATGCACGTGGTCATGGTGCACAGCAGGAACCAACCCACAGCACTGCTTTGCTCTAGCGAGTCCTTTGGAAGACCACAGCCATCAGCATCCTCCCCAACCCCTCCAGAAACCCCCGAGAGCAGCATCAACGAGCACCACCGACAGTCCCTCGCCGAGCACGTGAAGCAGCCGGACCATGTTCACAAGACCTCAACGCAACCCCTTTGCTGCCCAGAGAGGCTGAAGGGACATTTGTCCCCACCGGTCCTCGCACAGGCAGTGACCCCAGCACTGTGGTGAGCAGACGAGCAGCACACCATCGCTCAGACCTCCCTCCTGCCCTGGCATCAAAGAGTTCTCACTAGAAGCCTCAATATTTTCTCCTATAGACTTGTGTTGCCCAGCAGCAGCGCAGGAGGGTCCCCCCTCTGCCCCATTGAACAGGAGAGCAGAAGGCACTTGCCACATTGCATCTTGTCTCCTACCACCGCGCCAAGGTCTCCCCTGGGAGGAAACGTAGGACATTTCGGCACTCCGCCCCATTTGTTTATGTATTGGAAGGAAGAGCTGGAGCAAATTTCATGAGTATAATTCATTACACACCACTGATGAAAATAAAGGCACTTCTGTGCCACCTCATCTTACAGCCAATGGGGAGCTCCCTGCATCTCCATCCGGCTCCCAGCTGACTCCCGCATCATCTCCAGCAGCCAGAGACGCCACACGGGTCGGGGGCAATCCCGGGGAACCCAAGCTCTGCAAACCAACGAACAAATTACCTTCCTCGACCGGCGGAGTTTGATTACGCCCGCGGCTGGCATAATATCGGTAACGTCTGAGGAAATACAAGAGAATCCAAATCGCTTCCACAAACCCCCTCCCACGCCAGGGAGCTGCCACGTGGCATCACGCGGCCTCCGCCAGCCCCGCCGTCCCACCGCAAGTCCCCGCGCGGTGCAAATTAGCCAGGCAGGCAACTGCCGAATGGGGGAAGGCTGCTGCCTCTCAAAACGTACTCGGGTAATTTATTTTGACAAGTGTAGCTTGGTTTTAATCATCGATAATTCTTCCGAGCAAAGCGTCTTCGTTTAAGTGGGCTGTAGTCTACTTTGTAGAAGTAATGAAGTTGGAGTAACAGGAGGGCTCGCCGCAGCGTTCTGCTACTAATCAGTGCTAATAAATGTGGAAAAAGCGCTGTTTTGTGTATGCAGATTATGGGATTTGCAGATAAGCAAAGTGTAAATGATGGGGGCTTGGTGTAGACGAGGTACTTCTTTGTGCCGAGAACAGATAATAATAGCAAAGTCCCCAACCGGCTTGATTGTCTTTTCCGATCCTAGGTTTGGGACGCTTGGGCTCTGCACTTACCACGAAGAGATCTGCTGCTCCCCAGAGAGCAGACACTCTGGTCTGGAGCCACCAAAGGGGTGGGAAGTGGCTGCATTTTGGGGGACCAGGAGGAAGTACCGCATACCCCAGCTGTGGTTAAGTCCAGACAAGCCACCTTCACGAGAGCATTGTGACCATCATTTTTTCCATCCATATTTTACCAATGGTGTTTGTTATCAATTGATCTTCAACGCAAGCTGCAGGCAAAGCCTCCTGCGGGGCACGGGGCCACTCACAGTGCAAAACATCACCCAGCAGCTTTGACATACACATAACCCTCCGGGAAGCACGTGGCCATGATGGAGCAGTTGGTGACATGTCTGCAGGACAACCCCCGGACGTGATGCGCACTGTGAGTTTCACTCCTGCACACCGCTATAACCATCCCACAGCTGCAAGAGCAGGAGAGGCGGTGTCCGTCCCCTTCCCACCGCGTGAGAGTCCTCCCCAGAACCTCCTGCGCACACACGAATGCCATGGTTTGTACGAGCGAGATGATGCTCTGCCCATGGACTGGTCAAGACAAAGCAGCTCCCTTGCTAGGCACCACTGTCCCCTTCCTCCCACAATCTTGCAAAGCTCTGGGCATCCCCAGCATCGCAAGGGGCAAACCTACTCATCAATTCAACTACAGCTATGCCAGAGCGGCGGCTCTCCTGGTTTCCGTGCGGGACATGATGAACATCAGTCCTTCCCCGCCTGAGAACCCCTGGCCCTGGTTTTAGCATCACCATCCACAGCCACGGAGCGAGTGGTAACGCCGGTGTTGAGGCAGGAGGGAATTTCTGCGCCATTTCTTATGAAAAAATACTTTGACTTGGTTTCCCCAGGAGCTGTTGACTTCAAAGAGGCAGTTTTGCTCCCAAGTTTGCTCTGAGGCACCCGAGCCAGGGAGCTGCGGTAACCTCCATGAGAGGGGCTTTGGGTGGCCAACACGAAACAAGAGGAGCATCATTTGGGGCAACCAACATCTCAAAGGCCTGGTGGTGAAACCCTGCCACAAGGGATGTTGCCAAGAGGCCAGGAACGTCGCCAAACTGATTGCGACCACTATTTTATTTAGATACTTTAAAATTAAAGCAACCTATTTGACCAACAGGAAGGAAATGTTGCCGTATTTTTATCTGCCGTTTTGAGGGCTGCTGCACCAAGTCGTTACTTCACATTTCCGTCTTTGTCAATGCAAAATGTTATTCCATTGGCATCAAAATATCTGGAGAGCGCTCGCTGGCATTTCGGCTTGCAAGCGCGTTTGGGGAGCATTTATACGTTTATTTGCCCGGAAGAAACATGGTTTTAAGTGACTCTCGAGTCGCTCGCTTTTCAGAAAGTATTATCAAAACATCGGGCGAGAATCTCAGCACAAAGCTCGGAAGGAAACCAGAGATTTATACTATAGGAACTGGTCTCGTATATCAAATCAGGCCTGCATGTAACAGCCCGAGTCATTGCTCTGCCATTTCTATTTCTTTGCATCTCTTTATTCTTCAGGGAGCGGGGAAGCGGGGGGAGTGAAAAAGGGCCACTTTTTCAAAGAACAATACGCGAGCTCGGCCACAAAAGGCTCCTCCCAATGTAAGTAAGTTATTTCGCCTGGGAAAGCCCTTTTTTTTTTCCGGCAAAGCAGGTTGGAGGGGAGAGGCGGACTCTTCCTCGGGAGAGAAAAGGCCCATCTTGTGCGCGGGCTGCTCCCCGTCGTGCCGCTGCGAGGGTTTACACAGCCGCCGGCGCAGGGCGAGAGCCCCATCCGGCCCCGAGCCCCCCCCAGGTCCCGAGGGGCTGGAGGGACCCAAGGGTGGGGAGACGGAGGCAGAGGGAGCATCTCCAAGGGGGCAGCCCCTTCCCTGCGCCCCCCGCCGTCATTTCCAACACAAAAGGGGAAAATAGAGCCTTGCATCGAGCTCGTTTTCAACCAAAAGAGGTTTTGGTTGGGTTTCTTTAAAATAAAAATTATTATTATTGTTGTTGCTGTTGTTGTCTTTATTATTATCATCATCATTATTATTACCTTCCAGTCCCTGCAATCACATTTTCCTTCTTAAGGAGGAAAAATATAATATGTGAAGTTACTTCTTCCTCGCTCTGAGGACCAGCCACTGCGTTTACCAGTTTCACTACACAGAGGGCATTTTCTCGCTCCGAAATCCAACGGGTTTTGCTATGACTACCACTTCCCAGCGCCAAAAAAAGAGGAGGGGGGGTGGGGGAAAGTGCGGAGGGGGGGGAAATCACCTGTAAAGAATTAGGTAACAGAGTGTGAAAGGTCTCTGCCATTCAGGAAATACTTCCCGCTGGATTTAATTACAGATTGCAACTAAACCCCCCCCCTTCTTTTTTTTTTTTTTTTTTGAACTTCAGACATACAATAACATGACATTTATTGAACGCGCTGGCGTTGCAGCCGCAGCCATGGTTAAAAAGCCCGGAGAACCGGGTTGTTTACAACCAACTTTAAAAATACACTTTATACACCGGATTAATGCGAGTTTTATGAGGAAGGCACGTTTTAGCCCTCTGCCATGGGAATCAGCGATTCCCAAACGAGGAGCCTTCGCCGGCGGTGGTGCTGGGGACCAGCGTTGTCCCCAACGCTCCCCCCAGCCCCGTTTTGGGGACAACTGGCCTCTTGCGTCCCACCACCTCCCTCCCCGCTCAGCAGCTCGCCCAGACACTGCCTTCAGCCAGTCCCTCTCACATTTGGTCTAAATTGGGTATTTTTCCACCCCCCCCCGCCCCCTGCCCCCGGTATCTCAGCTAAGATGAGCGGTCCCGATACAACAGTATTAAATGTCAAACGAGCGAAAAACAACGTGCAAAGCCAACGCAACTCTGCATTTAATTTAGGCAGCGTCAAAGCAAGGAGCAAGAAAGGAATGGTGGGGTTTGGGTTTGGGTTTTTTTGGTTTTTTTTTTCCTTCGCACATTTTTATAAAACCACCAAATCCAGCTCGTCCTTGAGGCTCCCTCTGTCCTACCTCCCCCCGCAAAAAACCATGTCTTCCCTTCTTCCCTGGCGATAATACAGCGGTAAGCAAAACAATATAACGATATCTGCCTACATTTGAGTCGCTAATTACACGTGGCAACGTTAAAACTGTTCCTCTGTTGAGCATTTCATTTGGCCACTTTTGGGAGGAGACATTTGGGTTTTTATTTCTAAATGTGTTGATTAAATTGTGTCCCTGCTTCCGCAGCCAGAAATACAGCAGCTTCCCTCTAAGCGAAGGCAATGAGGCATCCGACGCCCTGGAATTCATTTAAGAATTTGTATTCCGTCACAATTATCTGCAGTCGTTGTGCGCAATAAAACAATTTGTTATAGATCAAATCCTGTGTGTCGAAGCGGTGTCGAGAGCGTCTCTTAAACTCACAGAAGGGAATAAAACTCGGAGCCGGGGGGAAAAAAAAAAATCTGCTCCCTGGAAGGTGTTATCCTGTGGGTGCCACAGGGTAATTTACAGGATCTGCCAACGTTTCGGAGTCTCCCGCTTGACTTTTTTTGGCTTTTATGAGCTGAAGAACAGAAGCGGGGTCATTGGAGAGATTAAGTTTCCTTTTCTGCGCTAACGTTAGGGAGGGAGGGAGAGAGAGAGACGGCACAGGAGTGCTCTGCTGTACCCTGAAAATTCACCTACGGCTGGATCGCTGCCCTAGCGATGAGCTCTGCCGGCTCGTCCGGGGTTCGCAGCCTCCCGACGCACCCCCGCGGGCGCGGGGAACTCGCACCCTCAGCGTTTCACCCAACGGGGAGTTGGAAATGGTTTGCTTGGCTTTTTGCTCCTTGGTTTGCTTTTTAACAAAGCAAAAAAAAAACAAAAAAAAACCCAAAAAAAACCCCCAAAAAACCAAACCAAAAAAACTACACCAAACCCTGCTCCCGTTCACGCAGAGCACGCAGTGAATCCATCTGCCGGTATATATCCATCGGCAGGGAAGCCGGGGTGAGCGAAATGGCAATGCCCGGAAAGTACCACACAGGCAGATTATTATTTTTTCTTTTTTTTTTTTACCCTTTTTCTGGGCTACAAGAAACAGAAATTTGGGTAACAACTCGCTCCGCAGCGCAGCACCCCAAGCAGCAGCACGGGTCCTCCTGTCCCTCGTAACGCACGCGCACACACGTGGGATAAGGAAAAAAAGGCAAAAAAATAAAATCTGAGGCATTTGTTAAGAGTCAATTTTCAAATCTTTTTTTTTTTTTCCTTTTTTTTTTTTCTTTTTTTTCCCCCCCCCCATAGGTTATAATTGTAAATCAAGGCGGGGAAATCTGTATTTCAAATTCTGCGTGCACATTTTCTCCATCCGCGCTTTCGATTAATCCGAGTTGCACGGGCGCAACAGAGGTAACGTTTACCTCCTCGCCTCTGAAACGAAGAAAGAAAACCTTTTTTCGCAATTATGGCATGATAACGCAGGCAAAACTATGTTGCCTGGTTTTTTTTTTCCCTTTCTCTACTTCCCTGCAAAAAAAAAATAAAAAAGGCAAAAAAAATATTTCAGTTCGCAAGTCCATTCCAGAGCAAAACTCTCTTCACCGCAGAAAGGGAATTTAACCTGATAAATCAGTTTTCTGCAGATAGCGCTGGAAGCAGTTCACGTTGCCATTTGAATGGGTTTTCTTTACCTACACATTTTTGTTAACTGGTTTAATAAATTATGACAGACCTTTAAAACCCGATCGGAGCTGTACGGGGCAGATTTACGACCAGCCAAACAGCCCAGCGGAAGGGAAAGCCACAATATTTCAGTGCTGTCGGTAGGAGGACCCTTTTTATGATTATTATTAATTGTATCAAAAGAACAGCCGAAGTCTAACACTTTTTAGTGATCGCTTCTCAAAGTAAAATGCAGAAACAGAAGGAAACTGGTTTAAATCCAGCAACTATTTTGAGCCAGTTAGCTGGAGAAGCTGAATTAGAATAACACAGCCAAAACAGACTCAAAGCACGGAGTAATTTAAAACTGCAACAAAACGGAAAGAGGAAAATTAGATATTCAACAAACGACTTTTTCAAGGGAATTACTGAGGCTGGTTCGTGCTATTTCAAGTCTCTCTCCTCCTTTCCACGCTTTCTCGTAAAGCCCTTGCGACCAAAACAGCAACGACTTTTCGTTCCTTGCCAGGCAGCCGGTGGGATCAAAACCGCTGTTTTTTTAAACCACCGAATAAACCCGGGTCCTGCCGGGCAGCATCGAAGGGGTCATTAATAAACGGTGGGCAGGATGAGACGACCGTATCCCCTTTGCGAGCAAATTGTGAGATACCACATCGACACTCGCTTCTTAAAAATGTCCACTCGCTTATACTTAAAAAGTAAATTGCACAATTTTCCTATAAGTAGTTCTATTTAGGTACCTGCTGCCTTTAACATTCTTGCTGAAATCTAAAACAGATATGTAAGTTGTGTTTTTTCTTTTAAATTGAGATCCATAGAACATGCAAAGTAATTAGCCGCATGTATCAAAATTATTAATGTAACCTCAGCTATCCAGTTGCCTTGCGCTATATAATATACGATCCAATAAATTAGGTAACATAACAAAACTAAAAATAAGGCTTACGTCTCGGTACAAATTAAACTATAAAACATCATATTCGGTGCTTGAAAACACCTCATCTTTCATTTCTAAATTATAATTTCAAAACCAATAAAAGCGGTTCCATAAAATGAGGAAAACAAACTTGTTCCAATTTGGTGGGGGAAAAAAAAAATAATTGAATCTGACAATTTTACGAAAGGACTTCGTGGGAGCAGAGCTACAGAGGCGCAAATAAAAACCCCGCGATCACAAAATAGCTATAATCGTCCGACTGGCGTTTTACGTGCGAGGGGCTTGTAAAAAATGGAGATTATAAACATGCACCGCGCACCATAAAACCCCGCGTAGTCGAGAGAAGGGGGAAGAAAAAACCCCCAGCCTGGAGAGCACAATTCCTCCGCGCCCTCCCTGCGTTGCAGCTGTTCCCACCCAGAGGGTTTTTAACCAAATCTGGCGACAGGACGGGGATAGAAAAACACCCAAAATAGATGTTTATTCTGCTCTTTGGTCCCGTTCTCGCGGCGGTGGGAGAAGAGCTACTCGGGGGGCTGCGTTAGCCAGAATTTCTTCCAAGGTCTGTGCCTTGTCCCGAGCACGACGCTGGGCTGAGCGACCCATAAATGAGGCTGTTTGTAATTAAAGCTGCTTTGCCAAGCGGAGAGAGGGGGCTAAACGCTGGCCCTACCTGTGCCCTCCGCTTCATCCCACGGCCGGCTAAGGAGAAACCCTCTTACAGCCAGAAAAGGGGGTAAATGCAGCCAAAAAGAAACAGCAAACTTGTGCTTAAAGGTGATGGCAGAGGCGATACTGAATATACTCCAGAAAAGGCAAATAGCACTTTAAGATTTATATCATTAAATGAACCTGGTGCTCTTGCTCTAAAAGCATCACTCCTAAATTAAGCAAGCCCCCCCCCGCAAAGCCCCGCAACAACCCAACCCTACATTTACAAAAACTCTCCAAATCTTAAAAAAAGTAACTGACGAAGAGTAACCAGAAAAAAAAAAAAAAAAAAAAAAAAAAGACCAAAAGAAATCCCCAAAGCAGCCTCCCCAGCTGAATCAAAGCGTCACATTGGCACAGCGAAAATCCTGGAGATTCGCATAAACTTGGAGGAGATTTTTTTGGTTGTTTAGTAACTACGCTGAGAAAGCTACAGGAGAAACCGTCGCAGTTTATATAGGTAAACTACCAAAACCAGCATCACTTTTTTTTTTTTTTTTTTTTTAATACCTTGGTGCCCCCTTTTGGTCTGTACAGTTCAAGGCAATTTTTTTTTTTTTCCCCCCGCTTCAAAACTTAATCATAAAAATCCAGTAACTTTTCACTGGTGAAGTCTTAATCGAGACCATCGTGGCTGTTCCACCTATAGTGACGGGTCCGGTGTCCCCGCTATCGATTTAGCCCCTGGGAACACGCACGAGTAGCGGCGAAGGTCAAAGGAAGGGGTTGATTTCCATTAGAAAAAATTGCCCCAGCGCCAAAATCCTGCTGTATACAGTTATCTTGATAGAGGGGAAGAAGAAAAGAAAAAAAAAAAAAAAGAAAAAAAAAAAAAGACGACCCATTCATTACCTTTGCTACAGCACACTCAGTGGGGGAAGGCTGGTGTGCGGATGATAACTTTGCCTCGCTACGTTTGTGCGTGCAACATTGAGGAGTGAAAAAACTCCCGAGCGAGCGGGACCCTTCGCTCAGGTCCAGGTTGTCGGCGGACCGCGTGCGGCTAGCATCGCGCCTCGACCCCGACGATCTTTAGGAAGAGGAAAGCAAAGGTTTGATAACTATCGATTAGACACCCCCCCTCCCAAAAAAAAAAAAACCAAAAAAAAAAAAACACCAAAAAATTAAACCTCATCCTGATGACTTTCAACTCGCGGCACTAGTAATTATGCCCCAGAAACAAGAGATTTCCACGTTCAACATCACTGTGTGAAGACGAGCTTATTTCCAGCAGGGATATTGAGTCCTGCCATCTGAAGGGCCAATCAAGTGTGAAGTACAGTATAGTTTTAGACTCAATTGAAAGGAAAAAGCTTGACTACTAGTTCATAGCATGACAACTTTCATGGATTAGCTCAGACCCTATTCTACTCCGTGAAAGGGTATCACAGCATGAAGACAGTTTTCAATGCACTAAACTTTAATAGCTGAGTGGGGGAGCCAAAGCTTCCTTTTGGTCTCTATAGAAACAGTATAGCCAAAATTTGAGGCAAAATTAAGATTCTTGGGTCTCAGTCCTGTATTTACCCTCCAAGATCCCTATTCACAAAAAGTCTTCAGACTTTATATACATATACGTATATAATTATATAGATAATTACATACGTGCTTGTGCGTGCCATTTTCCCAGCGGAAGATGAAGGGAGTTAAACCCAATTAACTAATTCCCCAGAGCCCCACCACTGCTTCCCAGTGTCCCCAGAGCCCTGGGAGGAGGCAGTGGGTGCAAAGAGGCACCCAAGGAGGCATCACCAGCACTCGCAGGTGTTTTCTTCCCATCCCAGCTGCAAAGCTGTGCATCCTACACATCTCTGTGCCCCCAGAGCCCTCACCCCCTTTAACATCCTCCAGAAAGACAGAGATTTTATTTAGGTGCTGGCTCCCACAGCAAGGCACTGCCAGCATGAAGCATCTCCTTAGGGAACGCCGTGTTGATGCCAGAGGCTGATAGAAACTTAACCTGCAAGGAGCAGTGGCAGAGGAGCAACAGCATTCGACCCAGCAGGAGAGCTTCCCACTTTGCTTTTGGAAGAAAAGCGCTCTCGTGATGAAATCGAACGCCGAGAACGTGGGGAAAAACCCACTCCCGCGACAGGCTCCTCTCCCCCAGCCCGCGCGGAGGCTGCGGGTGGGTTCCTGCAGGCGCTGTGCCCACGGGACCACCCTACGTCACGCTGCGCCTTCACGTCGGGTGCGGAGAAAACAGCGCCAGCTTTTCCAGCATTAACCTCGGCACTTCTTTCACACTTAACCGTGCACCCGCTAACTACGGTTCCCAGCAGACATTACCCCTACACACCGACACGCACGCAAACACGGTTTTCTCTTCCCACCTCCCTCCCACACATCCCCTCTTTCCAGTCCTTCCCTCTGTGCCGTGGGGTAGCGGGGCTGGGCATCCCCTGGGATGCAGCCGGGAGGGATGTTACCTGCAGGTACCCACGCCGCGCGTTCCACCCGCTTTATTCAAGTTTGACACCTGCGTCTGAGCAGCGGCGAGGCCGATCTGGCTCCCTCGGCAAACTTGGCCGGGCCACAGATGCCTTTCCCCCTCCTTCTCCCCTCCCTGCACCGCTGGGATGTATGGGTGCCTCCTATGGAGAGTCTACATTTCACTATAATGCTCCTACCCTCCCTTTGTGGAGCACTAATCCTGAGTCACCGGAGCCCGAAACTCGCCTTGCATGGCCAGAGACGCGATTATTTTTGGTTTTTTTCTTTATTCCCCCCCCTCCGCCCCTGCTTCTTGGGTTTGGAGTTAATCCAGCCCTGGGCAGGGTCTCCCCGCAGCATCCCCTCCATCGGAGCCATGGATCCCAGCGCAGGCGGTGGGTTTTGACGGGGGTTCCTCGGGGTGCTGACACCCTGGGCTAGCTCTCCTTGGCCAGGATCAGCCCGAGGCCAAAATCCAAGCCCTTGGCCAGGATTAAACCTGCTGGGCAGGGAGCTGCTGTGGGAGCCCGTGCTTCGCCGCAGGGGTCGCAACTAGTTGCACATGGAGGGGTTGCGCTGCCAAGGCAGCGCTCTGGTCGTCCCTCCTGAGGCTCCCTGGCACGCTGTTCCCACCGTAAGGGACGATGGGAGTCCCACAGACCACGGCGTCACCCTCCAGGCCGCACCTCAGCAGCACCCCGGCAAGGTTCAAGGCTTCCCGCAAGGGTGAGGAAAGCCCAACATCACCGATCACCTCTCGGACAAGCGTCGTCCAAACCATTCCCCAAACACGGTCCACTGTGTACGTTTGCTAAAGTTGTGCAAAGGCAGATTTTGAGTAAAAAGTGCTCCTGCTCACAAGGAAATAGAGCTTGCCCTTTACCTCATTGACCCAGCGTGGTTCAAAGCTGCCATACGCTCTTTCTCGTTCTCCATCCCGGAGAGAGTCACAGCCACAACGTCCTAGACCAGCAGCTCCACCATACTTGCAGGACACGCTTCTGGAGAGACGCAGAGAGCTGCTCGATGCAGAAAACCCCTCTTCTTCGGGATCCTCCATCCAGCTCTTCCCCGTTGAAGAGTGAGGTCCTGAAGCCACAGAGAGCAGCCAAAATCAATAGACACTTGACGACCTTAATAAATCTGGGTCATAACCACATCCCCCCCATAGGCATGCGTGGACGTCATTTCACAGATTGAGCACATGGGTCCTGTTTTCCAAACATCACATCTGTGTGCTCCAGAAAGTGCTGATGGGCGCCTCGCAGAGGGACAAACACCGGCATACGGGAGAAAAAAGCATCAGCACCATTGCTGTGTCATACACAAACTCACGTCCCCACCTGGAAGAGGCGCCTTTGGAGCAGCCAGGCCTGCTCAGATGCCTGCTGTACGAAAAGGCTATGGTGGCACTTGGGCAGCTGCTGGAAAGCGTGGCAGCGGGTGCGAGCTGGAGGGAGAGATGCCTGGGCGCAGCCCTTGTGCTCCAGTGCTGGACCACAGCCTCCGAGGCCACCTCCGGCTGGAGAAGTCTGGACCAGCAGCAACGGTCTGGTAATCAGGGCCTTTTCTCATCCCCTGGTAAAAAGGGTGAAATCCCTGCGGCGTCGGCACCAGCAAAATCGCCTTTGATGCTCAGACCCACTCACGATTAGAACTGTAAGCAGAAATTAGAGAGACATGCTTATGGTTAAACACGATTTCCTCTGTTGGTTAAACACTACCTACTTCTCTCTCCATTAGACAGAACATCTCCAATGCCCCGGCGGCTCATAACAACCCTGAACAGAGACTTTGTCCTTTGTGCAGCGCTCAGCTATGGAGGGAAACAATTTGCAGTTTAAATTATTTCCTTTCCACAGGTTTGAGACAGCCACGGTGCAGTAATTACACACGCTGTACGGGTCCTGTACCTCACAGTCCCTTCCCGAGGAGCCAAATATTGCTCCAAGGCTCGAATCGGACCCGATGCATCAAGACCAGTCATTTCGCATGGGCCGGAAAGTCCAAACTTTGGTCCATCGGCACGCACTGACAGCTCAATTGATGGCTGGGCTCCTGCCACCGACAGTCACACGGGAGGACGGATTCAATAGTCCTATTTAAACCTGCTCCCGGAGCCCTCGGACCCTACATGTGTCACCGTGTTAGATGCCATTGATGCCGAGGCAGCTTCTTTGCAGGACGTCAAAGCATAATGGAGCAAACCCCTCATGTGTGAAGGGAAAGCCGGCCTTTTGCACCATGGAATCCTCGCTATTCAGCCCGGCAGACGTTTATGTTTGGAGTCAAACCAGACAAACGTCAACACGGCCAAACCCTACCACTGTGGGAGCGAAACAATGGTGACAACCAGCCAGAACACACCACTGCCACCCAGCCCCATCCCTGGGGGGCGTGGGGAGAGAAGGATTTGGGGTTTGGCAGCGGGAGGTGGGTTTGCCTCCCTGCAAGCACCCAAAGGGGAAGGAGCCCACCCAGGCTCATGCAGGATGGGTGAAACCTGTGCCATCCATGGTGTTGGGACGAGGTGTTGGGAAAGCCCAACCTTGCTGCTTCTCCAGGCTGCTCAAAGCAGCTCTGCCACCGCCCTGGTGCAGACAAGACAGCTGAGAGCACAAACCATCCAGCACCGCCCAATTTCTCCTCCCCAAACCAGCCCTGGACACAGCCTGATGCCAACAGGACAAAGCACATGGATCCATCGCTATTTCGGTTGAGTGCCAACTTCCCTTAGGGCAGATTTTCCTAAGGAGATCCAAACTGGCCCATTTGCTATGGGATGATATAATCCTCACCACTCTGCAAGGTCTGGAAAGGTAGTGACCCTGGTGTCCCAGTTTATCCTTCCCACCCCAGGACTTTAAGCCAGGAGCGCGGCTGTGTCCATCGCATCCCCGTGGGCAGCATCCCTTCCCTGGGATGGCAATGGTTACAATGGGGGCTCTGCTTCCCTCGGCCCCAAAGCACTCACTGAAAAAGAAAGATGCGCGGGTATTTGGCTGCGTGTCCGGGAGCACCGGCGAGGCTTTGACAAGCTGTCACTCAGACAAACTTTCTGCTTAGGAGCGGGATAGATCCCCTGCACCAGGGCACAGAGAGCGATTAAGGAGTCGGTGGCTTCTCCTGGTCTCCAGCTTTTTTGCTGAAAAGGCTTCCCATGGCCCTTCTCCACCGTCAAGAAGCCTCGAGGGGATGGGGACAGTCCGGTGACGATGCAAGAGAGATGCCATCATGCTGGAGCAATGCTGCGTTGGATGGGGCTCTTCCCCCGCGCTTCCTGTCCCGCCGCGCTGCCATGAAGATGCCACATTTCCAAGTGCAAAGTCACATTTCTCCGGGGCCGGACCCAGCAGACGAGGGGCCCAGGATGGGCTGGAGCAGCCAGTTCCCACACGCATTGGAAAAAGCCAAGAACAGCCAATTGCAGCCATGCACCGAGCGGTGTCGGCTACCACAGTAGCAGGAAGGATGCACAAGGGTCCCCGCAGCTCCAGGGAACGCGGCGCATCCCGAGCTGATGCCGCGAGACCCGGCGCTGTCTCCCAGGACAGCTCCACGCCAGACAGAAAACATCGTGGGAAGTCTCACCGGGCTTCAGTTTCTTCTCCTCATTCAGCTGCAGACTCCTAAATGGACACTAGTCTGATAATCCTTTTTTCCAAGGCACATCTGCCTTTCTTTTCTCTCTGTTCAATCTGTAGCTTAGCCTTCCCTCCGGAGGAATCATCTAAAGGATCTCTCATACTTTTTGCTGCCCCGTTTTTGCAGCAGTTGGGGCATAAACTGTTTGATAGACTCTGAAGGGTTGCCTTTGTTTCCCCAAAAAGGTGCTATTTTGTTCACAAACACTCTGAGGAGCTCGGCAGTCTCTTTTCCTACCACTCGCTTTTCATCATTTTAACACAAAAGCCAAAGCTTTTGAAATCCCCGTTTCATGTCGGTACATTAGATATCTGAATTCCTCCCACATTTGAAGCCTGAGTCTGAACATGAACTTACCCCCAAAATCTCAAGTTTGCAATTTAAGCAATTTCCTTTGATGCATTATTTAAACATACATTTTAATTATTAATTGAGACAGCTTAGTGCTGTCATTTAATAGCCAAACCCTGCACTGGGCCAGATCCTCACCTGCTGCAATCCCGCGCTGCTCCCGCCCCGGCCCCCCTGCCCTCCACTCCTACCAAAGCACTTCATTAAAGTATTTCAACAAGCTCCTCTAATTCGAGTTCAAAGAATTTGGCTAATGAAGTATTTAAACATTTTTGTACCCCAAATCAATCAATCTACAAAACACCCGGAGAAAACCAAACGACGGTTTCATGCAAAACTCACGCTTCGCAGTGCATCGCTGGAGGGAAAATTAGAATCATCGAATCGCCTAGGCTGGAAGGGACCTTTCAGATCATCCGAGTCCAACCATCAGCTGAACGCTGACAAAACCCATCACTAAACCATATCTCTCAGCACTATGTCTACTCATCTTTTAAATACCTCCAGGCATGGTGCCTCAACCCCTTCCCTGGGCACCCTGTTCCAAAAATTGTGTCCTCTCTGTTCAATTTAACGAGGAAACCATCAACTGTTGCTTTTCTGGCCTTTATGAGAAGTGGGAGATCTCCTCTGCAGATGTTTTACCCTCTCTTCCCCCCCGTATCTCCCAACCTGTTTAGCTGCAGCCCCCGTTCCCCCAAGAGGAATGGGTTTTCTGCTCCCACCCCAGGTGGGTCCATCCCTCCTCGGTGCAATGTGGCACCAGAAGCGGAGCCAAGCCTTATCCATGGCTTCTGCAGTGTGGAGAGGCCTCCAGGCAAGACCCACTTTCTTCCTCCCCTCCTGCCTTACTGGGACTAGAAATTGCTTCTCCTCAAATGTCCTTTCATCAAGGTCCATGCTTTACCCATGAAGTTTAACAGATGGGTGCAGAGGAGGGGTTTAGATCACTCGGGGCAGGTGGAGAAAGGAACGCACATCCCCTCCTGGTAGCTGGGAAGGGTATTTAGGAACCAGGCTGTGGCTTGGGGTCAGCAGGAGAGGGGAGAGCCCTGGAGAAGCTGTGGGTGGTGGGGTGCAGGCAGGGACTCTCCTGGTGCTGCGTGCGCCTTGCTCTCGGGAAGCCACCCTTGGTCTCCCCACAACCGCAGCTGACAATTTTGACAGCTCAGATTCAGGTTCCATGACGAATTTGGGGTATTGGGCAGGGACTTTCAGAGCGTTGAGTGAACTGCAGTGAAAGTCGGCTGCTGTACCCAGGTGGGTCAGGAGACAGCCCTGCCAGCAGAAGGTGCCCAGTGGTACAGTCACCTCTGCTGAGTGGGATCTCCTACATGTCCCCGCTGCAGCCCTCAGAGGGCAAAATGAGAAAACCAGGTGACCTCCATCCACCCAGCAACACCCCTCTCCATCCTGGCCCCGAAGCCAACCCCCCTTTATCCCAGCAGGAGCCTGGACCAGCCATGCCCGTCCCACATCACCAGATTCACACAACCCCTTCGCATTTCGGGCATCTGCCCAACAAAGAGCTCTGCTGTCCACCTGGGGCTCAGCAGGGATGCCAAAAGTGCCCAGCAAGCATCTCCCTGGCTTTTCCCAAGGTATCCATGTTATCCCTGCCTGTCCACGCACCGAGAGCCAGGAGGGGCTGCCGCCTGCACCGTCGGAAGAGCAGGAGCTGCGGGAACAACAGGCTTCTCTGCTGCGGCATACCCCCAGAAGAGCCGGCGGGTTGATTTATTACTGCTGTGCTTTGGGTCAAAGTCATACGCTCCCCAAACCATAATTAACTGCCATACTAAAAAAAAATATTATATATATATATATAAAAAAAAATAATAAATTACACTAAACAAAAGCACGAGGGCCGCCCCATCGTGATGCGCTTTGTGCGATTGCTCGGACCTCGCAGGCCGGAGACGCTCGCCATGATCAACAGCACCAAATTCACCCACCCCAAATCTCCTGCCCTTTGTTTGAGCTCCCCAGGGGTGCCAACCTCAAGGAGAACCCCGGGAGGCAGGAGGGTGCGACTTCTCCGGGCGATGGAATAAAAAACCCCCATCCTAAGGAGCACGTCCATCGGGGCTCCGTGGTGTTGTGAAGGAGGGTTGCTGTTATTGCTAACTCTTCATCTGCCCTTGGACCCCATCAGCCGCCCGCGTCTGGCGCTGGCCAGATATGATTTACTTACCCTACACACACCCCCCGCTAAAAGTTAAGGCGACAGCAGCAAAGATTTCCCCTCCTGCAACAGAACGTCGGGAAGCCCACGGCACCGGTAAATTAGCTGCACGCAGTAAAACTGAATTTGGCTTCCTCTCCACAAAACCATGAAGATATTTATATATAATTTATCTTTCTAAGTTGTCATGTGGCAAAAGACCTCTCGCTGTGAGGCAAGCTTCTCTTCCTACTTAGAGAGAATTACGTGATTAAATAGAGACCTGAAAAGTTGTGAACAAGCACTGAAGAAGAAAAGGTTTCCTCTTAAAGCCTTAATGAAGTGGGTTCATTCCTCCTCCAACATCAACTTAGCCTTGTGTAGTTTGTTTTCACTCTGGTTAATCACTGACCAAAGCTGTAGTGCGGACCACCAGTTCCCAATAACCCATAAAAGGCAGATCAGAAGCTATTGTTCTTTTCTGTAGGGCTTAGCAGACAACAGCTGAATAAACCTGTTCAAAGTCAGAACAGTCAAGGAGGAACAGAAGCCCGGCCATCGGCTGCGAGGGAATCCTGAAAAGGAAATTCATTTATTATGACATAATTGATAGCGGGCACGCAAAGACGCTCCGCGGACCTGATGCAATCTGGGGTAATTAAATGCGGAGCAATTAACGGGTTGCAGTTAAAGAAAGCGACGTTGTTGCAAAAAGGGGGAATTTGCGCCCGCTTGCTGCCCGTGGACGCTGGCGCCTGGTGGGTGCTCCTGGCATCCCGCGACTGAGATTTTGGGAAAAATCCTCCCACGGGGGAGAAGAGAGGAAAAGGGAAAATCCGCACGACTGAGTCCTTGGAAATTACACCCTGTAAAACTGTTGGAGCTGAGAGAGACGCAGGGAGGTCTGGAATTTGCTGGGAAGAGGCTTAAGGTGGCTGCCCCCGGAGGAGGCTTCGGGGAAGGAGGAATGCAACCTTCCACAGGAGGCACATTTTGTCTTACTGTTCCATTTGGGTTCGTGGCACTTGCGGACAGGGCACGTAGGGTGCTTTGGCTGTATGAGGGGTCGCTGGTGCCACAGAAACTCAGCCCTCTCCAACCACCATCTACCCAAAATGAAAGGGTTTTTCAAGAACGTAACTACCTTTTGAAATAAAGAGTTACCAAGTAAAGCGTCGAGGTGGTGCTTTTGCCCCAGATTTGCTTCTGCCCCTTCCCAAAGCGGCGAGGCAAAAGCCTCACTGGAGGTGAGGCACCATGGCAATTCACAGCAATGACTCCATCAGCCCTTTCTGCTCCAAGATGCTCCTCATCAAGCTGCTTGCTGAGCGGGGGCCAGGTGAGAAAACAAGCCTACAACAACAAATTTAAAGAAGCGCAAACCAATCCCACGACAAGCCCTGAGCAGCCAGGCTGGCCACAATGTGATGAGGATGGAAGCGTCCCCCATGATAAACCCTGAGCAGCCACGTTGGCGATGACGTGATGAGGATGGACACATCTCTTCCAATGCATGCAGGAAGGTCTAGTTCACTCACTTCTTCCCCTTCCCAGTCTTTGAAGCCTCTTGCAAGTGGCTCACCCCCTCCATCCCTGCCCCAGCGCCTGCTCCCGGGGTGAGCTCTCATGCTCTTATGGTGGGAGAGAAGGTTTCTCATCCCTTCCTTGCTACCTCCTCCTGGCCAGTCCCACCGCCAGGCTCCCTCCATCTGCTCCAGCAGCTCCTTTTCCCCGCTGGGTGTCACTTCTATTCTCCACACCGCTGACAGCTAGCCCTGCCCGAGCGTCGTCCTCCGGTACGCCCAGCGTGGAACACGACTTCGCCCGCGCGGCTCAATAGCCACCACGCGTACGCTCAGCCCCTTGTCTTTCAGCCGAGGCAGAACGGGCTCCAGCATCACTGAGAGGCATCTGAAAACAAACAGCAGGACCCATCTCAGTGAGGCTCGAACACCGGGCTCTGCTCTTCCCAATGGATGATGCACCGAGGTTAAGAGGAGATTTACGACACTTGACCACGCAAAACTTGTAGTTGCAGTGAAAATAGTAGCCCCGAGGGGAAAAGCAAGCACCAGTGGAGCTGGGTGAAACCCCCGAGGAGCTACCCCAGGAGCACGTTTTGGAGGTCCCTTGGGAGAGACACGGCGCTGCTTTGATCTCCACGGGGGAAGGAAAGATTCAGGGAAAAGCAGAAGTCGTCGAAGCAGCTTTTCTTCCCTTTTCT
The DNA here is from genome assembly GCF_963924245.1 of Chroicocephalus ridibundus. Lineage (NCBI taxonomy): Eukaryota > Metazoa > Chordata > Aves > Charadriiformes > Laridae > Chroicocephalus > Chroicocephalus ridibundus. Next base: position 21,156,538 of record NC_086292.1, read on the forward strand.
CCCCCGAGTGAAAGCAAAATAAATGAATGAAACGTGTTGGTAAAAATCAAGATTAAAGAATAATAAGCAGAGGCTGACGAAGAGCAACAAAGTCTTTGGCTGAAACAAGGATTTGTTGTTGCTGCCGGGAGCGGGGGGGGAGGGAGGGGTGGCGGGGGGGAGAGCCACGATTTGGCCGGAGCACCGCAAACTTTTGAGTTTTAGACATCATTTTCTATTTTTCAGCAGTTTATTCCTCTCACCTGCGTGCTCCATGGGGAAACACTGATTGCTTTAATTCTAACATTTGGAGTGGAACCCATTCACGAAACTTTCTGGCTGTGTGATTCAAAAACCCAGCCTTCTCTTTTCCTCTTTTTGTTCTCACAAGAAAATCAATTCACTTGAAGAGCCTCTTAATCCCATTTTTGCAATCAACAATTGCCACTTGTATATCGCTCTAATAGATTAAGAAGTGGGATGATGCGGTTGTCTGGTCTAATTCAACCCTATTCAGGTAACCGCAGCCCGAGGCACTTTGTAGTGCCAAGTGTAGAGCTCTACAGGAAGACTTTTGCTATCATAATTTCCTGTGGAGCTATGCACTGCCCCCACTGAGTAGCCTGAATTACTTTGAATTAGGCCCGACAACCACAGAGAGCAGAAATCCAACAAGCAACAATAACCAAGTCTTTGAGCATGACTTGCATGGGTTATTTTTTTTTTTTTTCCTCCCCCCACTCTCCCCCCCCCCTTTTTTTTTTCCCCCCCTTTGCATTCGAACAGAAAGAAGGAATTTCAAAACGCGCATCTATTTAAATGACAGCGACCTGCCATAAATCAAGCGGGAAACAAAAGGGGAAAACAGTTTAAGCGAGGGAGAAGTTGAAGTGGAGGAAAAATTAATCAAAACAGTTTTCCAGGAAAAAAAAAAAAAAACAACAACAAAAAAACTTCATCGTAAGAGCCTGTGGAAAAAAAAAAAAATAAATTTCGGGCCTACAGCATCTCCATGGCAACAGAGAACAAGCACATGTTGGATACCAAAATCATAAAAGGTTTGTTTTGCAGGGATGAAACAGAAACAGATGGATCCGTGCTTAGTTTTAGTTTAATTTGTTAAAACGTTTCAGGCAATTTATCAGACGGAATGCCCAACTACTAGAGAAACACCTAAAAAAGTATATATAAAACCTGCACAAGCTTCGTCAACAGTTCTGCAACACACCCCCGCAAAAAAGCTGAGAAGCGCCAGAGTAGATTTAAAGCCGTAAATGTAAAGCTTAAAACCCAGGTCGGGGTTGAAAATTAGGCTGACGCCGCATCAGGTAAAGCAGCCTAACGCCGCTTTTCAAACACGCGCTTCAATCGTAAAAACCGTCTCTATAAAGGAGCAATTCTGCGGGTAGGGGGGAAAAAAAAAACAAAAAACCAACAAGCCCGGCATATGTTAAGTCGTTGTCTGGTTCCAGAGAGGGAATAAATTGGACAACACAGTTGAAAACGCAGCCTCTTGAGGGCTACAAGTTTAAAATGTTCCGGGTAGCAAAACTCTGATCTCAGAGGGGTGAAAAGAGGATTCTTTCCTTTTCCCTTCCTTTTTTGGCCACCCCCCCCACTTTTTTTTTTTTATTTTTTTATTTGTCATCATCCCTTAATTATTACCAACACGGCCAAAAAAAAAAAAAAAAAAAGAATTAAATCTAAATAAATATCGAAGGTTTCTCTTCTTAAGAGTTTCAATCGCTATTCCTACTCTTTTACCTTTCTGTGTTCAGAAAATAAAGAGAACAAAGCGGGAGCCCTACTGGTTCAAAACTAGCAGAACAGACAAACAACAGAGCACAACTGTTCCCTCATGCATGCCTGGGATTAGGATAAAAGCAGAAAAGACTTCTGAGAAAAAGAAAACAACAAAAGAAACAGGAGTGCTGACAAAACTTTTTTTCTTTCCATTGAGGCAAAAGAGAGAGAAAAAAGGAGCCCTGCTAATAAAAAAAAAAAAAAAAAAAAGAAAGAAAGAAAGAAAGAAAGGAAGGGGGGGGGGAAAAGGAGAAAGAAAGATAGAAGAAGAAAGATTAACAAACAGAAGTAAAGGGTTTCACCTCCTGTTTTACTTTTTACATTTAGCCCAATCTGGTCAGGGAAACAAGGCGCGGGAGGAGAGCGGATCCCAGCCCAGGGCGCCCGGAGGAGAGGACGCCGCCGCGCTGCCGCGACCTCGGCTCCATCCCGGCCCTCCCCGTTCACGCTCGGGTGCTCTTATGCCCCAAACTCTTACATTTTTAAATCAATTATTAAGGTTTTTTTAAATTCCAAACAGAATTGTTTCGAATGGCCCCAGAGGTCCCAACGGCTAACGGGGCGAGAATTTAAGATCTGACAAGCTATTAAACTCCGATCAGACAGGTTAGTCTTAGTTAAGTAGACCAGCAGCGGGGCTGGAAGGCAGCGCCGCTTCACTGGGAGCTGCAACTCACCCGAGAAACCCCAAACTGGGATGCACAACGCGTTTTGCATTGGGCCAAGGAAGACCAAAGTGCTTTCCCTAGAGTTTTTGGGATTTCAGCAAAATTTGCCTGCCGAGGGCCCGAAGTGGTGCCTGGTATCTCAGGGGCATCACAGATGACCGCGGGGCGGCTTGCTCCAGCACTAGCCGCCACCCAGGAAGGGTCAGTACCCTTGGGTGGCGCGTGCCAGCTCACAAGGGGCTTACCTTCGTCCCAAAATTCTCAAAAATCGGTCCAGATCTTGCAAATGGCAACTTACTGGCAGTCCCGTGACTCGGCCAGATCCCTCGAGCCGTGCAAACCCTCGCTTACGGAACCGCGGTTTCCTCTGCGATACAACCAGGGATGCACCTCCGCATTTATCTACCCATTCGCGAGCAGCAACGAGGAGACCAGCAGCCTTTGAACTGCCAAACGTGCTGGTGGCGGGGGGGAAGCAAAGGCTGCCCTCCCCCATGTGCCCGCCCTGCGGTGGCCCCGGGAGCGGATGCTGCCACCTCCCTGGGAAAGGGACCAAGGCCTGCCCTGAACAGATGGCAAATGCGGAGCAGGAGGATCTCGAGCCCCGCCGGCTCCCACGCAGCCCCAAACTTCTCTCGGGAGGAGAAAGGCTGCAGTAAGGTGGTGTTCTAGACACGGCACCGAGTCCTCGGGGATGCTGCAGCTCCCAGGTGGAGGCAGGCGGTGGGATTTCTGCTTTTCCCGGGATAAAAGCCTTTGGTCAATGGCAGGATCCTCCGCGCGCAAAGAGCAAGACAAGCACTTTGGGGTCTAAATGACTACTTTGAGGTTGAAGGGAGGGAAAACCAAAATGAGCAAACAAAGAGTGAACTGAGGCTGTGGAGAAGCTGCTCCGAGCCACAGCACAGGCGGGATGCGGCTGCTTCGCCCCTGCCCAAAACCATCGCACTCGCACCAACAGAAAAGGGGTTGATGCTCTTCAAGTTTGAGTCAAAACTGAGCTTTTGGAGAGTAGCTTTGCTCTGGGATGTCCCAGTGTGAAGGCTCTGGTGGGTACATCACTTGGGATGTCCCAGTGCTCATGGACCCTGGTGGGCCAGCACAAAGCAGGCACAGGGAGCCAACATACCGCCTCTGGAGGGGTGTTGCCAGCAGAGTTGGTCACATGTTGGACAAGACCTGACTACGCCTTCTAGTGCAGGACCCACTTGGCCCCAAGGACCCTCACCTCCCCAGAAGGAAGATGCCCCAGGAGAGGCCACTTGAACCAGCATACTCTGTAAATCTACAGGATACGAATCTCACCGGGGGCTGATGGAGCTGCTGGGTTACAAACAGACCTTTGGGGAACAGGCATTTGCTGCTTCCCTCCCTCCCTCCTGGGTAGACAAAGCAAAGTCTTATATGAGATGTTCAACCACATACCATGAGGTCATGTCCATTTGCAGCACACAGGGATGCGATAAGGAAATAAAGGCTTTGGAGGCAAGCACATCTCGAAATGTATAAGCATCAGAGGCTTAACCTGAGCCCTTCTTCCTGAAGCACGGGGGGCATGCTCTGCCCTCAATGACCATTTACACCAAACATTGTCCTCTTACTGTGTTACAGCAGTTGTGTACCTGGCACCAGAAATCCAGCCCAAAACCACTACGCTGACGCTTCACCCGTTAGCAGCACAGGATCCCGACCCTGCAGAAGGAAACATGAAAGCCTGCTGCTTTCGGGAGCCTCTCTAGTGGGGTGTCTCCCACCACTCGGGCAGACCTGTGCCACGGTGATCCCAGCGCCCTCTGGGACTGAGCACCCCAGGGTGCCCAGCCCTGGTTTGGAGGGATGGCACTTGTCCCGGATTAGCCCAGCTGGCCACTGGTTGTCACTGTTGCACCATTAAAATTGAGCTACGTCCACTTGATCCCAGCTGTACCTACGGCAATCTTGATGGCAGGAGCTCAAAAGCATTCCTGGGAACATGGTGGCATTTACACTCTTGGGTTATTACGATGCTGGATCAGGTGTCTGTGTCTTGAACTGATCCTAACATACAACACCAGAGACGCCAATGGGCACAACCTCCATCTCTCACCATGGTTGCATCCAGCTCCTAAGGTTTCTCCTAACATAAGGAAGTCTCACACGTGTGGTGATAATAGCAAGCTTTACAGAAGTCACCTAAATTTTGCAAGCTACTCCATCCACACAGGCTCCTTTCCCTGCTCCGTTCATCTCCAACACCATGGCGAGCACTGTCCCCTGTGCGCCTCCTGCTCCGTCCTCTTCTCTCCTCTCGCCTTGCTCCGACTCCAGCCCATGCGATAACAATCTCTCATCCACAAAACCTTCGGTAAGGACCAAATCCATCCCGCTCAGCTCTACATACCCCGCCGCTGACCTGTAGTGCCTGTGCTCATGGTTTCTCACCAGCTTTCTTTATCTTCTGGGCTTTTCCACATCCCCTCTCCTGCCCGCACCTTTCTGGTGGGGTAATCGTGTGCGCAGCATCTGTCCTCAAGGCAGGCAGGAACTGTCAGAGGGCCAGCGTCCCTGTGGGATGCACCGAGACGGGCTTGGGTTTTAAAGAGTGGGGAAAGAGTGGAATAACTCTCAGGGATTTAAAACAAGTGAAAATAATTGCTTGCAGTCATCTTTTTAAAGTTTGGTCCCATGGAAGGCTCGGGCTCAGCTCTCCAAAGCGTTGCTGCATCACATCCCGGGTAGGGACATGGTTAAATTCATACCATTTCTACATCAAAATTAACAGTTAGCAGATACCTTCAATAGCAAAACCCATTCTGTGAAAATTCAAAGGTGATGATAATGATTAGGACTCACTATTCCCTCTGCATGGTCCAAAACCTCAGCCTCTTTAGAAACGCTGGTAATTCCTATTCCAACAGCTGCTATGTTCTATCATACTCCGCTCGTACGCACTGAACACAGGCATGTGTTTGCTTTTCCAAGGACTCTCTAGAGGCTTTTTCCCCATTCACAGCAGATTCCTATCAGACTCTAGGGGACTTAAGGAGGAGTAACAACTATCCTGCTGTAATTAAAAAAAAAAAAAAAAAAATTAAAAAAATCAGCCTGCCAAGTGATTTTTTTTTTTTTTTTTTTACAGGATTTACCTTTTCTTGCAATGTTCTGCTTTGCTGAACAACACACTCTATGATGTTCAAAAAGCAGGTGGGAGAACTAGAGTGATCCCACTGAAAAGTAAATCTAAGGACCAAACAGCGGGCTTGCCCCCCATTACAACTAGTCCATACAAGAAAATACATAATAAAAAGGCTATTAAAAAAAAAATATATCAGATGTCAAACACCCCAAGTATGAGATATTAGGTCTCTGAAACGTCTGGGATATGGTCTGCCAGATCCTTAATACACACATCTCTGCTGCTGGAGATGCTCCGGGTTTCCCTGCTGGTGGAGCCCTGGCTGAGCTTGCAGAGACCGATGTTGGTGAGAGAACGTTCCCACAACACCCACCCCATGGGGTGCATCATCCCAGGAGCAGGACCACAGGCTGGTGCTCCCTTGACCGAAAACTCTGTAAGACAGAGAGGGGTGTAGGCAACAATAATGGCAGAGGAAGAGGATGAGACACAAGCTAGGCTGGGAAAAAGAAAAGATGTGGTACTGTAGCGATGGCTGCGCACAGAAGGGTATGTCCCATTAGAGAATCACAGAATGGGTTGGCAGGGACCTCTGGAGATGATCCAGTCCAACCCCCTGCCAGAGCAGGGTCACCCAGAGCAGGTGGCACAGGAACGCCTCCAGGCGGGTTTGGAATGTCTCCAGAGACGGAGACTCCACCACCTCTCTGGGCAGCCTGTGCCAGGGCTCTGCCACCCTCACAGGAAAGAAGTTCCTCCTCATGTTGAGGTGGAACTTCCCATGCTCGAGTTTGTGCCCGTTACCCCTTGTCCTGTTGCTGGGCACCACTGAGAAGAGCCTGGCCCCATCCTCCTGACACCCTCCCATTAGATATTGCTGAGCATTGATGAGATCCCCTCTCAGCCTGCTCTTCTCCAGGCTGAACAGCCCCAGGGCTCTCAGCCTTTCCTCAGCAGAGAGGTGCTCCAGTTCCTTCATCATCTTCATAGCCCTCCACTGGACTCTCCAGTAGCCCTTGACCCTTCATAGCCCTCCAGACCCCTTGTAGCCCTCCAGCAGTTCCCTGTCTTTCTTGAACCGGGGAGCCCAGCACTGGACACAGCACTCCAGACGTGGCCTCCCCAGGGCAGAGCAGAGGGGGAGGATGACCTCCCTCCACCTGCTGGCCACACTCTTCTTGATGCCCCCCAGGATGCCATTGGCCTTCTTGGCCACAAGGGCACATTGCTGGCTCATGGGTAACTTGTGGTCCACCAGGACTCCCAGGTCCCTCTCTGCAGAGCTGTCATCATTAGGTGATGACACGTTTGAAGAAAATGCGTTGACACGGTGATGCTGGCAATCATTAGTGCATCATTAAAGCCGCTCCTGTTTGTCAGAAGCACAAGGGGCTTAGTTCCCCTCGGTGGCCGGGGTGCTCGAGCACCTGCTGAACTGCTTTGCTGGGTGTGACCTGGACGGTGGGTAGCTCCGGTCCGGGATTTCTGCAGGGAAAGGCCTCCGTCAGCATCCAAGCAGGATAAAATCCTGCAAACTTATCCCACAGCCCGTGCAGATTTTCCTCGGTGGTAAATCCACCTTTTCGCCTGGTTTTCCCCGAGAAACCAAATCATCTCAGTGACTTTTTAATCCAGTATTCAAATCACACGCACACAAAATCATGTATAACTATCAAGATTAATTATGTAATCAAGTCTCATTTGGGCAAGATATCATCTTGCTTGTACTAATATTTGATTTCTATTACAAATTCCTCATGCTGCTAAAACCCTCCCCTCCGGACTAGTCCGTAACATTTGCTGCTGAGGATGTACGTAGGATGGAAAACACCAAACCCCCACCATAGAGGCAAATCTCAGATAATTATTTGGTGCATTTACATAGAGATAGTTCCAGTTTTACGGCGGGCTAAACCACCGGCCTGCGCGCAGAATTAATCTGGCATAACGAAGATAATTTTCTGGGCTTGCACGTCTCTTTTACGGGCAGACGCTGAGGACCGGACAGGTTTTCAGATGGCAGCATCGCTGCTTCGGCTGGCAGCTCATTAGCAACCAAGCGCTTGTTTCGGCAATGCTGATGCAGCTACAAGTGTTGCATAAACTCCCCTTAAGTGATCCGGGCTTGATGCCACACGCTTCTTTAATAGCAGTTGTGTGGGTTTTTTTGGGCAAACAAATTTTATTCTTTTCATGTTCAAATATGAAACACTTTCATGCCACATAAAATTATGTTAAAATGCCCAAACTTACACACTGAAGTTTATTTTCACCGGAGAGGCAGCAGACACGTATAGATAAAATGGAAGGATATTTCCGAGTTGTATATTATAAAACGTTCATTGAAGTCAAACAGAGTGGCTTTCACTGACTTCAGCAGACACTGGATGAGATCTTTGAAGATCAAAGGGTGCAATTATATCTTACTTGCTGCTGTGAATCTGAGTCTTAAGCAAATTATTCCGTTGGTCTCACCCCCCCGCCACCCTTCAGAGAATAGCTTGTTTTGAAAAAGAAAAGACAGCTTTGGGATTGGAAGCCTGCAAGAAGCCCCCCCAAAAAAGAGTTGCTGTGCCCCCACCAAAGACATCTGAGATACCTGCCAGGCTCCTTTAGGGTGGGAAAACTTATCTCCAGAGCCACACTGAAGCTGAAAAGCTCCAGGAAAAAATGAGTTTTGCATGGAAGCGCGCCCAGCCCCTCTCCACCAGTAGGGACTTGTGGAATAAGTGGCATCCCTGGCCCCCACACAGCCTGGGGACATCACGGCCACCAGATTCCCACAAGGTGTGAGCGGTTCACCAAGAGCAACAGAGGTTGGAAGTGCAACAAGGCCCATCATCTTCATATCAAACAGTGGATGCTCTTTATTTTTAAAATCGGGGGGTAATCAGAAGGAGGGGTCACTTGCCCTGGGATGGTGCAGGTTACAATTAAGAGCAGCTAGTTTTCCAGACGTCTGGAAGCACCAGGTGACACCAACAACCTGAATGACACCGGGGTCAGATGGAGCCCCGAGGACTCCTCTGCTCTTGCAGCCCACCAGCAGGCAGGGTGGGCCCATGGTTTCTGCTCATTACCTGAATTACCCACTCATTACGCTCACGTGACGGGAGACTGGCAGTGTGTAATTATTTGGCTCATCAACTAATCCCTTCCCATCCAAGTTTCCACTTGGCTTCATTTACTGTGCAATTTTCTGATGCATCTCACACACAGCCGAGCGTTTCTCTTCTCAAGGACACTGGCCACCACTGGCCTAAAAGCACAGCTCGTTTCTCCAGCGGTGGAGAAATTCGGTCTCCTACAGACGGGCTACAGGCTGGGACACGGCGGTTGACACATCCTCTGCAAACGTAATGACACAGCTGAGGTCAGCGGGCATGGCAAGGCATGGGCTTGTCCAAGTGCCCGGTTTTGTACAGGGCTCTGCTACGATCTAACAGAAGAACCAAAACTGCTTTCGTGCTCTCCAGAGTTCGGATGGCTCCAGACATCCAGACCTGCAGCTGCCATGGACAGTCGCCACCTCCTATTTCCATCGTATGACCATCTCTGGGCGGTTGTTTAGTGCATCCCCACAAAAGTCCCTGCAATCAGAGGTCTAAACCAGCCCAGCTCCCCGGGGACATCACTGGAGGTGGGCTGAGGACCTGAGCACCCTCCAGGGCAAGGGGCATTTTTAAACCACTCACCGCAGCATTAGTCTGAACCTTGGCTAGCTTGAGTGTCTGGAGAGTTAGGCAACACTCAGCCGAGCCTCCTGCACTTCATCCCTCCTCCTCGCTGGCTTCCTCCCATCCCAACTCAACCTCCTCTCCTCCCGTGTCCCAGGCCCTCACCCTTGCCATCCGTCTGTCCATAGCCACTTGCATCCCAGGGATGTGGCCCCCCCATCCCGACGGGGCTGGGACAAGGGCACCAAGCGCTTCGCCCCCCTCGAGAGCCGCAGCGGGTTTTTGCTCAGACGACACTGTCACCAGCAGAGCTAAGCAAGAACTGCAGCTCCAGCAGCAGCCCCGCGGTGCGCAGGGACAAAGCCGGAGGCTTTAAGGAGCTTTCAGTGCTCACACAGAAACTTTCACCCGCCCCGGAGAAGCGAGAGCTGTGCGCAGGGACTGTCCCCCGCTGGGTCCAACGCGGGGACCCAGTGCCACCTCCTCACTGGGCGCCCTGCAAGCCCGAGCCTCTGCACCAGCATCCCAACTGCAGGGCAGGAGCAACCCAGAAATCCCACCCGGGGCGAAGATAGACGTCAGGAACCCAGTATTGTAATAAACCAATATTTCCCCCCCAAAACAAGGACTGCTATCAGGCAATTCCTGGCAGCCAGCCCTGGCCGCTACTGGCCCTCACCCACGCAGCAGCAACCAAACCTGCCTGGCGAGGATCAAGTTCGAATCGTTGACAAACCGATCAAATTAGGCAGGATTAATTAATTAACATCTGTAAAGGAGTTTGAAGAGGACAAGGATTTGCTGTTGGATTCCAGCGCACCTTCAAGGTCACTCCACGGAAAGCCACCACGCCATCCCCTTTGCCTCCTGCGGATACGAGCCAAGCTGGGGCTGGGAGGGCTCCCGGGGCACAGTGCCACCCCGCCGGCTGTTTAAAGCGGAGCAGGGAGAGCAGAGCTCCAGAGACGCTGGTTTTACTCCCCACGATGCTCATCCATCCCCACGCGCCCGCACCCCTCCCCAACCCGGCAACAGCGATTCACCTGCACCCCGGCCGAGGGAATGAAGTCTGCATTTATGTAGCACCAGCATCGCAACGCTTTGATTAAAAAAAAAAAAAAACAACAAAAAAACAGCAACAAGAAAAACCACAAAAAAACCTACAAGAGCACACAGTAGAGATGAAACCCCGCTGGTAAAAAGCCCTGGCAGCCTCCGCAGCCCCCCCTCCTCCTGGCAGAGCCCTTTGCCTTGGCTTTCCCACACGCCCTCACCTTCCACCTGCGGCTGGAAACGCTTAAAGCCCGGCCTGTGTTGAAATAAAGCCCAAATCCCTCCTTGGACTAGCGACCAAACCGTCAACTAGCAAACCTTCTGGGAGGAGGACAGACAAAAAGCGTTCCTCTAACCGAGGAAATAGAGTAAATTATTGCGATAACGCAGCACCGCTTGCAGTGGAACACACACACGCACCGCCCCCCCTCAACTCGGACAGCTACGGGGCCAGCTGCCTGTTTGACAGCCAGATTTTAACCAGATAACATGGCAAAGATTAGTATAATTAGCCCCAAAGTAAAGAGCTATCATTTAAGTATGTTTTACTGCCGTGTGTCTGAACATTTTTCCAGACCGAGCTTGAACCTCTCCTTTCCCCCCCGGCAGGAACCCCCCAGTTTGTGTGTATTCATTAAAATCCTGTCCTAATTGCTCCCTCATCAGCTATGAATCTTAAGAAGCTTAACTGCTAAGTGCTTAAATTGTGTTTACTGACAGAAAATAGAATATTTCGCTAATGACGGTGATGACTCAGGACTGTTGCGGGGGTGGGGGGTCTTGCACCTCAGGCTTTGGAGATGAGGCAGGAACGGTTGCGCTGGGATTTTTTTGTCCTTAAAAGATGAAAGACGGGGTTCGACCGGATTGTTCGGCATGAAAACACAACCCTGTGATGCTGCTGGGGTCCCCTCCAGCCAGGGGGTGGGGGGGCTGCAAAGGCGACCTGCCACCCTAAAAGCATCTTCCCGAGGCCCCTCCCTGCCCCGTGGGGACCAGGGTCACCCGCAGCTCAACGCGGGGTTGACACCACCTCTCCCATTTCTGGGCGATGCGCACATCGGTGAGCTCAGTTTTCAAGATTTAACCCAATAGAAACTCACTACCAAACACACAAATATTAGCTTCCCCCCCCGCCCTTTTTGAACTCCTGTTCCCTGGCTTTTGCTCGGCGGCGGCGGCTGCGGTGGGGCAGCCCTGCGTCGAGTAGTTGAGATATTTATGAAGTCTTAACTTCCAAAAATACTGCCAGCAGCAGGCCGTAATTCTCCGACGGCTGACCTAGGGTTTTTAAATACTGACCTGAACAGACTGGCTACTGGGAATAGATGTGTTTTTTTCCTCCTCAAGTTCTCCTCCGAGACATATTTACTGAAATACTTTATTACCTCATCACTGAGCATAATTTAAAACTGCAGTTAAGCACTCAGCGTTTAAGTAAAAGCATGCATCATTCTGACAGCATTCGGTTGCGAGGGTATAAAAATTTCCCAAACCTTAGCCCCAAAATTTCTTAAAATTCCCAGTTATTAGCCCTGTAAAAAGGCTCCGGCTTCGGCACGTTCACCGGCATGCATGTCGAAGCATCAGCCTTCTGCGTTTCAAGGTAACTGTTGTGGATTGGCAAAATGTGTGAATTTAATTAGTGTAATCTAAACAAAAGAAGCATTTCAGGGCTGCTTTAATCCATATGAGACCAATATGTTGATTTGTCAATGTGAATTTAATTAGTGTCTTCGAGTCTAAACTCCAACTCCCCCTCCTTTTATCTAATTATCACATTTATAAAAAACATTATCACATATTCCTTGGCCTAACTGTTTTGCCACGCAGTCAGACTGAAGTCCCGGAGTCAACATGCACTTCTAATAAGCTCAATATGTTTCGAGAGCACCGCGCTGGGCTCAATAGCATCCCGTACAGCATCCCCACGCTTCCTCTCCAGAGGCCAAGGACAACGCTGCCGTCATCGTATCTTTTCCCCATCCTTTGCCATGCAAAGAAAGTGAGATCCTTCTGGTGTAACCGTCGGTGAAATGCATCAATTACGCACCATTCTGGGGAGGGCCACCACGAGGCATTCACTTATATATGACTAATTGAGCAGAGAACAATTGCTATTCATTTCACAAGTGGTTCCCAAGGGCTGCGAGGGGGCAGGGGCGGCGCGGGGGCTGGGGGGGGACCACATCAATTCACCCTTCATCAAGTAAACATTCCAACTCATAAGCACGACCCAAATCTCTCTGGGGTGGTTAAAGATGTTCTCATCTCCCCCTACAGCCCATATTTGTCAGACGCGGGGAGATGGTTCCCAAGGGTTGTAAGCGGGGTGCCAGCCCCCGGGGGACCAGGGTTGGGGCTAGGCATACACCATGACCCCAGAAAAGCCCTCCCTGTCTGGGGACCTGCAAGGGAACCCCAGAGCGAGGTGCTGTACATCCACCCAGGCCACCCCAGCCAGCGGCTTGGAAGCCTCTTCCGTGCAGAAGGAGATCCCAACCTGGCCACCCTGATGCCCCAAGGATGCTGCACCCATCCTCCGTTTCTCCATGTGCCAATGGGCACCAGGCTCCAAACAGTCCTTTCCATCACTTGCCAGAAGTCCCCAGCCTTTGGCTTTTAAGAGGAGTCAACAGACTTATATTACAGCAGGCAAAAAACCATGTGGCTGGGGAACCTCATCTGCTGGAGCCATGCAAGGAGTGGGCGATGGTTACGTACCTGCACGAGAAGCAATTAATTCTTTTACCCTGGCTACAACAGCACTGCGATGTGCCTTTCCCTAAAGAAAAGAAACCCCTCTACGGGTTACTCTTCAGGGAGCCCAGCAATGTTGTTCAAGGAGATTAAGAGTTTAGGCCCAGATGTTGTTTTTCTTTTAAAGTTAGACAGACTTCCCTAAACGCAACCCGTTGTAGGTCCTCCAAGACAGACTGGCGATCAGCGATCCCAGACCATTTTGTTCCCCTTCACGTTAGAAACGACAAAAGATCCTGAATTTCCCCCTTCCCCCCCCCCACCCCATCATAAGCTAAAATCCAGCGGCAAGGCCAAAGGCTGGATTTCAAGAGGAAAACCAGCCCTCCTCCACGCAGCAGCACTCGGCTCACTCTGCTGCCTGTTCTCCTTCGGCAGGGCAGCGAGATCCACCACAGCAACACAGAATCACAGAATGAGTTGGGTTGAAAGGGACCTTTAAAGGTCACCTAGTCTGAATTACTGCATTTGGAGATAAACTGGCCTTCTCGCTTATTCCATTTGTGATTATCAGGCAGTTTGGCTAAGAGATATTGTCAAGAAACTGAACCACTGAGCTACTGAAGAAAATAGCACGAGGCTTTACAAGGATGAGGTTTCCACCCAGAAACAGGCAGACAGCTCTGCTAGAAGTGCAAAATCTGTGAAACACTCTTTACTGCGCTTTAAAAACTGAAATACTGCCTGGATCGGTGTCAGTATGAGGTTCTCGGTTATCTCGCCTGTGCCACCAGCAGGGATTGGGTCTGTGCTGGGAAGAAGAGGAGCTGAGATAGTGAGGAGGGGAACCGCACACCCACCTCGGAAACCAGGTGTTGGAGATCGGACAAGAAAACTTGAGAAAACTGGTCTCGAAAATTATCCAGGCCAAAATTCCCTGGAAGTCTCGACCTGTGGAGGACTGAGGAGGTGTTGCCCTCTAGAGATCTTGCCTCAAGCACATGTTGTGTGTGAACTTGATCTGCTTGAAGTCAGCCTGGGCAAGGGGATAGGACTGAGCAGGGGATTTTTGGGAGCTCACTTCCACCGCTGGTACAAAGAGGAAAAGCCTGGACTCGCTTTGGACAGAGAAAAAGAGTTAGGGAAGCATCCCAGTGAAGCCAGATTCAACCGATGAACAGCCAAACGACTACAGAGCTTTACAGAAAGCAAGGAAACTCCAGGACAAGGCCAGCGCTAGACTCAGGAGAGCTGTGCAACCAGCCATCTCCTCCACCAACTGAGCTCAAGCTGCCCAACAGCTTGAGGAGCAGGTGTCAGAAATCATAGGAAACGGAGCTAGAAGAGATGCCCTACTCTGTTCCCCCACTTCAAGACAGGCTGTGTAAGCCTGCACGTCTGCAAACACACTCACCGTGCTGTTCCCAAACCCTCCGGTGCCACAGGTGCCCTGGGCAACCCCATCCCTGGTGACTCCTTACATCTAGGAAGGGTTTCTGAGCACGAAGCCTACTCATTGCTACTGCAGCCCAAGGTCCCAACTTCTTGCCTTAGCCCTAGCAGATACGGGGAACAAATTACTCGCACTCCCTTGCAGCAGTTTTGGGTATTTGACGGCCACATGTTTCCTCCTGCATGTGTGCGAGGTGGGGTGGCAGGAGAGAGGGATCTCCGCCAGCCAGAGCCAATCTTTGTCATGCAAAAAAAGATGAAACTCTGCTCTTTGGCAAAAGTGAATTTTCATTAATTCCCCCAGCTGGAGGTTCACCATTTTCCAGAGGAATTTGGCCATTTTCCCAGTGTGCAAAGCCTCTGTGGGTTAGCACCAGCAGGGTTTCATTTTCACAAGATCAGCCTCCAAATATGCAATACGGCCTATTGTCTAAATACAGTATGAGCACAGCTCCAGCCACCTGATCGGGGCCTGGGTTCCTGGCATTTACTTTCCCCATCTGTTGGCTTTTAGCATAAATTGAAGCGCGAGTGCCTACTAATGCTAGTCTCGCGTTTGAACGTGCTCGCGAAGCCATAATCGAACATGCAGAGCGTATTGGATCGAGTTCAGCCTGTGTGAAACGCAAGGCACATCCCCAAGACAGAACTGGAATTGCTTTGAGGGCGCGTTCTTTGCCCAGACCACTCTCTGCTGCACATGCATCTGCTGGAGACCTCTTTTTGGAAAGAGAGAAGTGCACGTAAATGGGAGCTTCCCTCAGGCTAGCTCTGATCCCGCTTCATTTCTCATCTGACCCCCAGACACGTTCCAAACAAGCTCGGGGAAATCAAGGCCATTAGGGGGAAGACACGGAGTTTTGAATGATGCTGTCCCAAATTTCCTTGCACGTTAACGGCTTGGAGGAGCAAAGGAGTGACGCAGCTCGGCACAGCAGGGTGGCTCCCTGCAAAGCCACGCACCGTCCTAAAGCCAGGCTGGTCTTTCTGAGCTGCCCATGGCTTTTGCAGCCTCCAGGGATCCTCTCTGCCCAAGGGCTGCGGTAAACCTGAGCTTCTGCACCTCTGCTGTGCGGACAGGCTGAGAGAGTTGGGGGTGTTCAGCCTGGAGAAGAGAAGGCTCCGGGGAGACCTTCCAGCCCCTTCCAGTCCCTAAAGGGGCTCCAGGAAAGCTGGGGAGGGACTCTGGATCAGGGAGGGGAGCCATAGGATGAAGGGGGACAGTTTTAAACTGGAAGAGGGGAGATTTAGATGGGATATCAGGAAGAAATTCTTTGCTGTGAGGTTGGTGAGCCCCTGGCCCAGGTTGCCCAGAGCAGCTGTGGCTGCCCCATCCCTGGAGGGGTTCAAGGCCAGGCTGGACAGGGCTTGGAGCAGCCTGGTGTGGTGGGAGGTGTCCCTGCCCAGGGCAGGGGGTGGCACTGGATGGTCTTTAAGGTCCCTTCCAACCCAAACCATTCTGTGATTCTGGACCAGGTAAAAAAGCAACTGATGGGTACAGAAACCAAAGCCGACATTTCGCCGTCAGTCATTTCCAAAGGACCTCTCTAAGCATTGCAGCTCAGCACTGTCTCGGGAAACTGGAACTCTGAGGAGCTGGGGGGTTTGTCTTCTGCCCTTGACCATTTCCTTCACTCTTCTGCCCTGTGTCACAGCCCCATGGAGCAGGGGCCCCTCGCGTGCCACCACGCAGCCTCAGGGATTGCCACGCTCATCCCGGACCCAGGTTTCTAAAGGTCAGTTTCCCCGTAGCCCGGGCAAGGAGGGATCATGCTGATTAGGTGCTGATTTTGGTAAGCTTCTTAGACCCAACCCACGAGGCTTTTCTGGATTTGTGGGCCTGTAATTTCAATAAAGGAGCTTCTTCCATATGTGCACCTTCTCAGCATCCCGGTTTGCCTTTATCTCTTTGATTCATCCTTAAAAACAGCCACAAAGGCTTGCTCCACATTTCATCCTCTACTTCTCAGGACGGAGAAATTTTCCAAGGACGGAGATGCAGCAGCTCCTTGGGGATGGGCAGGGCAGAGCGCGACTGCACTGACGGAGTTGGTACATCCACGTATCTTGACTTGGTGATATGTCTAATATTGCTCCAAGGGCAGCCTCCGGGCCCCGAACATCCAAGCAACAACACTACGCTCTTGGTGGGTCCTGCTCAGGATGTTTTGCTTTGCTTTCTCCACTCCCGAGAAAACATGCCATTTTCTACTTTATATTCCTTGGGAATCCCAGCCCCAAGGCATCACCTACATTCCTGTATGCAGACAGCAGACAAAACTCCCTTCTGAGCCCAAATTTCCACTCGCCGCCTCCTCCTTCTTGCAGTGCCACAGGCCCATTTTGTCCTCCCTCAGTGTTGCACGTACATGAGCAGAAGCTGAGGAGGCACAAGACAAAGGGGCAAGGTGGAGCTCAGCGGGAGGGCTGGGAGCAGGGCTGGCACTGCATGGTCCCAGGAGAGCTGCAGACAGCGATGGGTCTGACCTGGCAGGTCCTCCTGCAGCCCAGCCCCGACCCACTGCCAGCGGAGAAGACAAGCGACTCAAGTCATCTGCCCCCCAGCACCGTCACGCACCCATCCGACACCCTTCCTTGCTGGGACGGCTGAAAAGTCCAGCTGAAACGGTGCTCTCCTGCCTGTCCCCAGCCCTGGCAGCCGCAGGAGGGGTCCCAGCCCCAACAGGTCTCCTGCATCCAGTCCCCACCGCTACTTACTCCTCCTGTGGGACCGCCTGCTCAGCAAAACACCTCTGGAAACACAGGCAAAGGGGGTGTGTCAAGGCACCCGCAGCCTCCCAGGTTTCTGCCAGGAACAGAAATGCCTCTTTTAAAAATTTTATTTATTTCCTCGCCGTGAAGCTGCATCATTGACTGCATAAACCATGAGCTGCCCAGAGCTCCAGCGACAGATCCAGCGCCGTGCGGGGCTGCTGGGGAGGGAAGCCTGCAACACATGGACAGTGGTGGTGGTTGCATCCATAAGCCAGCTCCGTGGTACTCCCGGGGATGGGGAGGATGAAGGAGCTCAAGCGGAGCAGGAGCATCCCAAGATGATAACAAATATCCACCAGAGACCCCTCTCCTCCCTAGGTCCCGGCCCAAAGCCCAGGCATATTTTTTTCCTAGAAGGCATTTCACCCTGAAGCTGGAGCAAAAGGAAAAGACACAGATGCCCCACATCTCCGGAGGCTCTGCCTGGCAGGGAGCAGCACAGGCAGCTGCCTGCTTCTGGCACAGGGCCTCCAGGATGGGGTGTCATTCCTCCAGGGAATGGCGCTTTAGCAGGGATTGTCCCCGTTCCTCCAGAGGAGGAACAAAAGGGCGGGGGTTTGAACAGCGGCACAGACATGTCCGTATATAGCTGTGTGTTATGCTCATGGCAGGCAGCCCCTGCCCGCGCTGGCCTGATGTGCCGCAGGAGAGGCACGGGTTCGCCAGGAGCGTGCCACCGGGAGAAAGCTCCATGGGGCCAGGGCTGTTCCCCATGCCCATGCAGGGCTCCTCGCAGATCCCAGCCCTGCTTCCACCAGGAGCTCTGCAAACGTTCACCAAGCGATGCCACGTCCCCAGAGAGCCCCCACGCAAGCATTGCCCCACCAAAGGTTGGGCACAACTTCATAGAATCAAAGAATGTGTTGGGTTGGAAGGGACCTCTAAAGGCCATCTAGTCCACCCCCCCTGCAGTCAGCAGGGACATCTTCAACTAGATCAGGTTGCTCAGAGCCTCATCCAGCCTGGCCTTGAATGTCTCCAGGGATGGGGCCTCCACCACCTCTCTGGGCAACCTGTTCCAGTGTCACACCACCCTCACTGTAAAGAGCTTCTTCCTCATGTCTCATCTGAACCCACCCTGCTCTAGTTTAAAACCATTGCCCCTCGTCCTGTCACTACATGCCCTTGCCAACAGCCCCTCCCCGGCTTTCCTGTAGGCTCCCTTCAGGGACTGGAAGGGGCTGGAAGGTCTCCCCGGAGCCTTCTCTTCTCCAGGCTGAACCCCCCCAGCTCTCTCAGCCTGTCCTCACAGCAGAGGGGCTCCAGCCCTCGGATCATCTTCGTGGTCCTCCCAAGCATCTCTCCATGCACACAGCAAAGGGGTTTTTGACCTCCTCGTGCCCAGGGCAGCTCCCAGCTCCCCCCAGACAGGGTATCAGCTCTCCCCGTCAGCACAGACCGCATCTGGAGACAGCCGCTGCTTTGCAACGGCAGGAGATTCCCCACCCTGGGGAGGTTTGCAAGCTGTGCAAGGCCAACAGCGGGGGCACACACCACTTTTGCCCCTTGCCAAACTCCTCCTTTTAAGAAAAAGAAATAAATTCAACTCTTAAAGAAACAGCAACTGCTAAGCAGTCCGTTTAACATCATCATTAATGGAGCCAAAGGGTTCAGTCCATCCTGGGTGAAGAAGAGTCAGGGTATGGCAGAGGGCAAGATTCATTAGCCTTTATGTTATTTGCTTTGTGTTGCACAGCAGAAAAACTCCATAAGTTGTCGATCATTGACTTTGGAAAGTAGTTTTTAACTCTAACAGTTAAGAAAAAAGATTATTTTCCAGAAATGAATGGAAGTAGGCTCCATCACCCTCCAGGTGATGCAGACCCAGAGGTGCAACCACCACTTCCATCCATGCTGCCCTGCCATCAGAGAAGGCCCCATCGCCTGCCCCAGGCATGGGAGGGAATCACTCGTGCACAGCCGAGAGGGAAATCCCAAAGACCCCATGGGCATGGGCTCCTGCAAGGTGGTAAATCATCCCCCAAAGCCTAAGACCCCAACATCCTTGTCAAGCTGAGCTTCCTCTCATAACGCTAGGAGAGAGCAAGGGTCTGCTGCTGGATCAGGTCACAGGCTGGGGTGGGACGGGAGCGCAGCCCCAGGGTCTGACCCCAGGTTTGGGGGTGCTGTCGTTCCATCTCACTTACAGAAGGGAGAGGAAGCCATTGCTGACTTGACTTCCCCCCGACAAATGGTTTCAGTTGGAACCTGTCCACGTCCACCACCTTTCTGACAGTGAACCAAACACCAAGTTTTCAGCTGCCAAAGTGGGTTTTTAAAAGGTGAAGCCATAAATTCCCCCTCCTTTGAGTTCCCCTCATGCTGCTGCTGGGGTCCACCTCCGAGGAGAGCTCTGTAAGAGCTGCAGCATTCAAGCCAGAGAGCTCATCAAGCCAAGGAAGAAAGGGTTTGTGATGTAAGATGGGGCGGGGGAAGAGTTCCACATTACACCACCCCAGATCCCCTCAACTAGAAGAAGGCCCCATTGTCACTAACTCAAGGTAGGTGGTTTCCACTCCACAACCCATTGAGACAGCTATGGGCACCACAGCCCTGTGCCAAGGCGTGCAGACAAACCCCTCCAGATGCAGGAAATTTCCACCTCCAAATCCACCCGCTTGAGTGGGAATCTTCCCACAGGCTACAGAAGGCTCTGGATGACGCTCTGGATGTCAAGAACAGTTGGATTTGGTTGTATCGTCACCTCCAAGTGCTTTTATTAGTTATTTTTACCGTGCGGTGCTTCACCTGGACAGCCACATGCACGTTACTGCGTGCAAGCTCCGGCCCAGGTGGGAGAGTAGCTGCACCATGGCTTAGGAAGCACTTACACCACGGAGGATCCAGCAAAGTATTTATGCTGCAGCGTTGAGTGTAGGTCACATAAGCCTAATATTTCTCAATAAATCCACTCTCTGCCAAAAAGAAAACACTGCGGTAAAGCTGGATTTGCTCCCAGCTCTGTCCTTTCCTACAATAGCTTCTCATGGCTATCAAGGACGTGTGCCCTGAAGAGAAACCTCACCAGCACAAAGTCTAAGTAGGAATTCAGGCCAAGCTGGCCACCAGCTCCGGTACTGCTCTCTGCCTCCTCTGTACTCCACCTGCAGCATGGGGTGCCCCTTCTCGCTCCAAACCAGCCCGGGACATGGCTTTCCCACACCTGGATGTCACTCCACCACCCACCAGATGCGATTCCCACCCCTGCCTAGCACCAGAGAAACAGAGCAAGGCCCAGGCCGGGTTCCAGATGCCACAGCTGTCCCCCATCAGCAGTCCCACACAAAACACACTGCCTAGTTGTCACCTCTGAGGATCCCAAGCACTGGCACAGCCTTGGGAAAGATGCTCCGAGTTTTGGGCAGGTGTTACCCTACTATGGACCCATTGTTCATAGAATCCTAGAATGTGTTGGGTTGGAAGGGACCTCTAAAGGCCATCTAGTCCAACCCCCCTGCAGTCAGCAGAGACATCTTCAACTAGATCAGGTTGCTCAGAGCCTCATCCAGCCTGGCCTTGAACGTCTCCAGGGATGGGGCCTCCACCACCTCTCTGGGCAACCTGGGCCAGGGGATCACCACCCTCATTGGAAAGAACTTCTTCCTAATGTCTCATCTAAACCCACCCTGCTCTAGTTTAAAACCATTGCCCCTCGTCCTATCGCTACATGCCCTTGCCAACAGCCCCTCCCCATCCTTCCTGTAGGCCCCTTTCAGGTATTTGGAGTCTGACCTAACAGGGTAGAGCTGTGTCCTCCTCCAAGCCCCGGTAAATATTGCACGCTTTTTTAAATACAAAGCACAGCATCTCGCCCTCAGGTTGGGGTTATCAAAATGGTACAGCATGGTGTGAGCCAGTGTGTGTTACGGACCCGTCATTCAACAATCAAGGCGAAGAGGCTGAAGTCAAATGAGTTGCTGGGAGCACAGGTGAAACCCCTTTCAAAGAGCAGCATCTTTCCACAGCTGCAGGGAAAGAGGCAGCTGGTGGGCACGGAACCGAGCGACCCCCGTACTCCAGAAAGCGCCTTCGCAGACATAGCGTGCGGAGAACCCCAGCTCCTGGAAAAGCCAGCTTCGGTCCGACAAATCGGACTTATAAACTCGCCTTTTTTTGGGGAGGGGAGAGCGCGAGGAGGGGGCTAACGGCCGCTTTATTGCATTAGAGAGTATCTTCATTAAGGCGGAGAAGAGTAACCGAGGGGAATGCGCACGTAGCGTGACTTCTTTGCTAGAACCCCGCAAACCGCCAACTGGCAGCTCCTTGGCTCCCGGCCACCCAAATCCAAGAGGCCATCTGGCAACTGGTTCAGTTATCCCTCCCCAGTTAACAGATGTACACTAGATGGTGTGGGAACAGCATTTTACAGAAGCAATTAGTTTAATCCTCGGCTAAACAGTTTAAATTCCAAGCGATTTGGAGAAAAGGGGGGAAAAAAAAAAAAAAAAGGAAAAGAAAACTGAACCACAAAACCAAAACAACTCGCTTCCAATTTCAATGGGAATAAGTAACGAAAAGCCAATTTTTGCTGGTTTCACCACCGATATGTGCCCCTGGGGCTTGTTCTCACTCTCAACTCCTTGTGCTGGACACCAGAAAACTGCCAGCTTTATTCTGAGGCCTGAACTGGGTGGTTGCCACTCAACTGGCCAAGAAATAGCTGCGCACTCTGTCCCGCAGCCAAAACCCAACTGGGTAGAGGCTGATCTTTGAAATGCAGATCTGTCCCGACTTCGGCTCCTCATCTGACCTTGGCCAAATCATTTATCCTGGTTAAAATGATTTTCCTGGCCCACACGCCTCCAGAAAATGGGGTAAATGATGGGGTTCTGCCGCAGGGAGGGGGAAAGTGGAATCAATTAGGGTTTGTGAAGCTCTTGGAGACTCTTGGCTAGGAGGAACCACAGAAATACAGAACATTGTTATTAATTACACTAACTGATTAATTATTATTAAATTAGGACAATTTTGTCCTCTTGAGAGGGGAAAAGATATGTTTTCCAGCCGTTTCTTTCGCTTACGTCCTTAAGAAGAGTGACTTTCCAACTGGAGAAGACTGAATGAGGAGCTTAACCCAAATAAAATAAATTGCCAGTAATTTCTGGTATCCCCTATGCCATTATTGAACAATTTGCATTTGAATCGGGGCTTTTTCCATCACAATCCAGCTTCACCTGATCCTGCTCTATAATCACCATCCCCATTTATGAAATCCCAGCATGTTGCCGCAGAAATTATGTCATAAATTCATCATTATGACTTCCCCAGCAGGAGCAATTGGAGCTGAAGACTGGCTGTAAAGTTGCCTTTTTACCAGTCCTGCTTTAAAGATATTTTAATTTTTTTTTTTTTTTTAAGGTACAGAAGTGAGATTAGCTACCATGGGGAATTAGGCGAACATGTCATGAATATCCCAGGGATACAAGATTACACCCGTGAGTCACAGGAACCATAAAATATGATCAAGAGACTTTATGGAGGATGATCTTTGAAATCAACTCCTAATCTCTGAGCGGTTTACATAAAACAGACTATTAGGGTGGGTTGATTTTTTTTGTTTGTTTTTTTTTTTTTTTTAAAAAAAAGTAATTCAAAATCCAAAAGCGAACCAGACCGATAACACCGAAGTTACATTTCTTTCCATCAGGAAGGCTTATCTCTCAAACCACTCCAAATGCCGAGGCTTACAGGTTTGCACACTCCTTTGATAACATGATAATTAGCCAGGTACCGCAGCAAGAAACATTCAGAGAGTCAACTCCGGAGGTAAATAATATATATTTCAATATTTTAGATACTTCCCACTAGGCTACGTGTCCCTCTCTGCCGCTTGCCAGAGACTGGCGTGCGTTATATTTCCTGATGGGAAGCCACTGAAGAACTTTGACACTGGGGAAAACCTTAAAACAAAGAGTATTTATGCTCCAAGCAATGCACTTTGCCAGCAATTGTCTTAATATCCCCCTTAATTATTGCAAACACACCACATTGGAATACAACCCTCTTTCTATCACCACTAGAGCTGAGAGAATAATTCAGTGAAAAATTAGAAAGGCCTTATAGAGAGTGTAACGCCTGGTTTGGGGACACACCAATGCATTTGCACAAGCCTGGGGCCGGGCTGCTGCTGGGGATGCTCTGGCATGGGGCAGCCCCAGGAGTCCTCGTGTTTGGTGAAAGCTCTCTCCGTGCACCACATTATTGCTCTACTAACCCCTCTCCACTGCTCCGATGGCCACTGGCATCTCCCTGAGACCAGGCAAGCCCTGTGCACGCAGGGTGGCCACCACCATGGTGCCAGCAGCGGTCCTGCCCCCGCCGCCACGCTGACACCCTGCTCCAGTCACCTTGGGACCAGCCCTGCTCCTGTCCCACAGGAACGATGCTCCTGCCCCAGCCTCTGCATCCCTCTGGAGAGGAGCACGATGGAGACTGGGCCGGGTAGAGGGCTCCCAAATATTATTAGCAAGGGAAAGGAGGGGAAACCTCCTGGGTTTTTTTTTTAATCATGCTCAAACACCCTGGCAACACCCCTACCACCCCTTCCTCGCCTGCCCCTTCCAAACAGCCTGGAGCCATTGACAGCCCCACTCCAGTCATGGGATTTGTCCCACCAGGTTTCAGCAATGGCAACCAGGTCAGAGCTTTCTAGCAGCACGGTGGCTTCCAGCTTCTCCCGTTTGTTGCCCATGCTGTAGCACCTCAGCCAGGCCATTGGGCACGTCACCCTCTTAGAGGAACATCCCTTAATTCCTTTGGGATGTTTCACTGGTGTATCCCTCTTGGCTCCTATCACCTCAGGAGTAATTCTCATTTAGCTTTGTGGCTACCTAGCCCATGGCCTCCTGCAGATAGAGATGTTCTGCAGTTTGAAGATAGGAACTCAGCACACCAGTACTCTCAGCATCATCATGATGCCTGGTGGCATGGCCCATCACACCTTAGTAGGCAATACGGTCCTTGGCTGTTTTATCAGTACTTGGAGGAGCAGCATGAGATGACATTAGGAAGAAGTTCTTTACAATGAGGGTGGTGAGACACTGGAAGAGGTTGCCCAGAGAGATGGTGGAGGCCCCATCCCTGGAGACATTCAAGGCCAGGCTGGATGAGGCTCCGAGCAACCTGATCTGGTTAAAGATGTCCCTGCTGACTGCAGGGGGGTTGGACTAGATGGCCTTTAGAGGTCCCTTCCAACCCAACACATTCTGTGATTCTGTGTTTAAGGCTGGGCACAGCGCAGACAGGGTTTGGGGTGCCCTGACAAGCGGAGGAGCAAGGCGTTGGAAAGGGGGAACAAAGAGAGAAATCCAAATTTCCTCCCAGCCATCCCAGACATGGGCTGGGCTCTGCTCCCACAGCGCTGCCCAGCTCCCAGCCCTCTCCAGGGCCTGTCCCCATCCATTGGCATCTTCCCCCTTTCTCCCAGGCATCCACGCCTTCCTCCGGGTTTCGGCGGACGAGCCTGGGTGGTTTGAGAAGCAGCAGCTCCCGTGGCAGAGGAGATCAAAGCCAGCATGTGCCAGCTCCTCACTGCATCGGCTATTAACTCCAACTGCCATCAATTCTCATTTGCGCTAACACAAACTACGGCAGCTGGAAAATTACCCAGCCGTAAATCACCGCCGCTCAGTTGCCAACCATCAATCCTCCAGTTGGACGCGCGGATCCCTCCTCTTTTCCCCACCAGCTTTCCACCTTTTCTAAATTAAAAACGAGCGAAGTCAGCGGCAGATACGTCCCGTATTTAGTTACAAGAAATCTTTTTGTAATGTTGTTCAGCAATCTGGCAGGTTAATTAGTTCTTTGATATTTCCTAGAGCGCAAGGTTGGACTGGTGAGGGAGACGCCATCCGTTTTAAACCAACTGAAAACGTTCAGGATGAGCAAGAAGCCACAAGAATTTGCCAAAAAAAAAAAAAGGTGTAACACAGACAAGGGGGCTCAGCCCTTCCCAAGTCCCCAGAAGACCGATGCGACAAGCAGCAAGTAACCACCAGCCCTCAGGTCCCCGTAGCTGTAAACAGGAGTTATTTAGCACCAGTAAGCCTGTTACATCGCAATTGTGCCCTTCCACTTCTCAGCAGCAACAGGCAATAATTAACTAGTAGCAAAGACTCTAATGGCTATTTCATCCTTACTCCAGCAATTAGACTCTTTCAAGCGAGAGGTCTGTCCCGGCACAGCGCAACTCATTAAGGGAAAAAGCAGGAGGAAACTTGGGAGTCATTCAAAGCTGGAAGAAGGGGGGAATAAAAAGGCCCGGTCCCATGCGCCCCACGGCAAGGGCCCAAGGAGCTGGTTAATGAGATCGCCGTCGGCGTGGGATGTCGTAGATGGCGAGCACGTTTCTGAAGCCTGGACACCTCTAGTTACTACTAAAGAGAAGTACACACAGTATGCAGGAACAGCGGTTTAAATTTACTGATGATGCAGTGCATGGGAAGGCACCTGCGCTTCCCGAAGGATACCTGCGCGGCTGCTCCTGCAAAGCACAAGCCACAGGATCTGCCATGGGAGGAGGGAGCTGGAGATAACAGCCACCCGCTGGGTGGCTATGGACCTCTTCCAGGTCCTCAAAGGGACCTTCTCACAGCCTGCTTTGGGGTGGAGTCAGAAGTTTGGGAGGTAAAAGGTACCCTCCTCCCCACATCTCCCAACACAACGTTGTCCTACAAAGCCTGTAGGAGTTCTCCATGCCCACAAAGTGCAAGCCCTAAACACGTTACAGACGTATCTCACCCGCCACAGCACAGACCTATAGTGCCAGAGACCCAAGCACAGGTCCCAAGCGTGACACATGTCCTGAGGGCCCCTCCTGTGCAACCAAAGACTGGTGCCACCTGCAATATTCAGCCACCCACGGCAGGGACAGCCTGTCCTGCCATCTGAGAGCCAAGCACCTTCTCCCATTGCCACTACACAACAAGCGTCATCCTCCTGGTTTCGTACCTAAGGCACAGAAACACCCCAGCCGGCAGAGGACACTTGCAGGGTTTCACTCCCTGCTCTAAATTTCTTATTTTGGACACTTCTCTAAGTAGCCATTTGTTCTTGGCTGAGCCCAGGACAATCCTTTTGCCCCCCCCACAGGTCCTGCAGCACCAGGGCCCTGCTGTTTTCCAGAAAGCACGTGTTTGCCAGCTCCTGGGGAGGTACCTGGCCTGGGGGGTCCCCAGGCTTGCTGTGACAGTGGCACTGCAGCCCGAGGACACCCTGCTGGGTGGGACACACCACAGCGCAGCCACCTCTCCCACCCAGGGACTCTCCCTGCTCCCAGAGAGCCTCAGAAACCAGCTCCCACCTCCCAGCTGACCACACAGCCCACTTCTGCCCAGGAAACCCCCAGCCCAAGGCAACATCACCACAGCTACTGCCACGAACGCCCCTTTTCCCCTTGCAACTCCCTTCAGAAAGAGAAAATTCAACAACTATGGTTTGTTTAGCTCACCTCTCATCCTGCTGCTTGGGCTGAGGACCAGCAGAAGCTCCAACCCAACACCCCCATCCTTCCCCAACTCCACCCCCCCACACCTGAGAGCCCAAACCACTTCAGAAGGTCACGGGGTCTTGTGGGTGTTGCCACTTAACCACCCTCAGCTGCCCAGTTAACATCAGTTCACCACTTGCCTCTCCAATGCTGGAGCTAGCTCAGCTCCCCCAGCCTGCTCCTGCACAAAGGAGCCCCCCGAGACTCCTGTGAGACCATTTTACCTGCTTTTCCTCTGTTTGGCTTCCTTAATTCCCAGGGGACTTCATCCTGCAGCACGAGCTCCCACCCTGCAACACAGGAAGGATGATGGGCAGCTGTTTCAGCTGAAGCATCTGCCTTTTTTTTTTTTTCCTCTCTCCTTCCCCCTTAACCGAAGCTCCCCAGCTGATGCAGCCTCCAAAGGTGGTGTTTGGAGAGCAGAGATGGGAGAAAGCTGGAAGCCAGCTGAGCCTGTGTGGAGCCTGAAGGACTCGCGGCCGCCTCCGTGACCCCACATTCCCCCAGCCTGGCTGGGGGCTCCCCACTGCCACCCCACCCGCACCCAGTGACCACACACAGCCACTTCACCCTGCTTGCCCCCCACAGGGCCCACCCGACACTAACAACCCTTCTCTTTCTGCTCACAGACCAGGGAGAAACCCAGAGGGTGGCTCCTGCTGCTGTCTGGGGGCATCAGGGAACATCTACTCAATGCACCCCACGTGTCCACGGCAAACAGGAGACTGGCCAAGACAGACCAGGAGCTGAGTAGCTCCAGCAGGCAGGATGGGGATCATCCCGAGGTGCCCGGTGCCAGCATCAGTAGGAAATTAGTTGGGAAAATGCACCCCATCCTAACCTGCCAGAGAAACTACGCACTGGCCACTGCCAATCTGATGGATTTTCTCTTAATCTGGATTAAGTTTGACCCCAAGCGTGTGGCTGGGCCGTAGAAAGCAAGGACCTGCCAATGTAAAGGCACGAGCAGCATCTGCCGGATGAGCCGAGCTCATTGCAGCCACAGCTTCTGCGCAGTTTGGGGAAACCACTTTCTCTCTGCTGGTCACGGCACCTCCAAGGTGCCAAATTCCCAAAAACCCTTCCCAAACACCCAGGTACAACTCACATCGGTATCACAGAAGCCCCCCTGAGGGAGAGGCAGGGCTGTTGCAGCCATGGTGGTCTCAGGATAGCGGTCCAGGCAGAGGGAATATCTTATTAAACCCATTAATAGAGCCAGAACACCCGGCTGCGGGCTGCCCCCACAGCCCCACTCCGCTGGCTGGGCTGCTGAGGATGCTGCGGTGGCCACAGCCATCGCCACTGACACCAGGCAGTGCAGGGCCGGGACCTGCCAAGCTACCTGAAATGTGTCTTTAAAGAATTATGGAATGGTTTGGGTTGGAAGGGACCTTAAAGACCATCTAGTTCCACCCCCCTGCCCTGGGCAGGGACACCTCCCACCACACCAGGTTGCCCCAAGCCCTGTCCAGCCTGGCCTTGAACCCCTCCAGGGATGGGGCAGCCACAGCTTCTCTGGGCAACCTGGGCCAGGGGCTCACCACCCTCACAGCAAAGAATTTCTTCCTCATATCCCATCTAAATCTCCCCTCTTCCAGTTTAAAACTGTCCCCCCTCATCCTATGGCTCCCCTCCCTGAACCAGAGTCCCTCCCCAGCTTTCCTGGAGCCCCTTTAGGGACTGGAAGGGGCTCTGAGGTCTCCCCGGAGCCTTCTCTTCTCCAGGCTGAAGCTCGCCAACTCTCTCAGCCTGTCCTCACAGCAGAGGGGCTCCAGCCTTCTGATCATCTTCATGGCTTCCCCTGGCCCCGCTCCAACAGGTCCATGTCCTTCTTATGCTGAGGACTCCAAAGCTGGAGGCAGCACTCCAAGTGGGATCTCCCCAGAGCAGAGCAGAGAGGCAGAACCCCCACCTTCGCCCTGCTGCCTACACTGCTGGGCATGCAGCCCGGGATGCAGTTTAGTGTCTCTTTTTTTCTTCCTGCAGCCATCATCCTTTGGGACGAGCGGTTTTGAGGTGTTGAGGTCACACACAGCCTGGGAGCATTGGTTCCCGATCCACCCACCGACCGTGCCACCAGGATTCTCTTCTCCAGGAGGAGTTACAGCCTCACTGAGAGCTCGGATGCATACGTCTCTTCTCTATTAATGGTATCTCAAGAGGGAGATAAACGTCCTCTGGATGCACAAATATAATCCTCATCCTGTCGAGTCCAAAGGACTTTTGCCAGGGCTCCCACGCCTTTTCATCTGCTGCAGAGCCTGTCATGGAGCAGCACAGGAGGGAAACGAAACCAAAAAATATGGGAGGCACATGTGCACGTCTGCTTAACCCCACTTTTTATGATAAACAAAGCAGCTCAAGGGCCCTGTTCTCTCTGCCCCTGTAATAAATCTCCTGGTTTTACTGTTTTATGATGTCAAACATCTAAGAGTTTTCCCCCAAGTTGCAAACAGAACGTAAATTACCTTGGGTAAACTCCGCAGCCGCTAATGTTATCTGTAAAAATCCTGGCGCTAATAACTTCACAGAAAAGTCGAAGGGCTTCCCGGTTTGTACGAGCAAAGCTAATTAGTGTGTGTAGCCCGTAACTAAGAGGCGTCTAGATTAGGAAGATAAAGTACCATTCTCTGAACTCTCTAAATTAGTTACTTTGGATACCAAAATAGACGGTGACCCTGACCTGAAGTTTTGGGTACAGGCTTGCAGCATCTCAACACGACATGAAAGACTTCCATCCTGCTTTTATCCCAGAGAAGTCAAAGACATCCCACCCGGAGGTAAAGAAACCGTGCTAAGAAGGATGCAGCGTGACTCCTGGAGAGGTGCATCGCTGGTTATTACCCTAGGGGAAGGCCTAGGCTGTTGTTAAGCCTTTTCCCACCCGCTCTTCACCATAAAAAGTCCATTCTCCACCAGGGAATCACAACACGGTCAGGACTTTGGTCTTAATGAAGAGACTAAAACAGTCTGATCTCATGTCCATGGGCCCCCAGGACACCCTCCAGGCCTCCGTCACTGCAGGGGGGCACTGGAAAGCTCTGGGAAATGGGGCCAGCCCCTCTTTTTCCCCACTGCTCTGGCAGGAGGAGCTCTGCTCAGGGCAAACTGATGGCCCCAGACATGAAAGAGGAAAGGGGAAAAGATGGCCACATGACCCAAAGCCACCCACACCACCCCCACTGCCTTTTCTAAAAATAACGAATGCTTAGTGCACGCAGTTCATATTTAATAAAAACGGGACTATTGAAATGACTCAGCTCCATGACATGAGTTTAGGAGACACTGGTTTTAAGGCTCAGATCTAGGTTTAGTTGAATTAAAGAAGTCCTAGTTGCAGGTGAAGAGCACAACATCTCATCCTTCTGTTCTCAAGTCTGGAAACACCAGCAGCTGTTCTGGAGAAAAGAACTGATTTCATTCCTGCTTCCAAGTGAAAAACACAAAGTAATGGAAGAGTGGTCAGAGAAATGGTGACAGCTGAGTATTTTATTTCCATTAGCTCATGGGAAGGGAACTGGACATCTGAACATCTGGTGTAAGACCATAGTCTTACAGATCTCTATCAGGAACTCACACATCTAAGAGACATCCCCTCCTTACAGTTCCTGACCAGCAGGACCCAGCCGTTCTCCATCCACTTCAGCAGCCATTCCCCTTGTCCCCAATTTTTATCATGCAAAACGCCTAATATTCCTTCTTTCGTGCGTGATTTTCAGAGCTGGACCTTCATGTGGTGATTGTTGCTGAAGATCTCAGCCACGGGTTCCAGAAGAGAGCCCATGCCTGCACTAGCATTTAACTGCAGCCAAAGTTTGGTTTACACTTCCTCTCCCCCAGCCCTTTGCGACAGACCTCGAGTTATGGGAGTGGCAGACCTAATTTTAAATATGATCTTGGAACGTGTTATGAAATGCAAAAGCACAACAGCTATAAGGAACATTAAGCAGCTTCCCCTCAGCAGCACCGCAGACACACCGCATCCGTCTCCCACCCTCCCAATCCATCAGCATTTACATCCACAAATTAAGGTGAGGCTGTATCTGTTCAACTCCGCTCAAGCAAGCAGAATGAAATGTAAAACATCAGCACCAAAATGCCTCCTTCCTTTGAGGTTCTGTTGTAACTTGTCAAGTTTTTACTTAAAATGTGACAAACGTGACATTCTACAAAGTCTGCTGGGTTGGGGTGGTTGTTACAAGAAGTCTTACATGGGAGATGCTTTATTTCGTCTGCTGTGAGTCCATTACCAGCAGCATCATGAAAATGAAATGTAGACGCCTATACACGCACTTCAAAAAAGCTAAACAGCCTCATTTTTTTCTTTTTTAAAGAGCAGAGGAAGGTTTCAGTAACTGCACCAGAACAGGGTATGTTTTACTAAGCCCATTGCTGTAATGAGAGCAGATGAATAATGGTTATTTCCACGCGACAGCTATAATTCGTAAGTTAATATAAAATGGGTTAGAGATCAGACAGCAGTTACTGGTCATCTAAGGACTCAAAACATCCGTGTCCCCATACTGACCATTTCACCTTCAAAACCCATGGCTTTGAAGCCATGAGTGGACAAGATCTTCCCCTACAGTTTAAAAACCTCCCAAAGAGCCCTGTGAGTCACCGGAAAACCACAATAAAATTAAGACAATTAAACCCAAGTATTTTGTCACCTACTTTCTGGCTAGGGCTTATACCACCTTTAAACTGATACATGCTCATAACAATTTGTATTTAACTTACAGCCTGGTGGCTTTCTCTAGAAGTGCAAAGCCAAAAGACAGCTTGCAGCTTTTCCTTAGTCAAAAAAATAACACGGCAGAAAATGCTTTCCAAGAGCTTACGTCCAGATTCTCTGCAAACAGCACAAATCTCAGATCTGGGGCCAGCAAAAATGTTTCGATGTAGAAGACTTCAGAGATGAGCCGGGTAGTTGGCTCTTAGGGAAGTGCAGCAGCAGCAAATCTCACAGGTGCCCACGGATGGGAAAACAACCACAGCCAAACTGCTTTCAAACCACCACTCGGGTATGAAGTCAGGCAGGATACTGCCCACCCGGGCTCGTTCCTGTAGCACGTAAATAAAGCGCATCCTTAAAATTCACTTTATTTATACTCAAACGTACAGCCCATGACAGCCCACGGTAATTGCCTTTGCCGTGACAGCATCCACCTATTTTGAAGAAACGAGACCAAAACTCAAGCTGCCTTGTTTTAGGTAGGAAACGCTGTGCAGCAATAGAGTGCATCCACCACAAAGACTTGAATTAGGAATGATACCAAATTTGAACAAATGGGGCCTATTACAAAAACCAAACCAAGTTCTCTGATGGTAAGTGCACGAGAATGACTGGTTTTACTTTTATGGCTTTGGCTCTAGACTACGGACAAGCTTCAGAAACTTGCTTAACCCAGATGCTACTTTTTAGCTCACTAATAGTCACAGTAAAAGCAGAGAACACACAGTAAATACAATTTTACAACTCATTTTACTTTGCCTCTTGTGAAAGGCATATTTATTTATCTGGCAAATTTTCCTGCTGGGAATTTTAAGCCAATTGTAGCTCCAAATTCTCTCAGGAATTCGTTTCCCTTTGAACATGTAAAATTCAAAAGCAGTTTCAGCCAACAGTTCTCTTTTATTTAAAGCATCCCATAAAAAATCCCAAACTTTAAATGTAAGATTTAATAGGAAGAACTCTTAAACAGAGCAGCACCAATTTCAATATGAGCATGAAATCTGGTGCTCTTGAGCCAGCAGATAACAAGCCACAAGCTGGTTTCTCTAATGGCAGTTCTGTAGTTTCCTCCCTCTGTGAAGGAACAGAAAGAAAATGAGTACTTTGGTGGCAGGAGGGGAAAACATCTGGGAGGCTGAGTTGCCATCAAGAGCATACCTGAACCTCACTTGAAACAAACTTTAGTGTAGCCAGCTCCTCCTGGTACACTAATGCTTGTCTCTCTTTATTATTAAAGTTGTGTAAAGCCTCACTTTTATGCCACAGGCGCTGTGCAAAAGCTGTCGCCCAGTACTCATCCCAGCTCAGCCAGGCGATCTGTCCCACACTTCAGTAACCTGGAAGGAACAACTACACGTAGAGGTGAGACTTTAAATCCTCAGACCAAAGATTACATTTTGGAAAGGATATTAAACGTTAACTACAATTACCTGGTATCTGTATGACTGCAAAAAGATATGGAGTCATTTTAGATCTTGTTAAATTGCAGGCTTAGACATTGAAAAGCAGCTTCCAGTGATGAATGTTTCCATATGCCAGTTAATAAGCTTTGAGTATTTCACCCATTAATCTGAGCGAACATCCCTTACTCATCTCCAGCAGGGTCAGTAGCGCGGCCATTTGAATGACGTGGCTGCAGGGACTCTCTGCTCAGCTTCAAGCGCAAGTCAAGATTTTGGGGAGCTTCTTTAAAACCTTGACATTCCCGAGAGAAGAATGGCTGCAAGCTTATAACCGAAGAGGCTGTTAAAATCCTCCATCTCATGTAATCCAGCATTTAAACCCAAACTCTGCAGAGCAGGAAGAAAGGCTTCACCTTGAAGAATCACCCATCCCCAAGCCCAGCAGATTCACAGCTAAACTCCCCAACAAGCTGCACGTGATCTTCAAGGGATGGAGAACAATGAGATGTGTGTTTCAGAGGGCTAAAAGAAGGAAAAGGTTTTCATAGAATGTTAATGGGTTTTTTTTTTCTTTGATAGAAAGTAATGGTTTGCCCAGCAAAAAATATTTTGGGGAAAGTTAGAGTAAGCGCAGAGCTGAGGCACAGGTAATGGCTTCAGAAACCCCTGTCCATCCTACAGCCATGGATTCGTGTGACCTACCAGTCCTTCTGCTCACATAAGCCATCTGTGGCCAGAGTCACAGCCAAACTGCTTATAAACAATATAAAACTTGAGAGTTATCAACTGGTCAAACTAATGTGATCTGCATCCAAGTAGAGAAGGCCTAATTAACAAGAAAGGAAACAAATGAGCTCGAGTTGTGCAGTTTTATTTGAACAAAAACCAGTGTCGATATTTTTAATAAAGTCTACATTACACTAAATGCATGTACATTTGTAAGAAGAAATCTTAGTTGTAAAGAAGGTGCAGGATAATATGTACAATCATAGTTAAGTTAAAAAAATTCACATTTTATATAGATTTACTTGACAGTCCTATGCTTTCGTGGTATATAAATGGTAACCAAAAGGGGTAACAAAAAAATATAATCACAAAGAATTTCAGCTGGAGGACCGTATAATGCACTCATTTTTCATATAAACTAGTTCACAGAATTTTTATTTGTCCTAAATCAAATTTTGGATATAATTTTTGCATTATTAGAATCAGCATGTTCAATGAGTATACTGATGTAAACATTTTTCCAATGGTGCCATTTCCTTCCATAAAAAAAAAAAAAAAAACAAAAAAACCCTGTATTTTATGCTGTAATCTGCTCTTCAGCTTTTACAAATTGGAATAATTACACAGGATGTTTTTCAATACATGGTAAAAATTATCAAACAGCAAGGGAGATATGTTCAAAAGACACTTTGAAGCTTTTCAGTCCACTTTCACAACACTGTAAATCTTACTTACAAACCAGAAGCAGGCAAAAAATCCAATAGTCCCTAAAATGAGAAAGTGAAAATGGTTAGTTTATCTTCCAGTTTGCTTCGAGAGAAAAATCTAACGAGTACTTCCCAGCAGGACAGAATATAACATTGTAATCCAGCTAACTATCCAGAATAACAGCACTTGTTAAATTTAACACCACACATTCATCCCTGGGCTAAGTTATTGATTTAGAGCAAAGATGACTTTTAGGACTGCGTTGCTTGATGTACATTTAAACTGCTGAAGGTGATGCTACTGACACCACTAGCAGGCACACAAGCACCATTTAAGAAACTGTTATACAAACAAAAAGTCAACACCTACCTGGCTTTTTTAGGTCTACAATAGTTCCCAGCCACCTATGAATTATGCCACAAAACAAGGCCTTGGGAAGAATCACCTGGCCCAGTTTTCTGTTCATCATGCTCTATTTATACTCAAGAACAGGGAACTTCTTCCTCTCTCTATCCCATTACTTTCTTTCGCTAAAGCAACGCTGTGAGCGCTGTAGCAGTTGGGAGCAAGCATCAAATGGAACTAGCAGTGACACAAACCAAAACACATCGTTTTGTGTAACGTGTATTCAAGCTGCGGATTTTCTTGTCACAGGTCACTACAGATAATAAAAACAGACACTAGTTTGGGCAACTGAACAGATTCATGAACAAAGAAATCTAAAGGCTGTTAATCACACAGACACCGTCTCAAGTGCTAAAAAAAGCCCCTGAGCCACAGCTGACGGGAGGCTGGGAGAAAATACCAGTATATGCTTGCCCTGTTCACATCCGCCTTCCTGGGAGTACTGCCTTTAGGGTGCATAGGTAGCAGACCTGTGTCTGGTTGGGTATAGCCTTCCTCATTTTCTTACCAATCCAGTTCTTTAGTCATCCAACCCAACAGTAGTAGGAAAAAAAGCCCAAAACCAAACACCAGAAGTACCTTCTGGAGGCACTCTGGACCACTCATCAAGTCCTGTGGCTCGAGTTAGCCCGGAGCAGAGTAAGACAATAGAGAGAGGAGATTACACCGGATGAGATTAGTCTATAGCAATTTTCTGGTTTTAAGCTGAAGAACAAATCTGTAATTTTCACCTCACAGTCAGTATTATGGGGCAACTGCAAAGACATTGCCATCACATTTATTTTTAAGTTATTTAAGAACTTAGTATGCAAGGAGACATTGAGACTCATACAATTAGTTAAGTCTTAAGACTCCAAGAGAAGTTCCTCGTGCTTTTACCCAGAAGTAAACTGCCATACGGATGTTAAGTCTTACCAACTGAAAAAAGGGAAGGTCTCATTTTCAGTTGAATTCGCTCTCAAAGACCCAGCAACACGCCAGCCCTGTGCCAGCCACACTACAGGCACTTGCAAGATCACGCACTCCACTCCTCTGGTGTTCCATTCATCCTTTTCTGCTTGTACAGCCCATGTTTAACCTCAGCTCCCATTTTTTTTTTCCACCATTTCATTGTGAGTGGTTTACTAACAAGAAGGTTCTTTATTAAGCACTTGTCTTTTCTACATTCATCCCATTTCTGTCTTGCAGCCCACATCTACGCATTTGATAAGTGAGGAACCCGTCTTTGGCTGCTTATTATCTATATGCCAATTCTTGTGTTCTTTGTGCTACCATGTATATTTGCAGTTAAAGGCTTTTTGACAGCCTACTATTATATGCCACAGATTACCCTTTCCCTCCAAGTTTGCAGTTATCATCCTCTGAAACAGTAGGAGATGGCAGATTTACTGCCGTTGATAAGAGATCAGACACCAACCACAGAAGGAATTTAATTCCTTTGTAGGCTTGACATCGCTAAGTCTTTGCAGCTTATGGTCAATTCTCACTCCTTCCTACTGTGTCCAATACTCCAAGATCAGCATTGTTACTCTAAGACTTACTCTCATGGTTTTTTCCTAATAATGGTTCTCAGCATCTAGTTGTTTTTATAATATAGCCCACTTTGAGCCTTTTATGGCCTTGGAAGTGATGTTTCTTCCAAATGTTTAACAGATGAGATAACTTAAAAAAAAAACCAAACAAAACAAAACCTATCTGCTGTTCTAGAACAAAATTGTAACATCATAACAAAAACATATAACTTTAACACAAGAATGAGATTTTCCACAGTTTTCTGAACATGCCATAACTTAATATGGGAACATACTCTAAATCCCCAGTATTTTCCTCCAATCCTTGTCACTGAATCTTTCTGATACACTAGCTTTCTATAAAACATGGCCTCATTCAGAGCAGAATCTGAAGACTTCACACTGTGAACAAGCATTTCATCTATAAACAGATTTTCACAGGTTTCTGTAACATCGATTTTCAACTTCCCTCCTAAAAAAAAGTCTGTTTAGCAAATCAAAGACCAAGTACCCCCTGCTCCTTTTTTAAACTTTATCAGAAATCTTGCCAATGTACTGGAACTAGAGTAAGATTATGTTTTCTAACACAAGCAGTAACTGGTAATGTTTGTCAGACACCAGGTTTTAACCATGAACTTAGAAGCTCAGGAGAGAAAGGCTAGACTCATCACCAAGATACCGATAATTAGGCCTTACCGGTACTGTAATTTCTTCTTCTCTCCCATGAATACATTTATACTACAAATTCCAGGTGTGGATAGCTCTATGGACCAGAAACTTCAAATAAGAACATCAAACTAAGGACCTCATCATCTGTCAAAATTACCTCTTCCAAATAGTACACTTAACACTCAAAGATCAGAATGGTTTAAAGGTGCTGGCAGAACCACAACTAGGTTGAAAATCCACCTCAAGAATCCAGCTGCAGATTAAAACTGAGAATTAATCACAGCAAATCAATCAGGCGTTTTTTGTGCTCTCATTTATTATTTTTTTTTTTTTTTTTAAGTAACATGGGCCAAACACTCAAGACTAGGAACTTCCAATAGCTCAGGTCGGGACAGAGTTGTGTTGATATTACAAAATCAGTATTAACAGACAGAAATGAGTGTAAGTTAAGGGCACGTTACTTATAAGCTGCTTTAATTGTACAGCTGGTTTACCTACAGGATTGCTTACGGTACTGCAGCAAAAACCTTTAGGTTTTTTTTGAAGAACGTAATCAACACAGTGCTTGGTTCCACTGAACTCAGAGGTTTTTCCACCTCAGACCTGGGCGTGCCTGTGATTCCACGAACCGCTAAGAAGCCCACAAAAGGTAATTCAGTCAAAAAGCTTCCCATTTTCTATACAGGAGTAAATATCCCAACCAGAACAAAGCAAAGGAATAACGACTGGGGAAGAATAACAACTCTGAACTAGTTTGGCTTGTTTGAAAATTCTAGCTAGAATATGTTTTCTACATTTCAGCCCATTTCACAACTTTGTCACTTGTTCCAAATTTTAGCACTTTATCCAGAAAAGCATCAACATACTGGATCTTTACGCCAGTGCTGACAAGTATAACAGGTCCTCAGATTCCCCTTTCAAGTATTTTGACTAAAGCCAATCTTAAAATGCAGGTAAGTGCATCATCAGTTTTCTGTAACTGTAGTTCTACCCAGTAAAATTGCCATTATTAGTTGCACTAGTTAAAATACAACCTTGCCACCTCAAGTAGCATGGCTTGAAACGTATTTTCTTTAAAAGCATACTCAGCTTTTCAATCTTGAGCATTTTTCTAAGCTCATCTTGCACCACAATGACAATCATCCCTTACATAAAATATGCTTCTCATTAGAACAGTAGGACTATTTAGGTAAGCTTTAGATAAGACCACCCTGGGATCTGGCTTATATTTGTTTCTTTCAAAACATGTTCAAACTGAAACCAAAGTTTTGCAGCGCTGTCTAGAAGGAGCACTCCTCCTCCGCTTACTGCTTTGCTGACAGACGTCAACGAACACAATGTGACAGGATACGGACAACTGATTTTTTTTTAAACCGTTAAAAAAAAATAATCTAACAGTACTTAAGTACTAAGTACTTAAAAAAAACCCAAAAAATCCACAAAAACCTCAAAACCCCCCAAAAACTTACCCCCCCTACTAGTTCAAATAGTTGAGACCTCTAAAATTGTTTTCCAATTGACCTAAACTCCTTTCCATTGTAAGTTTTATTTTACAGCTTTTATATGCACATCTCTATCAAACAACACAGCACAAAGATACCAAGCCTGACACCAATTCCTCCGATGAGACTGGAAAATCCGTTTGTTTGTTTTAATCAAATTTTATAGACTAGTTTTGTGGCTAATGTTTACTTTAACCAATCCTAACCACTCACCAGCTTAAATGAAATGAAAAGTCATCCGAACTGCACGCATTTCAGAACTTATTCTTGTGGAGTAGACCTTTAATTTTCTTTAAGTGGATGATCTTCGTATTTTAAGATTCTGCCTTTCTAATAAGCCCTACTAGTCTAGGAAACTGATGCCACCCTAGTGCACCGCAGCCCACTGTACATCCCTGATCATCCCAGGGAGCTACAGCTAAAAGATGGTTTTTGTGGGAGCTGTTTAAAATTCAAGAGCCCAGTTGTGAAGACGTCTCAAGTCATTTCTCTAGCCAAGCACCAAAATATGTCCGATATATCCATTTATACTTACTAGGGAGACACTGACACTACAGTTTTTTATCTTTTTGTCTTCCAGTTTATATACTGTGGAATACTCTGGCCTGCAATATATATGCTACCACTCGCTAACACTCAGCAACTGCTGTCTTATACACAGAAAGAAGATCTTAGACACAGAAAGCTAGCATCCAATTGGGTAAGGGAAAGTTATTAGTAAACTAGTTTAAATTCAAAATTAAAAACAAGGATTATTGCACAGAATAATACCAAAATACGTTAAGCTGACTGTTGTGCTCAATGCGTTTCTTCTAGCTTTATTGTTTAATGAAGAAAAAATAATTCAAAGCACGAACAGATTGTAAGAAAGCAAATAGAAAAGCACTCTGCACTTGGCTGATACTTCTTATGTACCTTAAAAGCTCTCTGTATCATACTGGTTTCAATCACCGCACAGTGGTGGGTGCTTCAGAATCTCGGATTCTAAACACAATCTACCCAGAAGATCAAAACTCAATTTTGAAAATGGCATTAATTCACAAGTGAAAATGATGTTCAAAAATAGAGGTCACTGTAAAGCAACATGCTTTGACTACGTTCAGAATTTTTTCGTCTCCCAGCATAAAATGCATGTAGTCACGTAGCTACCCCCATTCAACCACACTTATTATTTCTTGAAAGATTAGCTGCACTTTGTACCTTAAAATAAAATTGTCTTGTTTGGGTGTGCACATTAATTGTTAGATTTCACCGATCAGATTATATTAGTCGTTGTTGCCATACAAGCATTCAGTTCCTATTTACTTATTCATTATGATCTCTTTTGTGATGCCCACAGTAACACAACACACGCCACGTAGGAGGTATTAGCGCTGCCCTTTATATTTCTGTCACAGCTGCTGAGACCTAATAAGCAAGAACAGAGAAAACCAAAATACCTAGTGCTAACTTAAGTGGAAGAGATCAAGGTCCCATTTTGGGTACACACATACAGGAAGGCGGCTACTAATGCAAACAGTGTGGAAAGTTAGGTTAGCAAAACCCCTCACCTCCATAAACTTCTGAAGGACCGAACTCTTATTTTCCAAAGCAAGCGCTGTAACGTAGTATTTTACAAAACAAAGCAAAGTTAGGTGTCTTCTGCTTGAGTCATCTATCTAGAACAGCTTACATCTCAGCCCAAATATCAAACTAACTACAGAAAAGAAATTTATCACAGCATTTTATATTAGCAAGGATTTATTACACACTCCATATACTTATTATACCCATTACCTGTCTAGTGACTAGCTCTTCTATTAAACTTTAAAAAAAAAAAAAAACACCAACCAAACAAAAAAAAGGACCATATAGTAGCTTTCCTCATGAGCTATAAATGCACCACAGCGATCACTGTTGTGGTTCTATTTCAAAAAGTAAAGGAAAAAAAAAAGGAAAAAAAGACTGCAAAAGTAACAGCAGCACAGTTTATTATTGTACTTTCAGGGCCTCACTGGCCTCCACATCAAGAACTCCAGGATCAGCACATCTGAAGCTTTTAATACGATTTCAGCAGCTGCCATGACAATTTCAATTATCATTCTATATATGAAAGGGATATTTTTAATTCTACCAATTTGCATCTTGTAAGTGAAATTGAAATTGGCAGAATAGCAACTAACCTATGCTAAAACCCAGACACACATTAACATATTGCTTCAGTTTAAAAGTAATTAAAACAATTTAGATTATAGTTTGGGGTTTTTTTTTAAATATATATATAGATATATATTACAGCGAAAATCTGGAGCTTGTCTGTTTTGCCAGGATTTAAGCAGGGATTTAACTGGCAATATGCCAACTTTTTTGTTTGCCTTCTAATAATTAAAAATTAGAAGAATTAAATCCTCCTTTTTTTTTTTTACTCCTTTTTAAATTATTTTTTACTTTCTTTTGAAGAGACACAGGTCTAAATAACAAACAACAATAAAAATCTAGCAATAAGTGACAGTTAATGTTACTAAATATAATTTCTACAGAGTAATTGCTTTGTTCAAACACATACAGTATTTTTTTTTCAGTGTTTTATTACGAGCAGTGCTTTTTTTGCCTTGTATCAACCAGTATTAGAGGCAATAAAGATGAAAGAGGTCCTTCTCACTGCTGAACTGACAAACTTCAAGTCTGATGCTAAGACTTACTTTCTTATTTTACTTATTAACACTTACTTATTTTAGACACTCTTTTTTTAACTGCATCAAGGGAGTCTAGTGATGCATTTCATAAGGCCAACACAAAGTAATTACAGCAGGTCTCAATAATCAAGCAGAAATTGTCAAGAAGTAATAATACGAACCATCATGCCATCCACCAATGCCATGCCATTACAAATCTTTGGAATGAATGTAAAGGTTGGTTTGATGAACAACCCATTATACGTGAACTAGCATTTTCTCCAGTTCTACCACTCTAGTACTTCACGATGCTAAGCAGAGTGGGACATAAAAGATCTGACTTCATGTGTTAAAACTACATACACAACAGCAGCAGTACGATGAACACCAATATAAAATGCTCCTGGCTATTTTTAAGGGCCAGTACCCCTCAAAGAACTTCTAATTTCACCTAACGCACAGTAAATCTGGCACAGATTTCTCACCAAATCAACCCTGAAATTACAGTTTGAGTCAAGTGATTATGAACATTAGAGGAATCCTGTGGAAGACACTTAGTCTGCACGAGTAACACGAGAAAAGCTGGACTACTGAAAATGGAGAGCCATATTTCAAATAGGTTCCTCCAGTTGAGGTAGGTTCTTGTCAT
Organism: Chroicocephalus ridibundus; assembly: GCF_963924245.1. NCBI lineage: Eukaryota > Metazoa > Chordata > Aves > Charadriiformes > Laridae > Chroicocephalus > Chroicocephalus ridibundus. The sequence goes on from NC_086292.1 coordinate 21,198,212, forward strand.
TAAGAAGTGGTGCTTAATGAGCAGGTAAGACCACCTCTAACAGTACTCAAACTCTCTATTGTCAACATTCACTTCCTTCCCAGCATCAACCTGCTTCACTTGCTAATAGTGAAAGCGGAAAACATCTTTTATTCTCCGTACACAGAGCGTAATTATCTCTGACTATAGAACTTCCAGAACCAATTACGAAATCCAAAATCAAGTTAAACACCTGACATCAAAGTGAACATGAATGGCACTTCAAAAATATAATGGTTTGAACTCACTGATAATACAATATACAATAAAGGAAAACTAATTATCCTATAAAATGTAATTTAAAGTCAGGAAAAAATCCCTAAAGAATACCTTACTGTGATGTGTGGTGTCACAAACCATAGAAGTAACACTGCCTAAAGAGTCATAAATTGTATTTAATGTTTCAGATAGTCTAAGTTTCACCTAATGTTTCTCATTTCAAAAATGGAAACCCCTGCATTCATTTTAGTTTGAAGACTGTACTTACCTGTGAAAAGGAAAAAAATCAAGACCATGATCATTGTGTAACCGAAGTATAAAATGGTGCTAGCGGTTCCTGTTATCTGGAGTTTAGAAAAGAAGTAATGAACTGCATAGATAAAGAGATAAACTGCTGTAAAGCTGCTGGTCAGGAATGATCGCCACCACCAATGATAATCCTGAAAGAACCAATAAACCATTCAGGAAGAGATACCACATAGACAAAAGAATATAAATAAGCTGGTTAAAAAAAATAACATTGTCTTAGGAAATACATTTAATTCTCCAAAATTTATCTCAAAAAAAGAAAAATTCCAACATATTACATAGCTTTTTTCTTTCTCAAAGTCAGCTGTATTGCTTCCACTATGAACATGAAATTATTCTAAGATTATGGCTGTTTATTTTTGCTTATCTGCTGCAAATGGTGGATTTTGAAGCAAAAGGCACATTCCAGAAGAGTGGCTGAGATAGGCATGCCAAGGGCTGACAATACAATCCATTCGTAGTGTCCAGCACATCACAGTATATCGAATACCACAACTCTATTTCGAACATCTTCCAGCTAAAAGTGGTATCTACATCAAAACTCTGCTCTTTACCTCTGCGCACAGATGGAAGTAGCACAGCAAAACCGTAGCTTCCGAACACGTAATTAGAAGAATTATAAAAACTAGGAACAGGAATCCAAACATGTAATACATCTGGTGAGACCTAAAATAAAAATAAAAAATAAAAACAAGAGTCTCATTTTTGGTTGAAGTTCTCAGTTAATGTACAGTGTCACACTGCCAGATGCTAAGCAAATCAAGAAAAACAAACAACAAAAAAACCCCAAACCCAAAAACCCCACACCACTGGGGTAACTTTGTCTATACCACTATTGGCCAATTCATAAGAAGTTTTCTTTACTTGAATGTAGTCTATAAATATGCATTCATTTAAGCTAGCAGTAATAAAACCACTGCTTTACAGAGCAATGCTCAAAGTCTTCAATTATGCTTCCCCTGAAATTAGCATCTATAAACCTTCACAGAGAACCTTTATGCACAATTTCCACCAGATTTTATCACTTCACGTCTCCGTTGAGAGGACCTTTAGCTTCCCTGACTCCCGCCTCACCTGTACTCTTCCCTAGTTACAATACCCACTTCCCTCCTCCCACTGCAGCCAAGTTTTCCAGGAGTCTGCATCTCCTCGCTACACCCAACCAGATGCTCTTCACTCCCAGACCAAACCTGACTCCAAGCCAAGGGCTCAGCAAACACGAAAACACTCACGAAAATAAATGCAAGGGAAATAATGTTGTTTACTTTTAATCTGGTCTTTCAGATAAGGAAAGTAACCAAATCAACTTTATAAAGTGATGGTGACAAATAATGCAGTATAAGATTTGACAGAGGGAGCACCGCTTGCACATTCCCTCCGTGCTTCCCTTCCGTAGGATAAACAATTCAGGAATTCAGTAATTTCAACTACAAAAGCCCAGAGCATACCTGTTTGTCAGCCAACTATGTTTTTCAGCATAGCTACATTACATGGTTTCTACTTTTGTTGAGGACTAACGTGAAAGGGTAACGTATCTAATATATTTGCATTAAAGAATTGATTTAGAAAACTGTTCTGTAAGAAAACTCAACATAAACAGAGGATACCTTATAAACCTGGCACCTTCAGATTAATCTTTTCCATTAGACAACAATATATTACACGTTTCATGTTTACATTGTGAAAGCTAAGAAAGATTGCACTGCTTTAATTTTCCATGCACCTGCTTGACTAGGTTTTGACAAGATTTAGGAGTGGTGTAGATGTTTCACCGGGCGTGGAGCCTTTGTTTTGCAGAAAGTGGAATCTCAAAATCTTGACCTGATTCTGATTTAACAGCTGAAACTGCTAGATCATATTAGTTTCATAAATCATAATATAGTTACCCAAGGGATTAAGCTCCACCTAACCACAACAGCATGAAAACAAGTTTGTGCTGTTCAGAGCCAGAAAGATAAAACAAGAAAACCGGACTCTAATTTTACACTTTGCAGTTGTCACGAAGAACAACTCGGTTTTTTAAATTCTAAGCACAGGAATAAACATACAGCTTCTGGAAATTCCACAAAAGTCTGCAAGAAGATAAAAATTTTTAAAAATTGGTTTATTCCTTATATATTCCTTATATTAATTGGTTTGGGATGTTCAAACTTACTGTTTGTTTATTATCAAACCACCATAAATAGAACAACAGCAACAAAAATTATACTCACCAAATGCTATTCAGAATGAAAAAAAGCTGAATAAAAATACAGCCAAAGGGCAAGATACCACCCATTATGATACCGGGCAACGGCTTTGTGAAAAAGGACTGTTCTGGAATTTGGCGAGGAATCTGGTTTGTACGAACTGGATGTTCAATAGGCTTTGGAAGAAATTAATATAATTAAAAGATAAGTTGTTACATCATAAATAAGATTACTTTTCCATAATATTAGCATCTAAAGATTTGAGGAGTATAACTTTATTTTCATCCATAAGCCATCACAAGTTACCAAACCAAAAAACTAAAAAATTGATACCCATTCTTAGGAAAAAACCACACATGCTTTAGGCATTCCCACTACTGGTCAGTAAGCAAGTCAGAACATGAAGGAAAGAAATCTGTTCAGTTCTTAATAACCAGCGCCCCCCAACCCCAACCCCGCCCCGCCCCCCCCCCCCCCCCAAAAAAAAAAACCCAACAAACAAACAATCACCTTTTTCTCAATTGTCTGGCATTTTTTCAAACTAGTAAAGTACAAATTGCAGTACTTCTGAAGTACTGCTTCAAAAATGAAACTGCTGAGGTATTGCTGCCATGCAAAAGGCAAGCAAGACCTCCAAGAGCACTATTAAATTTTCATTCTAATGAATGGACAGGAAAAAAAAAAGTTTAGCATGACATTACAAACATATATTCAATTTCAAAAAATCACAAAACATCAGTTTACTGTCACAGGGCCAGAGATGTTTCAATCCAACCAGAGTTTGTATGCTTAGGGATTCAGTGACTCAACTACAGAGGAGTGGTGTGTTTCAAACCTGTATTCATTGAGCCCTACCTTCTCTTTGAAGCCAAAATATGCACCAACAAAGGTTAGTGGGACTGAAATTCCAAACCACATAGCTAGGATAGCAACCAAGGTGCCAAAAGGGATGGCGGCTGAGGATCCTTTCACCCACAGAATGAGATTCATAATGAAGAAATCAGCAAAGACAATTCTGAAAAAGAGATCAGAAAAGATACTAAAATATTCAGGAAAGAATAAATACCAGTTAGAATGAAAAACCATAAACCAGTTAAAAGTCTGTATCAGAAAAAATATCTTATCTTCTTGCAATCTTTCATTCCTTAACAGCCCTAGTTACTTTCAGGAATAGTGCAGTTAATGTAAAAATGCTTGCAACATCCAACGCTTCTAACGCAAGCATCTATGGTAGAGACATTGAAATAAAGACTCTGGCACATAAAACCAAAGAGTAACAGAAATATTCCATTGTAAAAATCTATACAAAGAATGCAAAAAGATAAAATGAATGAAAAACTCCTCTTATCTGAATCACCATTCCTATTATTTGCCATTTGCCAAATGGCAAAAGGTATTGCCATTTAATACCTTTATTTAGGTCCTTTATAATCAGTAAATTCCCTCTGAAAAAACTGCGACAGCAAAATCTCCTGTTTAGGAAGCCAGACAACAAACATAGACCCTGCTGCAGCACGTGTCACTGCAACATGGCAGAAGGGTAGATTAAAGGGGGCTCTTCCCTACAACAAGAATCTTTGTATTAACAACCTCATGGAGTTACAGAGTCAAGTTGCCCACACCTTCAGAGAATTTAAATAAAGACTGCATCAGTCATGTCTCCAGACCTGCTCTTCCCCCCCCTCAGTTGAGCGCATCTGCCTGATGTTGTAAACATCCTGGGAAAACACTAGAAAACAACTCCGAGACATACAATGAAGATTTCAAACATCACATTCTGAAAGCAAAGCAAAACATACTGCAAAGGAATCCCATACAAAAGCCTGCTTCAGTTGCCGTTATTCATGGATTCAGAGATGCATCCCGGAAAATTCAGCCTCAGGAAGGGCCCCTGCCAAGTGCAACATTGTCTGTGTTTTGTTAAAAAAGTGCTCCTAAGGCAGAATTTAAACTGCCCTGAAGTGGACATGCATCCTCCACTGTATTTAATCTAAAAAGGAGGGAGGATGACAGCAATAGACAGGCTCCATTTTTCCTAGGAGAGGCCTTACACTTGCCAAAACTGTTTGGGGGAAGACACTTATTAAGTAAGCACACCCAAGCAAGCCTTGGTGCGAGCACCTTGTTGAACGAAAAATAGAAATCAAATCCATATTAGAAGTCTTGCTAATCTTTATCATCTGCCCAAGCTCATAACACAGACCCCACTTACCCGCTCCAAAGTTAGAAAAACATACTGCAAATAAGAACTCCCATCAGTCTACCGAGACTATGATGGCCTCAGGCTGTTTATGATATTATGCAAATTCACCAAACTAGCATAGCATAATCGAGACATCTGTTCCTATTCTACCATCCCCAATCATTTTACTTCCTCTGCGAAACTTAATTTATTTGGGAGTTTAAATGATCAGCACGATATTTCTTCCACTGATAAATATTTTCTTCTCTGTCAAGATAGTATCTAAATGACAGCAGGGAAACTGAAGCACATTCTGTTTAGAAATAACATTTCCTCATAGAAACACTACACTCAGTTGCTATCGAATGCATTACATTTCATTTGATGAAATTCTACTATACTCAAAACCAAATCATGTTTATTCGTTCTAGGCTTTTTTAGGGGGGGAAATACCCTAAGAAATTATTTATAACCTTTTCCTCAACCTTTGCCAAGGACATTTGTCAAAGGGTAGCAACTAAGAAATAAGCAAGACTTGCAGTTTTATTCCCTTTCTTCGTTGACCTCATTCTCATGGAAGGTCTTGAGAGCTATGAGAAAAGGAAAGGCAGGAGAGCCATCACCCTTCCCAAGCATGACAGCATCGGCCATAGTATGGTGCATGCTACAGCCATACCTGAAACCGGACGCTACCCACATTTATATAAAAATTATAATCCATTTAAGAGAATCTCTGCATTATTCTCACCCAGAAGCATACTAAACATCTACTGTTTAGTATAGCAGTATATAGCTATTTGCTTAAAGAAAAAATTTCTAAATTATATTTCCTGTGTCCTTTCCAGTAACACGGTTAGAAGACAACACCGAGCCTCTAATTAAGGTAAGAGAGGCTCTGCCTAAAGGGCTGTCTCCCCCTGTTTACAGAAGAGCACTACAGACACTTCAAAGTTACCACAAACGCACGTACTTCCTAACAAAGTGACTATTACCAGTTAAGACAGGATTACCTGGAACACACTGAATGCTGTGGTACCGAATTGGAGTTACCCCACCACTGTGCCTCATGTTCTGGAGCAGTGATTCTCAAAGGCTGTGTGACACTACCTTGCAGAAAAGTCACATCATTCCTCCTGTGCTCTCAAGCTGATTACAAAACTAGATGCTACGGAGCTGTGTTCTAGAGCACTAGGCTCTAGCTCCTCAGAATTCACTTTTCTTTATATTCAGACAGGCAACATACAAAAGAAACCACAATTTGGAGAACAAAGAAAATGATCCCACAAACAAGCATCATAACAATTAACTTTTTCCCCCCACACTCCTTCCCACCTCAGATTCATTTATACTTAAAAATAAAGGAAAGAATGAGGAGAAATGCTACTAACCCAGGGCAAAGCAGAGCTGTAAGCAAAACATTCGTCTTCCACTTCTCGCCTCTAAATGCTGACGGGGAAAAAACGAAAAACAATTTCAACTTCAAGACTTTTTCCAACTGTTTTGCAGTATGGCAGCAAGAAGCAGATTTGTTGGTTGAGACACCAGCTCCAGTCTGAGGTTTATATTAAGCCCAGCAATTCTTGAATTTAACCTGCTGTGTCACATTAAATAAAAGCATGTACTTACTTTTGTACATTCTAGCAGACACGTAACCAGCTGGAGTTCCCAGTAAGACCCACAATACAACCGCACAGGTCATCAAAGCACCACGGTTAGCAGGAGAAAGAAAACCAAGACAAGCTAGGACTAAAGAGACAAAAAGATTTAGTCATTTGTGGACACGTGTCAAAATTCCCCTGCAACACATATCACTGTACAGGTTTATCCCTTTCACTACGAGATATTTAAATGAAGACTATGTGCATAAGCTCTCACATATCCTCATCACATGATCATAGCCCTAACGTCACCGTTTCAATTCATGATAATGCATTATTTCCACCTCATCTTTTAAATAAAAAGTTTCTCGTAGCCAAAAGACTGAAAAATAAAATGTCACGAAGAGACAAACAATGAACCTGAACCAAATTTCAGGTTGAAAATGTCTGCTTCCAAAATCCTATAGTTCTGCTGCAAACACACATGGACAATACTTACACATTCTAAGTAAGAAGGGACATCTAATATGTGGCATAAGGGACATCTGAGAACAGCAGGTCTGGAGAAGCCGAAAACTTTAACAGAGCTAAGGGTTTTTTGTTGGGGAGGAAGTCGTCGGGATTTTTAGGTTCGGTTTTGGTGCTTTTTTTTTTTTTTTTTTAAAGGCAGAAGTCAGTGTGAAGACAGAAGATCACTTGCTTGAAATTCCACAAAAGGCTCTTAGCCACCAGGATGAACAACACTGTATGCAAGAATGTGCTATCTTAAAAATAAGCCTCTTTAATAGAAGACGGCTGCCTGCGTCCCAACTAATTGCAGAGGCCAACCCAGAGATATTCTCAGAAAGGGAGTCTGTCAGTGATCTCCAGTGGGAAGTTTTGTTTTTAAACAGAAAAAGGATTTTTTTCCCCCCAACAATTTTTTTTCTACACTACACTAGTTGCACAGGAAATTATTGCAGTTAAGTAAGTTACAAAGAGCTGTGATCAACACTGAAAGACAAGCCCACCAAGAAAATTCTATTAATATTATAGCATCATGTAATAAACAGAAAGAAAGCAGCTCCTCTATGAAAAATAAAAAAAAATCTGAATCAAACCTGGAAAGCAGAATTTAAAAGATATCTTCTGTAATAAATATCAGTAGACTTCCCAATTCTACTGTACAGTAAGAAAAGGAATGGCGATATACTTTACAGATAATGTATAATAAAACACCAACTCATGACAGGTTACAGCATCACACGTGTATACATCTATTTATGGTAGGCTCTCATTATCTCAGCGTTGTGTCAGTATTATTTCACTGGCATGCATTCTTGCTCTTATTTCTGCATGGCTGCAGGCTGTTGTGTCAAATGTATTAGATAGAAAGTGTTCTGAGAACATTAAAGCTTTGATTACATGTCTTTGAACTTGCATTACTGGATCCTTGGATAATTTACACCACGACAAACTGTTTTTGTTTGGGGTTTTTTTTTGTTTGGTTTTTTTTTGTTTTTTTTTTTTTTTTTAAAAAATAAACTTGTAAGAAGGAAGCTTCATTTCTGCAATCACGAAGAATCTGAATTAGCCCAGATACCACAACGCTTTGAACAACTCTGCTTACAACAGCATTACTGAAGATATTTAGATTATTATTATGAAACAGCATTATTTTCTTTTACTAAAGGACGGACTTCATTTCCAAAAGACGGCTTCTATCATTTGTTTAATAATATTGCATCTCTCAGACTACTGCACTACAAATACATCAACTTAATAAAGTTACTTACATAAAGTAATAAATGTCATAATGAAGATTTGCGTTCCTTGGCCCAAGAAGACAGACAGTAACATTCCCTTCCTTGGGGGTCTAAACACATCTCCATGAACCAGCTTCCAGCCAAATTCCTCTTGGGCATCTTCCTGTATAAAATCAACAATGTCTTTAGCAAAGATACATAATGCATCAGTGAATTAACACAAACAAGATGCAAAATACGTATTTAAAGTTTGATTAACTTCCAGTTTAGATCCAAAGACAGACTAATTGCATCTGATTCATCACGCATTGATTTTATAACCCCCTAATGGTTCAGTGAAAGAAAAAGGCAGGATTTATCAAGAAAATCCTCATCTCTCAAAGCAAGAAAAAACAAAACGTAATTATCCAAACCACATAACTTCATTCGAAATTTAAACTAAAACAAAGCATTCCATTTAATTTAACTTGGATTATAGCATTTCAGTCTAGTTCACGCATTTATCTTTTCTTGCTTCCATTACAAAGCACATCCCTCTCAATGACAATACTGGAAGAGAATGAAATGGTCCCTGAACTCCAGAAGAAAACCTGCTCCCTAGAATTACTAGGGGCAAGTACCAACACTCTTTGTCCCTCTGTCAGGGGTGAATGGATGGGTGGATGGATGGATGGCACAGGGGGGGAACCACAAAAATCCAACCCCTGAAGAAGACCACTCTCGTCTTCACAAAGTTAAAAGCTACAGGTTTCATTCAACCCAGGAATACCGAGTTTAGTTCAACGGACTGCTTACCACTAGAATTGTAGCACACACAAAATAGGGTAAGAAAATATACAGACCAAACTGGCAAATGACACAGAGAGCCTTAACTTGTGACAGATTATGTAGTTATATTTTTTTTTTTTGCTGAAAGATTATCTTTGTCTTTCCCATACTAATACCTCTGCTTGCATTTGTTGGCTAGAAATTACTCTCAGAAGTCTGATATACAAAAATTGAAAACTATTAAACACAAGATAACACTTGGATAAAAAAAAGAAAAAAAAATCCCAAAAAAACCCACAACACAAAGCCATGCCTGCAAAGAAAATGATTCCAGGTATCTAAGTATAATTCCAATGTATCAGTGCTCTGTACAGAAAGGTTTGTTTGGCTAAAGAAGGACGAAGACCACGCTTTCTTATAAGTTGTCACAATTAGTTCAAGTTCAGATGATGAGAAACTTCTTGAGGTACGACAGAAGAAAGACTTTTCCCAGGTAGCTGTAAGTAAGGAATGAAACTATTGAAAAGGTTTTTGCAAATCGTTACCTGTTTTCAAAATGGTGAACACCAAGCAGAAATAAATGCTTAGTACTTTAGTTCCTGACAGAACAAGGAAAATGTGCAAATTTGGAATGGCTGTTTTTAGATTTCTTATCAAAACCTAATCTGGCAAACACACTCAGAAGACCCCCTCTGGTTTTAATACAAGTTTTAAAACATACAGCTACATGGTAAATATCTTGGTTTAAGAAAAATAAAAAGAAACCAAGCTTGGCAGATTGAGTCCCCTGATTTATATCTTGTATGGGCCTACAGGCCAGAGTGTTCACCTCAAAGCTTGATTTTTAATAAAAACTTTCCCTTACAAGCCACTTAGTTATGAGTCAGAGTATTTTCCAGACTTTTCTTTAAAGAATTCAGCAGTATTTTACATTGCTAACCTTTACCATTCAAAGATGAAAATAAGAATTGTACAATTAATCAAAGTAGGAAGCTACACTTTATAGTTATAAAAAAAATAATTGAGGAAGATCTACAAAGATACTTTTGAATCTTGGCCAACATGCTAAAAATTACTGTAAGATTTTAAAAAAAAGTTTATAAACAAAGCCTCAAACCTCCAGTTTCATTTATGTGCCTGTAAGACCCAAGACAGGATTCCAAGATCTTTTATATGAATAAAGCATATTCTGTGGCAGAAGTAGGTGATACTGAACATGCTTCTTTTACATCATTCTGTCTTCAGGCTTCACCTTGGCTCTCACTACCAGCTAGGCAAATAAATAATACCATTTTGTAAACATGAACACAGAGACAACCCCACACATGCTCCTTAAAGATGTAACTGTAACACAACAAAAGTTCTGCTAATGCTTTTTTAAAGAATGTCAATTTTCACAGGGGTAACATGATCAATGCAACATTTATAATGAAAGCCTTGTAGGTATAAGTACCAAATTGTATGAATTTACCAGTGTTGCGTAATTCTCAAAGAAAAATATGTTACACATTTGTTACCAAACCCCAACTACCTAGTAATTACTGCACACCTGTAGTAATCCTCATCTGATCCATTCATTTCGTCTGTTTCTCAAAATACTCGTAACACAGATGCAAGTCCCCTACACTCAAGCAGACATGATCAAATAGATTTAAAAAAAAAAAAAAAAAAAAGAGACAAGAGTTTTGCCTCTCACTGTTGAAAAGATATTGACACGAATTCTCTTAAGTTCAGCTCAGGAATTTTCTCCTAATCACAAGACGCTAAAAGTAATCTAATGATTTCTAAACACTCCATTAATGCATGTCTCACTAAATCTACACCACACTAAAAGCCAGTTGGTATTAACTGAATATTAAATGCGCACACGAAGACCACAATCACTGGCTTGTGCATCTGTTTCTCTTCCAGTAGAATCACCAGCATTCTCTAAGAGTGAGATACTAATTTACTTCACCGCAGCTTCTTCAGCCCAGGTCCTCTTTTGCACAATTATTTCACACCTTTTTAAATCGGCTCCTTGAACTGCAACAGATCTTTAAGTCTCTTACAACTGGCAAGAAAATAAAAAATTGTGCTTTTTTTGTAAGTCACACCTATCCCTGCTGTTATGCATAAAAACCAATCAAGCTTCTACAAGTCTTGCTCTTTATCACATTAGGAATGACCAACTAATAAAGACAAGACAGTATAAGATATTGAACATAATTTAATTGAGAGATCAAACAGGAGCTTCACAAAAACAATCAGTTAAAGGATGTGAAAAATTCTTCCACTTTAATTACTGTCTGGATTTGCATTAACAGAAGATATTAAATATCAAAAACACAAAGAAGAATAAAAGTACTTTCAGATGTTTTAGTTAAAATATGAAACATTTTTGTGCATTTTGAAGTATTTCTTTATCCAGACAGACAGCACCAACAGTGAAAATGCAAACCTTTGTAGTATCTGACATTATTTCTCATCTTTGACGTGCAGATACCACTTTTACCAATAAGAAAGAGAAATTTTTACTCAGCCTTTCACTCACAATCAACTGGTCGTCTTTTTAACTTACAATCAGTTACATTCTCTTCCACCAAGACTCGCTACCCACTATAGGGACCTGCTCCTTTCCCATTTTAAGGAGTACATACTTCAAAAGAACTCACAACAGGTTCAGTCGAACGGCAACCAGCTCCAGTCACTACGTTAAGTCAGACAAACCAGCCTCAGATTGACACAGTGATCATCAGGAGAATTCAAATAAATAAATAAGTAGATCATTTATACACACACCAAGTAGTTCTAACGTATCTAGAGATCAGAAGTTGTGTTGCACATGAATTGCAATATTATGATTTCCTAACTGGAGACAAAGTACACAATTCTACCACACTTTCTAGCCACAGACAAAAGGCAACATCCATTTGCATTAGTCTATGTTAATCAGAATCCCTACCATAACATTTAGCATGACAACTACTGAACCTCAAACTAATTTCACTCCATTTTGATGCTTTTTGCAATAATCATCTGATACAGCGTTGTTTGTTTTTTTTTTTTAAATACTCTGCTTTATGAAGTTGCATAGCATCACACTTCTCATGAAATTCAGACCACAAATTTTCCAAACTTCACAAGTCACATGCGAGCACACTTGCTTTCTGGCCAAGCTATACTACAAACTACTATAAAGAAATACCACCTTGGAACTGGAAAAGTTACAGCAATTGAGCTTCCTAAAGCAGCATCATTACAACGGGGACAATACTTGGCTGCAGTGGTTTTAAGTCTGATCTCTTCAAGAGGGGAGAAAACCATTATCAACAAAAGTACACAAGTTTGGTTGTTCAGGCTATAAAACATGTTTTTAGTGAGAAAATATGCCAGAGTGGGTAGCAAAGTCTTTGCTTCTGTGCTACAGATGCCTCTGCAACAGATACAGCGCAGGTCCCGTGCTAAGGCCACATAATGTGACTTAAAACAGGGCTGCATTGACAAAGGTATCTTATATATAATCACAGGTTGCTGGAGTCAAAGAATCCCTCAATGGTTGATGCCAGAAGGGACATCTGGAGGTCCTCTTGTCCAAACCTCCTGCTCAAGCAGGGCCACCTAAAGCAGGCTACCCAGAACCACGTCGAGATGGCTTTTTAATATCTCCAAGGATGGAGATTTCATAAATAACACATCAGCTGCTTAAACCAGTGTCATACCACCAGCTACACGTCCCGACTGAGTCCACAATACAACCACAGGACTCAGGAGCAACAGCCACATCTTGATGGTGAACAAACGCCAGAATACTTTTCAATGTCTGCACCACGTCTTGTGGTTGTTGGTATATCATGAAAGCATTTATTAGGAAAAAAAAAAAAAAAAAAAAAAGAGAGGCTTTCCTTGGTCCCTTGAACAAAGGGACTTATATTTCAGATTTGAGTTTGCTCACTACCAAAAAGTTTCTGCGAATCACTCCACATACTTCTAAAACCTAAAGCTGTCCTTGCATATTACAAGTTCACCAAATGATGCTAGAAAAGTAAGACCATCACATCTGCCCGTGTATTCCTGCTGTCAGAAAAGATGAAATAGCAATAAAGCTATTTTTAACCCCCAGATACTTTACCATGTATCAAATTCCTGGTAGTTATACACCTCTTTAGACTGTATTCAAAACTAATCAATAGACATCACTATGGCCAGAATAACATGCTCATGTAAAAACTGTAAATATTACTCACAGAAGAGTCCATCTGGTTGTATCTTGCAATATCTTTATGAAGAGTCCTCAGGATGATCATAGCCACCATGCCAGATAAGAAGAGAACAATTACGAGGGAATTCATTATACTGTAGATAAAGAAAAAGTCAAACTTTCAATCCATTTATTCAGGGTTCAGGACATGCACTCCAACTCATACCACATGTACAGCTCAACTCCGAGGAACAGCCTTAGATATTCAGACCTTTTAGTATTTTCCCACCCACAGAAGATAAACTGTTTTAAGTTGTGTACCTTTATGATTTCTTAGGAGACAGAAGTGAGAAGAATAATATTTTATGATATATCGTTAATTCTCAAGACGGTTACAGATTGCTTTTATTTTCCTCCTTATATAGCTTAGAAGTAATTTCCCTAGTGAAACAGCTTTTAAAGCAGACTATCAACCAATGAAATCTACATGCCGTTTAATATTTTGTAGAGACACATTTAATCAGATTAGCCTTTTCAAACGCTTCATGCTGCAAAACATTAACATTCCAACATAAATTATGTAATTACTTGATATCATTTGCGTGGCACAGAGGGAAGAGCTTTTAATATACATCTTTTACTCATAAAAAAAAGCTGCTCTTTTTACTGTAAGCAGCTGCTGAGTACAAAACATGCAGTACACATGTACCTCTCGCTTGGCTGTTAGAGAAAGCCAGACAGTAACCATAAGAACACTGCAGAGCAGCAACATCTCATAAATTCTACAGAATACAGATGATAAAGTGAAATGATGGAAGCTGCTTTCCTTTCGGATGCTAACGGTGCATACCTTTGGTGAAATGCAATACTACAGTTGCTCCCAAGAGATGGAAGACTGATAAAAGTTACTTCACATATGAAAACAAGGAAGTTTTCTTGCCTGAAAACTAACAGACTTTGTTCTACCCACAGCAGAAGTCATATATCCCTAGAAGCACAAATAAGAACTCTTTGTACTCACCTGCAAGGTTATTCACTGAATAAATGCAAATCTTACCTAAACCACTGGATGTTTGTATGTGGCATGGACTCCAAAATATAGTCCCATCTGGAAGCCCACTTAATATTATTCTTTTCCTATAAAGAAATTAAATAGCAATTAATAGAAACAAGTACACATTTGTCGCAGTCTCCGAGAAGGAATAAAGCACAGCAAATCTCTCCCATAAACCTTCCATTCAGCATTAATATCTAAGCTTGGTATCAACCCTGGATGTCAGACCTCCCTCTTGCATTAATTCTTTTTCTCTCTTGAGCCTCTCAAAGAATATCTTGTTTATTGAAATCTGCTATATCCACATCTTCTACCTTCAACTGAAGCTTCACTAAGCCTCATCTTTCCATGATTCGGTATGTAGCTGCCTGCAGCTCCCAAATGCATGCTGAAAAAATAATCATGCCATCAGTACAAGATACTCCCAGCAGAGCACACTGATCTTGAAACTTAAACTTTGTTAAACATACTCTGTGTTTCTAGCTTCCCCTGGAATTTTTCTCTCTCATCATCTTTAATGTATTTAGCACGGGCTTCCTCACTCCCTGCCATAACGCTGCCTGATACAGGCTATTTTCCACTCTGATTCCTGGCAGACAACTTTCATTTCCAGACATCCCCGTAAAGGATATAACAAAGAGAAATCATCCAGCAACTTCCACCTTTGAAAGATGCTTCCATTCTCTTTATGTCCTTCTCTAAATGCCTCATGTGAGAGCTGTACAAGTGATGATTCTTTCTGACCCCAAAGCCTTGTCCTCTACAGCTTGTCTCATGCCACGTACGTCTGCTGTCCTGCTGCTAAATGCTACCTCCCAACTGGCATGAAGCTCTGCTGAACTTTTTCATTTATCCACCAGGTGGTAAGTTTGTACAATTAATTCTCAAAATTTAGACTATGTTTCCAGCCTAGAATTTTCAAGTTCCGATTCATGTTCTGGATGAAGAACACGTAACAATGAAGACCCGCACCAACACAACAAAGCAGCTGAAATGGCCCTAAGCTGCTCTTTATCAGCCCCATCAGTACTTGATCACAGTAGTTCACAGCTGATTGGGACAGAGTTTCAGAAGCTGGTTCTAAAGTGTGGTACTTGCGTACTAAACTGCTCACATTTTTGTATGCTTGTGTATTACACATTAGAGGCACGATTGTGTATACTTTTCATACACAGAGCTAAATACCTCGCCCATTTCAATCAATTAAAGCAGAGACCATAGCTTTCTCATCAGAAGTCACCTGCCATATTAGAAAGGACCATAAAACAGTTACACATTTTACTAGTTTATGTATTCAGGCTTATTGAAACTAATGTTCTCCTATTTAAAGATACTTTACCCTGATTAATACTCCCCATTTAAGTTATTTTGAAACTACCGATAAGAAATACAATGCATCAGGTATTATTTCAAATCAAGGCTAACAAATAAGCGAGAAAATAAGTAGTTTGGAAGCGTCTGGCAATTGAGACATGCCGAGTGCCATCTGCTGGAAGCGCTCCGACACAGGGCAGCTAAGCCTCACCTGCTCCACGCCTGAGAAAAAAAGAGTAGGTAACCCAAATGTGTAACACATTGCGTGAATAACCAAAGCTCACATTGCAATTCTAAATTGCCATTTATCATCAAGATTTAAACACAAATGTTAATAGACAGGAGGCTCATTCATGTAGTAAAATTAGAGAGTCTAAGGAGGACTGGGTATCTCAGGGGAAAAGTAACAGGATACAGAGCCTTGCACCTCAAGGTCACCAGTTCAAATCAAATTCAATTTGGTAGGATGAAAGCTGTTACCATATGACGGCTGCTTGACTGCCTGCACAACATAAGCTGGTGGTCTCAAGCCAAATCTTGTAAGATTGGTGCCTTCCACCAGAAAAACAACCATGCTTTTGGGACAGACTGGAACCAAGGTACCAAGGTTTGAAGCAGCCTGAATCAACTTATTCTCACCCCCACAGGGGGCTCACTTTCTGTGCTGGGGTAAAGACCCAGTTGCAAGAAAGCCTAATTTCCTCCTGTAAGTCATAACAGGCTGAATAAAGCATTAAAGTAAACAAAGATAAATGGACACCTACTCAAAAAAGCTAGTGAATAAAATAAAAACAACACGAAATCAGACAAAATCTGCAACTTCACTAGAAAAAACAGCTTTACTGTATGCTAAAATTACCATTTAACATAGAAGAGTCTCCAAATATAATATAAACATTTCTTCAACATGAGACTCAGTACCCTGACTGAACTCTGAAAAAAACAGAGCATACCTCAAGGAAAACAACTCTTGTAGTTATTCAACCTACTACTTTTCTATTGGCAATAAAACAGGGCAAAAAAGACTTTATTTATACGTTCCAAGTGTCACTTACACTACAGTAATGGAAAAGTAGTAGGTTTTGGGAAAACTGCTTCACACGACCATCCTTACAGAATTTACACTGCTTTAAGCCAGTTATGGCTGTTAGCAAATTATCCAGGTGTTTTAATTTCATCCTTTGGGCCAATTACCTATCCATGTAACAGATTCAATACTTACTTCAAATGTCACAGAGTAAGTGTAGATCAAATTCAGTTTACTGGTGAATTCTCCAGGAATCTCCATCGGTGGCCCTTCACAACTTAAGTTGTTCTCATCTGTATGTTTGTAGCTAAGGGGAAAAAAAAATAATAAAGTTGCATATGACCTACAGGATGAATTTTCACAAATTCTTTTCTAAGGTAATGAAAACAAGTTTTTATTTAAAAAAAAAAAACCAACAAACAACCAAGGAGAGCTATGTGTATCATTTTGTACCAGCTATTCAACTTCTCTGAGAACCTGCTTTTCTGTTCTTCTACCAACAAAGGTCGAAGATCTTAAAATATATTATTATTTATGTTTGTAGATAGAGATAACATGAGAAAAATAAAATCGCATACATAGTTAGATGTTATTATTCAGAACTTGGATCTTGGATCACTACCCTACATTCAACCAATATTTGTTCACACTTCTAGGCGTTTGAGAACATTGTAAACAAAGTTGTTTGCTAAGCATATGGGAGACGAGAACTGCAGAACTCTGAAAGGTCATGAGATGTGGTTTTACCCCACCCACTTTTCTGCCATGATCAGAATGAAGTCCTAGTCCTAAGCTAAAATACTGCTTGTTTAACAGGGCTGCAAAGTCTAGAAATCTATGCCTGGTAAGATGCTAAGTTTTAACACAAAATACCCTTTCTCTGCCATCATGCCTCCCCTCCACATTTAAACAAGACTGCATTACTGGTGAGGGACTCACCCTCAGCATGCGCTCGTCAGTAAGGAAGACAGAGAATTTCTTCACAGTTTCCCAGGGGTTCTCGCCTACCCTCAAGTTTCATAAGGGTGCTTACTTTATTTTTTTTTTGGTGGATTTGGGAGTGTCTTATTTTTTTTATTACTTTTTTTTCTTTTTTTTTTTTTTTTACGCTGGGACAAAAGAAGTGGCTGTGGGAACCTTTCCATTCCTATACAACTAGTCTAATTTCACCTCTTGTCAGTCTCGTGTACTCTGAAAAATATAGAGCAACTCAAAACAACATTCTAAAGTCCAAATACGCAAACTCTTCCCCGCAGTACCTTAGAAATACTGCAGCTATAGAAGCACCAAGTCAAAGAAACCTTAAGGTTTGCTTGAATTCACTCCTGTGAACCTCTTCTAACACTGAAAAATAGCTTCCCTCTCACACCCTCTTGGGCAAGTTGTATTTATCCAATTTAGATATGTAATTCCACCTTATATGTATTATTATACATCAACAACTAAGTCAAGCCACAAGATAATAAAAACTTTCATGAAAGGCCTAGGGTGCTCCAACCACAATTACCCCCCAACAGGAGAACTTCAAGGTTGAAGCAAACCACCCAGCAAATAACCAGGTCAGAGAATGACACAATTAAGGTTATGTGCAACCTAACTGTGCCCCCTTGTGGTCTGCGTTACTGGTGAAAAGGCAAATTCTCATTTTTCAACCATTTAGGATGCAACTGATAAAGCTTTAATCAAAAATGGAGAAGCTTGGTAGAATCTTCTTGCTACCATATCAGAGTAGAGGTAAGTGGAAGGAATAAACTTGCATTGCAAGTATAATTCACTAAAAATACACTACACCATTGCAACAGAAAAAACAAATATACACAAGTCCTGTTGTACCATACATGTCTATATGTCTTGAGAAACTGTGGTAGCACAATTTAAGAATGTGCTTAATCTCTGCAGAAAAGAAGGAAGAGTTTAGCTAAAAAGAAGCAACCTACTTTGTAATTTTATAAATGGACTGCAGTTTTCAAATATAGATAAGCATGAACTGTGCATGAACAGACTTGAAAAGAGGCCAAAGTAATTGCTTCAGTCTGTTTCTGACCTCTGAATTGCTGCATGTCCTCTCTGGTCAACACAGAAACACAGAAGCTACTCCTTAAGAAAATAAGTTTGTCTTAGAAAATTAGTTATCGCATTCTGCTGTTCTGAATACCAGTATTAACCTAATATTTCACCTATACCTCAGTGTCCAGACTAACACAGGAAAAAGTACACCTGTACAAATACTCTACATTCACACAAATTACATTTGGGAGGCAACACAGCAACAATAAGAAAGATGACATGGGCAACTGTTACTCAGTTAAAGGATGTTTTTCCGTGTATCTGAAAACGTGTCTTTTAAAAGAAAGTAATGCACACACAGATGCAAATCAATAAAAACATGAGAAAACTTTAACTGCTTGTGTCAGGTTCTAAGAGCCTGCATAAGCAATTTTTCCATCAGGAGGGACTCTGGAGAACATTTTAAAAGCAAAGTTAAATGACATTTACAGTCGTGGAACTCCTCTTTGTAAATATAGTTCCAGCCATGAACCAGTATACTGAAAGGTTTATCAGAACTCAAAATAACCAGTTCCTCAGAACTTACTGACACCAAATATCATTTCTAAGTTTGCAACTACTGTTAGGACTCCCTAGCACTAAAACTTGGTGCTTTAATGCACAATTACCTTTGCGGTCTCAGTCTTGCCATCACCAGTCTTGCACCAGGCCAGTTTTCATCCTTCCCACTATGGTACATGATTGTTATGTCAACGTGGTTGAAGAGGTAGAAAGTGTTCTTCTTGTTAAACTCGGACTACAAAATATCATCAAGAGATTGAGAAACTTCTCCAACACGAGAGGGCGCAAGCAGTCAAGAACTTTAAAATGAGACTACTGTCCCATGAAGGAGCAAGGAAGAAAGGGAAATACTTCAACATTAACTTTTTTTAACATACCTGTATAAAATATTTATATGTTTTTCTATATATTATATTATATAAATACGACCTACATAATAAAGCATCATATCTGTGCTACTAGTAAAATTTAAACGTATTTGGCACCATTTTTGTATTTATCACAAAAAGCTGCCAAAACAAGGTCAAAGATGTACTTATTTGAGGTACAAGTAATTCAGATTCACCATTCCACCCTCCCCCGCCCCGCGGCCCAGTCTTCCTGGTAGACACTCTAGCTACCAAAGCTTACAAACCAGGTTCTGCTTCAAAAACCTACCTTTCACTTTCAGTAGCTATTCTGCTTTGTCATCCCTATCCTTTGAGAATCTGGAATTATAAAGAACTATATAAAGCTCAGATGATACCAGAGTCAACTAAGTTGACCTGGATTTCCTTTTCTCCTCAACACTGTCATTGTTTAAAAAACTTTAATTTGAATTAGGGGACCAGGTTGTCAGACTTGCTAGTTGAATTTCCAAGTAAGAAAAATTGTTTATTATTTATTTATTGTGTATGGCAATTGGAAAATTGGCTAATATACAACTTCTGGCCCCACCCAGCAAAATATGAAGGTGTCTTACATTAAATTTGTCTGGATTCCTCTTTCACTATAATCAAGGTTCCCATCAGGAGAAGACCAGAATCATACCTGTGTCATACTATAACCCCACCTTTAGGTAACTCTTTCCTCTATTTCCAAAGTAACAGCTGAAGTAATAACATAGCTTATCAACTGCATAAATGCAAGGATGAACCATGCTGTGCCACTGCATGATAACAACCCCTTTCCTGCACCCATTTTTAAAGAGATAATTACGTCTGCTGGAATAGGTATTTGGGTATACTTCTAAAAGATCATGACATTCCCCAACTCAGCCCCAACCCAGGTTATAGTCATATCCATGGTGCTACATACTTATTTCCCCATGTAACAATCACCCTGCTAGTGCTATGCCATGCAACATTCTCATCACAATTAGAATCTACAGACTAAAACTGACACTAGGTGTGACAGGTACATTGGCAGAGCATCCACACCACAGCCAGCACACAGGATTTGCACAGCACTTCACGGATACACACTACAAGCTCCCTAAGCACTAGGAAATTCAACATTGCTGGCTATGTATGGTGGCCCCTGCCTAAAAAAAAACAAAAACCACCAACCAACTTTTCATCCAAGCTGCTGATTTTGCTACAACAGTCTTCTGTGTACCAGACAGCTTCCAACTCAACTTACATCAGTATCAATTTAACATAAAACCAACCTCGCATACAAAGTAATAAAGCTGGACAAATAACTGGAACAAGTAATTTAATTCACAGACCTAGACTACTATTTTCAATAGTCTAGGGAGTAACCGAGTTGGAAGGTGACTGCAGACAGAGTAAACTCAATGTTCAGGATAAATGCATCACTTCCAAGTAGCATCAGACCTGCTGAACACAAATAAAGTGACTGCACTGCATACAAGCAGTAAGTCACACTGCAGAGAGCTCTCTCCTCACCGAGAGGAGCGTGGTCCTTCACCCCAGGAGGGATAAAATTGTCTTACTATTATCCGTTACTGTACTAGTTCACCATGGAACTCCCAGGATAACTGACACATTTCAAATTGTTGTCAATATAATACTTTCCGTGTCACAGCTGTGTTTGTTATCTTCCAGCCATCTGGGAAAATCCTGACACATTTAACTTGTAAACTGTGCTAGACATAACTTTTGCAACTAGAACATACCGCTCATTTCTAGGTCTTCACTAGAAAGCTTCTATCTGAAATCGATAAAAGAAGGTGTTGCACACAAATACAACACGGACAAAAAATGAATGAGTAAAAGGATGGATACACACGAAGTTTCGGAACAAAACCATCAGCTTTCCACGGCTTTTAGACACCAATACAACTGTTTCATAGCTTTATATTGGTCAAAAGCTCTATATGAACATTTTTTTTGGACAACTGTACCAGTGAGATACTGCATACAGAAGCAGCATTCAGCTTTGTCAGTGCCCACATTCTGAACATTAACGGCGTTTACAAGGGCATCTGTTCTTTCTCAGGAAAAAAAAAAGATTAAAAATAAAACTGTAAATGAAATTACAACTGGTATATCAAAGAAAAAAGTTCAACCACTTACATTTATAACACAAGCATCTTTAACTCTACCATCTGGAGTAACAAAACATCCTATTGGAAATCCTGGATTACAGTACTTTTGTCCATCTTCCACATCATAGCACCACGTTACAGGCATGTTATCGATAATCCTAGACAGAAATCATCAAAGAACATGTCCTCAGAAAGGGATGCACCTTATTTCACACTGACATTTAACATTCATGTAATGCACATCGTTTTCAGTAGCACATACAAGATGCACAGTAGAAGACAACCATCACATCAAAGAATGAAGAAAGCAACCACTTAGAACATAGATAAAAATATAAAAAGCTAGCAAAAAAAACCCCAAAAAACCAGCCTCAAGCGCTCATCTCAGCTTACCAGTGATGCTGATAATTCAACTGCATTCCTTTCTTCAAAAAAGCCAGTTTGCTTTTATCAGCACTGTTTCCTGGGTCATATGATCTTGTACAAACCTTCTTGCATGTTTCTTGCTTTTTAAAAGTGAACTGTTAAAAAAAGCACACAGAAGAGTAATTTCAGTTTTGCTTCAAAAATCTTTTAGTCTTTTTTTCACGTAAACCTGACTTTGAGATACTTCACTTCCTTGCTCTAAGTTTCTAAAGCCAGAATTTCCCATACAACAGCTTTAACTTAAATGCCAAGATTTATGTATACCCAGCACCAGTAATGCCCTTTCACATTGCTAAAAAACTCTTCAATAGCCCAGATAAACTACCTCCACATAAACCCTGAGGATTGAAGCAGAAAAGGTATTGCTTTTTTCTTCTAGCAGTCTGTTTTATCGTCTCATTATCATTTCATCATCTGCTAAACCAGACTTTTAACTACACTTTTTTTTTTAATGTTTCATTTTAATTTTAGCTATGCTTCCCCCCATGGCAACTAAGTTTTAAGACAAGGCTGGCAAAAATGCAACAAGCTGCACAGCATCTATGTTTCAAGTGCAGACACCACCTAACACAAACATGCTTACATTTGTATATCAAACTTTTATTCCAACACAGTTCAGATTTACCTGTAAGCTAATGTACCTAAAACATGACTGAAAATTCTAACATTATCAAGGCCTGAGTGTTAACCAACAGCAGAGTATTTTCTAATTACTGCAGTGCACAGTCATTTCAAACTAGTAATTATTATAATACTTTATCTATTCAATGGATATCCAGCGCAAATGACCCATCATGCTAGTTTCTTGTAGCCAGCGGTTGTAACACTTAAAATTATGTTATCTCAGAGAGTCAAAGAAAGAGACTTCTAGGAGCACTTTACGCAAGGGAGGTAGCATCACCTCCTCAAAACTACTATGAAAAGATGTGACTAGGTCCTGAATGACTGAGCAGCAGCAGACTCAAACTCTGCTGCCTCTTTTTCTCACTGGGATTTGGATTATTTAGCAACCCTCACACACAAACATAGCCCAGGTTTCAGTTTCACCAGCAAATCCCAGTCTGGAAATTGCACTTGAACAGCATAGAGCTTTCAAGCATTAAGAGCCAGTGTTTGACCACATCTCCTTAATTACTAATCATTTTCCCAAGTTGACTGGGCAGCTTTTTAGAGATGCTACATTTGATCATTGCTAATGCAGGGCGTGAGACAGAAAAACATTACATACCTAATCTACAAAATACTTCCATACATTTATTTTACAGAAGATTTCAAGCAACATGCACCAACAATGAAAAACGCAGGTTTAGACAACAGATGTTAAGTGTGTACAAGCAGGGAAAAGATGAAAGTCAGCTCCAACTTGGCTTCCCCTTCCCACTCTGGAAGTTGCTCAATAGTACAATCAAGTATACGAAACAGTTCCTGAACCTGGGGAAGGGAGTGGGAGGGTTTTTGTTTTTCTTACATAAACAGTACAAAGATTATACTAAAAAATAAATAAATAAAAATATTCACGCAATCATCAAGTCTTCAGCTAGGTCTATAGATTACAGCCATCAGAATGACAGCTATCAAATTTAAACAGGAACAACTTCAAGGGATAAAATAACCTTATACGGAGACGATGCTATTCTCTCTCCAAACAGCACTTGTCCAAGATTTTCTGATGGTCTTTTCTCTTCTGTATCTTGACAGAAGTCAAAACTGGAAAAAAAAGTGGAAAAGATAAAGATTACCTTTAATTTTTAATTAACATATAACTGCAAATATCAGCCTAAAACAATTTCTTAAGTTATGTCCTTAACGTGGTAGTTTTCATGCTTCTTCTGGTGGGTCAGCTACTGTTAGTAAAAATTTGAGTGCCTTTGCAAAGAAATTTGGCAGGGATTATATAGAAACATTGCTATTTTGGTATCAATTTCAACCAAGATATATCACAGCTGAAGCATCTTTAACAAAATGCACGATACCTAGTCCAAGCACCCTTTCCAAATGGCAATTTAAACAAACAATAGAACGTTTCATATTAAGAAAAAGAGGATGCTACAGACTGTCCATTTCTCTTGTAAAAAAGTTTCAGAAAAATAACTACACCCCTTCCCTAAATGAGTCTTTACAAATAGTATTTAATGTGAAACATGTTCCAAAGAAGCTCAGTGGTTTTAATATTAATGTGCCACACTGCCAGATGGCATTCACCAATTCTTTTCAATTACATACAGTCTGAAACAGCTCGATATGGGAGAGAGAATGTAACCATTCCGGATCTTTGTTATTTAAACACAGGTAGCAGTATGTTATAAAAAAAAAAAAAAATCACTTATCTTCAGTAAATAACAGCAGTCCTAAACTAACCGGATTCCATAAAGTTTAATGCAAATAGAGACACTGTGGGTGTTTCAAGCTAGTCTCTGTTCTTGCTGCTAGTGTTGCACTGTACAGGGTAAGACCTGCAACACCTGCAAGTTTCTCTTTTCTGCATGCCCAACAGCAAGACTGCAAATCATATCGTGTATTATTGCTTAGTAGGCCTATAAATATCTGCAAAAGCAGGTAATGCTTTTCACAGACAAGAATCAAAATGAAAAATCAAGAATTAGATACAGAGCTTCACTGGAAAAAGGAAAAATAACAGTGACGCTTCTTCCAATTTCTTTTAGTTGCCAGAAACAAGAAACACAAAGCTCTCGTCTTCCTAGTTTTGACTAACAGGAAGAACTTTCAAACATATCAAAGTCAACACTAAATCGAGTACTCAGCTCAAAAAAATGCACCCAATAGAAAGCCAGCAGCCTTGTCTTCAACAATAACTGAGGACAGTCAGGAGGCACAGGTGTGGCCTTCATCCTTTCCACCCTCGTGTATTTCATTCCTGTTGCTGGGCACTGGATTTACTCTTCCATCTCTACATCCAAAATACTGCTTAAGAGAAACACTGGTACCCTATCAGGAGCAGCATCACTGCACTGAGAACAGAAAACAGGCTTCCCAGACGCCCCCAGAAGTCTGCTGCCATGTACTTACGCATCATACTCGTACGGCAGAACCGATTCCACCGAGTCCAGTCTGTTCACGAAGAGCTCGATGAGTGACTGAAACAGGCAAGGGCAGGGGGAGGAAAAGGATGAAAATACAGACTTGCAAAACCAAACGTGCGGCCGACACGAACCGCATGGCTAGCTGGCGAGGGCTGTCACAAGTTTGGGAGCTTGCTACCCCACGGGTGAGTTACCACAGACTTCTGACAGGCCCCGACCGCCGCCGCGGCGCTGGGCCACGCCGGGGCCGCCCTCCCTCGCCAGCGCCGCCGCCACAGGAGGCTGCAGCGAGGAACCAAGCACCGGCGAAGGACCCTCCCGGCGCTGACTGGAAAGTCCAGCGGGGAAAAGGGGGGGTTTTCGCCATAATAAAACACCGGGCGCACCGAGGGAAGAGAGCCAGGGGTGGCTGACTTCCCGGAGCAAAGGTTGCCGCCTGAGGGAGACCGCCCGGGGCCCGCCCGGAGCGGGCCGGGGGACACTCGGCTGTGCCCCCCCGCCCCGCCGCGGGGCTCGCCCCGCTGGGGGTTTCCGCGGTGAGGAAAGCGGGGGGGGGAGACCGCCCGCGTCGGGCCCTCCCGTGAGGGCTCTCACCTTGCAGCCCTCGGTCTCCTCGCCCTCCTCACAGAAGCTGACGGGCGCCAAGCCGGGCAGGTAGAAGGCAGTGCAGAGAGGTACCACCAGCAAGAGACCGGCCGTCAGCAGCCTCATCTTCCAGCCTGAAGGGGCGAAGGCACCATGAGCCCAGGAAGCAACCCGAACTCCCCAGACCAGCGCCTTGCGGAGACGGCCTCGGCCCAGCAGCGGCGGCAGCGTCACACCCGCCCCGGGGCCGCGGCGCCTGCGCGGTGAGGGGGTGAAGCGCTGGGCGCCATCTTGAGGCAGGGCACGCTGAGGCCGACGGCCCTTCTCCTCACGGAGGCCGCCGCTGGCTGCAGGAGGTTTGGGCGGGCCGTCGCCTCCCTCTCGGCGGGGAGGTGCTTTCTCTTCTTGCGTTCCACGTTCACCTCAGACCTTTTTCCCAAAGTCCCCTGTGATGACTCATACCATAACCTCTTTTCAGGCCCTGTCCCCCAGCAGAGAAAGACTTAGATTTTACTCGCTCAGAAATTAGGGGTGGAAATCCAAGATTTTGTATTGCAACCTTTATTTGCAATCCCATGACTTTCAAGAATTCTATTTGACGATTTTTTGGTGGCTGGTTCAGCAGCTTGTGATGTTTGCAGCCAACAATGGTGGGATGCGCACCAGTCCATGGTGTCCCGTGGCTCCTTGCCACCACAAGGCAGCCACAGCGGTGCAACAAATGTGATGCCAAGCTCCAGGCTCGCTTGTTGAGGTGGCAATGGCGGGAGCAGCACTCAGGGACAGCTGCAAAACCTGTCTGAGAAGCAGGGTAAGTACAAGTGATGGCTGCAAGCCAAGCTCTGTGCTACCATGGCAAGACAGATACTGCTGCCTAAGGCGTTGTACTAAAGCCGTTGCTGTCAGTACTGGGTAGACACCACCTCCATCTTCCTCTCTGTATTTCCCGTTCACGCAAGCTGTTGCTACTCTGGTTTCCAACCTGTGACGTTACATTTGTATTACCCCTGCAAAACCCCCATGTCCAACAATTTTACCTAACTCATCAATCAGTAGTGAGTTGCCCTTACTGTAGGACAGCACCAGGGAAAAGGAGAAAGAACAAAGGGTGCGTAATAGTTGTTTGTCTTGTGTCTTTTCAGCTGAGCCTGGAAAATGTGAGTTGTCATTTCAGGCAGCTATAGCTATGTCTTAGGGGCCTGCGATCCACTTTGTATTGCTAAACTGAAAGGAGACACAATTAGATCCCAAATAGGTGATTTGGGAAAAGCACGTTACGGAGTTCCAGTTTAGAAAGGCTGACAAAGTCAGTGCCAGAAACAATTGTTTTGTGCTGCTTTTATCCACTGTAGTCTGAGTTTTACAGAGGAAAAATGCTGAATTTCTATAAATACCTATCAAGTGACAGCTGCCTAGAAAATTGCTCTTTGTCATGAAAGTATTAAACTGATCTTTTCAGTTATTAGTTTTTGACTATGCATCTAAAGGGAATTACATTCCTTTTTTATTCATTCTGAATGAGTCTTATGTGATCAGGTTATTTATGTATTCATTAGTCCTTATCCCCCAGCTCTCCTGAACCCTTTATCCAGTTTAAACCCGAAGTATGATGAACTTGGTAAAAGGCCAATATGTTTGATGAAAATACGCAGCGTGGTACAAAGGGGATTCAAAGTACTGCCCTGTGTATGAACAGGCTTGTAGTATAAATTCAACTACATTGTTAAACATTGGAGGATCCACTCAAAAGAGTGACATTTTAGGTGAAAGCTACAAAAATTTTTTCATAAAATATTACCATCATGGAATGTTTTCCACCTGTCCCATCTAGTAGGCTCGTTTTTATGGTTATTGGTGAAAAGGCACAAAGTGATGAGTTTGTATCTATGCAGGTTTGTAAGTAACGTAATTAATTGCATTTCTTCTGCTTTTAAAAACGTAAGGAAAATTTTCTAAACTGTGATAATGCAAGGGCAGGTATATCTATGCTAATTACATAGAAACGGTCTTCTGTGTAAAGGTTGGTGGAGTTTTCCTCCTGTTTGTTTCCCCATTTATCCCATCTAAGTCTGTTTCCTATTATGTAGGTGCCAGTATTAGGACTTCTTGTTACTATCTAAATTTCCTACCAGAAAATTAAAAGTTGAGAGATCATTTGCAAAAGATACTGTCATGGCTTTCAGCCTTGAACTTCCTACTGAATGAAGCATAGGAGGGATTCTTTTCCATTCAGACTGCAGTTTCTTCCCTGAAGTCTTCTGTAGTTTTTCTACAAAAATTCAAACTTACAAAAAAGAAAAAAAAATGAGAGGAAGGGGAAGAATTACATATCCTCTAGTCCTCTAGGAAAAAGGTCTGACTTACTGAACTTGGAGCAAGACCATACATAAACTATGTAGTGGAATATAGTAAAATGCTGTTCCAGTTTGCAATGTAGACAGAATGCAGGTTTTGATAAGAAGCCTGATCATATCTTCTAGGACAAAGGATAGAAGAATTTGGCCCTAATACAATTACAGCAGTTATGTTCAACCACTGTTTCAAATGTAATTATGTTCATGCTAATGCCACCTAGCTACACACACAGTACATGTTAACAGAATGTTAATAAAATGAAGCCTGGAGTTACCAATAAAATATTATACTCTTCTAATTAGAGGAGCAAAAAGGGACTTTAGTTTCTATTTGCTTATCTTTCCAATTATCTGGGAGGCAGTCAGCAAATACACTACTATAGATCATAGAAGCACACAGAGACTTCGCATGTAGACGGAGACTATTTTAGCATGTTTCTTACAGGACTAACTATTCGCTTTAGTTTTCCCTATCTGTTCCAGGGAAGACTCTGAGGTTGAAATTCTTCTGCACTGAAACTAGAAATGGAACCTTTTTTTCATATGATAATTGGATGAGTGTCTAGCTATGCCATTCTCCAGCAACCGCATTGTTATCATATGCAGTGCCCTCCCACTTCGTTACCCTTTTCCCATGCACAGTAACAGCATCCAGGAACTCTTAGCATCTACGCTGGAAAGGTGATCATCTTTAAATACGTACTACAGTCTAGAGAAGTGTTTGAGAGCTACCTTCTTTTGTGTTCTCAATAGATCTGTGAGGTAGTCTGAAGCAATGTTGCCTTCTGCTTTCCCTAACACAAAGAACAGTTGAATATCAGTATCTGAGCAGAGGAGGCTGAAAAACTGAAGATAAGAGTTTGATGTTCTCTTATCAGGATGCGGCAGTTATGCAGCTCTTGTGACTGTAATGGCACTGGGCAGTACCAGGAGAGTCCATAGACTCTGTGTCACCTCTCAGAAATAAAGGTCTGTAGAATACCGCAAGGGAGAAGTCACAGAGGAGCTGAGCAACGTCCATCCCATGTGTTAGGAAAGTGGATAAGGCAATATGCTGGAGGACCATATTGTCTCCTGCGACTCTGACAAGACAACACAGTCTGGGAAATTACAACGCTGTTTCCGATTGCTTCAACCCCATGCATCCCCTCCTCCTCCATGCAGTCGGCACAACTAACGGTGTGGGAGGAAGTCGGGAGGGCAGTAGAATCAGACAGGAAAGACAGCGTTTTTTTTTTCCTTTCGCTCCCAGCAGGTTCATTGTGGAGCCCCCCCAGCTCTAGGGACGTCTCAAGGAAGACACGCTGTGGTATCTGTAAGGAAAAGGACCTTGGTATGTACAAGCAAGAGCCTGAAGAGGTACCAGGCACGTCTGCCTACCACATGGCATGGATACCTTCTGAAAAGCCCTAGGAAAAACCACCTGATGACCTGCCACGGCTGAGGCAGGTGCAGTACAGGAACACGGAGTGGCTCTGGAGACCAGCTCCTCAGGCCAGACAGGCATCCCTCGGCACCACAGAGCCCCAGGAGTGCGCAGGGCTGGCCCTGCATGGGGGGCTTCGCTTGAGGTTCTGTTCTAAATCCTCTGTTTAATCCTAGTGGGATTTCAGCCTGGAAACCAGGTGTATTAGATAATTTGCCTTGATACATCTTGGCACTGTTCCCTCACTGCACAAGGATGAGTCAGGAGCGATACGAAATCCTAAAACATGCAAGGAACCTGCAATTCCTTAGCTTTTGCATCTTGTATAAATCAACTTACTTTCTTCAAGGAGCAGGAAAGGGCGTTAGTTACAGGCCCTGGCTACCAGTTTCAGTGACCATGTGCACCGTGCCTCTGGAATTTTTATAAAAGGTAAGGGCTGGAGACAGACAGACTTGCAAAATAGCCATCCTGTTTGAAAACCACACAGAATACATAGTCAGACAGCTTCCCTTTTGGGTTTGTTACTGAAGTAGGTTAAAGAAAAATCCATTTTTGTTTCTGAATTAAAAGACTGGTAATTAGACTGCGGGACTCTAAGAAAACAGGCCTTGTTGAGTGGTTTAGGTAAGCTAAAAGTTCAAATTATGAAAACGTAGCTAATTTCTGTGTGCACAGGCTTCCTCCTAAACTTTTCAGCTACCAGGCTTAGTCAGCAAAATAAAAGAGAATCACAGAATGGTTTGGGTTGGAAGGGACCTTAAAGCCCACCCAGTGCCACCCCCTGCCCTGGGCAGGGACACCTCCCACCACACCAGGTTGCTCCAAGCCCCGTCCAGCCTGGCCTTGAACCCCTCCAGGGATGGGGCAGCCACAGCTTCTCTGGGCAACCTGGGCCAGGGGCTCACCACCCTCACAGCCAAGAATTTCTTCCTAATATCTAAATCTCCCCTCTTTCAGCTTAAAGTAATTCCCCCTCGTCCTATGGCTCCCCTCCCTGATCCAGAGTCCCTCCCCAGCTTTCTTGGAGCCCCTTTAGGGACTGGAAGGGGCTCTAAGGTCTCCCTGGAGCCTTCTCTTCTCCAGGCACCCCAATTGAACCAGCACAAAAACTTTGTGTTATCAACAGCATATTTCATTTTAAACTGCACTTATTTAAGTCTCCGAGGAAGGAGCACTGACATGCACATATATTAATTAACTAAAATCACCTTGAGACTGTTGTAGCTGGCCAGATTTAACCTCCCGCACAGACACTTCCGCAAGTTAAACTGACCCCATGGCAAGCGATTTCGCTTCCAAACTACTGACGCAGCCACTACTTCGGGGATCCCACTAAGGAGCGGGACCGGGAGCAGACAAAGCGGTAACGGCCACCCGCCGGGCGGACCCGGCCGCGCTCCCTCGTGGCGGCTCACGCCCCCCGCCCCACCCCCGGCCGGTGTAAGCCCGGTCCCCGGGCAGGACGGGGATCTCCGGGCCCGCGCCCCGGGCAGGACGGGGAGCTCCGATCCCCGTCCCGTCGAGCCGCCCGCCCCCCGGCCGGTCCCGCCACCGCGGCGCGCCGCTGCCTCCCCCTGCCGGCCTCGCCGCCGCCTGCATCCGGGGCCCCGGCCGGACGGTGACGTCAGCGGTATAAAGGCCTGCAGCGCCTTTGTTCGCCCTCATTGCGCAGTTGCAGGCCGGTGTGAGCGGAGGTGAGCGCCGCCCGGCGGGCTGGGCAGGCCCCGGGGCTGTGGGGAGGGGGGAGCTGGGCCCTGCGGGGCGCGGGTGGGCAGCGGCAGGTGGTGGCGCGGCGGAGGGCCCGGCCCGCGGGTGAGGGAGCTGTGCTGCACACGGCCTCCGCTACGGGCCTGAGGCGAGGCGCGGTGGAACCGGGCCTGCCGCCCCGTCTGTCTGGCCCCGCGGAGGGTGGGGGGAGCGGCGCGGCTGTGGTGGAGCGAGCGGAGGGGGGTCCCAACCGCGTGAGGCGCGCTGGCCGCCATTTTAGGTGCGGGGGGTTTTGCGCGGGGTCCCACCGCGTGGGCCTCCGTATCTTCGAGGAGGGCGAAGGGAGGACGGCGGCCGCGCCTGGAAGGTCGGACGGATAGTTCAAAATGGGGGTTGAGGTGCGTGGCTGGCTTAGCGCTGAGGCGGTCGTTCGGCGGCGGGAGGGAGAAGAGTCCCTGCCAAAGGTGGCCGCCATTTTGTGGAGGTGCCTGGAGACCGCGGTGGGTCTGACGCCCCCCTACTCCCCCCCCTCCGGTTCCCTGCTGCGGCCTTTTCTGTGGCCCGGCCCTCGCCGCCCGGGGCGGGGGGGCGGCTTTGTCCCGGTTCTGCTGGTGTGGCGGGGCAGCTGCGCAGGCCCGCCTTGCGCGCTGCTGCGGGCTTTCCCGCCATTAGGCTGGAGGGAGGCATGCGGGTAACGTTTGTCCACAGGCGCCAGGCGTTTTGCCAGGCATTTCGAGCTTTTGCTTTGTCTTTGTGTCTGGCTCTCTTTCTTTAGTCCTGCTCCCCGCCCCCTTGCCTTGGCCGCGGCCTTGCTGTGTTGAACTGCAGTGATGGTCTGGTGTCCGTTCAGGCTGACACGTTGTTTAGGCCAGGACTTTGGCGTGGTGTCATTGTTCTTTGAGTAATTTAAAGAATAAGCGTAATTTACAATACTGGCTCAAGCTCACTTTAAAGTTAATATTTTGTTATTATTTTGACACACTAAGTAAATTTCTTGAAACATCTGTGGCAGGATTTAGGGGGAGGGAGTGCTAGGATTACCATCAAGGGCAAAAAGACGGTAATCCTGAAAGACTTATTGTGTTAACCTACACTGCTTGATCTTACAAGAGTTCTCATCAGTGCTTTGTTCCACTTTTTAAAGTTAATCTATTTGAAATAGACAATATAATGCAAAGCATTAACTGAAGGCAGTACTATTAGTTGCTTCAGTCTAAAAATTTTTTTAATATTTTTTATACTTTATATGTCTTAATTGACATCTTGCTCAAGAAAATGCGCTTGTACTTTTGAGGAAAGTCGTCACTTATAAATCATGAGGCGGTATGGAAGTCTGTTGCAGTCTGATGTTAATAACAACCTTATGCTTCTAATAGGTCATTTGCAGAATCAAAATGGTTGAAGCAGATCGTCCTGGGAAACTGTTCATTGGGGGCCTGAACACAGAGACTAATGAAAAAGCCCTCGAGGCTGTATTCGGCAAATATGGACGCATTGTGGAAGGTAAAAAGAAAAAACCCTTGCTATTTTAAGATGCTAAAAAATAAAAAGCAACAACATAGCTGTGATGACTTTTTTAGCATTGATCATTTGAAATGATGGTGCTTTCGTGTCCTCTAAGAAGTTCTGAGCTTAAAAGGTTAAATAAAGGTTAAGTGTTGTTGCCTAATTACAGAAAAGGGTAACACGGCTTTATTTCTGCAGTGCTTTTGATGAAAGATCGTGAAACCAACAAGTCCAGAGGATTTGCATTTGTCACATTTGAGAGTCCAGCAGATGCAAAAGATGCTGCCAGAGATATGAATGGAAAGGTAGGAATTAAGACCAGTTACATGTCACCGTTGTTACTGACCAGCAATATCGATATTTGGGGTAAATAAACTAGTAATAAAGTTGGAAAGACAATGAGTTAGAGGATCCTGGAGACAAGTCATAACTTTAAATTTGGCAAAATGTCTCTG
Source organism: Chroicocephalus ridibundus (assembly GCF_963924245.1). Classification (NCBI taxonomy): domain Eukaryota; kingdom Metazoa; phylum Chordata; class Aves; order Charadriiformes; family Laridae; genus Chroicocephalus; species Chroicocephalus ridibundus. The sequence continues at coordinate 21,231,377 of NC_086292.1, forward strand.
TGTCCATGAATCTGGAATCACTTTCTCATGATTCTGGATTTGACAGTAGAAAGTGAAGTCTGGCTATCAGTCAGTTATACTCACTGTTTTTCTTTCTTTTTTGATTGGTGATGGAGGGCTTTCTAATTGTCAGCTCTTCATTTTTGCATGTCTCCTGTAATGTTTTTGTTTTATCATATTTGAATGCAGTACTGTGTAAACTACACTTGAGGGAAGTGACTTACCTGAAAACTATTAATGTTTCCCTTAACATGGGTTTCATGTGACTTCCCAACTGTGCTGGAGTGCTGATGCGCTAACTGGTAATTTGTAGATATCCTTGTATATTTGTGAGTTGTATCATCAGTCTACCTGCCATGTTTGAGGAACATCTTGACAGTTTATGTGAAATAGCTTTGCAGTTAGCCAGCAATTGAATTTTCTTATGTATACCATACAATGCAATGGTATAACTTTAAGAGGAAATAAAAATTTAATGTGTATGTAATGTCTTTAAAAACCTGAGAATTTAGAGTAAAAGTTGTGAGATAAATACCAAGATAGTTTGTGATAGGATTGTAGGCTATTGTGATCTGTGTCTGTTACAGGATGTGTTTGAAAAGCTAGGTGCAAGTGTGCAACTTAATTGTCAACAGCTGCTTATCTTCAGAGAGGTGCTGTCTCTTTAGGCAGTGAAAGCTGTTGTCTTGGTTAACTTGAATTTCACTCTGGTCTCTTCATGCATAATCTGAACAGTTGGGTTAAGGTCATGCTGCATTGGCCTTTTTTCTAAGCAGTGTCTCTGAGATGTTATTCATGTAAGGTGAAGAAGCCTCTACTGATCCTGATTAACACTTGAGACTTTGATAGCTGTTTGTCTTCTTTAGTATAAGACATAGAAGTGGAAGAAGAATGTTAGTCATTGCAGTCAATAAGTAAAACATAATGGGTATGTGCACTTTAATAAGAAAATGAGCTTGCTGTAGTGTTCACAGTGAACACAAATAGTAAAACTTCCTTGTTTTGTGTTATAGCAGGCTTTCGGCTATGCGTACTTAGTTTCTGGGTGCTTCAGGACAACCTCATGACAACTAGTGTTATTTTCTTTTAAATAAGTTAGTGGTTTATGTCAAGGCAGACAGTGACAAGTCAGATAACGTCCTTTCTGTACCAGCCTAAACATCCTTAAAGGTGCTCCTTATATTGAATTTATTTATCCATTGTGTAGTTTGCTACAGTTATGAGGACTTGTTTACTGCAGTTCTTAAACACTGATTTCCTCTGAAGTAGTCATTACATTGAACCTCACCTAAGGTAACTTCAAGCACCAACAGCTAATTGTCAGGCTGAAAGGAGTTCAAGTCACTAATCCTGAGTGTGTGTGGAGTGCAGCTTTCAAATGAAAATCCCTCTGAAAACAGTCACCAGCTGTTCTAAATCTTGAATGTTGTGGCATGTGTTTGGTCACATTGGAAACATTCAGAAAAGTAATGCTTAGTAAAGTAACCAAATGAGATTGAATGTTTGTGGCTGAGGTAATGTCTACGTGTTCTGGAATGCACCATCTGCATCGCTGTCAAGAAATGCTACAAAGTACTGCCTTGTGTGTCATCAGTCTTACAGTTTCTGTCTTCCACACTACGAATCTAAAAACACCTTCACCTGCTTTGGCATTTGAACATCAAATAGTGTGTGAAAAGAACATCCTCACTGAGGATTTGGCCTAGAATGATGTTTTTAACATAAACCTGTAGGTGCTGCTGTGTATAGTTCCAGTTCTATACTGGTCTATCTTGGTTTGACCATGGATATGAAAAATGTAGATGATGTTCATGAGGTAGTCTCTCCTCATCTTCAGAAAGCCTTCTGGACAATAAGTACTGCTTGTACCTCAAAAAGACTCCGCATTCTGGATTGGAGGAGGAGCGATGTTTGAGGCATGCTGTGCGAAGAGATCATTACAATAAATGGGAACTTGAAGTTTTTCTGTCCATTTGGAAGTGATGGATTCGGAGTGCTCATGAGAATTTCAAGCACTTAAGAAGGAGCAGCAGAAGCCCTGTGCAGACAATATCTCAAGCAGTCTGTAAGGAGTTAGCTGACCTGTCTAGCCAGGGGGAAGAGTTGTGCACTGCTGGTGTGTTGCTCATTCTGTCATTACAAAGGAATTCAAAGTTGCAGCCAGTAGAAGAGGCTGACTTAGATTTCTGCAAGAGTAAATTTGTATTTGATTTTTTGCTTTGCAAATGTTCATGAAAAGCAAATATCCAATGTTTGCTTCTTTATGGGTGGGGGGAAGGAAGAGGGTTAATTATATTTCATGCTAAAATGGGACAAGCAGAGACTAGTCTAAGCTTGCTTGTTGAAGATTAATTTCCTTCCTGCAGAAAGAGGTCAGGAGATAATGGTTTTGGAGTGGGGGTGGAGATTTTTCACTTAAATTACTTTCCCTGCCGAATTGGATCAATGTTAGCATGTCTGAGCAGCACTGAAGAAATGTTAGAAGTACTTTATCATAGTAAATTATTAGCCTTCTTTAAGAAGAGAGTTAATTGCATGCTATTCAGGTCTACATCCTAATGTCACAAAATGCACATGCTTATCTGGACACAAGTGTGAATACTCCCAAGTCTGTAGTGGACATTCTGTGCAATAAGCTGTTTGCATGACCTTCTGGTTTTAAGTCCTGAAGACAAAATGGATAATTAAAGAGAGAATATGACCTTAGAGGAAACATCTGGGACAAGCCAAAGACTTAATTCCAGTGTAGACTTGCCAAGCCAGCTGGATTGTGTTAAGAGGTTGGAAGCAAATACTGCAACCCAAACAATAGTCTAAACTGTACTCAGCGCTACGGAAGGCTGTCTTCCTCTAATCAACAGAAAGTGTTGCCAGTTCTTCTGGTGAAGAAACAATACATTATGTAGAAGCTCAGCCTGATAAGAAATGATCTTCAGTTCTTGAATATATTTGGTGAAAGGAAGCCCACTTGATGTGCCATCAAGGAATATGTGGAAATGGTGGAGTCACTGCAGCATCAACAATAAAATGATCCATTGGAAAGGAAAGCCCTATGCGATGTCAGGTTGCAGTTTCATGCAAGTTTCTGTAACAGTTTCTTGGGAATACTTGATTTCTGCCCCAGGCCCAAAACTTAGCAAATTTCATTCATCTTTTCTGTTGGAACATGGAACAGTTTGCAGGACAGTTCTCTAATTCTGTTTGTGTAAGGTTCCTCACCTCACCTTACAAAGCTGTATAGCTTGTTCATTCCACGTATAGGAATTTTTATGATTGCCAATCTGTTACTATTCTTAGATGACTCATATCTTAAGTGAATTTCCTGCTTTTTAGCACCAAGGTGACTCCACTTTATGGTGCCCGTATGATATTAAAATGCTACTGTTAACACTCTGAATCAAGGTTAAAACACCAGTTAATGAGTGTTTGTGTTGACAGCTGATGCTTTGGGCTCATGGAAAAAAAATTCCTTACTCTGAGATGGCTTGTGTGAATTCTGTCTGTTCAGTGAGATGAAACCTTTCTTCTTTGGCCTAAGAACCTATAAAATGAAGTTGTCCCCCTCTGCTTTAAAATAGGACAAACTTTGACAAATACCTTCTGGTTAACAACAACAACAAAAATTTTCTTGGACCTAATAAAAAGGTCTTTTTGGACCTTGGGCGTAGCTTTTAAGACTGCTTGCATAAAGCAATTTCGGAAGAAACATATCTTTTGCCTGGGTAAGATGCATGAGTGCAAGGCAGAAGGAAATAGGAGGAGAAATTATAAGGAAAAATTACCTCCTACATATAAAAAAACAAAGAACTTGGATGCATGCAGGTTTTCAGAACCCGTGCTAGCAGAAGGGGATGGTATTTGATTTCCAAACTTCAAATAGGCTGTTGGGAATCTACCATGAAGTTGAGGACAGCAGTGGTCATGATGGCAAAGCTTGAGGCTTCAAGCCCACTGTTCCTGTTTTGAGAAGGATGACTGAGACAGAGGAAGGACAATGGCAAAATAACGAGATACAAACTGAGAAGGTCCAGATGCAGTAATGCTCCCACCTGGAATGTTTCAGCTTGTCATGCCAAAAGGCTTTTTGAGAAACATTCCATAAGTAAAATATTTTTATTGAGTCAAAGCCAAGACCAATATGATTTTGCTAGTATTTCTTAACTTTTTTTCCTAACAATGGATCAAGTTGGACCTGTGGATATACACATGGGTTTTTCAAACAACTACATATGGTGGCAGAATACATGAGATGCTAAAGAGGATGATTTCAGAGAGGGCTAGATTTCAGCAGAGAACAAAAAAGATGCGGGATCTCAGTAAACAACTATCACCACTTCAGAGTAAGACATTAATGGCAGTAATGTTCTTGTTCATTTATTGCATCAAAGAAGTGCAATAAACAACAGTTCCTGCCTGTATAATTCATCAGTCATCATAGCAGAGTTAAGTATTTAACTGCTAAAAGAGGCAAATAAGCTGTGTTTGCCAGGGTAGATGTGCAGTAACCTAAGGTCAGTAGAGCTTGTGATATTAGCTCTGCTATAATTACCAAATGTGTGGTGTCTGAAAGATTATACAGAAATTTGATTAATTAGGTTAACTTACTCAATATGTCTTACCACCTGCTCATGTTTGAGGTGTAATAGTTGGCTGCAGAGCTTCTGTTATTGCAGGTCTATATTCAAAGAAAGCGTCCACTTTTTTCCCCACAAAGTTCCCAAACAAAAAAAAAAACCCAAAGCACCTCCACTCTGGAAAAGCAAGTAATAGAGTAAATCGTGACGGTTAACCTTTCTTGAAACCCCAGCTTGAAACAGTAGAAAAGAGGGGTGAATTATCATATTCAGTCTGCTTTGTAGATGCTGAAATTACTTCTAAATACTTCAGCGATCATCGTTTTATCAGGACATCAAGAAAATGTACTAAACGGCCTCCCCATTGCCAGAAATCCCAACTGAAGCTAAGATACCTTCAGCTTAATCCTGTAACTACTGATGCAGTCCTAGTTTGGTACAAAAGTCCGTGGCAATTGGAAGTAAATTGGAGATCATAAATGGTGTTTCATTTACAGAATAAATGACATGGGGCTGCCGTAATCATTGGACACTTGTATTTTTGCTGAAAGTCCTTTCTGATGCTGCTCTGTTTTTGTTTTTTTCATCAATACCACAAGAATGAAGTACTGTAGAAATTAGGCCCAACATGCTGCTGAGTACATGGGGACTAATACTGAAGACTGAAATCAGTTCTAGAGTTGCTCTAACTGTATAAAATGGAAGCCCTATAATAGCGAAGCAAGAGGGGCTTAATTTAAGAAATACAAACGTGACTGAGCAGTAAGTAAAGCAGCTTCTTCTTTAGTCATTAGATGGGAAAGCAATTAAAGTGGAACAAGCAACCAAGCCATCCTTTGAAAGTGGTGGTAGGCGTGGGCCGCCACCCCCTCCACGAAGCAGAGGTCCTCCCAGGGGCCTTAGAGGTGGAAGAGGCGGAAGTGGCGCGAGAGGACCACCTTCAAGAGGGAGTCACTTGGGTATGTATTTACCTCTCTCATTATATACTTGGACAACATACAAGACAATCCCATTGGAAGATGACAATAATCCTACTGGAAAAAAAAAAGTCAAACAGCCGAATAGTGCACTCCTTGTTCTTTGCTAAAATGATGAAATATGGTCTCAGCAGTTTAGTCAAATTTTTGATTAGGCAAGTACACCTTAAGAAAAAGCTTTCAAATATGAAGATTCCCTTCTACAACTAACACTCCACTTGACTTTTGGCTATGAAAGAAAAGCAAAACTCCTGCCCTGCACATGAGGAAGGAAGCTTTCTGATACTCAAGTTGAAAAAGCGATTCTCTTCCACCAGGGAAAGGGAACTGCCTTTCATTCTTACTAGCGAGAGGTCTAAACTTATTAAATTTCAGGACTGATCCTTCCAGATCGTATTGGGAGTTAGGGAAGCGAAGCCTTGTTTGTTGTTAGAAAATAGTAGTGTGTTGAGTTGAAGCTTTCTGAAGTGGAAGGATAGTACATTACTTGATACTGGATATTCTTTAACTTTAGATATAGATATTTATTCAGAGACTTTTCAGTATCAAAACAAAACTGTTGCTTAAAAGAAAAAGCAAGCAGCACCTGAGGTAAAAAAGTAAAAGCTGTAATGCGGAAAAAAATCCCTGCAAATAGTGAAAACTGCTGTCTTGATGAGTCTGTGTAGTAGGTTCTACAGACTCTGTAGTGCCTCTGTTCCCTCTCTATGTAGGATCTTCTCTAGTATGTCTTCCCAGGTGGCTCTTGTCTTCTGAGAACAGTAACTTGTTGAGCACTTAAGCTGTGACTGATTACAGGTATCAGCTGTCTTTCTCCCTTGTGTCACACCCTGTGGCTTTTGAATAAGTTCTAAAAGACAGTTCTTGTCAGGAATTTAGGCTGTGGAAAAGTTAACTTGGTGGGCTCTCATTTCTGCCAATAGCATCTAGTAGTGGCCAAAACATAAAGGAAGGCTTTGAGGTCTAATTTTAAGGATTTACTGTTGCTCATGTAGTGGTAATAACAGTGTCTAGGTTATTATAGTTCAGGCTTTAGGGCCATACAGGTGAGTATCACAGAAATAACAAGTTGGTTCATGGCTTATCCTTCTAGGCTCTTCGAGGGGGCCACTTCCCATGAAGAGGGGTCCACCTCCACGAAGTGGAGGCCCTCCACCTAAGAGATCCGCACCTTCAGGACCAGTGCGTAGCAGTAGTATGGGAGGAAGAGGTAAGGACTTCCTGAATTATTTTGTTGCTTAGTCAGCTGTGGCACCTTAGTCTTTCTTCAGAAACTGTTGCAAATCATTGATTCTAATTTAAATCTGCAGTGCAGTAGTGCATTGTTTTTCTAATCTATTGGTTCTCTTCATACCAATATCATTTTGTAGCTGTGTATAACGATTTGGTATGACTTCATGGGTATGTTCCTTGCAGTGCTGCTTTAAAACTGTACAAATAGAAATGTAATGCATTATAAGCGTAGGCTACAGAGATGCTTTGAAATCATTATAAACAGTCTGCTATACTTACTTGCCTTGAGAGTTCTTTGTGTGGCTAAATGCTAATTAGGTTAAAAAATGTGGACTATTTCTCTTAAGCTCCTGTGTCACGTGGAAGAGACAGTTATGGTGGTCCTCCACGCAGAGAACCAATGCCGTCACGAAGAGATGTCTATATGTCTCCGAGAGATGATGGCTATAGCACTAAAGACGGGTAAGTTCTTTTACTAATTTAATTGACTTTTGATCCTGACCTTTTGAGATGTAACTTAGAGCTAACATCTCAATTCTTGTTTTTGTAGTTATTCAAGCAGAGATTATCCCAGTTCCAGGGATACACGGGACTATGCGCCACCTCCACGAGACTACGCATATCGTGATTATGGTCATTCCAGTTCACGTGATGAATACCCCTCTAGGGGATATAGGTACCTACTGTTGGATTTTTCTCCCTTTCATTTTATTCTTGCTGTGATCTTACTGATTTGTACTAAGTCTTAGTAGTCTTTCCTCCTATAGCGATCGTGATGGATACGGTGGTGGACGTGACAGGGACTACTCAGATCATCCAAGTGGAGGCTCCTACAGAGATTCATATGAGAGTTATGGTAAGAATTCATTTTGAGGATTATGTAGTAATCTGTGTCATAAAACTAACTGACTAGGCTGTCATGTTTTAGGGGGAAGTGGCACACTTTCCCCCCCACGCACAGTGAAAGTGCAATTGTTGGTTATTGTTTGATCATCTTGTTAAATAAGCTATAAGCTAAAGAAGCAAAGTCTACAGTTCAGAATTGCAACTGTCTCTGGAAAATATGGCTGAGTTTCTTCTCTAAAATAACAAGCTGTTCTGGAATACCCAGTAAAGAGCCTGCCTGAATAAACACCGTCTTCATTCCTTCAGAGTCTTTAAATCCACTCACTGCCTGATATGCAATCCCCACTTTAAATACCATTAACGTGGCAGATTATTGTAAGAACACCCCAATACATACAAAAGAGTAGCAGTAAACATTTAAATACAGCAATTCTGTAAATTCAGATTGAAATTGTTATATATAACTTATGGTGTTGCCATATTACCTGACCATTGACCCTGCAGGTAACTCACGTAGTGCTCCACCTGCACGAGGGCCCCCGCCATCTTATGGTGGAAGCAGTCGATATGATGATTACGGCAGCACACGAGATGGATATGGAAGCCGAGAAAGTTACTCAAGCAGCAGAAGTGATGTCTACTCAAGTGGCCGTGATCGTGTTGGAAGACAAGACAGGGGTCTTCCCCCATCCATGGAAAGGGGCTATCCACCTCCTCGTGATTCTTACAGTAGTTCAAGCCGCGGAGCACCCAGAGGTGGTGGCCGTGGTGGAAGCAGATCCGATAGAGGTGGAGGCAGAAGCAGATACTAAAAACACTCTTAAACTTTTGGACCAAGACAGATTACTTCTCAAAACAAACAAAAAAAGCAGCAAAGTGGAAGCTGTTCTATCTTTACTACCAGAGGACTACTAAAAGGAAAAGTTGTTTTTACCTTTTTTTATTGTTGCCTGTTAAGTTTTCCCCTCCATGACTTTTATGGTTTTGTGAGGAAAAGTTAAACCAATGTTTAATTTCATTATAAAATTGTTAACATTTCTTTCAAAAAGCAGATGTTAAATGTATAAAACTTGAGCTGTGTACTAGTGTTGTAACTTTCAAAGTAAAGTTTCCCTGAAATGCCACACTTCCCATCTGATTTTCCTCATGAATGGAACAAGCAGTTCTTAAGATCTTCCACACAACATCCAGCCATCTAACATGGAGATGGATTGTTCTACATGTTCAGCATCTCATTCTTAAACAACATATTGCTTGTGATTTGGAGGGTGGTGGGGATATTCCACACAAAGTTCATTTTTGCCTAGAGTTTGAAGTCACAGTGTTCCCAGTACAAAATGTCTTCTGATCCATGTGTAAAGAAAAATAGAGGATATCATTCACTTAACCTGAAAGAGCAAGTGGATAATACTATTTTCTGCCTTCCTACTGATTAATGGGGAGTTTGAAAAGATCTCCTCTCCAAATAAATCATGTACGTGTAAGTCAGCTACAGAATACTGTAAAAATAAAAAAAAAATTGACCAATTCCATCAAAGAAGCTGCAAAACGATGCTTACTCATACTGTTTCAAATTTTTGCAACTCTGTAGTGTTTCACTTTTAAAGGAACATCTTTGATTCCAAAGGAGAAAATAAGATAAGCAAAGTCGTCTTTCTCTCCAACTTCTCAAAGGCTTATGGCTTCATATAAACAAGTGAATCTTTCAGCATTCCACAGCTGATTTAAAGCATCAAATGCCTGTGAAACAGCAAAGATGGTAAGCAAAGCAAACTAGTTTTTCAGTCTAAGTCAAAATTGAACCAAGTTACCTTCCGCTAGTACAGTAAGACAAGCTGCACGTCATGGCAATGGAAGTGCTGTCTAGACTTTTTAAAAAAAAAAAAAAAAGGAAATGCTTCAATACATTAGAAGTTCTCCAAATTCAACATTTCTTCTTGGATAAAAGCAATTTATGTCACCAATTTTGAAACTAAAGACAATGCAGCTCACTGTAGACAGAATATTGCAAAGTAGGGTTGGGAGGGGGTATTTTGTGCCCAGTATCTTCCAGTGAAGATGCTTTAAAAGGCTGCATATCCTGTATTTTAATGAAATTAAAGCCTTGTCAAATCAGGAATTGGTTTAGATTGACAAATAGCAGCTCGGCAATTGGGAGTTTGAAGCAAGCCATTGCAAACTTGACGTTTAGTTGGATGCCTGACTCTGTTTAGTTTGACACTGCATTAACAGGGATATCTGGTACGTGTGGCAGAACCTGTGGCAAGTTCTTACGACTCAGGTAAAGCCATGAAGTTCAAAAGATGCTCTTGAATATAGTAGACATGAAGACCTCCAACTAAAAAAAAAAAATCACAAACCCAAAAGCTTTGTACTACTGTTTAGTCCTCAGTAAATTTTGTCGTTCAACTTATGAATTTAACATGGCAGTGCACCATTGAAAAGGAATGAGAATCCATAAGCCATGCAACCTGTCACTAAGCCATTCCAGTCCATTCCAAGCCAGTGAATCCTCCACCACTTAAAAGAGAAGTAGTAAAACTTGCAACAGAATAATCTGCAAACCCAAGCTTGTGACTTTTTTTTAAATGGGGGGGAAGGACTATAGTTTGACTTAGTCTGTAAAATGTACTTTTCTCAATTTGTTGTATCTTCTCTTGATTGCAGGGTGATAACTTCTAGAAGATGCCCGTGAAGTAATGCTGGTTCATCTGTGTTGATGGCAGAGATGAGTGGTGCCTGTACCAATGCGTAAGGTAAATATTATACTCGTGTAGTATCTGGAAGGAAGATTTCTGGTTGTTCTGTTTATAGATTTGGATGGACGTTCTTGGTGGCCAAATAATATTTTCAAGTTTCTGTTTGAATTTTGGAGGAGGAGGTTCAAATAGGTCTTTTAAGCCTACCAAGTTAGGAATGGCAGAGAGAGACTTCTCATCTGCAGAAATTGGTCCAATTTGAGTATGGTTGAACATAAAATAGGATTAAAAATGCGCTTTAAATCACGCTGTAGAGAGTACTTGGTTTAGGAATCTTCATAAGACCAGACCATAAAAATCTGAATTGCAATAATAAATGTTAGTATATACATTTTAATCAGTCTTGTTAAATGTCCAGAACATGCAATTTAGTGGTTATACAGAGTATAGTCTTTGATTAGTAATTAATCTCTGTGGAAGTCCTTGGATTAAATTGCAGACTTCCAGGCATCTCTAGAAGGGTTTAAGATGTAGGTCTGCTGTGTTTCATGACTTTGAAGCCTACCCTGTTAAAACAATTTTTCAAGTAGATGTAGGAGCAACTGTCTTCAGACTTTATGTGGAAGAGTGATTGCGTCTTCTCTTTCTCTGATAACTCAGAGAAAAAAAAAGTGGTAGTGGTTGTCATACTAATACAGCTTTTTGGAAAACTTCTACTAAATAATTGTTATTAAAAAAAAAAAGGAATAACTTTTAATGTGTGCAAAATCTGTTAAAATCTAGTCTATAGTGAAGGATAAGGATACATCCCTTTTTTAGGGGAAGTAAGCGTGTAAGGAGCGCGTGTACTTTTTATGTAACTTTTTGATTAGTTTTCAAAGTACTCTGTAAATCTGAGAACATATTTTGCTGTTAATTTCAAATATTGCTTTTAAGAAACAACTTTGAAGTGGTGAAAAGAAAAAACTGTGGTTGGTACAGTGTTTTTCGTCTAACACATGGTCACCGATTTCAGAGAAGTTCCATTTTGTGTGAAGGACAGGCTCTGTTGCATACTGTCTGATGTTTGTAATCTCAGTTGGCTTAGTTACTCTTTTTAGAGTCTCAGCAACACCAACTAAATACTGGTGCAATGCGTTTGTCAGCATATGCAGTAATATTTTGTAAATACTGCTGATAAATTGCTCGTGTTACCTTGGTAAAAAAGAAAACATACGCTTTTATTTCAGGGTGATGGATTGTGTTTCAGATCAAATACAGAATGATTGTGGGTATTTTCTGTTCCAAGTTATATATGCATATAGTTACATAAAATAAAAGATGCTGTCTGACCATCTTCTTATTTTTCTGTCACTTGATAAAATTTCCACCAACAAAAAAAGTGTTGTTTTCCTTATCTTCATGTGATTGTTGAAGTATAAGTCACACTTATCTAAGTGTGGTTGTTGAAATATTTAAATCACAAATCCTCCTGGAAAGGACACCATTTGAACTGTAGGCATCTTTTTAAAGATAAAAAAACTAACCTGTTTTCATTCAAAAATCACTTTTCATTTAAAAAATCACTGGTGTCAGTAGTATGGTACCAAAGTAAGTGGGTTAGGGAAATCTGTCTAGAAGTAAGCTCTTCTCCTTTGCTCCCCCACCAACCTGCAAAAATTTAGCAAGAGTAATTTTTTAAATTTGCAGTTTGAGGCTGATACATACACATCATGAATTCTTTAATAAAGAGATGGAATACTGTCTTTAGTAGGCAACTTTAAAATGTTTTGCCACATCATCATGTAAGTGTCGTCAGAATGTGTTCAACTTTTTTATACATGTGTGCTGTGTTAGCTTTAATTCTCTGTATTAGCTGGGAAGCTGAAGGTTAATTACTCCTGGGAAGTGAAAAAGCTTCTCTCTTTTGGAAAAATTAAGTGCTTTTTTTCTCCATTCACTAGATGCGTTTTGTCACTTACTGGTGGTAGCGGGCCATGTTGTAATTAATAAAGATATTAAAGGCACGCTTCTTCAGCCTACTCTGCAGCTTATAAACATTTCTAAATTCTTAACAGGCATGGTGCCAAAGTTAGTTCAGGGAGCAGTACATAGAACTTAACTGACTACGTGGCAGGACAGGTAATACTAATTTTGTAAAAAAACAAGGATGTAATTATACTAATCGAGCAAGCTGTTCACCTTTTCTTGATCACAAGTTTTATTTAATTTATAGCGGATCATTATTTACAGATTAGTACCAGTGTGTATACCAGTTTATTATAGGATTCCTGTGTATCGTGCTGGGATGGTCAAGAGCTAGTGGGGTTTTGTGGCAGGCAGAGTTTGGAGGGGCATACACACAGGAATTAGAGGGATTTATTTAGTACTTGCTCTGGAGACAACGTCGTACAAGAAGTGTGCGTTAACGCAAGGAGTCCTCGAATGGTTTTGATTGTTGTGGTTAGCTATTGATGTATTTTCATGCTGTTGTGACAAATTGAGTATAACCCAAATGTATGCATTGTGTATATAAAAACAATCAAATATGATTTAGCTTTTTTGTGTTTTGGTTTCTGAGAGTGTGCTAACTTGCATTTCCTTTTTTCAGTTATGGTGACAGAGGCGGCAGTGCAGCAGTGGATATGCGTTGGAAAATCAAAGGATAACAAACTGCAACTGATAAAGCTTGGCTTTTGAGCGTGGTGTTACACACTGTTTGTTTCAGAGGGTTGTGTTACCATTCAGGAATTGGTCTTTGAAAGGAGCACTACTAATCTCTTGGATATAAAAAAAAAATTCTCAGGTGAAAGTCAGTTGCTGTCTGCCGTAGCTAACATCTTCCAAGAGTCAGGAGTGAGCCTTTTTTTTGAGTGCATCAGTAGATTCTGCAGCAGAAAAATATTCCAGGATTGCCCTTTACAGAGGGTGCTTTCTGTTTATGTGAAAAAAAGAGCAAGTTACATAGAAGTGAGTTTACTCCTCTAAAATACAGAGGACTAAATTGTCACAAATTCTTTTTCACCAAGAAGCCGTGAAGAGTTTTACTATATTCTTACATCAACAGTTTTATAATTGTCCAGGCCTTCTGGACGAGAGGAAGGAAGTGTTGATGTACTGAGACAGTATTAGTGATAAATCCCCAGAATAATTAGTGTTCTTGTATGTACTAGCTTCTCGCAAAACTCCAGACCAGACCAGCATCTCTTGCAACCAGATGCTTTCCCCAAAACTTTGTCTTGGTTTTGGTGCATTTTTAGCTTACATATGTGTTGATGAGCCAATGTATAAGAGAGAAGTCCTTGGGCACCAGTATTTCATGTAGAAAACTGAACTTCTAATTGACTGAAAACAGTCATGGCTAATAAAGTTTATATTGGCTTATTCTGTGGTAGACATAAAATGATGTCATTTAAACAACTAACAGTTTATAACGAGGGGTTTCAAACAAGCTTTGGGTTTGGGAGTAAGAATATCACTTCAATCTTCAGTTGTGGACTGCAGATTCTAGGAGTGAGTCTGCCTGTATGTAGCAGATGGGTAGAATTGCAGTATTCCCAGAGCCAATAAATTCCTGTTAAACAAAAGCATTCCGGGTTTTGGGTTTTTTTTAAATTAAAAAACCTGTTACTCAGTGCCACCTGGCATGGTAGAAAAGATAACTAGTGTTACATACTGATGGAGGTTTATTGTTACAAAGTGGTCTCAGTGTATGGTGTGCAAGAAAGAATAATATGCTGGAAGATTAAGAGACTCATTTTTAAGCAGTATCTTACAGTCTGGGTACTGCTGTTTAGGCTAAACCAACTCATCCTAACTAAAATGTAATGCCAGCATGCGAGCTATCATATCAAAAAAGATGGTTACCTGCCTAAAACGCTAAATAACTTAAATAATTTGTGTTAGCTCATGCATGGACTCAGACTTCATCACTGAAAGTCAGTAGTTTAAAGCATCGGTAGATTCAGCAGCAGAAAAATGCTGCAGAGTTGCTCTTTGTATTGGGTGTTTTCCCTCTATGCTGGAAAAAGAGCAAGTTACATAAAAGTGAGTGAGAAAAGTATTTTGAAAACAATTACTCTAGAATGTTACCTGAATGCTGTTCTTCACTTGCTCCTGTTACCATGCTGGTTCTGATGTATCAGAGTCCTTTGTTAATTGGGTATAGACTACCACCACCACCCCTTTTTTCTTTTTTTTTTTTTTTTTTTTTAAACTACTGGATTAAATTATTGATGTAAATCAGACTGTAAATAAAAGTGTATTTGTAAGTTGGGGGTGGAGATTGACTGTGCAAGAGATGACTGATAATTCATTTGATTTGTCACTGTCAGCAAATAACCAGAGTTTTCCAGAGACCAGACCAGAAACTTCCTGGCTTGGTGGCTGTACCTTCATACCCTGGCTTCTGCCCCAGAATTCATTGTACTGTGGGGGTGGGTGAACAAGCTGCAACATTTCTAGGTGGGTCCTGATGTTCTTCTGAAAGATGGCCTTGAGGTGGCTGATGAGAAATCCCTTAATTTTGGGGGCTTTCTGAATATGCATCTGTCTCTAGGTCAGTCTTTCAAGCAGTTGGTAACTGTTGAAGATGTGGGAAGTATTTTTATTTAATTGTAGTTGCAACCGTTACCATGTGCTTGGGTGCAACAGCTGCCTGTGAAATAGTGGTGAAACTAAACCTGCCTGTCTGCACAAAATTAAGTTTGCTTTAGAGGAGGGAGTGGATGAAGTACTCTTTGGTGTTCAGGTTCGTAACACTGAGTATTTAATGAATCTGGTAGCATGCAATTTTCCTGATGTTGAAATACTTCTCTTGCTCTTTGCATCAGAAACGGGTATGTTCTGATGAGCTGGCTGCAGTGGATGTCTGCCATATACAAACGATTGTTCCCAGTAGATGAATGAGCATTACCAATGGCCTTGCCTACTACAGATTTGGAAAAAGAAAAAGCAAGCTACGAAAGCGGAGACTGCAAGTACTCGCTTCTACAAAATAGTAGTGCTCATGAGAACTGGAAAAAGGAAAAAAAACCACTAAAGTTCTTGTAATTAGTCATGAATTTGACATGTTTTGCACACATATGGGTAGTTGTAGATGTATTTCACCAGATGGCAGTGAGTTTTGTGATTTGGCTTCAGCCAGTGTTGCCGTTCGCACTGGCTGCAGCGCTGTGTTGCTAGTATTTCCACACAGCACAGGAGTGGAGCTCATCCCCGTGTCCTCGTAAAGGTCAAAAGCCTGTCTAACCCTGAAAGGGCAATTCTGATTTCTTACTGGTGGCTGTTAGAAATGGTCCTTACGTCGGTCCTACTACCAACCATAAGATGTGGAAAGTGGAGACACAAACCCATGCATATTTATTGTTTGTAATTATTCCTTTTGCTGTTCTGTTTCTCCCTACCCTTTTAAGTAGCCAAAGTAGTTTGAGAGCGCTGATGTCTTGGAAACAATTGCATCAAGTACCAGGGTTAGGAATTGGCTCAGAATATTGTCACTGAGAAATCCTGGTCTCTAGGGTAATCTGTTCCTATTTTACTGCTTCAGTCCATGATCTCTAGTTAAACTTGGGTGTCGTCAACTGAGAAAATTGCTTTGGTTTTCATCTGTTATGGGCAAAGGACAACTGGAAAGGATAAGAAAATTTGCAAGGTGACTGGAGCTTTCTAAATTAATACGACTAATAGCAATGGATAATACTGTCCCAGAGCAGGGTGAAAAATTAATAACTACTACGTCTTCATACAGTGGATCCTGAAGAGCTGGTGGAAAAGGACATTTTTATAGGACAAATGAAGTAGTTGGGCAGTTTCGTTATCAGTTTTGGATGACTTAAATTTATGAACTTTCCAAAGTTACACAGGATGTTTGTTTTCAGAGATTATAATCTCCCAAAAATCCATTTTGGATTGTGTACTTCTATAAAACAGTTGAAAAAGGGAGGTAAGGTATTGTTGGTGGAATAGCTATCCACATAAACTATTTCTATTTTCAATAACGTTGAAAACATGTAGTTAAAGGTCTGCTTTCACCATCTCTTAAAGTGGAGTGCTAGAAACTTTTATTAAAAAAAGTTTCTTCCCTTAGAGTAACAGAACTTCTGGTTCTTAAGATTTGGTGAGTTTCTGTGCCGAGCAAAGAAAAAAAAAAAAGTAGTTTCACAGTTGAGCTCCGCAGCAGCAGAGGCAGGAAGATGTAATCACGGATGTGGGTTCCAGCAAGCTGCTGCACAGAACTGCGCTGGCGGCAGAACTCGCCGCGATGAATCCCGAAGAGCAAATTGTAACGTGGCTTATTTCATTAGGAGTTTTAAATTCCCCTAAGAAAATCGTAGATGATCCGGAGGAGTTCCTGAAAGCTTCTCTGAGAGATGGAACGGTGCTTTGTAAACTCATTAATCGGCTTCTTCCGGGATCTGCAGAGAAGGTAACTCGTTAAGATGTATTTTGCTAAATACTGCCCTGGTTGGTTTGAGGTATGGTTTTCTTTGGTACGATGAGCAAGGATGGGTGTTCAGAGGTGGAATGTTTTGCACTTCGGTTACTGGTTGTATCTAACTGAGGGCAAAGTACGATTGTAGCTTTAGTTCTTCGATTTTGTCTCTACATCCAGAAAAGCCCTGAAAGGTTGCAGTTGGGTGAGTTACGCGTGTTCATGCAGTGGCAGGAAATACCAGGCCTACCAGAAATGAAAGTATCTTGGTTTTTGAATAGAAGGATATGCAGTTGGGCTGTATTTACGTAAATATCATTAATTATGGCTGTAAATATATTCGCTCTTACAGAACTCTTGCTGTAAAATGCTTTCTTAGTCAGGAAACACACTAGAAAGGCAGGTGAGGTTACGAATAAAGGGTAAACCTTGCATCCCTGCCGTCTTGAACTGCCCCGAGGCCAGCAGATCCGCTGGTACTGAAGCCGTTTCAGCCATGCGAGTGCCTCGCGTTACAGTTTTGCGAGGCAGATATTCAGACAGCCCAAAAGTGCGATAAGTAACTGCAGGAGAAAAAAAGGGAAGGAGTCCAAGGAGAGATAGGAAATGGCAACACAGAAGAGAGGCGGTTTAATTAAAAAAAAAAAAAAACAAAACCACAAACGCGTTCTCTACCCTGGAGAACAAGGAGCCTTTATTATGCAAAAATCACTTTTGCTAGCTCCTTATCTCTTCCTTCTGTGTGATGGTTGGGGGCAAGCGTGTTCTTAAAGGTCATGGGTTTCCCACTGTCCCGGAGGGCAGTGTCATATGTTGACATTCAGAAGGAGATGCCGACCATGGCGCTGTGTGCATCACTTCCTCCACTGGCTCGCTCTTCCTGCTTCGACAGCTTGCCTGCCGCCCCCATCCGCCCCCGTAAGAAGCTTCCCTAATTCAGTATAAAACGCACATGTCAATATTCATGCAGGCCTTCTGAATAGAGGCTATACGGAAGGTAGTGCAATGAGCTCAGTGGATTTTCTTTCTTTAGTATTGCCTGGAACCTAAAAATGAAGCCGATTGCATCGGTAATATTCAAGAGTTCCTGAAAGGCTGTGCACCCCTTAAAGTGGAGGTAAGTCAACTCGCGTCCTTTCTCTCATCATTGTAACATTGCTTTTGAAATCAGCCTTCCAAAAGGCAGCCAGATACCAGAGGGACGAAGTCCCTCGTGTTTTGTATTAACATAAATGAGAGCCTGGGTAATTCGGTGTTCTGTCTGGAGAGTTTGGAAACGGGAATGTATTGACTGTGAGCTTAACAGATTCCTTATCTCCTTCTGAGAGGAGCCCCGGGCAGAAATGCGTGCAGCAGTGGCAGGAGGTCCGTCTAACCGGAGTCAAGCAGCATGGACCCGTTCACATATTTTTTTAATTATTAGCAGGGATTGCAGGTTTTAGCTTGCTTTACTCTGAAGCTGAAATATTCTTAATGCTGCAGTGTTTTTCATCCCCTCGCAACTGTTGCGTGACATTCTGCCAAACACGTAATATTAAATTGATCCTTGCACGTAAAAATACTCCTAATGATGACAAAAGACACCTTTTCAGTGGCTATTCCTGATCCTATCTATGTGCTGGTTATTATCACAGATAAGATGTTTTAGCATATGCTTTAGCATAGCTCAGATTTGCAAGATCAGAGTCTAAATGAATCCCTTAAGAGTTCAGCTAATTTTTGCCTTCAGATTTTTTACTAGAATGCATATGGATTTTAAATGTAAAGACTTCCGTATCACAGGAAAAAAGAAACCTGTGAGTAAGAGCCATCACTCTCGTTTGAAATATGATCGACATGGTGAAAAAAATACATATTCTGAAGACAAATTCTGCCAGAAACGGGGACATTGGGCATTACACAGCACCCAAGGGCATCCTTGGGCATTACAGAGAATATTCATGCACCGCGGTGAGGGAAGTCCAACCCGTGGTAGCTCTGCTCCTGCGCTTTTCCTTTGAAGGTCTAAACAAACGAAAGAGCCTTTCTTCTCCTCGGAGCTCTTTAGCTAACCAGCAGGAAAATCTGCTCGTTCCAGAGCTGTTTCTCTAGCCCGTTGTTTCCCAGGAATGCGCTTCTCGGAGCCTGCTGCCGCAGCCCGCTTTTCAGAGCAGATATATATAGACTCACTGAAGGCCTATCGGATCAGACATCGCTTGTGCTGACCATGTGATTCCCTCCGTTTTTCAGAGAGTTTCTATTTGAAAACTAAATCATAGTGGTTGTGGTGGAAAATATTAAAAAATAGGAGTCTTAAACAGCTAAAAGAAGGGACAAGGGAACAGTCAATGGTTGTGCTTTAACATCTCACAGTTTTGGAAGCCAGTTCTGCAATATTGCAGTCGGACTCCACGATTTTCAGATGATAGGAACTAGCGACAATGTGTGTGCCCAGCTCTACATGTTGCTCCAATCCTCCCTGGCCCTTTTCTTCCTTGGTTTTAATTTAAGAAAAGGTTTCTGACTCCTTTTTTTCTTCTAATTTATAACCCACTGAATCTTTGATGTATTCTGATCCTCCAGTAACTCCCCTGGTGCTTGTGTGGTTGCCCCCGTCTTGGTTGCTGTGAAAGGAGACCTCAAAAGCTGAATAAAAGCTCGAATCTCTCAAGCTCGAGTTTAAATTTTGCAGTGAAATGAAAATGATTTCTTTTTCTAAATGATTTTTCCAATCATGATCATTCAAAAAATGATTTTTTTTTCCAAATTATTAAGTCATATTACAACGCCAAATAAAGACAGGAATTTTGCTTCTTCCTGGCTCCTCTCTTTAGGCTCGGGCAGAGGAACGCCCGAGGTAGGACAGCTGAGATGGTGGCCAAGGCATGGCCCAAGTCAGAGTGCTCATGCTTCCCTCTGGCTCTTCTCCTTCCCTATTCCCAGCTTTTCCAAGCGCTCTGAAGGCAAAGCCAGAGGAGACATGAAAACCCTCTGCTGTCTGTTCTTCTCAATGCTGCCCTGTTCGGACCCTCTTGGCAACGAGACTCAAAGAAGCCTACCTAGAGGTGGTCCTCCCTCATGTCTGGTGCTTGGTTTGCCTTGGGAAGGGCCACTGCCCTTCAGAGGGGGTTTCTCTGCAGCACATTTACTCCAAAAGCATGTTTGGAGCATCAGAACAGGCAGGGAACTTTCTGGTTCCAAGATCCGTCGGCAGTGACGTTGCAGTGACCTGGTCTTGGTCTAAGGAAGATGAGCATAGGGTAGCAAATGTGCTCTGCTCCAGCATGCTGGCTTGAGAAAGGGGTAGTGTGAGGAAAGCTCTTGGCTTAATCAGTTTGGATTCCCTGATGGCCATCCTGCTGCTTGCCCACACTTTGGATTTGACAATAAAACCCTAGTGCTTCTGTCAAATTCTGCCCTCCTCCAAGTGCCACAGAGAAACTCTTGTTCCTTAACATGCAGAAGTAGCCTGGGACTGCCTCTGAGCCACTTCTCCTGTCTTGCGACCGACGAGTGCGTGTTAAGGTCAGAGATTCTGTTCCTGTTGCAGATGTGAGCAAAAGAGGATGTTCTGAGGAAATTCAGAGCTCACAACTTCTACTCTGGATACTCACTTGTACTAAAGGCCTCGTCCTGGGAACTCAAGCGTGACAAACTTCACACGTGACATTAAACATCCCGTCCCAGCATCCCGTCCCAACATCCCATGGCTTCCTTGTGCTTTGCCAAGGCAGTGGCCACCCTCGTACTGTGCTCTAACTTGGTTCTTGTTTCTGCGGCAGAGGTTTGCGCAGCAGGAGCTGAGTACATCCCTGAGCGTTGCTAGCGTGCAGGGCAGGTGGTCGCTGTGGAAGGCAGGGTTTCCAACAGCATTGGGCTGAAACCCAGGTCCCACTTTCCACTGAGCGGGCGCTCCTTCCCGATCTCTTCCAGCGGGAAGAGCATGCGAAGAGGTTACTCCTGCAGAGCTGCACGTACACGCTTCCCTCCCACCCTTCTTTGTTGTCCTGGTAACTCAGTCTTAGGAAGTGGAAGAAAGACACAGCAAGGCAAACGGCACCTTCTTCCCTCTAACGGGAACAGTGAAAGATTTGGACATACTGGAAGGGAGGGAGAAGGACACTCCGTGACCTTCCTGCTTTGAGGTGGCTCCGTTAATTGCAGCAGCTCTACAGGCTAAGTTTGAGCTGGAGGAGTCCATCTCGTTGCAGGGTATAAATACCCAAACTCTTCCTTAGCTTCAGCCCAGGACTGAAGCCTGCAAAGATTTGCTGCTTCGAATGCGTTAGCCCTAAAAAAAGAAGGCAAGCAGGGAATAAACACCTCCTTCTAACTAGTCAAGTGCTGTCATTAGGTGAAACAATAAGACTGTGTCTGAAATTTTCTGACTGCTTTTCAGTGCTAGAATTTCACCCAAGTCATAAGAACATCTGTGAGCCCAGCTCTGCTGAGACAGAGGATTGGGCAGAGGACGTGGGCACCTCTTTGGAGCTGAACTGTCCTTGGGGGTGGTTCTTTGGTGGTTTGGACTGAGGAACGGTGCAGATGACCTGACTGTGCTTCATTTATGCTGCGGCTACAAGCTCTGAGCTGCCTGTGTGACCCAAGATCTGGACCAGTGAGTGAGGACCGGTGAGGCAGTGGCAAGAGGGTTGAGGTGGAAAGCGGAAGGCAAAGAAGTTCAGGCCTGGTGATCAGGTAGAGTCTAGTTTAGAAGATACGGGCAAAAGATGACATGATAGAGAGCAGGCCTGCAGAAAAGGACTTGGGAGTACTGGTGGGTGAAAAGCTGGACATGAGCCAACAGTGTGCGCTTGTGTAGCCCAGAAGGCCAATCGCATCCTGGGCTGCATCAAAAGAAGCGTGGCCAGCAGATCCAGAGAGGGGATTTTGCCCTTCTACTCTGCTCTGGTGAGACCCCACCTGGAGTACTGTGTCCAGCTCTGGAGCCCTCACCACAAGAAGGACATGGACCTGTTGGAGCAGGGCCAGAGGAGGCCACGGAGATGCTGGGAGGGCTGGAGCCCCTCTGCTGCGAGGACAGGCTGAGAGAGTTGGGGGGGTTCAGCCTGGAGAAGAGAAGGCTCCGGGGAGACCTTCGACCTGAAGGGGGCCTACAGGAAAGCTGGGGAGGGGCTGTTGGCAAGGGCATGTAGCGACAGGACGAGGGGCAATGGTTTTAAACTAGAGCAGGGTGGGTTCAGATGAGACATGAGGAAGAAGTTCTTTCCAATGAGGGTGGTGATCCCCTGGCTCAGGTTGCCCAGAGAGGTGGTGGAGGCCCCATCCCTGGAGACATTCAAGGCCAGGCTGGATGAGGCTCTGAGCAACCTGATCTAGTTGAAGATGTCCCTGCTGACTGCAGGGGGGTTGGACTAGATGGCCTTTAGAGGTCCCTTCCAACCCAACACATTCTAGGATTGTATGGTCATGAGTAACGAGAAAAATCAGGTAAAAAGCTCCTGGCCTAGCTTGTTAGTCTTTGCTTTTACTGTTGACACCACTGTGCATGTAGCAACAGCAGCTCGATAGCTGAGCATCATTTACTGCTGAAGAAGCACAAGACTTTCATTCAGCAGCAGCATTTTATTGCTAATGTGACCACAAAACTTCTGGCAAGGGGATGAATTTTGTGAACTAAGAATGGTATCTGCAAGATACATCAATAGCTGGATTAAACCTGACTGTCCGGAAGGATCCTAGAGCACGCAGCATGCCGTTGCCATCGTGGGCAGAACTGAAGCCCTTTCTGCAGTTGGAGGTGTTTGTGGCCTTCACCGATCTGTTTGTACTTGGATGGAGGTCTTGAAGGCAAATGAAAAGTCATCACCCCCTTGGCTCCCCATCCATGTGCTCCCAAAGCACACGTTGGCTTCTCTCCTGGTTTCCTTGCTGGGTCATGTCAAAAGTGGAAGCCCCAGCCCAGCACTGACCAGTGCAGGCACTAGTGAACGGTCACGTCTGCATTCAGAGTGACCCAGTGTCCCAGGTGTGGGGGTCTCTGACACCCCTGTGTCCCTGTGTGGGGCCGGGACCTACAGCCGGGTGTCACCCTGGGTGCCAGTGCCGTGCTTCCTTCCCTTTCCAGACTGCAGCCTGCTGTTGCGCCGAGGTGTCCGGGGATTTCTGCGCTCCCCGCAGCAGAGTGTTCCCCGAACAGATGGGCACAGGCAGCAGCGGCGCCGTGCTGGCCATGGCGGGGACATGCCGTCTCTGAGAATCCACTGCCTCCACCCAACTGTGCCTCAGCTGCAGGCCCTTCTGCAGCCTTTCTCTTCAGTGCTGCAGAAACGCTGCAATTACCACTTCAACAGCCTGGATTTTCCTTTCTTTTCCTACCTTTTCTCCCTCATTTGTCCTATATTTTTTCCTGTTCTTTTTCCTTTCCCTTTCTTTTTCCTTTCATTTCTTTTCTTTCATTTTTTTCCTTTCCCCCTTCACTTTCACCTTACCCCTCTTTCTTGATTTACTTTTTCTCTGTCCCTTCCCTCTTCCCTTCCCCCTTCCTTTTTCCCTTTCCCTACCCTTTCTTCCTCCCCATCCCTTTTCCCTTCCCTGTCCTTTTTCCTTTCCTCTTTTTTCCTTTCCCCATCCTTTCCCCTTCCCCCTTTCCTTTTTTCCTTTCCCCCTTCCCTTCCCTTTCATCTTACCCCTCTTTTCTGGTTCACTTTTTCTCCTTCCCTTCCCTCTTCCCTTTCCCCATTCTTTCTCCTTCCGCCTTTTTATTTTCCTTCCGCCTTTTTATTTTCCTTCCGCCTTTTTATTTTCCTTCCCCCTTTTATTTTCCTTCCCCCTTTTATTTTCCTTCCCCCTTTTTATTTTCCTTCCCCCTTCCTTTTTTCATTTCCCCTTTCCTTTTATCCCCTTTCCCCGTCCCTTGCCTTTCATCTTACCCCTCTTTCCTGATTCACTTTTTCTCCTTCCTTTCCCCTAACCCCCTTTTTTCCTTCCCCCCTTTTTTCCTTCCCCCCTTTTTTCCTTCCCCCCTTTTTTCCTTCCCCCCTTTTTTTTCTTCCCCCCTTTTTTCCCTACCCCCTTTTTTCTTCCCTCTTCCTTTTTTTCCTTCCCCCTTTCCTTTTTTCCTTTTCCCTTTTTCCTTCCCCCTTGCCCTTTTTCCTTCCCGCTTCCCCTTACCCCTCTTTCCTCCTTCACTTTCTCCCTTCCCCCCCCCTTTCCCCATTCTCCATCCCTCTCCCCCCGGGGGCCCTCCCCGCTCCTCCCATCCCTCAGCGGCCGGCGGGGCGGAGCGGGGGCGGCGGCGGCGGCGGCGGCGCCGCCTGTCACTTCCCCTTCCCTTTCCCCTTCCCTTCCCCTTCCCCGCTCCGCGATTCGGCTCCGGGTCAGAGCCGCAAGCGGCCGCCCCGCACCACCGCCATGCCCCGGGGCTGCGCTCCCTCCCGCTCGCCACCGTGAGTACCCACCGGCACCCCGCGACACGCACACCGCGACCCCAGCTGCCCGGCGACACCCCCCGAGGACCGGCTGGGGACACCGGCGGGGTGTTACCCTCCCCGCGCCGGGTGCGGGGGGCTGGATGCTGCCCTCGTTTTGCGGCTCTGTGCGTGTGTGTATTTGGGTGTGAAAGCCCCACCGTGGGGTGGGGGGTGTCCTTCCCCTGTCTCTGTCCCCAGGGCAAAGCTCTCCGTGCTCCCGCAGCCCGGTTTTCACCGGGAAACGCCGGCACCCGTGGGATCGCGCGGCTCCAGCCCCTCACGCTCGGGTTTGGGGGAAAAGAGTCGCGATCGCCCCCGTTTCTGGGCTCGGAGGTTCGCCGGGGGTTTTGTCTAACCGCGTTTTGTGCCGATGAAACATCTCAGGCTTGAAAACACAACGCGGCTTCCCCTAACTTTTCTCCACCTCCCATCCCGGCGCTGGGAATTTGGGTGCTGGGTGACTTGCTAGATGCCCCCCCCGCCACACACAAAGGTTTTGATTTCGGCGTCCTTCCCGAAAAGCCGGCTGCTTCGTCTGGTCTCTGCCCCGGAGAGCACCGGCCTCTCCTCACCTTCTGGCTGTCTCTGGAGGAGGATCCGCGGTGCAGCAGTGCAGGTTTTCTCTCTCCTGGTGCGATGCCCGGCGGAGCAGCCGGAATCCTTCCCCACGGAGAGCCGCCGTCTCTGCTTCTCGAAGGAGGAAAAGCATTTTAATGGAGACCCTCTGATGACAGCCTTGGGTTTTACTTGCGTCTTCCATGAGCTAAGAGTGAAAAAGCCTTCCCCCCCCTCTATTTTTCGTCTAGCCTTGCATCTTGTCTTTTAGTTAAGAATGGAATTCTGGATGGATTGCACTGGGAAAAGTAATTTTTAGCTTGTAAATGAGGACTTTTCTTTATGACGAGTTTATTCTGGAACAAGCTGCGGAGTACATTTACGTTACAGTAGCTGATCCAAAAGAATTTTCCACGTAGCCGTTGCTCCACAGTAGCAATTCCAGGCAATTTTGCCATGAAGAAAAGCCCTGAAAGGTTATTGCTTGCTTTCGTGATAGTTTTTTGGGGTTTTTTTTGCATCTCCCTCCTGCCACCCATTCCTCTGGGCTTCCTCAGTCTGATAACTCCGAGCTTACAGCATTATTCTGGGCATTGAAGGGTCAGGGATGTATTTTGCTGCTTTGGTCCTTTAAAAAAAGAAAAAAAGAAAAAAAAAAAAAAAGAGAGATGCCGTTCATTCAAGGCAGGACTTGTTTTTCTGGACTTGCTGAGGTGGAAGGAAAAGGGTATGGCTGAGAAAATGACACACCAGGGAGATGCACGCAGACGTCCCAGCCTCGCTGTTTACTTTCCCCTTCTGCGTGGCGGGAGGGTGAAGGCGGGTTGCTGCAGCCTCGCCTCCTCCAGTGGCTGCCAACGGGGTCAGCGCTCGCCCGGGCTCTCCCGTGCCGTCTCCCTTTCCACGGAGACGCTCACGTCGCTGCCGAGGGCTGGAGGCGACGCTCAGATAGCACCGGCTGCCGTCGCAGGGCAGGAAAACTAGTTCACGCACCAGTTGGCAGAAGGGATGGGGGCCGCGTGGTCCAGAGGAGCAAACCCAAAAGGGCGCGGGTGGTAGATCGGCGTGGGAACAGCCCCAGGTAGGTGGGGACGTCCCCAAAATGCGTAGATGGGATCGGAGCTGCGGAGCTACTGGTTTTAATACTTGCAATGACAGCAGGCTGGCTGTTCCCCCTCTCAGTGTGGATTAAATTTCTTTAGGGCAAAACCTTTCTCCCAGTATGGAGCGGCTGAGGCGAGTTTTTTAAAGATATTCTCAGCAAAGAGCAGCCTTTGTGCTGCCCCTTTTGGACTTGGTGGCTTGTGCTGATGTGTGGGGAGGGAGAGATGCCGCGAGCATCCCGGGCTGCGGAAGGGGCTGTCCCCCTTCCTATTTGCAAAATGCCAAGCGTACCCAAGGAGCGATACGCGGAAAGCAAGAAAGGGCCGTTTTAAAGGGCAGTTCTACCCTGAAGGTAATTAACGCTCGCGTACTTATTTAGCAGGATGCGCTCCAGTCCATCAGAAGTGTTTAAGTAGACAGTGTCTGCCAGGAGAGCCTTAAAATCATCTTTCCTGTTCTTTGGATTCGCGGATCTGTAGTCTCCATCTGCAAGACAACGTGTCTTTGAGGACTGGCAGATGGTGCCTCGGTGGTACCAATAACGGGGGCTTTTTTGTGTCGCTTGTCTTTGCTTCGTTAATGGTAGGATTTGTACAGCCTGCATGAAGCGGAGGGCGTTTCTCGCGTGTTAGAGGGGATCGCGGTGTTTTGGAAACTCAAATTGCCCCCTCATTGTGCTGGGGGCGATTTCGGAAGGGCTGGGCGTACAAGGTCCCGGTTACCAGTCAGAGAAAATAAGCCCTTGCTAACAATGTATATCTGTCCTTGCTGTTGAGGTTTAGGAGCTCGAAATTGTTTAGAATGGAGTCTTTGCACACGAAATAACCGGTTTTGGCTTCCTGTGAAAAAATGCAAATGCCGTATCGCAAGAGCAGAAAATTCTGTGTGTTTGTTTCTTCTGCTGCGGAAAATATGTGTGTGTGTGTGTGTGTTTTCAATAACAAAAATAGCAGCAAAATCTTTCCTTCCCTGGAGGCAAGCAGTAACCTTCGCTGTGATTTTGAGGAGTCCCTTCCCTGCCGACAGCACTGATTTCTCCCAAGTGCCGCCGGGTCCCCCTGCCCTTCCCACGCCGCCTGCCACCGGCGCCCCAGGAATTCCCTTGTTGTAAAGGAAAACGGGATTTGCCAGCCCTGAACAAACACCCTTTCCCTGCGGAGACAGGCAGGCCGCTCCGTCCTCCCTGTCTCCCACTCCCTGGGCTGCTCAGGTGGCTGGAGCGAGACCTTTTGCCCCCGACTCACCAAATTTGTCTTCCGCAGGTGTTTGATCCACATGATTTGTACACCGGAGAACGCTTCTCCAAGGTCCTGAGTACATTAACAGCTGTAAATAAAGCTACTGAAGGTAAGAAAAAAATGGGTTTTTTTTCATCTCGTATGTATGCTGGGGTGGGTTGGTTGGGTTTTTTTTGTAATTCTGAGTTTATGGTGATTTCAGGAGGCTCGGCAAACTGTGCTGCCGGCAGCGATGCCTGATGCCGGATGGCGGAATTGTCATTTCGTGCTTCTTTCTGCCAGCTCTGGGCTTAGACGTGGCGTTTCGGGAGTCGCCGTGCGCGCTTTGCGGCGCTCGATTGTCGCTTTTACGCGAAGGGACCTCTGCTCGGTTCTGACAGCGTTGAGGGAGCGTGAAGTAGGTCACCATAAAGCAGCCTCCATGTAAATGAGCCTTCACCTCCCCAAATGCAAATAGCGGATTTTAAGTAGTGCGTTTTAAAGCCGAAGAGGAAAAACAGATCCATCTGCATAATATCTTTACGGAATGTCAAAACAAACATCCTTGCCAGATGCTCGGTCAATTGTATTGATGTTTCGCTCCCTCCTCTCCCCGGGTCCCTGGAGCAGGCTCCCGGATTTGGGAATCCAGCTGATGGCTTCTCCTGCCTCCTGGGGTGCGGGAGCCGAAGCAAAGCAAATCAGCTCCTCTCCTTTCCATCCCAAAAGCGTAGCGGCTCCCTACGAGACTGCTTTAAACTGATATACAGTCACGCAGGGCTGTGGAAGAAGTGCAGCTGGGAGGGCGACGGCCGCGTGGTGCTCGGGAGGGTGAGAGGAGCAGGGTCTCAATCGGAGAGGCGAGGAGCAGGTCTGCGCAGAGCCAGAAGGGGCTTTTGGGATGGAAAAGTGTTTAACGGCCCCCCTGTCACACATGCAGATTTGCACAGAGAGTCCTGCGCACCCCACAGCATCCAGCATCAGGAGGAGAGTTTGGTTTCCCTGTTGCGGGTTGCGTTTTGGGCAATTAAAAGGAGAAAAATTCAAACCCCAAACCCACGATTTTCCTTTCATGGGGAGATTTTTCTGTCGACTTAATGCGTTTTGCCTAGGTTTGGGTTGCGGTGGTTTTCTCACTTGTTTCACTTCTCTTTCAACCGAGTTTTTGCTTTTGAGTTCTCTTCTGCCAGTAGAGAAGCTGCTCGGGTGCTTGACGAAACAACCTCTTTGCTGGGGCTGGACCCTCTCCTCCCTTTTTCCTCTTTTTTGGTTCTGCCCTGATGCAAAGTTTTATAAAATCATATATATAGATATATATAAAATATATATACACTATATTTATACATTATATAAACTATTGTATGAATTGTCGTGTATGTGTTATATAAACAGCAGCATATACATAATAATATAATAATATACGATGTATAGTGATATATATAATGTAGTATAATAATAATGGTACATATATGTGCACAAACACACATATATATGTGTGTGTACAGGCGTATGATGCTGATCTGAAGAAATACAGGTTCTTAGGCTGTCTTTGTGCCAGCAGCTCTCTCCCTACAAGCCAGCGATGGTAATTCGGGCTCGGCACATCTCCTTACAGCCTCCTACCTCCCGGTGCCATGGCGGCACCCAGTGACCCCGCATAGAAAGCTGCCACGGTTCAATACGATGGGGGGGTACAAAATGCAGGTTACCTAGAGCATCCTTTGCAAAATGCTGCCGTTACAGTTGACGTTACCTTCGTTATTCCGAAAGCAAAAGGAACGAGAAGCTTCCCTGCCTCTGCACTTGCCCGTTCCTGGACCGGAGGGGTGTGATGGGGTGTGTGTCAGCGGGGCGGCGAGGCCGCGGTGCCGTCTTCACAACGGTCCCCTTCTTCACAGCCCCAGCTCGATTCTTGCAGCCGCCCATGTCCCTGCGTGGTCCCTGGGGGAGGCTCGGGACGGGGCTTTGCTGGGGAATAGTTTCTATCAGACGTTACTGATGGGGCTATAGGGAAGCCGGGATCCACTTGGTTTCATGGCAAACATCTGTTCGAACATATGCTTTCTTGGTTTAAACGTTAAAAAGCGCAACGCCTGCGACATAATTAGCTGCTCAGGCAGAGAGAACCCTTGGGAAAAGCACAGGGTAAAATAAATATATGTCTGAAATGTTTGCTTTTTGGTGGCTTGGCCATGTTCCTGAGACGCAAGAGCCTGTGTCCTCCAAACCGCCGCTGCAGATGGTCCGGTTTGTCCGTCTCGCCAGAGGCCAAGGGCTGGCTGGAGCATTGGGACAAGCCTGGGACCGGCTACTGCAGTTCCTGCCGTGGCCAGGGCTCCGGCACGCCACCGCATCCCGACGCCCGCAGAGCTGCTGCATCCCGCCAGCCTTGCCGGAGTCAGAGGGAAGTAGGTGACAGCTAAGGAAACGCCGTGGGAATGTGTTTCTGAGCATCCATTTGAAGTCCAAATCCTCGCGTCTCTGTGGATCTTGTTATGCAAATAGCCAGCGGCATCGTTCGTAGCGGATAAACTCAGGGTTCAGCAGCCGTCCGTCAAATAACAGCAATACGGAGCGTGGTGCTTTTATCTGAAAGAGAGGGCAGGGGAGGAAAACCAGCTGTGCTGGCTCAGACGGGGCTCGGCTGCCAAAAATAGTGTAGGAATGTGAGCAGAAAACACAGTTATTTTAACCATAGTTTAAGCAACATATGGCGGCGGCGTTCCGTGCTGGACCAGGCATAAAATAGGACGCTGTCATGATGCAACATAAATGATACGCTTGCCTGCCAAACTGTCAAAGTCAGTTTTACATTTGTTTCTAGGTTGCTGCAGATATTTATAAAAGCTTTGGAAGATCGGGAGGGGCAGGGAGAAGCATAAAATCTACAGTAACCGAGTCATTTCCGTGGGACTGTTGCCGATGGCTTGAATCAGCGGAGAAGTCTGGGCTCGCGGTTTACGCCCTCCCTTTTTAGAAGGAATCAGGGGAAGAACATCTCGCGCTGGCAGTCGGCCACCCCTCCTGGCCCGGGAGTCGCCGGGAGCAGGCGAAACCGCTCCTGCTCAAATATCGGGATGCTGCAGAACCAAAAAAAAAAAAAGGAAAAAGACAACAACAAAACCCCCACAAAACCCCACCCCAGTCTGTGTTTGCAAAGTGGGTTTTCCACGCAGGGGGGGGAGCTGGGAATTCACCGTGCGGTCGTCAGGCAGTGAGTGGCGTGGCGAGCAGGGCGAGGGAGGAAACGGACTCCCTGGCGGCACAGGAGATGTAATGTGAACGTCGTCCGTCGCTGGAGCGTGGAGCAGTGCGTGGGGACGGCGTGGTTGGGAGGTTTGGAAGGCAGCGGCGCCTGGAAGTCGTAGTCATGGACCTGGTCCCCATTGTGCCAGGCGTTGGAGGGAAGGCAAAGCAAATCTATGCTCTGAGAGCTCACAGTCTGTGTTGCTCCAGGTCCAGTCTAAGGATGAGGTGTTTTCCTATTCAAACAAAAGTCCTCTGGGGAGAATAAAAGCCCAGCTGAGTTCCTGTAACTCCCACCAGACTTCCCCTTTGGAATGATTTTTCCATGTTGACATTCAGACTGGAGGAGAATTGGGGAACGGCAGGCTTAGACATCGTGTTTCCCGATTCCTGCGCACGCTTGGTGGCTTCCTCGCCCTCTTGCAGCGTTTTCAAAGAAGAACCAGAGACATTGAGCAGGGGACTTGCACACCCAGTGCGGTGATGCCTGCGGATCCCTCTTCCCTGTCCTCCTTTTGGGGTCCATGGACATGCTGGGTCCACACCGCAGGTGGGAAACAGCAGCTCTGGAATACAGAAACGTTCTTAAAACTAAAAAGAAACTACGAGGCAAGTTGTAAAAGTATTTCACAGTTTACGGAAATGATGGCATCTGCTGTTGCTTCATTTGAGCAGCATGGCACTTAGAAAGGAGGTGATATGAGTCGGTTGGTATGAAGTACAACAGCAGAGAAGTACTGGGAATTACTGGGTGGCTTCAATCCCATGTTTTTACAGCATCCAAGCAGGATTCTGGGGCTGAGCGCTGCCGGGTCCTGCAGGAGCTGGGACTGCTCTTGGTGACAAGGCCACTGACTCAACCTCAACACAGGGCAGTTGTGACCAGGAAACTTTTTGCCCTCTGGCAAGTTTGTTGGTATTAATAGAGAAAGAAATCACTAATTGTGAAAAATAGGTGTGTGTCAGAGCAGCAGCGTTATTTCCAGCGTGGGGCAGGTGGTGGCAGGAACAAGCCCAGAGACTAGTTTGCAAAGTGAGGAGCTTTGAAGGTGCGAAGGAGGCAACTCCAAGAGCTGCTGGGACCATCTGAGCCTTTCCGTGGGCTGTCCATCTCCTGGGGGTGACACTCCTGTCCTTCCTCGGCGCCGTCTGAATCCCTCTCTCACATGGTTAGTGGCAGCGGTCCACGAGCAGTCATCAAAATTGTGCCCAGCCTCTTCCAGCTGTATAATGAACCCAGAAGGACTTATCTAAATAGAGAAGCGATTGTGTTGACCAGCTGTTTGGCATTCTTCCCCGCTCGGCGGGGGAGCCCACGCTGCAGCTGCGGAGGTGACCTAAGTACACTTGCTTGCGAGCTAGACTTTGAAACACCTTCAACAGTGCTTACTCGGATCCCAGAAACATTCCCAGTTGAGCAGCGGTGGGTTGAGTATTGTTCTGGTTTTCAGTTTTAAGGAGGATTTCAAAAAAATGCTGTGATCGGATGCGTGGCTGCAGAGCTGGCATAACCTGGGGGTGCCTCGGGATCACAGAATCCCAGACTGGTAGGGTTGGAAGGGACCTCTGGAGATGATCCAGTCCAACCCCCTGCCAGAGCAGGGTCACCCACAGCAGGTGGCACAGGAACGCCTCCAGGCGGGTTTGGAATGTCTCCAGAGACGGAGACTCCACCACCTCTCTGGGCAGCCTGTGCCAGGGCTCTGCCACCCTCACAGGAAAGAAGTTCCTCCTCATGTTGAGGTGGAACTTCCCATGGTCAAGTTTGTGCCCGTTACCTCTTGTCCTGTCGCTGGGCACCACTGAAAAGAGCCTGGCCCCATCCTCCTGACACCCACCCTTTCAGTATTTATAAGCGTTGATAAGATCCCCCCTCAGTCGTCTTTTTTCCAGACCGAAGAGACCCATGTAGTTCAACTTCTTCCACCATGGAAGGGTTGACCCAGCCCAACAAACCCGTCCTCACTGTTGACTCAGAGTACCCACGCTGGAGATGCAGTGCGCTTGCTGCCTTGCTCTGATAGATGCTCTTTCACCTGCTGTGCCCTGTTCTTGCGTTCTTTACAGGCTTTACTCTTTGCTTTGCCATGGTGCAGAGGGAGTGTGGACAGTTGGGTAAAACTCAGGTGTCGTTTTTGCTTCACCAGATCAGCCGTCGAAAGGGCCATGTTCGCATCTGTCGTCTCTTAGCTCTGCGGCTGGAGGTCCCCACACCGACTCCAACGGCACAGCTTCACAGTCAGCGAGGGTGTTAAGGAGGCAGTCCAAGCCCGTGGTATCCTTCATTTAACATCTCATCAAGGGTTTGGTGGCTGCGGGGGTGGAGGGGGGTGTGTGGTACCTCTGGGTCGAGCACGCTGGAGGGCTTTTTTCTCCCCTGATCTCCATCATGGCTTTGCTGCCCTGGCTGGAGAGAGTCTCGTGGCTTCTCCAAAACTCCTCCGTGAAATGAGACCAGCCATTCTGATCCATCCTCCGTTGCACTGGGAAACTAAATTAATGCTTGGGAGGGACCTTGTGGTCCTCTGGCAGAAGTGCTTACACAAAAACAAGGCGTTATTTGCTGTTATAAAGAGCTATACTGAAAAAAACAGCTGTCACAACAAAGAAGAACAATAGCTTTTCCCAGTGGCTTCTGCTTTTTTGGAGTATTTACTGATGTTTTTCCATGTTTCTTTCCTTAGGAGATGACCGAGAATGGCAGTCATCAGCTGGTGGTAAAGGCCAGGTTCAATTTTAAGCAGACCAATGAGGATGAACTCTCCGTTAACAAAGGAGACATTATTTATGTCACTCGGGTTGAAGAAGGAGGCTGGTGGGAAGGGACCTTGAATGGAAAAACCGGCTGGTTCCCAAGCAACTACGTCAGAGAAATCAAATCCACCGGTAAGCAAATTGCTTTCAAGGGCTGATTGAATGACAGGGGTATAATGCAGTGTGGATCCTCGTGCCTTTGGGAAATTGCTGCTATTTATGAAGGGCCGTTTGCGTCCTTAAAGCAGCAGGGCTAATGGAAAGACGAACGAGGCCAGGCGGGTAAAGCCTAGTCTTTCGCATGAGTTGTTTGAGAGCTTCTTCCTCCTCTTCCCCAGCGCGTCGTGCCTTTCTCTTGCTCCGGGAGCGGGGACGTTGCCGGAGGATGCGTGAGACCCCTTTGTTGTGGGGAGCTGCCGGGTCATTCCAGTGTCTGAGCACGGAATTAGCTTTTTGTTAGAGACCTCGGTCAGGCCACGTGTTTGCCTTTGGTCCTGCCGTTCCTGGCAGTGGTGGAATGGACGCTCACGGTCGCAGTGAGGAAACCGACAACTCTGTGGCCACAGGGGACGGTCCCCTGGTTTTGTCCGCAGCGATGGCTGGTTTCACATTTCCCCCCAGACGTTTCTTCTGCTGTGGTATTGAGAAAGGAAGAGGGAGGGGACGATCCATCTGACGATATCTGCCTTTATTGAGCTTTGTCTTGAGTGTCCTTAACGTTTTCTGGGATGTGATTTTAACCAGATGCGGGGTGGTGATGACATGAAGCGTGTCCTTGGCCAACTGCCCTGTAGCGTTACATAGCCGTTCAAGCAGGTTGCCCCGTTGTGCTTCCGAGGCCATCCTGTGACAGTAAACTTGTTTTGTTTTGTTTTGTTTTTTACAAAATCTAACTTTAATTCCTTAACGTGCCTTGAGGGCTTACCCCAGACAGAGACCTGGTGTGCGCTCGCTGCTGGTTTTATGGCTCGGGATCAGCCCTGGCCTCAAACACTGGGGGTCTGCAAAATGTCCAACCCCCGTTGGACATCCTTGCTCCCACGCTCGCAAGCAAAAAAGCAAAGAATAAAATTAATGAGCGAGTGCTCAGAGTTAGGCCAGTTTTTATTTCATTCTAAATGAAAAAAAAAAAAATCATTGTTAGGATAGCTCCTCTCCCACTGTTTCCCCCGGGGAAATGGTGTCTGAGCTGGAGCAGGGCGTTGGAGCAGAGACTGAAGGCTTGTCTGGCGCAACCTGGGAATCGCTAATTAAGTCAGCGAGTGGAGGAGAGAAATGCTTTAAAAAAAGGGAGGGCAAACTTCAGTCCTGCAGGGAAAATCAGATGGGGGTCGCATGAAATAACGGCACCGCATCGAAGCGAAGGACAAGCCTCCTGTTGATGCTGATGTAGGAGCCCATCCGATGTTCTTTTTATCTGCCGAGCTTTTCCCTCCAGCACCCGTTTCGTATGGGAGGAGGGTTCGTTCCCTTGTTCTCCGCTTGCTCAGGATGGGTGGTTGTGTTGCAAACGATGGATGCGGGGACCATCAGCGAACCCTCTCCTGCCCCGCGACAGCTGCCTGGGGGCTGTAGTCCAGGGAAAACCCTCGCTCCAAGCCAGCAGGAGCTGCTTTCCTTGCCTCCGAAGTGTGAGCTACCTGTTTTTCAGCAGTGTCTGTACCTCCGCTGTGTCCGAAGCTGCCCTTTGGGTGGAAATAACTAGCTGTGTGGAGCAAAGCTTTGAATGAGGCACGGAGCTCCCGGCTGGAAGTGACAGGAAGCTCTCCGAGGGCAATAATTAGACAATACGTCAAGCTGCGGTTTCCAGGGGCTAAATTTATCAAATCTCGAGCTTCTCCCCTGCTATCGGTGCGAAAGTAATTGCCTTCTGTGAGCGATTGCAGGGAGAAAGGAGAGCGAGTGGCTGCTCTGCATGGCACAGGGGTGTTGCCGACCTGTTCCACTCCGGAGGGATAACGGTGCCATGCCCAGAGAGCTGGCATTGCCGTGGGGCAGGGAAGGGACTTCCCTAGGGCAGGAAAAACGGCGCAGGGACTTGTGGCTGTGCCTGTGTGTACCACGCTGGAGGCATCCGCAGGGGTTTAGGAGACGCAGGAGGAGATGGGAATTGACCCCCAGGTTTGCGTGAGCTTTCTATTCGTTTGGAGAAGGGTTTTGCATCACAAATGACTGCGGGGGTCGGGGTTCGGCATGACGAGTGGCCTTGGCTTCCAGTGCCTCGCGAATCACCTGGAGCAAAACGCTCTATCCGGCATTTCCGATGAGACACCCAGTTTTACAACCCAAGTTTTGTGGGCCGGGAGAAGGCACGCCGTCGCTCCCAACGGTGCCAGACGCTGGGCTGCTGCCAGGGATTTCAGAGGGAACCTGTGAGTTAGTTGGCAGGGGCTGCGCGGTGCCTTCCCTCCCCTGCGTGCCTTCCCTTCCCTCCCGGCGTCTCTGAAGCCGGCAAACAAACCCCGCAGCTGCAGTTTTGTGTTCGCAGGGGTGAAGCTGCGTTTGCTGGACATGACGCAGTAGTGACTTTTCCCACTGGAAAGCCATGTGCTGGAATTTATTGATGGTTTTTGTTGTTTTTTTTTTTTTGTACAGATAAACCACTCTCTCCCAAAGCATTAAAAGGACTTGAAAGCACTCAGCTGACAAAGAATTATTACCCTGTGGTAAGTTTTAAAGCGCTGATCATACATTTTAATAAGTAGCATATTATTAATCTTCCAAACTGACTCCTTCCCTTAGAAATCATTGAAGCAGTTTATAACAATTGGGGATGCGACTCTGTGTTTAAACGCAGCTGTTGCCGTTTCCTTCTTGATTCAGGGCTGTCGAGGCAATAATAAACCACAAATGGAAACTTGCTGCAAGGTGTCAAAGGGAGAGAGTCAAAGTAAGCGATGGAGATAAACGTAGCAGAGGTGGCGGCGTTGGGATCAGTGCTGGGGAATAAGGCACGATGTCTCTGGTCCGGTCCTTGCCATCGGCTGCAGGCTGTCTCCCGTTGATAAAGATGGGGAAATAAGGTCACGGCGTGAAGCAAGCCAAATTTAGGGCTGTCATCCGAGATCCCTTTCTTGAGTTTGGCTGGAGATGTGACAGCCCTGTGCCTCTGCCCTCGGCGAAGGGGCAGCGGCTGCAGCTCACAGCCTGGTGCGTTGGTGTGGCTTTGGGGCAGGTCAGCCTGCCAGGCTCTGAGCTGCGGGTGGAGAAGCATCACCTCCTCCGCCGTCCGGCTGCTGGAGCGGTGATGTCTGGCAAAGCGGGGCTGGCCCCTTCCTGCCGTGTCCAGGCTCGAGCGAGCCCTGTGATGCGGGAGAGTTAAAACGCCCGCATGTGAACGGCCCTGCCTCTCGGCGCCGGGGGCGAAACCTGCACATCAGCACATCTATATTTCAAGCAAAGCAAAGCAGAAACAGTATGTCCAGAGAGCTGGAAAACCACCTCCACTGTCTCCAAAGCTCTTCT
Source organism: Chroicocephalus ridibundus (assembly GCF_963924245.1). Classification (NCBI taxonomy): domain Eukaryota; kingdom Metazoa; phylum Chordata; class Aves; order Charadriiformes; family Laridae; genus Chroicocephalus; species Chroicocephalus ridibundus. The sequence goes on from NC_086292.1 coordinate 21,267,871, forward strand.
ACATGGAGAAACCGTAGCGCTGACGGGGAGCGTGCAGGCGGTGGGTTTGCCTACCCAGCTGCCAGAGACAAACTGGCTGCTGAGATGGATTAGCAGGACCAAACCCAACCCGGCACGTCCTGGAAGTGGCGAGTGAGCTGTGCCCTGGCTCGAGCTGCGGCAGGAGCCCTCCTTGGTCCGGCCACCCTTGCGTTGAAGTTGTCGCCTGCCTGGGTGCGAGCGGTGCTGCCGGGCTGCATGCTCAGATGGTGTGTTTGCCTACCTTGCATGCAGGGTCAGGCACGAGCCTCTCAGAGGCCAGACACTCAACTCCAGTCCGAGCTGACGTTGTCCTCATGCTTTGCCAGAGAAGAAGGAACAGCCCTTAACACCCGCTTTCCAGGCCTCCCGCAGTTTGCAAAGTAAAACCCTGAAATTGCACCCCCCAGGGCTTTCCTCAGCATTCTGGGTTCTGCATGAAGGAATGTAATTTGTGGACTTAAAATACACTTCCATGCTTTTCCACACTTGGAAGCTGATGTCATGTTCCTTTGACTAGTCGCTAGTGCTAAGATCTACTCAGTGCTCTGTCTCTCACCCTAGGTGTTGCAAAATATTCTGGAAACAGAACGAGATTATGCGAAGGAACTACAGTCACTTCTGGGAACTTACTTAAGACCCCTCCAGTCTTATGATAAGTAAGATATAAGGGCGTCTGAGGTGGAGACAACCCTGTAAAATCGACCATAGTTCGTTACTTTCCTGCTTTTGAATGTTTAGGGACTGTTGCTGCTCTTCTTGTAGAGCCTCTGTGAACCAGAAAAAAAAAACCCACGTTGTACGGGTTTCTGCTCTTTCCTCTTCCCCAGTGGTTGTGCAGGCGTTGGGCTGTGTTAGAGCTGGGCGTTTCCATCTGCTGGCCGGTACAACCCATCTGCGAGCTGGTGTGCGGCTCTCCCGGCATGCATGTTTCCCGGTGCTGTGCCTTGCATGGCTTCTTCCCTTGTAATTTGCCTTGTTGTGACTTCTCAGCCCCGAGCGGCGTCTCCTCCTCACCTCTTCATTTCGCACGCGGCGCCACGTATTCTCTGCGCTTGGATTGCCTCTCGCTACATCCAGGCTGCTGCTGAGCCAGGAGCGACTCCCCTGTCTCCCCGGCTGCGCAGCCACCGGCTTAAAGTACCTCTGTGCTTGGGAAGAGCGATGCCGGGGCAACCGGGGGGCTTTGGCAGGGCTTACCTGTGGAAATAAGCTGATGTATTTGCCATCCGTGCCAGGGAGTGATGCACAGGCAGCACACGCCATCCTGTCCCTTGCCCAGGCAGCGACGGCATCGCGCCGGTGCCTCTTGGCATATTTCCGGCGATAGTTTCACCCGGTGTAAAAGACCCGGCGCAGTTGGCTTCACCTCCCGCTTATTGCTTTGCCTTTACAGTCGTCTCTTCTGAATGCCGCCGGCTCGGCGACCCTGTCCTTGCAGCTGCGTTTGGGGCCAGGGTCATAGAATCATAGAATCAGAATGGTTCGGGTTGGAAGGACCTTAAAGACCATCTAGTTCCACCCCCCTGCCCTGGGTCCCTCTGGCTGAGGATGCTGCAGGAGGACCGGGCAGCCCTGGGGCACCACGGGCGGAGGGCAGATGTTTAGACATTGTCCGGAGAGATGTGGGAAAGTGATGTCTTAAGGCCTTTGTATTTAAATCTCTCCTTCCTTCCCCAAATCTTCACGTGGGATGTATTTAACTGTGGAAATTTCATGTGCTCGCAGCCTTGTAGGCGGCAAAGGGCTTAAATGAGGGCGGTGCGAGAGTGACTGGGAGGATGGCAGGAGCCAGGCACGTTAGCTTTGGCTAGGAAAAATCCAACCTCGCTCAAGGAACAAAGCAACCCCTTCCGGAGGGTGCTGCTCGGTGGGACCCTCCTCCCGCAGGGAAACCCACAGCATGGATCCCTGAAGACAAAGCTGCCTCTGTGTCTGTGCACACACCTCCCTCCCCACCCCTGGCTCACATCCCATCTGTCTGTGTCTATTAAACAGCTAAACATCTGAGAAGATTAGCGTGATTAAGTGATTAAAATCCAATTAAGATAATCCTTGACAGCAGACATCTTCTCGGGGAAGCTGTGGTCTGTAGCTCGCAGGTCATGAATTTTGTGTTTTCCCATGTGCGATGGGTGGTGTATCTGGGGAAAGAGAAATTCCTGGGCCTTTTTGGAAGGACTGCTTACAGATACTATGAGGGTACTGCTAAAAGCAGCATCTCTTTGATGATAATTGGTGATTTGACTCTTCTAGGCTCAGCGCCGTGGACATCGCGTCGTTGCTGGGAAACGTGGAAGAAATCTCTGCATTTCAGCAAACGCTGAACCAAGCCTTGGAAGAAGTTGCAAAGTAAGCTCGTGCCGTAGCACTGAGGGTGTTAAACCGTTAAACTGCAGCTAAAAATAATCGAGAGACCCATTCATTAATGTTCCTCCTGGCTGCTCTCTTCGACTTGTTAAATATAGAAGAAAATAACAGGATTGAAGAAAGGCAGCAGGTAGTGCTTTGTCGGGAGGGAAGGTAGAAGAAATTCTGACATTTCTACTGTTAAGGCATCTGCTGAATGGAAGCGTCACTAGACCTGACACGGAGGTGTCACTAGACCAAAGATGCAGACACGTGTAGGGTGGGAGATCTGGTGGGCGTGAAGACGGGGATTGCCAGGAAGCAAAGAGCAAATTATTAGAGGTGATGGTTTCCCTGGGGGAGGTCCTCGAGGAGGACACGTTCAGCCTTAGGCCACCCTCTCCTTTGGAAGGGCTGAAAAGAGGTGGGGAAGAGACTGAATATTGGAAATATATTCAGGCTGTGGCTTCCCTGTCTCTCTCCACCTCCTCTCTCATATTCGTGGGCAGCCCAGACGGTGGGACCACCCCTGCGTTGCACCCAGCGCTTCCCACAGCATCCCAGCTGTGGGTCTGCTGGTGGGACAGGACATGCTGGGCACACCCTGTCTGTCCCAAGCCGATAACGGGTTGTGATACTCACTGTCTGCACCGCAGAAACCCAGTCCCAGAACAGGACCTCCTTCCTCCTCCTCCTCCTCCTCCCCAAGCGGCAGGTGTGGGTGTTTTGCTTGGGTGACCTGGGAATGTCCCTGTGCAGCGGGTGGTTCCTGGGCACGTACCTGAGGGTACCGTAGCTGCAGGGTGCGGATCAGGAGGCTGAACATTGTGGCTGGTGTGTTGGCGTCCGTAGGCTCCCCGAGAACCAGCAGCGCGTGGGAGGCTGTTTCATGAACCTGATGCCCCAGTTCCGCTCCCTGTACCTGACGTACTGTGCTAACCACCCCTCCGCAGTCAACGTCCTCACGCAGCACAGGTGAGTGACAGAGGAGGAGGTCCAGACTGAAACCCCTCCTTCAAAAAGTTGCTTTGATTATTAATGCTTGGCTTGGCATGGCTTTTTGACCTGGACTTTTGACAACAGGGCAAGTGGGATAACGTGCACTTGGGCCACAACAACCCCATGCATCGCTACAGGCTTGGGGAAGTGTGGCTGGAGAGCTGCCTGGCAGAAAAGGACCTGGGGGTTCTAATTGACAAGCAGCTGAACATGAGCCAGCAGTGTGCCCAGGTGGCCAAGAAAGCCGATGGTATCCTGGCTTGTATTAGAAATAGTGTGACCAGCAGAAGTAGGGAGGTGACTGTCCCCCTGTACTCGGCACTGGTGAGGCCACACCTTGAGTATTGTGTCCAGTTCTGGGCACCTCAACATGAGAGATATCGAGGTGTTGGAGCGAGTGCAGAGGAGGGCAACGAAGCTGGTGAAGGGCCTGCAGAATAAATCTCATGAGGAGCGATTGAAGGAGCTGGGACTGTTTAGTTTGAAGAAGAGGAGGCTGAGGGGAGACCTCATCACTCTCTACAACTACTGGAAAGGACATTGTAGAGAGGTTGGTGCTGGTCTCTTCTCACAGGTAGTTAGCAATAGAACGAGAGGGAATGGCTTTAAGCTGCAGCAGGGTAGGTTTAGGCTGGACATTAGGAAAAAATTTTTCACAGAAAGAGTGGTCAGACACTGGAATAGGCTGCCCGGGGAGGTGGTGGAGTCACCATCCCTGAATGTGTTTAAGAGTAGTTTAGATGTGGTGTTGGGGGATATGGTGTCGGGGAGAACTTTGTAGAGTGGAGTTGATGGTTGGACTCGATGATCCCAAGGGTCTTTTCCAGCTTGAATGATTCTATCATTCTATGGGATCCTGCTGCTGGGAAAACTGCTGGGGCTTTGGGCTCTTCAATGTAGCCTCAGCTCCAGCATGGAGACAACTCGTGCTGCTTGTCTTCGGAGTGGTCTCACAGGTCCTGTCCCAGGTTGATGGTTGGACTGGATGATCTGAAAGCTCCCTTCCAACCTAGGCGATTCTATGATTCTATGACTCTCTTACCTTGGGTAAAACAGAGGTGACTTCAGCCCTTGCAGTAGCATCTCCTGTGACTGTTACTTGCTAAAGGACCCAGATGCCGTGTCAGGCCCACTGCCGCAGTGCTTGCACGCTGGCAGAAGGGACAATGTTCCCCTGTGGCACTACGGTGCGGGGCACCTTGTTGCAAAAGTAGGGTGGTCATCAAGTCACCCGGAATTACCCACTTTAACAGTTGAGCTGCTGTTCAAGCAAATGGTTGATTTGCAGGGTCGTTGGTGGATCGCAGTAATAACAGCTTCCTTCAACATGTCCCACTTGAGCAGACACTTGAATTTGTATAATGTCATGCTAAAGAGCCTGCCAAGCCAAAAGGCTACAGCTGTGTCATCCCTAATGCAGCTTAGCTGTCCTCCCTGCAGCGATGGGAAAGCAGGACCCCGGCCACACCGTTTAGGTCTTCCCATTCTGTACTGGGAACTCGCAATATATTTACTTACCTGCTGAAATCCAGCTTTAATTCAGCCTAATGAAAAGCTCGACTCCTGTAAATGACTCATTCATGTGCTTCCTCCGTCTGACCCCTTTTCTTAAATCAGTCAAACAACCAGCTTTGGCAGATGTGCTGACAGGCACGAGCCATGTTTTCCAGAGCGATGTATGAGCTTGCAACGGCGTCACGGCTCCCAGCAGGGTCCCTCCACCACGGCACAAGCCTCTGAAGCCCCCCTGGTGTCCACCAGACGCCTGTCCCTGCGCCACCTCGCCGTGCTGGGGCACCGGTGTACCCCAGAGGCTGTGCACACTGACACCCGCCACCGTGCAGCATCCTCCCTGGGGACCGGGGTCGAGCCTGGCTGGAGGCTGGCAGCTCCCTGCCCACGCTGCTGGCTTTGCGGTGGGGGGTGCTCAGAGGGGAAGCTGGACCGCCTTTAGAAAGGCACAGCTCGGAGCAGAGCCCCGGCCATCAGGAGAGCGTGGGAGGCAGCAAAACACAGCCCTCGGCGGTGGCGAGCCCTCCTCCTTCTTCTTGTTGTTGTTGTCTCTATTTATAGCGATGAGCTGGAGAAGTTCATGGAGAGCCAGGGTGCGGCCAACCCCGGCATTCTCATCTTAACCACGAGCCTCAGCAAACCCTTCCTGAGGCTGGATAAATACGTGACGCTGCTGCAGGAGCTGGAGCGGCACATGGAGGTAGGTGGGACGTGGGGCTGCCGGGCAGGCCGTCTGCCCCTCCATGCTGCCAGAGCTGCCCCCCAGCTCCCTGAGCTGCAAAAGGAACCTCTGCCCCTTGGTATTTGAGCACCACCTTGCTAAGAGCACTTTTATCACCCCTCCAAGGAGGTGTCCTACCTCTGTGGGACATTATCTACCTTTCAGGTTAAAAGTGGGGAAGCGGTGGAGTCGGGGATGCTGTGGGAAGGCGTTGCCTGCCCTTCACCCCAGCTCTTCCTCAAGTCAAAGCGCAGTTCAGGGTCAGGCTACAGCTGGTATTCATTTGCACAGCAGGCAGTAAATCAGTGTTTTTATCATCGTTTTATGAGATTCCTATCCCCGGCTGCTCGCTCCTGCAGCTCGCAGGCATGTCCCCACCCCAGGCAGGGGTGACATCCATGTGGCAGCAGACACAGGGGCGGAGGAGCCGGTGCCTGGGAGCAGGGAGAGCAGCAAAGGGGGACGCAGGCTTCCTCGGCGGGCGGCAGATCTGCTTTAGGACATTTCCCCCCCTACTCCAGGGACTCTAGAGCTCTCTGCCGCTGGAGCTCTGCTGCTCGCCCGCTGGCACGCTCCAGCCGCAGGGATGCAAACCTCAGGGGTGGTACCAGGAACTGAAGAAAACAGGAGCAACAGTCTATTTTTAACCGGGTTTGCTTTTTCCCCCCCTCTTCCAGTATTAATTACCAGTTAATTACTCAGCCCGCTTAGGCATGATCATCCAAATCTGCATCCCAGCCAGAGGATTAAAACCTCTGTGCTTGAGCTGGGGGTTTTTCTGCCTAGGAGAGGGTGTAAGAGACTGTACTACAGACACCGTGGTGTCCGGAGGGACACGACAGACCTGTCCTGTCCTGCTCTCGCCTGGCTGGGCTGGGCTGCAGGGACTGGGCTGGGCTGGGCCGGAGCTGCCGTGCCTGTAGAGAGACAGCGTAGGTCCCCCAGCAGGATGCTGTATGGGGGTCGGTGGTGGCTCTGGGGACACACACATTGCCTGTTTCTCTTAGCCGAGTGTGGGGGTTTTGTTGCATGAACCAGTAGGGTTGCGGCTTAAGCTGCGATGCCGTGGGAAGAGTATGGGTGCGCGCAATATAGCTGTGTGGAATATAGATGTATGCGGTGTGCAGGTATAGCATCGCATTCCCTGCGCTGCTGCAGGTCTCTCCAGGGCAGCCCTCCTCCCAGATTCAGATGTGAGCGATCCCAGGCAGCCTCTGGCAGCTCCATCCCAACCTAGACACCTTAGGATTTGCTTGGCATGAGGTCTGGATGGTGAAGGTCTTACGTAGGGCCTTAGATGCCCAGGAGAAGGTGCTGGGAGAGCGCTAGCATGCGGCTGCAGTTGGAGGTAAGGGGCAGCATCCTGCTTCCCCCTCCCTGGCCCAGGAGCTCTCTGCTCAGACCCGCTCCTCCGTTAAACCTGGAGGTGAAGCTCCCATTGATCCTCATGGAAGTGGCACCCTCCGTGGGGCAACGGCTGGAATACCTTGCGTGCCGATGGAAGTTGCCTTCCTGAAGGTGAAACCAGAAATCCACCCTGTGCCTCTGCCTGTTTTGGATCGATTTTCTTTGCGAGCCGAGGTTGTTGGAAGTAAAATCCTACCTGCTCCTGCTCTGGCCCACTTTAACACTCCTTAAATCGGCATCAATGGTTTTGCGTAGCTGCTTGAAACCACATCACCTTGAACTGGGTGGTGGGGAAGGTCCCTGGGGGGGCTTTGTCCCCCTCCTGCAGCCCTGGGTGCCGTGCTGGGGCAGCGGGTGCTGCTGCTGGTTCCCTGAGGGATTTTTCTCTCCCTTCACTAGGAGGCGCATGCAGATCACGAAGAGGTTCTGAAAGCCGTCACATCCTTCAAGTCCCTTGTGGTAGGTGGCGATTCTTAAAATAGAGCGCTCGCTCCATTTCAGGGCTGCGTTTCGCGAAGAGTGAGTCAAGCCTGACATTTGGCTCCTCATTAGCAAAAAAAAAAAAAAAAAAAAGGTCTTTTGGAATGGAAAAGATGGGTTATAAAGAATCTTAAATTTCAAGTTTCAAGCCTAGAGCTGCCCCTCTGGCTGCGTGTTTCAGCAATTCGTGCCGGCTCCGTGGTCCCGGGCAGCAGAGACGGAGCATCTCTGACTTTCTCCTCTGCTGCAGAAAGCCGCGTGTGGGTGGTGCTGGTGGTGGGGTCCCTTTCATCTCCTTTTGCCTCCATACCCTAGTCGTTTGCCACCTGAAACTAGACGGCCCCTTGCTCACGGAGATGAGCCGTGAAAGGTTAATGCGGGTGTCTGACTCAACAGGAAGGTTCCCTCCGAGCCCATTGAGCGACCCTTGGTTTGGTTGAGGTTTGCTCCACGGGCATCGGGAGGCTTTGACCGTAGCACAGATAATTTGTGGCTCCGGGTGCCGTGGCCGTTGGTGGGGAACAGAGCAAGTGGCAGCAAAGGGATGAATCAGGGATGATAAACCTATTTCTGTGAGCTGTGTCACCTAACACCCCTCAAAGTCCCGCTGCACCGAGATGAAAAAGAGGGGGAAAAGCCATCTGCGTGCACAAAGGTTTTACCTGGCAGAGCTTTTTTTGGTTATTAAAAAAGCGATAGTCTCTCTCGCTTTGTAGCCACTGAATACCTTTCACTACAACCACTCCAGATGTGGTCCAACTTCCTTCCTTAGTACAGCAGACGTGAGTTTTTGGTGCTTTGCAGTGCAGATAAAAGATGGGGAGGAGAAAGTTCATAGAAAACAGGAAAGGGCGATCATGTTACATTTACTTAGAAACTCAGCTCCCTTTCCATCTATTCTAGTAGATAATAGGGGAATAATTCGGTTAAATTACCCGGTGTCATTAATCTTTAGGAATGCTCGTAAGTGATGGACAGGTTTACTTGAAATGTGTGCTTGGGTGCTGAGTAGTTTAATGTAATTATGATACAACTCGAGAGGTTCAGTGTGGATTTGAGGTTAGACGGGCAGAGATGCCCCTCGCGACAGATGCGTGGTTCCATGGTAGGACCAGGGGGGGACCGCAGAGCCGCTGTGATTTGCCATAGTGCCTCTGCACACACTGGGGTGGATTGCTGTGGATTTTCTGTGGATTCGTATCCAGGGAACATGGGATTCAGACACTTGGGGAGCCATCAAAGCACACAACAGTTGCAAAACCAGAGGAAGCCCTGGAAGTTTGGTTCAAATTTGTGTGTTTTCAGACTAGACCCCATGCAGCCTCTCTCTTTGAAGATCTGGATAGTCAAAGTGTTTGCAGGACAGGAGGAAAATCTCTGTCAGAAACAGGGGTTTGGAAAAAAACCCAAGCAGCTGGTGAAAACTGAGCCCGGGTTTATCTTTGCAGCAGTTTTCCCTGTTGGTAGAAGGGTCAATTAAAGCAAGTCTTGTTTGGATCTGCAGGGCTGTCTTTGTCCAGTAGGTGTTGTCCTCTGCTTGGTGAAAGCTGCTGTAGGACTGGATGCTCCTTGGAGCTCTACCAGTCCCCAGCTGCCGAGCATCGGCGCAGTTTTTTAGTTATGGCACCTTCAAAAGCTTCTTTTTGTGCTCCTCTGCTGCACCGCTGAAATATCGCGCCACGTCCTGCTTTTGGGTTTGCAGATTTGGGTTAGAAGATATCCACCCATCTGATTCATGGGGGCTTTGCATTGCTGCAAGTATAACTCTCTCTGCTATTTGGCCCAAAACTCAACGGGCAAAATCTCTCTAAGCAGCAGCAAAATTAGAGACGTTTAACTCTGCATCTGTCTTGGTTTGGAAAATGTGACCCTATACTCCCCGAGGTAGGACTGGTTTGGAAAGAAAACCTTGCTCAGTGCAGTTTGTAATTTCTTTGACATTTTAATGTATTCATTACTTCATAAATTGCTAGGGTATGATTTTTTTTTCAAACAAACTTTGTGTAATAGAGCCAAAGCAGGCTTTCCTGACCCCTTGATGTGACCAGCCCTGAGCCCGTGGGGCTGTTGGGAGCATTGTGGGTGAAACCGTCTTCGTTGGGATGGTTTGGGTTTGCGCCTGCCCTTTGGCTAATGAAGCGCCCCGCTGTGATTCCCAGTCGCAATGCCAAGAGCTGAGGAAGAGGAAACAACTGGAACTGCAGATCCTTTCGGAATCCATCCAGCGCTGGGAAGGAGAGGACATAAAAACAATGGGAAACATCATCTACATGTCCCAGGTTATGGTACAGTGTGGGGGAAATGAGGTGAGTGCAGTGATCCTTCTCCTGGCTAAAGACATGTTGTCCAAATACCCCCTTGCTCATGGGGTCAGTGATGGAAGGTGGCACCTACTCTCGCTCCAGGCCAGCAAAGTCCTGACAAATGGGGCCTACTGGAAGGATGGGGAGGGACTTTTTACAAGGGCATGTAGTGATAGGATGAGGGGTGATGGCTTCAGGCTGGAAGAGGGGAGATTTAGGTGAGATATTAGGAAGAAATTCTTTGCTGTGAGGGTGGAGAGCCCCTGGCCCGGGTTGCCCAGAGAAGCTGTGGCTGCCCCATCCCTGGAGGGGTTCAAGGCCAGGCTGGACGGGGCTTGGAGCAACCTGGTCTGGTGGGAGGTGTCCCTGCCCAGGGCAGGGGGTGGCACTGGGTGGGCTTTAAGGTCCCTCCCAACCCAAACCAATCTATCATTCTATGAAATAATGCTGACAAATACTTTTACCTGGAGAGGAGCTGTGCAAAGGGATTGTGCACGTCTTTGGAGTCAGGCCCCCCAGGGGCTTAGCTTCAGCCCTTTGGTGACACATTTTTCAAGCAAAAGAAGTATCTCGGTGTCATATAGCACATTAATTTCCCTCTTTTCCCCCTGTGACTTACTCTGAGAAATGAGAGTGACCTGAAAGTGTGCATTAGCGTAACCATTCTGCCACATCCTGTGCACAGCGCGGTGGCTGCTGTGATGTCCCGCTCCAGAGCCGACTGCGCTTTGGAAATAACTGGAGGGATTCCTGTGCCACTGGTCCTAAAGCATCGCACCAGTGCTTGCTACAGACCTTCACCCAAGGTGTTAAAGCCATGGTTGGTGTTTGCTGTGTGGGAAAGTGCCTGCTGTAGCAACTTTTCCATGGGAAGGGAAGACAAAGGCCTGTAGAGTCTCATCCCCAATTCTTTGGGTGCTGAACTGCTGGGGAACATAAGGTCTTAGTCTTTGGAGGCACTCAAGTCTTTGGAAGAGGACGTCAGTCATATCGTCAGGATTAGCAGGATGCAGACAAAACACATGCAGGAAAAGCTTGTACAGAAATGAGCTGCTGAAAATGGAAAAAGCCAAAATAATTGGCTTGGGGGTGGTCTCTGGAAGGCTGCGACTCCAGCTGAAACAGGTTCAGTTTGCTGGAGGAAAGTACTTGTGATGCATTCCAAAGTGGCCTGAGCTAAATTCTCATCCCCGCAGGAGAAAGAAGAGCGATATTTCTTGTTGTTTTCGAACGTTTTGCTGATGCTGTCTGCAAGCCCACGGATGAGTGGGTTCATCTATCAGGTAGGCATGCTCAAATTGAAGTTGCAAGGCGTTAGGTGTGAAAAAGGAAATCAGATAGCTCTTATCAAATTCAGAGCCTCTGCTTCCTTAAACCTCTCTGTTGTGATGCAAATGCCCCAGGGCTTGGTTTTACCATGCAATGCCAGGACACTTAGTGCCTTTGTCCTGCCAGCTGGTTAAACAGCATTTGGTAAGTGTGAATGCAGTGAAATTAGAAAAAAAACCCAACCCTCGGAGCACAGTTGTCATACGTGTTCTCAAGAACCTTGTGTGTGTGTGTGTAAGGTGTCCTGACCCAGCTGTAGGGTTTTGCCCCACATGACCAGCCAGCCGGCTCTTGGGCTTGGGCCATCTCTGGAAAATACTTCACCACTGCAAAGAGCCCCAAATTCCCACTCCGTGACGCCCCCCCCAAAACACTGCATTTCTTGTGTTTTGCCGTTTGAAAGGCTGCAATCAGGCTGGTGGGATCTTGGCTTTTCTCCAGTTGCCTGAAACCATCCATCCCCTCCAGGAAAAGGATGCTCTCCTCTTGTGTCATTTGTCCTATGCAAGGGTGATGAAGGACACAAGGGTGATGAGGGACAGGAAAGATTCGGGAAGGATTTTGGCTGTTTGTTTTTTTAGACTTAAGGTGAGCAGGCGGTTCATCATGCAAAACAGAGGGACAGGGAAGGCTGTCAGAAAAAACAGGGGAAGTTCATCCTCCTGAGTTGGTTGTAACAAGGGTTTGCACCTAGTGAAGGGAAAGGGCGGCGGATGAGCCAGGGATGACTCAGTCATCATGGGAGCCTCTTCTCTGAGGCTTGACCTAGTTGTGCAGGGAAATCTAGATCCATACATTAAAGGAGACTCTTCCCACAGCCTGAAGCCTTCGCAAATTAGTTTTTAATGAGAATTCCCAAAGAGAATGGGATCAGCAGAAACAAGCAGAACAACGCCTGCCTGGAAGTGGGTGCAGACACTGACGACTCCTCAATTTTCCTAGGGAAAGCTGCCTTTGACGGGAATGACGCTGACAAAGCTGGAGGATGCCGAAGGGAATGAGCACGTGTTTGAAATCGCAGGTCAGTGTGGCCCCTGCCTGGGGACATCCTCCCAGTCTGAACAGCAGCTGCCACTGGATATGCTGGTCCTCCTCCCTCCACCCACTGCTCCACACTCTTCTTTTTGCTGTTTTACCATGCATGGTCGGAGTTGCTGAGCATCTCCCTCTGGGTTGAGGCAACCACCTCCCAGTGCCCTTCAGCTCTGTCTCTGGGCTGCTTTCAGAGACCGTAATGTTTGACAAGGGACAAATCTCCTGCCAGGGCTGGTTGTGGCTCCAGTAGCACTGCTGTGTGCCATGCATTCCCTGTCTGCGCCTGGGGTCCATCCCGTGCAGCTGTGAGCACCTTGTTTATTGACAGATTAATGGCTCTGGTCATCAGATAGCTTTCCTAATGTTCCTCACAATTTTGCCCTTCGATTTCTCTCATTGCTTGTCGCTATACACAGTTGTCATGCACAGTGACTTGGCTGCAGCGCAGCTATTTGCGCTGGTAGCATTTGGTGTCGGGGTCCTGTCCATCATGGAAATGTTGCATTTGCTTCCTTTTAACATTAAATAATTCCTCACACATTCAGCTTGCCAGTTCCCTTGGCTTTTCTGTGCTGCTCCCACACTGGCAGGATCGGGCAGTCACGTAGAATCACATCTTGGCCGTGGCCTTTTTGCAGCCAGTGGACTTTTCAAATTGAGGAGCCACTTGCCGCTGTGCCGAGTTGAGCTTCACCCTGTGTTTCCTCCCGGCTCTCTGCCAGCTTGCTAAAGATGGTTGTTTAACCCTCTGCCGCAGGGAACATGACAGAGCGGATCACTGTCTCCTGCAGCACCAGCCAGGACTTGCAGGAGTGGCTGGACCACTTGCAAAGGCTGACCAAAGGGACCTGCAACACCGTACCCAAGACGCAGTCCTGGAGCGCTCACTCGGTAAATCTCCCCCTCCCCGGCCCCTCTGCTGCCTGGGGTTCCTCCGCCCTGCCCCATCTCGCTTTTTTTGGCAATGCATCTCGATATTGAGGTAACGTGCAGAGCTGTATAAGACACAATCTGCAGTTTTGCTTGTAACCTTGGCATGCTTATGCCATTTTACAGGTATCCTGCCCTATTTTTGCTGCATCGTAGATGTCTCGAAGGGGTTGACAGTGAACCCATGTCCATCGCCCTCTGCTACTCTATGTTGTTTGGTAGCTCACAGTCTCCATTTGCTTCCCCTCTATTTTCTCAGGCATTTAGTTCAGCCGGACAGATCCGTGGCCCTCTGGAACCTCCGAAAATCCTCAAGCCCTGGAGCTTGAGCTGCCTCCGTCCTGCTCCTCCGCTCAGACCCTCGGCCGCGCTGAGTTACAAAGAGGTAATTGTCCCACTTGCCCGCAGAGCACCAGGGTTCCATGGCAATCTCTGGTGCTTGTCTCCACATTTCTTATCCCACAGCGAGGGCACAGAAGTTTAGGTTAACGGGGAGGTGGAGAGAAATGGCTCGGCAAAGTCTTGTCCCGGTTCTGGCAATGGATGCTTGTCGCCGCAGCTGGCAGGGGAAGCAGGAGCACGTGTGTTTGCAGGCTCAGCCCCGTTCCCCGTGTTTGCTCTGGGCTCTTGGATGTCACCGGTCCCACAGCAGCCTGTCCCCGCAGCCTTGCATGTCCCATCAAGCGCTCTCCTTCAGCAGTGCCGTGGTGGAGCTGCCTCCCCACCTCCTCCTCCTCCTCCTCCTCCTGCCTTGGTCTGAGCCATGGGTGGGAGTTGGGACGTGCTCCAGCTCCAGCATCCCCCAAGCTGCAGGATGGAGCAGCAATGCTGCACCAAGACGAAGCGGAAAAAGGCCTGTTGGTGTTTCTTGTGTCTTCCGCCCCGTGTTTCGGTGGCTGGAGCAGGGCTCCCTGTGGCAGCCGTGGGACTTGACCCTCCTCCACCACCCACCCCGGTGTTTTACACACCCAGACCCTGCCAGGAGGCGGCACCCGAGGGATCGCTTCCCCCGCAGAAACCCCGAGCCTGGGAGGGAGGGGGCGGCGTGGGGAAACCCAAAATACAACCCAGCTCCGATTCTCACCCCCCGCTGTAACTGCAGTGCTCTCCTTCCCTACCTCACATTAAACTTTTGGGATTACTCACCAGTACCTTGGGTAACGTTCCTCTTACTGAATGAGCACTCCGGTTCTGAGTCAGACGCCTTTCTTGGTACAGCAGCCCTGGGAGCGTCACTGCCCGGGCTCCCAGTGGGGATGGGGACGGGGAGGGAGGCTCGGACCCCCTCAGCCCCCCCAGCCCTCAGGGATGGAGAGCCCAGCAGCCGGGGGGGCTGGGGTTCCACTGCTCCAGGCAGAGATTTTGGGTAGCCTCATGGCATTTTGCAACGTTCATTTCTTAAAATTTGTTAAACGGCGCATTCCAGTTTGGGAATGAAGTTGTTCAAAAACCAGCCAAGCAGACTGGAAACCACCCTTAATCTTTGCATGGTTCAAGTCCCTAACGTAGACTAAACCCTTTCTTGCTTGCCTGGTGAATTAAAATATAGGAAGAGACTTTGAATTAGAGGAGAAAATTTTTCTGCGTGAAAGTGCAGGGCTGACACTTGTTTATAAGGTAGGCCAAACCCACAGATTGAGTGATATCATTAATAACCACGGTCCTGCGCAGTTTCTCAGTTGTCCCCTGCCTGCTGCGCGGGGCAGGAGTCAAACTCGCTGTGTTGAAACCAGGCGAGAGGTTTTTGCTGCGGAGGCCGAGCCGGGGGGGAGCCCCGGGGACCCACAGCGTGGTTTTCATGGGAACTTGGCCACCTCGGTGGAAACCCAAAGGCGCAGGGGTCCACCAGAGCTGGAGCACAGCCTGGTACGCAGTGGGTCCAGCCTGAGCCTGGGGGCAGCTCCCCGCTCGGGGAGGGACTTGTGGATGCCACCCTGCGATGACAAATGTGGAATAAGTTCAGTTGTTATCCCCAGCACAACTGCGTCCACCTCATCCCTCCCTCCGGAGTGCTCAGTCACTAAGCAGAACTCCTCTTTCACTGTATTTTTATTTTAATGTAAATTAGGGCACAAAATAAACTATGCTAACAGCTCGATTACCTTCCTTTGGTAGTAGGAAAGCTGCAAGTCACCTTCCTATGCTGAACATATAACGAAGGGATACAAGTCTCAAAGGTTATTGGCAGGGAGTGGGGGAGTTTGATTAAAAGATTAGAGAATTTCAGACATCCAGTGTCACTTTAATTGGCTTCTAGCAGTGTAGGACGGGATGGCACAGTCTTGTGCATTTCCTCGTACCTAGCTGTGCTCAGGAAACCCCAGAACCTGCGTGCGTACCGCACAGCGCTCTTGTTATTTCCATCGAAATTGGGTCATTTTTCCTGTTGTGTTTCCAGTAATCATTTGAAATGACAGAGCAGGTGCTGTGGGTAAAGCATTGTGTCCGGATTCGGGTTAGCAAAGTGAAAAAGATTTACGGACAACTTCTTTTTCTTCTTCTTTTTTTTTTTTTTTTTAAGTGGCCTGCTTTGCATTAGGAGATGGGTTTATAACGTCAGGATTTGGGATTCTGCAGGAGAGCCGTGCGGCTCCCTGTGCCGAGCATCCCAGGGATGGGGACCCGCAGGACGCGCCGGCAGAGCAGGGGGATGCCGTTGCCTCCTGTGAAGGATGGCAGGTGCCCTCTGGGAGGGTGCCCTTGGAGAAGATGGGGTTCTGGGGGATTGTCAGCAGGGTGGGCAGAGCATCCCAGAGCCGGGTCGGGTCAGAGGGCGCAGGACTGAGCGCAGGAGCAGCCCCCCAGCTGCCTCCCAGGGCTCGGATGCAGCCGGGCGCGCGGGGCGGCTGCAGCATCGCCTGGCACCAAGGGGTGCTGCCGTTTTTGAGCACCGTTCTCTTAGGCAGCCAACATCTCCAGGAAGCTGCTACTAACCAAGGAGGCATGTTCTCTATTTCGATGTGTCCGGAGCGTATTAATGCCCACTTGCCATGTATTTCACATGTAATTTTTTTCAAGTTCTGCATGACACCGTGCTCCTTTGCATGTTGATAGCGCTCTAAAACCAGGTCAGAGGGTGTGCCACATTAATCGCAAAACTAACATTTATGTGTGTTTTAGAATTGTGGATTTAATGGACTTGGTCAATAAAAATCATCAGTCTCTCACACTCATCTTCTCTTTCTTTGCATATTCATTGTAGAGGATGTCTTATATCTTAAAGGTAAGGGTAGATACATCTCTTTGGCTTATTGCGGCAAAGAACGCTCGTTCCTGTTCACGCTTCTTGTGCTTGCATGACCCTAATTTTGCCTGGCTGTATCAGTAAGTTATCACGAGAGTCCGTGGTGACTGGCAAATATATTTTGAGATGACTCTCAAGAAGGATTTTAGTATTATAAACTTCCTGGCATGCCTCTTCTGCCGCTTACAATCCGTATTGCATGTAACCTACTAATACACTAATTCTCTCAAAATCAGCAAGACTTGTAACTCAGTGAAGGAGGTAAAAGCTTGTGTTTCTTACCTGTGGAGTCATAGCCAACACTAACTTTGTGTGTATTTGTTCGTTGTCTGTGTTTGTCTGTGGGGGATTTGTACTCTCAAACAAAATCATTTGGAAACAGTGTCATTTGCCAACCATTTTATGTTAGAAATCAAATCGAGTCAAGGCAATAAACAACATTATAGGGTTCCCTGACAAAGACCCCGGAGCTGGTAAGCAGACTAAAAGTGCTGTGAATGTCTTTGAATTCTTTGGCTAAAGCATCTTAGCCGAGAGTTGAATCCGCTAAAGGAGCTTGTCTTGTCCCAGACCTGGAGTTACAATTCCCAGGGCTGTTCCAGGGCCACAGCTAGCCCATGGGAAAGGCAAAAAGCATCATTTCCCCCAACTTTGTCATTGTCTGCTTTGTAGTTCTCTAATGTGTTGTGTGTAACACGGGTAGCTGCGTTCAGCTGCGCTGCTCCGCTCTTCGAGCTGCCTTTGGTTCTGGTTAAACACAAGAGTCTGTTTCTCTATAGGATTCCAGCAAAAGTCCAAAAACAATGAAGAAGTTTCTTCCAAAAAGGAAAACTGAAAGAAAACCGTCTGATGAAGAGTTTGTTATTCGGAAAAGTAAGTGTTGGGGTTTTTTTTCTCTTCTTTTTGGAGGTTTGTGTGTACTCGGTGATCTCCGCGGGACGTTGAGAGCAGCCTTTCTTATGGTGCGGGATGCGCCAGGATGCTTGTGTTGTGAGCAAGCCTACACGCTGCCGAGCGCAGGAGGCTTCTGGAAGCGCCCCGCTCCTCAGCCTCTGTCACATCCCCTGCCAGTGACGACGGCCAGGAGTCCTGCCACCCTCCTCGTGATCCTCTGGTTGTGGGTGGTCTTGTTCTGGCTGCGAAGCCAGGGAGCTACTTCCAAGGGGTTAAAAGCTGCATCAAAACTGCACATCAATGGGCATCAAAATGTGTCGGAGAGCTGGGACAAACCCTTAGCTGGCTGTGCCAGCAGCTCCTGGAGCAGTTTTCGTGGGGGACCAGGGAACAAAAAAGGACCCCATCCTTGCAGGGGGTGTTCACCTGCAAAGAGGGATGTCCTGACAGCTCCCTGAAGTCCCCTTGGGACACTCCTCGGGGGTTTTACATGAAAGGCCCTGGTCACCCAGCGGTGAGCTGCTGCGGTGCACAGCCTGAGGGTCAGTCGTCTCCCTTGAGAAGACAGTGCTGAGCTAGGGCTGGACATGAAGGCTTCATGTTGCCAAGTCCCACTCTGATGCGGCTGTGCCGGACCCCCCCCTCGCAGGGCTGCTCTGCTGCCCCATCTCCTGGTCATCTCTACCCCCAAACTCGGGTGAGGGGGGGTTTTGCTGAGTTTTTGCTGAGTTTTTGCTGAGCTGAGCAGCGAGAAGTGCATTTTCACACCATTTCATCACGGTACTCGATGCCACGGGATGGTGCAAAGGCCAGAAAATATAAAGGACCTCAAAAAGGAATTAGGCAAAGTCCCAGAGACGGTGTCAGTCAAGGAAACAACAGGGTCTTCTCTTCGGGGACTTGGGAGCAAGATGATGCCAAAAGAACTGTGCTTTTTGTGATAGCTGTTGTCTGTGGTCTTTTACAGGTACAGCTGCGCTGGAAGAAGATGCTCAGATCCTGAAGGTGATCGAGGCATACTGTACCGGGGCAGGCTTCCAGCAAGCTCTCAGCTCAGGTGGGCGCACAACCAGATTTAATTTAATTCTTAAGACTCTGCCTGCAACGCTGATAACCCCTCTGGGAAAAAAAAAAACCAGCTGGTTGCATCATACAGCAACGCGACTCATGCTAGGAAACTGTGCGGTGTTCAATCTTCAAGATAAGGGAGCTTCATCTGCCTAGTGGTTTAGTTGCCATTGTTTTTCTTCTAAACACAGAGGATGAAGCAGGTAGGAGGGCAGATGAGACACAGCTATTTCACCAGCGCTTGTTAGGAATTAAGCAAACCTAGTCCGTGCCTGTGGCTGTCAGCACTGAAAACCTGATGGTAATCTCGGGTTGCATATAGCTTTAGAAAGGAAGCATGAATATTATCTCTCAATCAGCTGCGTGTTTAAGAACAAGCTGCTTCATGAGAACCTATGTAACATCTTCAACTCTGGAAATATAACTATTTGTCATTGCTGGTGAGATGTCAAATTAAATCACTGAGCTATCAAATAATGGTACGTTTGAAAAAAGAGAGGCCGCGTTTCTTCTGAGAGCTCTTGACCCTAGTCGAGTGATTTCATTTATAAGTCATGATCATAGAATCATCTAATGGTTTGGGTTGGAAGGGACCTTAAAGCCCACCCAGTGCCACCCCCTGCCCTGGGCAGGGACACCTCCCACCACACCAGGTTGCTCCAAGCCCCGTCCAGCCTGGCCTTGAACCCCTCCAGGGATGGGGCAGCCACAGCTTCTCTGGGCAACCTGGGCCAGGGGCTCACCACCCTCACAGCCAAGAATTTCTTCCTGATATCCAATCTAAATCTACCCTCCTTTAGCTTGAAACCGTTACCCCGTGTCCTGTCACTACACTCCCTGATCCAGAGTCCCTCCCCAGCCTTCCTGTAGGCCCCCTTCAGGGACTGGAAGGCCGCTATAAGGTCTCCCCGGAGCCTTCCCTTCTCCAGACTAACAGAGCTCTAGTCGCAGTGAGCCCTCTTGGAAAACTTTCCACTTGCTGCTTTGGCTCCCGGTTGGTGGGACGTGGAAGCCCATGTTTAACCATGGCAGGTCCCTGGTGGCTGCTCGAGCCCCCGCGTCCCTGGCCTGCCCCAGGCTCCCAGAGGGCCGCTGGCTACCTGGTGGCATGGGCATGCGAGGAAGTCTCCCTCCTTCTCCCTGACGAGTAATTCTCCTACACAGGCTCCCGTAAAGACTCCATCCCCCAAGTCCTTCTTCCCGAGGAAGAGAAAATCATCGTAGAGGAAACACGAAGCAATGGCCAGACCGTCACGGAGGAGAAGTAAGCGTGGCTGCTCTCCGCTTGCACATCCCCTTATTGCTTCTTGGAAAGATGTTAAAAATGAATGCCCTCTCCTTCTGCATCCCTGCAGAGGGGCCAGGCTGATGTCACCGGCTGCTGCCTTAGGGCTGGCGAGAACCACTGGGCTATTTCGGTGGCTATTTTGTCCCTTTTTAAGAATGGATCCGCCTTCCCAGCGGCTCTGACATGGCCATAGCCCTCTGGGAGTCTGTGTGCCGGGTCCTGAGAGTCACGGAGCTTTTCCGCATGCAGCTAATGGGGGCAGGGAGGACAGAACCAAACAAGTGGCTTTTTTTTTTTTTTTTTTTTTTCTTTTTAACTCCTGACATACCGGGCTGCTACCCCTGGGGACGCCCCCGACAGCCAGGGGATGCTGTCTGCGAGTGCCCCCAGTACCTTCAGCATCTGGGTGACCCCCTTGATCCGCTCCTTTCCAAACCCAGACAGGGCATTCCTTTCATGCTCGCTTTTCTGGCAGCATGACTTCAAGGAATCAAGGCCCTTTTACAAAAGATTGCTCAGGCGTTTCCAGATGTAAAGTCATTGTTATTTATTGCAGTAGCACAAACAAGGAAGCCAAAGCCACAGATCTTTGTTGATAAGTTGGAGATAGCAGAACAAGATATTTTTTCTTGAGTTTTGAGAAGAGAGCCCTGAATTTTGGACCGGTGGCCTATAAATGCCCTTGGGCATTTCCAGAGTCTCCTCACGGGCAGCAGCCATAGCTGCAACCTGAGGTTTGCAAGGCAGAAGCTGGAAGCACCTTCCCCATCAACGCCTCGCTCACAAAAGCTCCCGTGCTGTTGCTGTTTTGTTGCCTTCCAGCTCTTTTTATTTCCTTTTTATTTCCTTTTGGGTTTTTTTGCATCTCTTTTCGCAGGAGCCTTGTTGACACGGTTTATGCACTGAAAGATGAAGTCAAAGAACTGAAGCAGGTAATTCCAGTGGGATTGTTTGTGCTGGCTGCACCGGGGAGTTGTCTTTGACTGGTCAGTGCGCAGGAAAAGTCTTGCCAATGCTGGAGCAAGCCTGCAGCTCCCTGCATCCATGTTTTCTTCTGGTTTAGCCCCCTCAATCAGCTCACCACGTCACCATGTGGTCCCTTGAGCACCAGAGCCAGCAGGAGGGAAGGAGTAGTTGGTCTTTGTGGTAATGTGAAACTTTCCCCCTACTCTAAAAGCTGTTTTCAACTTGACTGGTGAATGTGGATGGTTTCCAGGAGGATGCTTCTGCCTGTGGAAAGTCACTTGGACTTCCATGCAGGTCTGTAGGGTAGTAAGGGTCTACCTGGGCAGATCGGACCTGTTGTTCATAGAATCATAGAATATGTTGGGTGGGAAGGGACCCCAAAAGGCCATCTAGTCCAACCCCCCTGCAGTCAGCAGGGACATCTTCAACTAGATCAGGTTGCTCAGAGCCTCATCCAGCCTGGCCTTGAATGTCTCCAGGGATGGGGCCTCCACCACCTCTCTGGGCAGCCTGGGCCAGTGTCTCACCACCCTCATTGGAAAGAACTTGTTCCTAATGTCTCATCTGAACCCACCCTGCTCTAGTTTAAAACCATTGCCCCTCGTCCTGTCGCTACATGCCCTTGCCAACAGCCCCTCCCCAGCTTTCCTGTAGGCCCCCTTCAGGGACTGGAAGGGGCTCGAAGGTCTCCCCAGAGCCTTCTCTTCTCCAGGCTGAACCCCCCCAACTCTCTCAGCCTGTCTTCATAGGAGAGGGGCTCCAGCCCTCAAATCATCCCTGGCCCCGCTCCAACAGGTCCATGTCCTTCTTGTGCTGAGGGCTCCAGAGCTGGACACAGTACTCCAGGTGGGGTCTCACCAGAGCAGAGCAGAGGGGCAGAATTCCCTCTCTGGATCTGCTGGCCACACTTCTTTTGATGCAGCCCAGGATGCGATTGGCTTTCTGGGCTGCGAGCACACACATTTTTGGCTCATGTCCAGCTTTTCACCCACCAGTGCCCCCAAGTCCTTTTCCGCAGGGCTGCCCTCTATCACGTCATCCCCCAGCCTGTATTGATAATGAGGATTGTCCCAACCCAAGTGCAGGACCTTGCACTTGGCCTTGTTGAACTTCATGAGGTTTGCTCGGGCCCACCTCTCCAGCTCATCCATGTCCCTCTGGGTGACATCCCGTCCCTCTGGCCTGTCGGACCTCACCACTCAGCTTGGTGTCATCCTCACAAGCCAGCAGTGACCTGTTGTCCACGGGATGTCATCACCTCTGAGCCACCAGGCAGCCAGGCGCACGGAAGTACCTCATTGTACAAAGCATGTGGGCATTAATTGCATCTTCGTTCCTTTCTTTTTCTCCTTGCAGGAGAACAAAAGGATGAAACAGTGTTTGGAGGAAGAGCTGAAATCCAGGAAGGACTTGGAGAAGCTGGTTAGAAGGCTGCTGAAGCAGACGGACGAGTGTGGCAGGGAGGACACGGGGCGCAAGTCGTCCCTGATCGCTTGAATTTGGGGAGAAGCTGCTGGCAGTGGTGTGTGACCTCAGGTGTTTTTTTTTGGGGAAGCGGAACTGGATCCTTTGCCTCTTCTTGCTCCTTATTTTGTTGGGTTTGGGAATTTTGTTACCAAAAAAAAAAAAAGTCATAGAGGAAAAAAAAAATAGTTTTTCTTCCATCCAATAAGGAAATAAAGCAGAAACAATCCATCACAACTAAACCAGTAAGCAAGCGGTCCATGATTCACAATTCATCTGCAGCAACTAATACCTCATCGTACCTGCTACTGGGAGCAAATACAAACTCTGCTAACGATTGCCGCTCACCGAGGGGTTGGTAGCAGTTTCCTAGAGGAAGCTTAAGCACTTTTTAATGCTTTCATTCTTTTCAAAAGCACCGGTACCTATTTATTGAATGAAAACATTATCGAGGTGGCATTGAGCAGAAACCAAAAAGCACCATGCTCCTCTTTTCAGATAATCACAACTGGGGAAGCTTTTTCCCATCCACCTTCTTTTTTTCCCCATTAGTTGACTGTAGCGAACTAGAGCCCAGCAATACTGTGGTTCCCGTGTGTGGCCTTGATACTGATTAAAATGTGCAATTAACACGAAGACGTTTGAAGTCCTTGGGGAAGCCAGATCTGGAGCACCTGTCAGAGCGCATGGGAAGGTGTGTTGCACCCTACTGCCTCCTAACAGCTCGTGATTAGCGCAACAGGTAATTGCTGTTCTGCCCTCCCCGCCCCATCCCTTTCCTTATGCATGACCTACAACTCCCAGCCCCTGCTTTGTTTTCACATGGAGTGTCCAGGTATCGTATGAGTTTAGAGTTCCGCTGTGCTTCCCCTTGCAGCACAACATGCTTTTCTCTGTATGAAATGTAAACGCTGCTTGACGACAAAACCCAAGCCCCAAACGTGCTGGCTCCCCGCTCCCTTCTGCCCGCCTTAGGCTCTCCGTCGCTCCTTCCCAAAGGCTGGCAACGGAGCCAACGGCCACTTGTCGTCCCCGCCATCGCCCCCAAAGGGGCTTTCGGCTAGGAAAAAGGCACTGTCTCTTGGGCTAGGAAAGATATTTCTGTTTATGCTTTGACAAGAGCTGGAACGCTCCTGGGGCAAGGACGTGCGATGCCCTTCCAGATCCCA
This sequence comes from Chroicocephalus ridibundus, assembly GCF_963924245.1. Taxonomy (NCBI): domain Eukaryota; kingdom Metazoa; phylum Chordata; class Aves; order Charadriiformes; family Laridae; genus Chroicocephalus; species Chroicocephalus ridibundus. The sequence goes on from NC_086292.1 coordinate 21,291,047, forward strand.
GCACAGCTCCTCGAACACAGTGCACAGGCAACATGCATATGTATCGGCTGTCTTCATCTTACTCGGTGTTACTCCCTAGTTTAGAACGGACGTTTTCCTTCCTTCCTTAGCAGCATTATAAAAGTAACCTTCTGGTAAAGTTAAGGCTAAGTCGTACGTGTATCCCAGGGCAGCGTGGTCCCCGGGTGTGCGGACACACCGCAGCTCGCTGCAGTCGTAGCGTTACACGGGTCATGAAGGACAGAAGAGAGGCAATAATTACAACTCCCTCCTTGCAATTAACATTTAGCCAGAACATAGCAAATGGTGTTTGAGGAGAGCCGGACTCCAAAACATCACAAGGAGTGTAAAAAGAAAAACCCTCTTTAAATCGAAGCTGTTTCTAGGATAAAACAGGGGTCTTTTTTGCCCTGGCTACATTTGCTGTCTCTGGAGCATCCCAGCTGGATGGCAGCTCCCTGCATCCCCACGCAGGCACACAGATGGGCGGTTTGCTCAGCAGTCAAGCCCTCCTGTGCTGATTAATTGTTTTCCAGGATAACGAGCTTGGCCGTACACTGAGCAGCTCACGCTGCTGTTGCGGGGGGGCCATGCCCAGACACCCCGGCACTCTCTGCTCCCACTGCCCGCCCAAGGCTGGGCTGGGGACCAGGCTGGGGACCGGCTGGGGACCAGCACAGCCAGCACAAGGAGGCAAACCCAGGGCCATTTACACTCCGAGGAGAGGGTAGAAATAATTCCTCGCTGCCCCTCCCTGGTTTAGTTGAAACCCATGCTGTGTACATATGCATGTTTGTAAGATGTAATGTGACGGAGGGCGCACTGGGACTTTTTGGATCAAGCGTTTGTCAAGAGCTAGAAGCCAAAAAAGACAAGAAAATAAAATTAAAAGGAAAAGAAGCCATGCCGGATGGACAGCAATGTTTCCATATTTACTTTGTTTACAGTGCTTTGTAAATAGGTTCCAGTGAGTCTGTCTTTAGATGGATGTTGTGTCAGCTGCCTTCCAGTTTATCTTTGTCATGTAGGTTTATTTACTGTAACTACTTATGCAAGTTCAACTTTTCTAACATGTTTTTATTTTGAACAGTTTTTTAATTGACATTTTCAACAAATAAAGAAGGATAAAAATCGCTTCTTAGCTCTCGGGGCTGTTTCCTTTGTTTCCACCACGAAAGCAAAGCCCGTGCTTGCTGTGGCCATCCCTGATTTGCCCGAAATGCTCATCGCTGCATCATCCTCCCTCCCATTTAGCAGCTGCTGCCAGGGATACTGGTGCGAATGGTGATGCTGGCGGCCGGACTGTGGCTCCCACCATCACCCAGAGCTGCGGCAGGGAAGGGCGCCTGGTCCCAGGGGAAGGAGACACGTTTTCATCCCTCAAGCCCCACCTGAGCTCTGCTGACAAGGATGCTTCATGGAGAACTAGCTGCTCCCCTCTGCACCGGCAGCTTGCTGTAGATAAGTGACTTCCTGCCCCTTTGAGATTATTTTTTTTATTTTATTTTATTTTATTTTTTAAGTTAGTGTGTGTCTTTTTTTTTTTTTTCCTGGAGATTAGGTGTGGTGACAGGATTTCCTTTGGTCTACCGCTTGGATAAGACCTCTCCTGCATGCTGGTATTTTTAACTCTTTGGTAGAGATGGGCTGTGCTCTCAGCCTGCAGCTGAAGTGGGAGGATGAAGGGCAGGAGGGACGGACCCTGCTCTCCCTCTCCAGACACAGCAGTCAGAGCGGGAGAAAGACCAGGCAAAAAAGAAACATTGGCCTTGGGTGCATCATGGAAAAACACCGGAGCCTGCCAGGGAGCCCGCTTGAACCCCAGTGGTACAGAATCCCAGACTGGCTGGGGTTGGAAGGGACCTCTGGAGACCATCCAGTCCAACCCCTGCCAGAGCAGAGTCACCCACAGCAGGTGGCACAGGAACGCCTCCAGGCAGGTTTGGAATGTCTCCAGAGACGGAGACTCCACCACCTCAGCAGCCTGTGCCAGGGCTCTGCCACCCTCACAGGAAAGAAGTTCCTCCTCATGTTGAGGTGGAACTTCCCATGGTCAAGTTTGTGCCCGTTACCTCTTGTCCTGTCCCCAGGCACCACTGAAAAGAGCCTGGCCCCATCCTCCTGACACCCACCCTTTCAGTATTTATAAGCGTTGATAAGATCCCCCCCTCAGTTGTCTTTTTTCCAGACTCTTTTTCCAGACTGGGACTCTTCAAGACCCAAATCCCTCAGCCTTTCTCCATGAGAGAGGTGTTCCAGTCCCCTCCGCATCTTGGTAGCCCTTTGCTGTCCCCTCTCCAGCAGTTCCCTGTCCTTCTGGAACCGGGGAGCCCAGCACGTTGGGGAGTTGTTGCAGAGACAGAGCGGGGCCACGTCCGGACCCGAGCACCCCAAAGCCTGCACTGGGCAGAAGAGCAAGGAGGAGGCATCCCCAGGCTCACTTTGGAGGGGGCATCTCCACTCCCGGGTCCCCGTGAGGCCAGATCCAGACCAGAGACCCTCCATCTTGCTCTCCTGCTGAAGACAGGGTCCCTCTGGCCCCTTCTCGTACACCAGCTCCCAAACAGCCCCTTTGCACAACCCAACTCCAACACAGGCAATGCCAGCATCCTCCGAGCAGCGGGGTTTGGCTCCAAAAGACCATTGATGTGAAAAAAAACAGAAGAAAAACCCCAACAGCTTAATCTGTGCAGCCCAAACCGCAGCCGCGGCTGGGGATGCCCTCCCTGATGGTCCCCATTTGTGGTGGGCTGCTCCCACCACCCGTCCCCGTGCGGCATCACTCCACAGCACAAGTAATCCCGAGCCCAAACTTACATGGGGGGAGAAGTGTCCCTCGCCCCCACGCGCAGGTGAGTGCAACGGGTTTGGCCTCCTAGAATAGATGGAGACCCTGCCAACGGGGATCCTGGCCAAACAGGGGAAAGGGCTGTCACCAAGCAAGGGGTGACAAGGTAAGGCTGCCACCCAGGTACCCAGTGCCTACCTGGGAAGGGGCATAAAAAAATAAAAAGACCCCAAAGTAGCGCACAGGGATGCTAGGAGGGCTTGTCACCTGGTTGGCCACCGTGCAGAGCCACGTGGCATGTGGACAGCCACCCTCAGGGCAGCCCTGAGCTCAGTGCCACGAGCTGGAGAGACCCCACTTGGAAACTGGCATCCCAGCCTTTTTTAAGGAAAAAAAAAACCAAACCAAAACAAAACCCCAAAATCTGATTTCCTATACAAAACTTAAAAAAATTACGTTTCCCAATGAGCTCAATGTGTCTTGAGCCGCGCAAGCACCTCTCCCAGCAGATGACCATGCTGCTGCGTGCTGCTGCCCCAGCTCATCCAGGCCTACCCCCGATGCCAGCCCTGCTGATGTCCCCCAGGTACTCATCACCTTCTCATCCCCCTCTCCCTCCCTTACTCAGACAGAAGAATGAAAATCAGTTCAGAAACTGTAAAATCCACAGCCCGAGGAGTGACAGAGGCGCCCCACATCACGGGAAAAGTCAATGTATTGACGACCTTCAAACTTTCCATGGGGAGAGGAAACCTGCACCCGCCGTGGCACGGGGCAGGGACCGGGGAGGAGAACAAAGCTCGGGAGAAGGCCACGGCTGGATGGCAGCAATCGCATCTCCTCCCCTCCCACGCGCTGCCTCGCGTCTGAATCCCACGGGCTATTTTTGGCAAGCGAAGAAACAGAGGCAAGAAAAAAAAAGCCCCAGGAGAGGCAGCGGTGTGGGCAGGGGGGGGCGGCGGTTGGCATCTGTCATCCATTTGATGGTTGGACTCGATCATCTGAAAGGTTCCTTCCAACCAAATTGTATGATTCTACCTTCTGCTCTTGCTGCAGAAGTTATTGAGCTGGTTTATGCCTCTTTGTTTGCTTGTTTTCTTCTCCCCTCTTCAATTGTTTCCCCCAGTCGCGCAGGAAAATCTATTTCTCCATGCGATTTGCAGCTCCCGGATCCTCTCTCGCTGGTTCGGGCTGGCGATCGCAGACTGCCTCAAACCCTCTGGCGGGCGCTCCCGGCCCCTGAAGCTGGGGGGCCACGGGGGGGGCGGTTTGGAGGCTGTGCACTGATGGCGATTTCCCCTCCCTCGTGACAAACAGCGTTTCTGCTCCTGAAGGTTTTGGGCACCCGAGAATGGCCACGCACATGCTCCTGGCGGCTCTCCCTGTCTGCTCGCTCCCAGCCAGCTTTTTCCCCTTTCCCAGTCCGTGCCAGTTTGCAGTGGCTCTGGTTTCTCCAGTGGCTCCCACCTGTATTCCCACTGGGGCCAGGCACCTCCAGTTCCCCACGGAGGGCCGGGGGTCTCCAGCCGCCCCAGCGTTGTGTCCGTCAGCCCATCCCACAGGGGCTGGATGGGTTTTGGCAGCGGTGGGGATGTGGTGGGAGCCAGGAGGTGGCCGCCCAGCCCCTGCCGCCCCACACGCAGCGGCTGCAGGATCCCACCTCGTGCAGCATCCATCCCTCCGCTCCAAAGTGGAGACATCCCTGTGGGCAGCATGACCTGGCTGGTGGGAATAGTCCTTTTCCAGCCAGGTGTCCTAAATCCCCTTAAATTAGCAGCAGCCCTGGTGCCTCCCCAGGGCAGGGGGGGTCCCCGCTCCCTCTTCCAGCCAAAATGCCCCCGGTGCTGCCTGGCCCTGGCACCCCAACATTCCCCCAGGGACGGGGTGGGATGGCTGCCCCGGGAGGCCGTTGGAAATGTCCCTGCTGCCCTCTCGGTCCCCAGACCCCAGGTAGGACCCAGTGAAATCCCAGTGTGTCCCAGTGCGGGGTTGAGAAGGGTGAGCAGCGTCTAAAGCATACAAAGCACCCGATCTCTTAATTCGGGAATTGTATTATTTGCCATAGTTGACGAAACCCCAGACTCAGGAAGGGGGAACTGGGAATGTCAAAATATGCTGCAAAACATGGCTATGGCCACACACAGTTCACAAATACAGTTTTACAGTTTTAGTTAAATAAATAGTTTTTATACATGGTGTCAGACAATAGTGGTCCATTCCCTGGTGAAGTTAGGTAATTTTGGAGAACAGTCAAAAAAATACATGTTAAATTATAGTAAAACCAGACCGTCTCTGAGCTCTCCTCTGCTGGCTTTGGGAGGGGCCCGTGCCGGACACCCGGCAGGGCAATGAGCTGTGCAAAGACTGCCCCGTCCGTCCCCGCAGTGGTGGCACTTGAGCACTGTGTTAGGACCAGATCTGCAGCCTCCAGCCAAGTAAAACCTAAGAGCTGCCCAAATCTGAAAGCTCTTCTGCTTGCAAATCTACTGGCTTCCAGGAGTGCTGCCCAACCTTTGCGCTCTGAGAAGTGTGACCTGTACAGCCAAGTGGCTTGCCACCTTTGGCATCTTTAGATGTTTTTAAAAAATGCAACATAGAATCATCAAATGGTTTGGGTTGGAAGGGACCTTGAAGATCATCTCATTCCAACCCCCCTGCCCTGGGCAGGGACACCTCCCACCAGACCAGGTTGCTCCAAGCCCCGTCCAGCCTGGCCTTGAACCCCTCCAGGGATGGGGCAGCCACAGCTTCTCTGGGCAACCTGGGCCAGGGGCTCACCACCCTCACAGTGAAAAATTTCTTCCCGATATCTAATCTAAATCTCCCCTCTTCCAGTTTGAAGCCATCACCCCTCATCCTATTATCCCACTCCCTGATCCAGAGTCCCTCCCCAGCTTTCCTGTGTCCCCTTTAGGGACTGAAAGGGGCTCTAAGGTCTCCCGGGAGCCTTCTCTTCACCAGGCTGACCACCCCCAATTCTCTCAGCCTTTCCTCACAGAACAGGAAAGGTGCTGCTGTGGACACATTCTCACTGAGGACAGCCAGAAGATGCTCTGCACATACATCTCGAAGGCCTTGGAAAGAAGCGGTCGGTCCTGCCACTCCTGGACTTTCCCAGTCCTCCCCAGGGAAGGAGAGGTCTCAGAAGAGGAGACAGGTCCAAATTGACAGTGGTGGCCAATGTCCCTTCCACAGGCTAGTGAAACAGTCCACAGGCAGAGTGTCCCCTACCTGCAGCAGTGGGAGGAGGACAGTCGCGCAAGCAGATTTGGTTCACCAAGAACAGAGCACCACCAGCGCCTTACCAGTGGTCTGGGTTGAAATCAGTGACCACCCCTCTGATGCAGAGCGGTGAACCTGGCCAAGACAGTGTCACCCTAAGCAAGAAGGCTGCTTGAGTTTCATAGCTAGGCACGGGTGGAAAAAAGGGGGTTCTGGAGATAAAGCAGACAGTTAGGGTGGCAACAATGCATCACCAGCAGCTACCACGTAAGGACAGCACTTGGCTGATTAATTCCTTTAGGGGAGACGTTCCTAAGCCGTTTAATGTTTTTCCGTTGATGTTTTGTAAGCAGATTGGTACGGGAGATACGCATGAACCTAGCTTGGCTGGAGCACCCTGAGCCATCCTACATTCTTAGGAAAGAAACGTTGATGGTAGAATTTGCTAAATAAAGCTCTCGTGACATAATGGGGACATCCACCCTGCCAGGTGTGTGGGGCATGGTGGACCCAGACACACAACACCAGCATGTACCAAACCGTTGGCAATGAAAGAAAAAAGCAAAGTGCAAACAACAACAGCTTCATACTTTGTTCCATTTGTGTTCTCAGGGCCCCTTGGCCCTCATTAATAAATAACAAAATATACAAATTAAGAAACAAGAAAACCAAAGAGGCAGAGGAACATAAATACGGGAAACAGGGAAAGCCACTTTGCTCAACAAAGTGGGGCTGGACCCCCAGCTCGGGGCAGCCCCCTCCTCACTACAGCTTGAAGATGCCAAAGTAGGTGCTGCCATGGTTGTAGTTCACTCGCGTTGAGTCTGTCACGTTGACAAAGACCATGTCGCCTTCCCGGAGCTTGAAGACACCTCCCTCCCGGATGGACTGGAGGTCGCAGAAAGATGTGGAGGTGCTGTGTGTGTTTAGTCCCTTCAGCAAGAGCCGGTCCTCTTCCATGGGGAGATACAAATAAATATAGAGGGTGAAGGGTGCCGAAGTGGCTGCCTTGGTGCAGAAGCTGACTTGGGAGTAGATGTAGTAGAGCCCTGCTTCCTTCACCTTCAGTTTCCCCTCCTGGTAGGATATCGAGTTGTTGTTCATGGGGCCATATATCGTCGTCTTCCACTCTAGCACTGTAGGGGGAAAGCGTGGCAGGTGAGTTGGGAGAAGGAGATTTTGGCAGGCTGATTTTGGGGGCAGACCCCACTGATATTTGGCATCATGGCCTCTATCTGCTGCAGGGTGTGGGGGTGGGTCCTGCCCACCCCAGGACACATCCCCAGCCCCGCAGGGTCCCCTTCCCCGAGGCCAGGACATGTTTAACCCGAGTTTCTGATCTTAACACCCTTGAATCGATTATGCAAGCAGAGAAGCATTTTGCTTCCTTCCTCCAACCAAGAGGAAACGTTTAGGTTAGAAGATTGCACACAGTTGCCACCATGGGCCAAACACCCCCCGTGTCCGCCCCTGTAGGTTTGCTATCTCCACGGCTTTCGGTGGCACAGCCTCCAAGCCCTCAGAGCACCGACAAAACACACTGCAGCTCCTGTCTTCACAGGCACCCATCCCAGGGCACATAGTTTTTCTGAACTAGGTGCTGCCTTTCTTCCAAAGTCCTTCCTCCACTTGGCCTTTGGAGAAGGCAAGACTTTGCCAAGGAAAATACATGTCTCACACTTTCAGTCCCTGGAGGGTGCAGAGCTGGAAGGGTTCTGCATGGCAAGGTCTGTCTCCCATCGCCGGGACCACTACCCACACAGACCTGCTACTGGCGTGGCTTTTGGGGAACTATCGGTGTCACCATGAACACGCACTCCCACTACAGTCGGTGCAGATAAGCCAGCAGAGACCAGGAAGCCATGGCCATAGGGGCTGAGCTCAGCTACGACCTGCGGGAGGGATTTTTGGACCTCCACCTTCCCCATCCTACTGAGACACCTGCGAGAGCACCAGGGGTGAGCACCCCAGCTCCATGGGGAATAACGGACCGTCCCAGCCCAGACTCCCAATCCCTGTGGTGGGGTGGCACGGGTGGTCCTGGGGGAGCCATGCAAGCCCGTGGTCCATCCCCATGGATCCCGCAGGGATGGTCCCTCTGCTCTCCAGCGCCAAGATGCAGAGCCGAGCTCCAGGCAACTGCTGCTCTCGGCGCAATTTCAGCCTGCTTTATAGGCTCACCAAGTGCTTAAGCCGGGAGCTTTAAAACACAGCAAGTTTCTCACTTCTTTGATCTTATCTAACACTAAGCTTTCCACAGGTAGACTGAGCCCTGGGTGAAATGCTGCGTCAGAGATGGAAAGAGCAGTTGCCGATTACTGGCAGTTACTCCAGAATTAAATCAAACGTGCTCAGATTGCGAAATCCTTGCCAGATAGAGCAACTGACTGACCTTGCAGACTCTTAACTTGCTTCGGTCATCCTTGCTCTTGCAGGACGTCCCTTAGCTCGGGCTACGCTGGGGGACGGAGCTGCGAGAGCAGCCACCGTCCGTGCAAAGGGATGCACAAACGCAAACGGACTCATGCCTTTCTCAAACCTTAAACGGCGGCCGTGGCTGTGAATAAGTGCGGTTTAAGTGCTGTGAATAGATCAGGTTGGAGCTATTTGTGGTGTGGCTGTAAAGCCACCAGCCAGCCCGTATTGCTGCCGGGACCAATGGTTAAATCAGCAGGTACAATATGCCAGAATACGGCACGATATGCGGCAGCCACCCCGGCAAGGCACGGCCAGGAGGGCAAAAGCCTTGCGTTTTGGGTCCCAAAGAAATGTGAGAGGTTGGCTTCCTTAAATATGAAGGAAATAGTTTTTCCCCTCATAAAAAACACCATAAAGATGAAGCCATTGTGGCGCATTTCTAGGAAGGCATACATAAGGCTACTGAGGATGCCCGGAGCCCGTGTGGCACAGGTACACGTGGTGACATGACCACTGGGAGGTCCACTGTGCTTTGGGGACACGCTCTGGTGATGGAGTTGTGCTGTCCCTGTCCCAGCCCCTCCAGACCCCCGGGGCAGGAATGCCAGGTCCGTCCCGGGACCACACTGCCGTGCCCCACTGGCTCCCTGGCCAAGGCGGTGCCGAACCCGTCTGTCTTACCTGAGACGGACTTGCTGCTCTTCTGACCTGCCAGGTGGGCTGCGACCGGCTGCCTCTTCTCCCCTGCAATTCCGAAAGGCCGGTGTTATCAATGGCTTGGCACCCACTGTCCCCCCGCCCGGCCCCGGGCAACACAGCTCCTCTGCAGGGACCGTGGCACCTCCCACCCTTAGGATTTCTCTCTGGGCCAAATCCAGCTCAGAAGCACAGTCTCCAAAGTCCCTCCCACAGCAGGATCTGGCCTCTGCTCAGCAAAGACACTCAGTCACCTTCGAGGGATAAAGCCCGCGGAGGTGACCGTGCCACCTTGCCCACCGTGGGAACAGGACCTGGATGCTCCTGCTGCTTACCTGCCACAGCCGTCTCGTTCTTGTGCATCAGACGGGGATGCTCATGGCCTGCAATGAGAAAAGGCCATGGATTTAGTTTTGGATTCATTTTCATCGGCTTCAGGCAACGTGGTGCCCAGAGCCGCCCGCCCCAGGGAGACAGCCATGCCCAGTGCCAGCCCCATGCCGTGCCCAGTCCTACCCCCCGGGGAATGCTCCAAACCCTGACCCCTTCCCCTGCCTCTCTGCTGTGTCCTGGGGCACCAGCGGGTGTTGCAGGGTGAAGGAAACCCCTTCTCAAGCCAAGCTGCTACTCCTGCCCCCAGCAAGCCACCTGGGAACTCACCTCTCTGCATTTCAAACTTGGGCTGCCCCTTGCTGGCTCCCCCGTCCTGCAACAACAGCAAAAATATATGCTTTTTTAAAAAAAGATGTACAAATCAAGGATTTTGAAAGCCTCTGTGTGAAGGATGCTCTGGCCATGGCGCAGGTTGGTGCTCTTTGGCCCCAAGAGGTCTCGGCGGAGGGTACCCGGACACGCAAAGTCCCTCCAGCACCTTCCCCAGCATCACACGCGGCCGCGGGCTGAGCAGCTGTTTGCAGCAGCAGGGCTTACGATCTTAGGTTTTATGATCTTAGGTTTTATGCAATGCAAAAGATGAGATGGGGGAAGTTTATTTAAAAAAAATAAAATAAAATAAACAAATAACCATCTCCTTTTCATGTAAAACCATGCCGGAGAGCCATGCTGTAGATGCTGCCCAGCAAACTGGGTACATCCCTGCCCCTACAAGAGGGAATTTTCAGGACTGCAGAGCACGGTCCATCTCAGACACAATTTTCTGTTGCCCGTTGGGTGCTGATGCAAACCTAAAGGTTTAGCTGAGGCATTGGATGTCACCAGGCTGCCACAACGAGGAAGAAATGTCCCTCTCCTGCTTTCTGTGGCCAGCACAGCCCCTCCTAAAGCACGAATTCAAGGGCCGAGCAGGCTGAGAGCACCCCATCCCTGGCTGGGCTGCTCCAGGAGGACATTCCAGTGCAGGTTGGATCTTTTGTACAGCATCCTCCTCCTCCTCCTCACTGGCTGCCAGGACCCATGCCACGTGGCCCGAGCCTTGCACTGTCATCGACAGCTGGGCAAAGCGGGCCAAAAAGTGGTCCCAGCGGCAGGTGGCCACAAGCATCTTCCCAGCCACCCGGCGTGGGATCGGAGCAAGGTGCCAGACTGCAGAAAAATCATTGTTTTTCAGACCGGGATCAGAGCGCAGAGCCCGAGTGGCTGCAGATCCACCCCTCCCACTGCAAAGCCCCGAGCACCCCTCGGCCACAGCTGGACGTGCTCAGACCAAGACAGTTTTGAGAAAAAAGAATGGGCAAGATTTTTCAATGCTATCAATATAGTGTGAAAAATACAGTGTAAAAAGAACATAGTGTAGAAAAAGGGCGTGTGCTATGCAGCCCCAAGGTACAGGGCACCCATGGTTTTCAAAGAAAAGCTTGGGGTGAAGCTGTGTGTGTGCCTGGGAGCCCCCCTCTGCCTTCAACGGGGTCTTTGTCTGCCCAACAGCAACGTACCTTGCACTGGAGGTTCTGGAAGCCCTTTAAAACCTTTTCACAGTCCAATAATGTCGACTTCTGACCTTCTGCCGTCTGACATTTCTGTACTTTCCTCAGGAAGATGTAATCTTCATTTAAGCTCAACACGTCTTCCATCTGCCAGTGCGGGGAGAGAAGAGAGGGGGGAATGGGATGTTAGTGGGAAACCTGCAAGGGCTGGCAGCAGAGCCACCATAAATCACAGCCTGGAAAGCTCAAAGTCGGTGGTTCAGCATCGGGATGAGCAGGGCAGAGACACTGCCGGTACCAAACGCTCCCACCGACATCTGCATCCACCGGGAATTGCACCCATGGGGCTGACCCTGCTTGGCTGGGTGAGCGGAGGATTGCTCAGGATCCCTTCCTATTTTCTATCACCTTGATCACGAATATAAATTTCCCACTCTGCCTTTTCCAAAGGGCAGCTGGCAAATATCCACCCGCTTGCACCTGCAGACAGAGGTGCGGAAATCTCAGCGAGCGGCTTCTTGCTGCTCCTGCCCCAGCAGCCCCAGCAGGCAACTGGGATGCGCAGTCAGCCCTGCCATGCCCTGCCTGGGCAGGGTGGCTTGTCATTTTTTCAACTAACTTATTGGCTAAAAGAGCTGCCGGGAGATCAAAAACGACTTGTGGGTTGGGGCTGAGTCCTGCCGAGAGCTTCAGGTTGAAAAAATCAGGTTAAAAATATCAGAAAGACAAAAAAAGAACAAATATATATATATCTGTATGTGTGTATTTATATATATATACATATACACACACACTGATTTTTGAAATTACACCTGTTTTTTGTAAAAACGTAAGGTTCGATTAAGTGGTATAAAGACCTCCAGATGGGCATGAGGACACACAGCCTGGCAGAGCGCTCAGGGCAGGCACCGCTGGGGTGCAGAATGTCGGGTTTGAAGCCCTGTCCCGACCTCTGAAGGCAGCTGAAATCCTCCTGCCACCCTTGACTGCGTCTCGGCTGCCTCTGATCCTCCTCCATGACCCCAGAAAGCCCCGTTTCACTCCTCCGGGGACCCTCTGCTCCCCTCTGGCTGCAACCCCCCTGCAGCAAAGTCCTTTTCCAGGTCCCTGCCTTTGTAGTCCCTCGAGCTCAGGATTGCTCCCCACCCTTGAAAATCAGCAGACACCCCCCTAAAATTTCAATATAAGTTGAGACAACACATTTAAAAATCAATAATGACGATCTTAGCGTTGCATCCGGTAAGGAGAAGTCATTCTGGGTTTTAGGTGCATCATTTCTTTAGCTGGTAGTTTTTTCTGGTTGGGAGGAAAGTAGCTTCAGTTTGGGGATTTTAAGCATTGTGCAGTGCGGCGGCGGTCATGGCAATCTCGAAAATAGCTTTTCAGCTTTCAATTTTGTTAGTAAATATTGTCCCACGTACAGGACAGGATCACTGACACTGTGCTGCTTCAAAAAAGAAGACCGGGTACTGAGATCCACTCTTTTCTTCCCTAAGCAGAAAGGCAGCATCTGAAGTGAGATTTTGGTAAAATTCACACATGCAAATACTAAATTTCTGGACCCCTCCCATCCTCACCATTAGAGTCACAGTGCTGCCAAGGGCTACGGCACCAGAAAAGCCACCAAGGAGCCTAAAATAGCTACTTGTGTGTTTAAGCCACAGTCTCCTCTCCCCCGCCTGGCCATCGGCTGCCAGGTTTGCCATTAACGGCTCTTCTTGATTGATCCATTATTGTTGTGTTAATGAAGGGAACAGATCTCTTCCTCAGCGTACAACTTAGCGGCAAATTAAAGCAGAAATGAGAACAGGGGTGTAATAAATGCCACTCCCGCATCCATCCAGTGGCCAGCATCGTCTTCTGCCATATTCATCCTTTGGGCGAGCACATCGCTCCGCGGCTGAAGGCAAATCGCGTTAGTGATCCAGCAGAGACAACCTGATTTCTCTACTTACCTTATCCATCTTCATGTGAAGATACAAACAGAAGAGTACGGTCCCAATCGTCTGTGCTACAATAAATACAGCAAGGAAGCCCATGAACATTTTCATGGTGCCGGGCGAGGTGCTGCCGATGGGTCGGGGCGTCGCAGGGCTGTAGGGTTCGTTCATCCTCTGTGCACGTTGCCGGGGCTCCTTCAAATGCGCTGCTTGCAAGTAGCATGAGAACTGTTGTGTGAGCGCCCGCTGCTCAAGGATACAGGTTGCAGCAACCTACACTTCCTGGAAAAAACTCTTCGTAGTGGGTAGGTTTGTTCACTACCGTCTCCCACAACAAAAAAAAAAAAAAAGGGTTGCTTAGACTTTCTTCTCTGGTGCACTTCCATGCTTTTTCCTACCATTCTACCAGAAGCAGAGAGAGTTTCTTATTCCATATATTCATTTTTGCCCTCAAAACCCTCCAGACGATGCCCGTGTTTTTTTCCTGCTGTGGGTGAAAGTTTTGTAGCAATGTGTCTTCAAAGAAATGAAGACCATGAACACATGGGCAGAGCTACTGAACAGCCCTGTGGGTTGCCAGGGGCTAGGAAGCACTTAGGAAATCAGTTGTTTCCCAAAAGGAGAAGAAAGGTTTTTTGCCCTCGGTTTCCTTCATGAGGAGGATGACTTTGCAGTGAAGATGCTTGACTGAGGCAGGCGGGTTGTGCCGGTCTCTGGCCTTCCCTTGTGCTCCCCATGGATGAAGTCTCTGCAGGGGTAGTCTGGATAATCCTGGAGAAAGGAGTATCTCTATGGGCACCGCGACCCTGGGGTGGGCACAGCTTTCATGCTCAGACAAGCGAGAATTTGGGTCTTGGTTCTTGGCCATCATTTTGGAGACCTAACTTTTAAGCAGCTTTCTTGGTACCCTAGTGAGGTGCTCACCCTCCACCCAAGGGCACAAGCCACCTCAGACCCTGTCCCTGCTTACCCGTGTTACCTGTATCTATATATTTGGGCATGAAAAGGGCAGCTGGGGATGCTGGGCACTCCTGGAAGCTGCTGACCTGCCAGCATCACCCCATGCAACTTTGGGCAACCCATGTCTCCTCTATGCCCTCATGTCTCTTGAGCCGGCAGCAGGGAGGCAAGATCCTGTCCCCAAGCTCTCCAGTCATCTGACGCTCATGTGGCCATGGACACTGATAAAATAATTCAGGGTAAATGCAGAGGGATCCTCACTGCTTGCAACAGGAGACAGACCACCTTTTCTCCATGTAAAAAAGGAAGAATCTGGGTTTCTGCTGGGCGACAGAGGAGGAGGGCTGGTTGCTGGTTTGAAGGCAGTCGTCAAGCCGTCATGTAAAGTTGTTTTGAAAGAAGCATGCTAAAGGCGAGGTTCTTATCAGATGTGCACGCAGCAAATAAAGGGTTGGATCCTGCTAGAAGCAGCGAGGCGCTGAGCAGGGCCTCCTCTGGGAGAGGAGGGTTCTCAGCACCTTCTTGGGGCTGCTCAGAGCCTCGCAGGATGGAGTCCAGCATTCGCTTTTGCTACCTACCCTCTCTCTCGCATCCTGTCCTGTGTGGTTAGGGCGCTGTGAGCTGCAGATGCAAAAGCTGGTAACAAAGCACAAACATCTCTGCAGCCAAGTCGGAGTTTGACCTCGGCAGGTCACCGTGTTCCTAAATATAGCGTCCAAATCGCAAGTGTGGGATGGCACCAGGGTCTTCGTGGGCTGCAATTCAGTGGCTGGGCAGAGGACAGCCCGTGACCGAGGCCATGGCTGGTTCTCTGGAGTCAAGTCACTGTCCTGGGGACTGTCACCCCTCCGTGCTGGGGATGTCCAACTCACATGCTCAACATGCTTGCTGCCCAGCCCCATCAGGAGCATCCTCCCAGCAGCAGCTGGGAGGTGACCCAGCTGTGATGGGGATGCACCGTGTTGGGTCACAAAAGGGGATGGAGACCCTTGACATTGCTAGGATTTGGACCTTGGGCTTGCAGCCCTGCTGTGCGTGGGACCAAGCCACTGCTTTTAGTCCTTTCTATCTTAAAATTGGCATTATCTTTGGAAAGAGCAGCCCTGGCCTCCTCACAGGGCTCTGGTCTGACACCGCGTTCCTACACAGTGTCCCTGCCATGGTGAGCTTGCCACAGACAAAAAGCCATTTCATGGTGGACATCCCCAAGGACATCCCCCACAGCTGAGGGCCACGAGGCCATGGTGGGGAGCAGCTGCCCAGAGTCCTTGCCCCATGCCTCAGCCCCGTGGCACTCACCATCATTTTCCAGGGCTCTTCAGAGTTTCCTCTAAATTTAACACTCATGTTTGGGGGAAGTCTCTACATGAGAAACCAAACGACATGAGAATTCATCACTTAATACTTTCCCCGAATCCTGAGTATCGGGACTGAGGCAGCTGATAACGTGTGAAACCACAGCAACGAGCGGTGCAGAGCGCAGCAAGTGAGGTTTTGCACAGCTATTCCTGAGCCCTGGCTGTCCCCGGCAGACAAAACTTTTTCAAAGCCGTTTCTGGATAGCCACCCGTCACTGTTTCGCCGAAATGAGAAGAACCTGTAGGTAACGCCGGAAACCCCGAGCGCATCATCGGCTCCATCACACACACCTTGATGGGGAGGACGGAGCTGGCAACAGCCTCAGAAGGACACCCGGGTTTGGCAAGGAGGATGGGGAAATGCTCCAGTTTTGGGTACCCAGCACAAAACATCACCAGAGGGTTGGCCAGCTTGTGCTGTAAACCAGGAAATTGAGAGTCGCTAGTCACCGGCACCCTGACGGGAGAAACCGGGTGGAAAATATGACAGCGGGGATCCTGGCAGAGGTTCGTCAGTGGGGAGGACAGGCTGGCAGTTCCTCTTCAGGAAACCATTGCTCCATGTCAGCAATCCAGCCCCTCGTCACCCCGGCTGGCGGGGAGAAGGCCCTCGGGAGCCACCTACCTTGCACCACCAGGTCCTGCAGCTGCTCCGGCTGGAGCCCGGAGTCAATGCCAGTAGCACCAGATCTACCAGGGGGTGCCAAACAAGGTCTGGGGAAGGTAGAGCCCCATCAGGCCATCCCACCACCATCACTCTTCAGATCCAGGCAAGACAGAGCTGCCACATGGCGTGCGGTGCTCTTGGTCCCTGGGGACATGGTCTGTTGCTACCTTACTGCTTCACATGGATGGTAGGGATGGGGGAGGAAGACTCAAAGTCCTCAAAGCCCATGTTATCCCATGTCAGGGCCAGGTAGCAGCATGGTTGCACATCCTTGAACATTTCACCGCTGTAGGAACGTGGTGGGGGGTGTCGCAGAGGGGGGACACAGCCTTGGGGAAAGAGGGAAGTGGTCCAGAGGGATGATGGGTAACAGATAGAGGACCCAACACCTGAGGGAAGAGTCTGCCTGCATGGGATAACTCCAGAGAAGGTGAAGTCCCACCTTTACCTGGTGATGAGCCCACCACCAAGAAACCAATGGGGTTTTCTTTCACCCCCAAAACCCTCTGAATGTGACCATACCCATCCACTCGTGAACCCCAACTGGCACAGTTCCTCCAGCCAGACAACCCCCGGGTGAGACAATGGGAAAATGTGATCCATCGCTTGCATTCCTATTGACCTAGTTGCGGTATTTCCGCTGATCAGCACATTGTCTCCACTTGTACTCGGCGCTCAGGGTTTTGTTTACCGAGAAAATATCCGGTTGCCTACCCCGGTGATCTGTCAAAGGCTGGGAGCATGTCTGAATTCAGCAAGGTGAAAGCTGATGAGAAGAGAGGGATTTTTTTTTTTTTTTTTTGGGTGCCCGCTGCGGTTTCGTGACTAGCTCTTTAAAATGTGCTGCTCACGCCACATGCTCTTGACAATTAACAAAAGCTGGGCCCTGTGCAGTACTAAGAACAATACATTCAAAAAGAAGATTTTATTCTGAGTCACAAAAGGAGTTTGCCTGCGATGCTGTGGGAGTGATACAGAAGGGAACCTATGAGAGAAACCTAAATTAGCTCCTTCAGCACACAGACCATGGGCAGAAGGGAAATTTGAGCTTTTCCACCATTTGCTTTATCGCTTCTTTAGATGTTTCCCTCTCCTGCATCCTTTGAGCTCTTGTGTCTCCAGGACAACCCTGTCACCGGAGAGGAAGAGGGAACAGACATAGCTAGACCACCACCAAAAACATCACCAGCATCCGGAGAAGGAAAGGTTGCGTTGCAGTTTCCGTTCATTTTTTACCTTGGTATGAATGAGAGAAAGCTCTTGGAGCCCAGAGCAGCAATAGGCAGCCTCAGGAATAGGAGGAGGCTTCAATCCTTGTGATGGTCACGTCTCTCTGTGGAAGCGAAGAGCAGAAGATGGTGGTTGTAGCCACTACGGTGGTAATGGCAGGCTGCAGCCCCATTGCTTGCTGTGGCCCTCAGCCGTGGAGACACCCATGTGGAGGTTCAGCAAAAAGTTCCAAGTTCCAGCAGACGTGAACACGAGCTGTCCCAGGCTCCTGCTGCCCAGCAGGTAGATCAGAGCAGGGTGTGGAGCACCATCTCTGCTGCATTGTCCCCAGAGATGTGAGGGGACATCTGCCCCTTCTCTACCACCCTCCAGAGCAGCAAAGAGCAATGGGAAAGAGCTGCAGGGGGTGGCACTGGGGTGGTGCTGTCCCTCTGAGCCGCCCTGCTCCAAGGGCCATCATCCCCTGTGCCCTCCATCCCTCCTCACCACCCATAGATGCACCCCAAACCGGCTTTTCCCAAGGGGACCGAGGTGGATGAAGAGCAGGGAAGGCAGAGAAACAAGCCCCAGTGACTCCGTGGAGGATGGAGGGCCCCGAAGGGCACGTGGCTCTCCTGCCACCTCTGGGCGGCAATGCCAGCCTTGCTGTGCTGAGCCACGGAGAGCACCCGGCCTCTAAACTGCTGATGCTAAGCCTTCACCGAAGCCGTGAAACCACAAATCGCACTAGAAACTTCTTGCTGTGACGGGCTGCACCTACTTCTCCTGGCTTCCTAAAAATAGAGCCTGGTGCGGGGAGCCCCCGCGGCCCTGGCCCTGCCAAACAAGCCCCTGCTGCCTGAGTCACAGCGGAAGGCAGCGGGAGCATCCCGTGCGTCCCCTCTGCGCTCCAACCAGTGCCGAAAGCAGCTCTCCCCGGCACGGGGCGCGGGGGCCCGCGACCATCAAAGCCGCAGTGAAACACCCTGGCGAGGCTCTGCCCTTTCATGTTGCGAAAGGAGAGAGTAGGAGCGGGGGAAAAGCAAAACCCGCGGGAGGCTGCGGGGCTGCCGACGCCAGCGGCTGCCTCCCACGGCACAGCGCCAGGGGGTGGGTGGGGAGGGTCCCGCCATCGCCTCTGCATTGCCCCTTCCTCCCACACCCGCCCCCTCGAGACAGGACCGAAAGGCAGTCAGGAACATGTCTTCTGCATCCATGTGGGACTCACAAACAAAGCAAAACCCTCTGGAGGAGAAGGGGGACACTGCCATTCCTCCCCACGCTGTGGGGCTGAGCCCCCCGGCAGCTGCTGCTGCAGCTGGCTCCAAGCACTTGCCACGCTCCACGGGGCCAAACCCAGCCTTGCCAAGGCAAAGTCACCCAGCCTCGCCTCCCACCGCCCCACGAGGGTCCCCGGCCACACCGGTGGAACATGCCCATGGGCCAGGAGTTGCATTGTGCCCTAAGGAAGGTTTCACAGCTCTTGGCCAGAGTTCAGGAGGTGATGCCACGTACAGCATTGGGATGGGTGTGACCCCAAGGATTTTGGGTGGATTTTGTCATGGGAGGTGGGTGAGACACAACCCAGATCACCTGCTGTCTTGCACAGCCTTTACCTCCAGGGCTCAGTCTCTTCTCCCAAGTAACAAGTGATAGGACAAGAGGAAACGGCCCCAAGTTGCACCAGGGGATGTTTAGGATGGATATTAGGAAAGATTTCTTCACCAAAAGGGTTATCAACCATTGGAACATGCTGCCCAGGGCAGTGGTTGAGGCACCATCCCTGGAGGTATTGAAAAGACGGGTAGACATAGTGCTTAGAGATATGGTTTAGTGATGGGTTTTTATCAGAGTTAGGTTGATGGTTGGACTTGATGATCCGAAAGGTCCCTTCCAACCTGGGCGATTCTATGATTCGATGATTCCGTAGCCGGAGGTTTGTAGTGAGCTCTCGGGCTGGCCATGCCTGGTTACCCCTGCGGGGCTGCACAGCACCGACACATCTTACAGAACATCATCTGGATCCTGATTGGAAATTACTGAGAGATGTGCAATCTCCCAGGACTGATTTGGCAGCCACTAATTTAATCTCCTGCATTAAACCACAAACCCTCTACCAAGGCAATATTAATGCAAATTACTCATCTTTTTCAAAATGTCACATGCAGCGACCTCCGTAAGGCTCTCACCAAAGGGCTTCCTTCGCCACTGTGAGGATCATCTCAATGGCTCTTCAGTGTGTCCCCTCTCAGCCTGCACTGTCATTTCTCCCCTCGCCCTGCGTTGACCTTTGTATCCTCTGGGAGGTTGTGCTCGTCCCTCAGGATCACTGGGATCCTCTTGGGGTCATGGAGAGCCCCAAGGTGGGCAAGAGAGGGGTTGGACTAGATGATCTCCAGAGGTCCCTTCCAACCCCTATCATTCTGTGATGCTGTTGATGATGACAGGAGACGAGCCAGCAAGGGTGACGGGCAGCCAAGGAGCAGTGCTCTGACCTTTGGGGAGGAAAGCCTCAGCCCCTGCCTGGGAGTAACCATCCCCATGGGGAAGGTGGCGCCTGGGGGCAGGAGGGAGCCGTGCTGGGGTGGAAACCCGCTGGCAGCCACGCTGTCTAGTAACGCTCAGTCTGAGAACCCAACCAAGACGATCCGCACACGGTCGGCGGCAGCAAACCCGATCTCGAATCCCTTGCAAAGCAACGCAGAAGCAGAGCAGCGTCGCCTGCGCTGGCATGCAATAGATACTGCAATGGTAACCCACAGCCCTTTCCTCTCGGCGCTGCAAGCTGTGGTGCTCCGCGCCAGGCACGTGGGCGTCGCGAGGAGCCTTCTCCCTGCAGGGTGGCAGCCCCGCTGCTGCTGCAGCAGGGTGGTGGGAATGCTCGCCCCAGGGACAGCTTTGTCCTAGGCTCAAGCCTGCAATGGCTCGAGCTTTGGGGCGTCATTTTGCTGACAAATCCATCATAAAAATCCCTGGGAGCCTGCAAGAGACACGGCAGAGAGCAGATGCTAAAACAACTCTGCCATCTACTGACTTCTCCAGTTCCCCTCCCTGCCCGGTCTGTCCCTCCATCCCTGCTGCAAACAGACACCTGGAAAGATGATGTTAAAAATAAAGGGCCTCCATGCGGGGCCGTGGCGCCGCAGGTGACGCTGGAGGAGTCCTGCAGTCAAGCAGGCGCGTGTCTCGCCTGCCGTGCGCCCTGGGTACACGGGCACGGCTCAGGATAGTCCTCAGGCTGCAGAGCAACCGGCTTCGTGGGGAGAAGAGCAAACCAAAGCTGCAAAAGCTGCTGCCAACATAATCACAGAATGGTTTGGGTTGGAAGGGACCTCAAAGCCCACCCAGTGCCACCCCCTGCCCTGGGCAGGGACACCTCCCACCAGACCAGGTTGCTCCAAGCCCCGTCCAGCCTGGCCTTGAACCCCTCCAGGGATGGGGCAGCCACAGCTTCTCTGGGCAACCTGGGCCAGGGGCTCACCACCCTCACAGCCAAGAATTTCTTCCTCAGGTCTCATCTAAATCTACCCTAACATAATAATGGTCTTGGTGCTCAGGCCAGGGACAAGACCTGCTTAAAGAGGAGAGCAAGTGCAACTTCCTGTAAAGCAGTGATGTTTCAGGAATTTCTCCATCTGAACAGACCTCAGGGGCAGGTTTTCCTCTGCGTGTCCGTGGGAGCAGTGCTTGGTGGCACTTGTCTCCTGCAGGTCCAGCCGCCTCTGCTGTCCCCGCAGCCCCTGGGAGCCGGGCCAGAGCAGAGCCCAGGGCTGGCCTGGTGTGTGCTCAGCCAAAGCGCTGGCAGCCGCCGTGGGGAAGAGCAAGTGACAGCCCCAAGCCAGGCTGGTAGCCCCGATGCTGTGACCAGAGGAGGTGCAAAGCCTGCCCTGGGCTGAGCTCCGACCCCAGGCAGGGTGGACGGCACCCCTTTTGTAGGAGCTGTGCACAGAAACCTGAGCAGCAAGATCAGCTCGGCACCACCTCGCTAAGTAAAATTAAAAGGAAAAAACACACCCAGAAGTGAAACTAGAAGAACATCCCTGGTGCTATGGAAACCATCCTGCCAGCGTGGGAAGGTTCCTCCTGGGCTAAATCCCGGCCACTGGGTGCTGCTCCCTATTTCCAGTGCTGCAAAGCAAAGGAGCTTCAGCTGCAGAGATCAGGGGAGACACGTGGCCATAAGGACAAGGACATCACCACCCCCAGCCTGCACCTTAGGGAGTGCATGCCTGAGCAGCGCAGAGGCAGCTGTGTGTGATACGTGGGAGTGTTTAAACACACCAGGAATTCATTTTCTCTTTTGCTTTCCTCCTAGCAGAGTCCCGGTGTGCACCACGCGTGCAGGACCTCTATGGCTGGAGGTGGCTGGTGGACCAGCACACCACGCTGCTGGGAGCACCATCGCCTCAGCCCCAAATGCCCGGCCCCACACCAGTGGTCCCAGCGGCTTGGGGCGGCTTCTGCAGGGGAAAATGGTGGCAGCACAATGACAAACGTCGAGCTTGCATCTTGGCAGCCAAGGACTGCCTCTCCCTGCAGTCCCTGCTTCTCTGAGGAGGAGTATGGAGACTTCCCATGGCAATGCTGCTGCAGCGGGATGGTACTACCAGAAGCATCGACATGAGGGTCTTTAAGATGTTTCTCTTTCCAAACAGTGAGAAAGTTAAAACCATGGTCGCTGTGCAGCCGAGCTCTTTATTTTCCCGAAGACTTTATTTTCCCAAGGGAGATATTTCCTTTTCAACGCAGGTACTAGAAGCAAAAGGCTGTGTTGCAGCTTGAGCTCTCCTGCGCACTGTCACACCATGTCTACCATGGCCAGACACACTCATCACCAGGAAGACCTGCTTTGAATTTTTTTGGGTCACTGCCCAGAGAGATGCAGGTCTCCAAACACCCTGCTGAGCCGTCTCTCCTCTGCATCCTTCCTGCAAAGGGTGCTGCGTGCTTGAAAATAAGCAATGAGGTCAACAGATGTGTCCACGCATCACGCCTGGGGACGGTACAGCATTGGATATGCCAGCTCCAGCATCCCCCTCTGTCCTTTCCAGCCTGGAGGAGAGGCATTTCCAAGAAGTGGCTCCAGCCTGGATGAAACACAGCCCCAATGCGCAAGCAGGACATCTCCCGTCCTTCCAGGAATGTGACAGCGGAAGATGCTGCAGCCCCAGCCCCTGTGTCCCGCTGACGCTGGGAGCAAATCCGCTGCAGTTTCTAGGTAGAAGTCACTCTTACCAGCAGACACAAGGCGCTTCTCAGAGCTTGCAGCCTGCAGCCTGTTTGCAGAGGGCTGAGAGACCTCAGCTCATCTCACTTTTACCACAGGGGCCAGGCGTGCACCCAGGTGGCTCCGGCAGAGCCCCACACCCGGCCCCGGCCCCTCTCGCTTGGCGATGTGGGACCTCTACTCTGGCTCCTGACCCTCCATGCTAGGGCCATGATGGGCTGGAAACCCCCTGGGAAGCACTCTGAGTGTGTCGGCTGTCTTCATCCTTCCCAGGGGTTTCCCCTAAGGTGTGGACCAAGTTCCTGTACAGCTACGGTGGCTTGGCTCAAGCACTCCGTTTTAGGAGGGGATGGGGCTAAAAAACTAGAATTAAGTTGATCATCCATGTGCAGGTCCCCCAGGACCAAGTCACACCAGAGGAACAAGCTTCATCTGGAGAAGATTCCTCCAGACATCTCTCACGTGTAACACTTGGGAGACAGAGCTACGTGCCCCATGGCTGGGTGCTGGTTATGGGTTCAGGGGAGACATCCCAACGTCAAATTGCAGAGCTGCAGGAATTCAGCTCCCCTGGTGGTGCCCAGGCTCAGCACATCCCCACCTCCCCTCACATGCCACTGTGCCACCACGTCAGCTGGTGAAAGTGGACCTGGGGACACGCAAACCCTGCTCAGGGTACACCTTTTTCTTTCCAGAGCAGGTCCTCATAAGCCCAGGCTGGGGGAGACCCTTCTGCTCTCTCGCTTGAATGAGTCACCAAACCCCAGAGACTGTAATTCCCTCTTAGGAGAAAAGCAACTCTCATTTTAAAGCGGAAAATCTTTGGCCCAAAAACCCCCTGCATGCCTGGAGGGAACTATTACACAGAGGTGATGCAGTCAGAGAGGTTTGCACACCAAAATGGCCGCTTGCTGCAAAAAGTGAAAGAAAAACCCCAAACACCCTCTTCAAGGAAACCACCCAAATGGCACGAACCATAGGGACAGAAAAAAGGACCGTTTCCCCCCCACCAGTATTCAAGGAGGGGAAGAAGAATGTGCAGATGTCAAGAAACTATCACCATTTTGCTGAGCCACAAGAAAATCTATTCACGTAAGCATTGATTGTTGTCAGTCCTGTGACAGTAAGTTGGGGGAACCGCAAGGGAAACCAGGCTAAGTGGTTGAAGAGAAAGGAAAGTAAACCCAGAGCACATCCCAGCCCGTTCCCTCAGCATCCAGCCTCCCTATGCCCTGCCTCAGGCCAGGAGCCACCAGGATGCAGATCCTGTTGGCCTTCACCACCTGAGCATCTAGGTGGAGAGATCTAGAAGGCAGGACACTGGCTTTCTCTTGCTGCCCCTGCCCGGTTGTTTACGACAACTTATCTAAGTCAACTGGTCTCAATTTCATCACTGGTGAAACGAGGCAGCTCCGTTGCTGGGAAGAGTGAAGCTGCAGAGATGGAAATAGCCAAATGTATTCAGTGGAGACAGAAATAAAAAATAAAACCACTGTGACACCTCTAATCTTCAGAGCAATGTTATTTCAGAGCCGATTGTATCCCGAGGTGGGGCCACAGGATCTGCAGATCCCTTTTTCCCCAGGTCAAGTCTCTTTTGCCTGTGACAGTAACCGGTGCGTGATCTCCCCGTCCTTACCTCTACCCGTGAGCATCTCTTACCTCCTCCCCGGGTCTCGCTGAGCAGGGGGAGTGAGGGAGCAGCTGGGTGGGCGCCTGGCAGCCAGCCAAGGTCAACCCACCGCAAGGTCCCAGCCCTCCCACAGCCCTGTTCGCTTCCCACGCTGCAGTGCACTTGAGGACGAGCACCGCTGCCCTTCCTGCCTTCCTGACCAGCGAATTCACCCTAATTCTCAAAGAGCTGAGCTGAATCGCTACCGCTAATAATTACATAGTGCTGTATTGAGTTCCAGCTCTGCCACACATCCATCCCCCCCCATCTCTACTAACCAGCCCCCCAGATCGTGAAGGTGGCTGTGGCAGTGCCACACGGCGCAGGGACAGTTTCTCGGTGACAGCCTGGATTCGGGGCAGGAAGGCGAATTCCCCCCGATTCCCTCCTGCGGTGCGTGAAATAACAGCAGAGCGCGCAGGCTCTAGGGTGGTCGTCAGCATCTTGGCAAAGGGGACTCAGGTATTTTTTTCTTTCATTTTGCAAGGCAAGAACATCAATGGAACTGAAAGTAGGTTCACACCACAGTGCCTACCCGTGCAAAACTATAACGAACCACAAAACCAGGCAATTACACAACCTTTTTTAGTGTTTACCAGGTTCATTTTCCAAGCACCGGCTGCTACTGAAAACAGCCTCAGAATACTTTAGTGGTAGAAATGACCTCTTGGTCTGCAATTGCTGGAAAAACCACTGAGCTTGTCCTAGAGGGCAGAAGCACACGATTCAGGTCTCTAAGAATGAGCCCCGGTCTTCAAATAATCCTGCAAATGCTCAAAACACTTTTGGTACAAACCCAGAGCTCTCATATCACCTTTCCTCACATACCTGAGCTCAACAAGAGAAAACGTGAAGCAAGTTTTCCTCCTGGCATGGCAAGGATGGACAGGCATCTCCCAGGAGTTTGGAGCTTGAGGTCCACGGTGCCTTGAGGACCACATGGAAAGGTCATATCTGGATTAACACCAGAAAATGTAAATCTCTTAGACCCAACTATGTCCCTTTAGCCCATTTCAGGAGCTGTCAAACACTGTCCGCACCAAAATCCAGACCAGGTTCTCCAGGTTCTCTTTGGTCGCAGCCAAAGATAGTATCACACATGGCATCTGGCAGAGGATAGCACGGGTAACCACAGAGACCACCACAACGTCTATGTGATGTTCCCTCTTCTACAAACCTGCTAAAATAACTAGCTACTTCTATTAAAAATCTCACTGAAGTGAAGAAGGTAAGAAGCACGTTGCAGTACTCTTTCCGAATAACAGGCTGTGGGAGCCCACCTGGACATGTCGGCGTGCAAGCCATCCCAGCTGTGCCATGGGATCTGGAGCAGAAATCATCTCTATCCATAAAGAATGGTTGAGGCCAAGGCTGTGTGTACACGGAGGTGTGCAAGGCAAAACCTCACTGCGCACAAACCTTGTGGACCTGTGCCAGCTCCGGACACGGTGCCCACCTTGATGCAGGGACACTTTTCCAGGTCTGAATAGGGATAAGGCCAAAGAGCTCTGCAGTGACCAATTCCTTCCTCTGAGATTTCCCTCTCCAGCTGCATGTAAGGACTCAGGAGGAAGCACAACTTACAAGCCCTTCGCGCAGGTGGGGACATGCCCACCCCTTTCATGGCACAGGAGCATGGCCTGGAGGGTCGCAGGGCATCCACAGCTTCTGCTCCCATGTCCTCACAGCCTGTGGATAACTGGTGTTCATGGGATGGGTCAGCTTTCTCCTCCTTCCCAGAAGGAGAAGTAAATTTCTTCCCTAAAGGGTGCCACTACAATCCTTTGCAACGTGGTGGCTTCTGTTGGGTGGCAAGGCGCCAGCGAGTCATTCATAAAATTATGCCTCAGGTAAGAAAAAGGCCGGAGCTCTGCATGGGAAATGAAATGCTCTTGAAATTACACAGCTGCCCTGGGGATATTAACATGCAAAATTAATGAAGAGCCCTGGAGTGTTTCATTCATCAGCCAAGCGTACAGCCTCAGTGAACACCAAGCCCCAACGCTCAGCAGCTCTGGGACTTGATTAAGGCCAAGGAGGCACTCAGCGGAAGTGACTCCTGAACTGCTGTGTCCCTACGGGTTTGGTAGTGGCAGGGCAGAAAGTCTCACCTAGACTGGCAGCACATTGACCGGCAGTTTTGGATCCCCCACACAGCGTTAGAGGATGCGGGATGGGGTTCCATGATGCCACCATTACATGGGTCCAGGGCTGGATGACAACAGCAGAGCAGCCCAGCTGCAGCTCAGGAGACTCCAGGCATAAAAACCATCCTACATTAAAATCCAAGATCCAGTGCTCACCTCCAGGAGTAGCTGATAACCAAGGAAAATAAAGACCCACCTTGTGCCCATCAAAGTTTGCGACTTCCTACACTGGGGGTGCATCCAGAGAGCTGCGTTTAGGAGACACCTGTGCATACGGCTGCCCCCGTTGTGCCCCTGAGCTGGGAACACCACGGCTTGGTTACACGCTGTGACAGAAACATTCGCTTTCCCTTGTTTCACCTGTCTGGTTGATCCAAGCCGCTCCACAGTTTTCATTTCCTTAGCAGTGGGAATTCACCAGTTTTGCTGATGCAATACAGTCGAGTAGCACTGGAGAAGAGAAGGCTCTGGAGAGACCTTTGAGCCCCTTCCAGTCCCTAAAGGGGCTCCAGGAAAGCTGGGGAGGGACTCTGGATCAGGGAGGGGAGCCATGGGACAAGGGGGAACAGTTTTAAACTGAAAGAGGGGAGATTTAGATGGGATATCAGGGAGAAATTTTTCACTGTGAGGGCGGTGAGCCCCTGGCCCAGGTTGCCCAGAGAAGCTGTGGCTGCCCCATCCCTGGAGGGGTTCAAGGCCAGGCTGGACGGGGCTTGGAGCAACCTGGTCTGGTGGGAGGTGTCCCTGCCCAGGGCAGGGGGTGGCACTGGATGGGCTTTGAGGTCCCTTCCAACCCAAACCATTCTGTGACTCTACGATTCTTAAAGCTAAACCTGGTGGGAAATTTGCTTCCCACACTGCGCCGTTTGACGGCAGCTCTGGGACATGGCAAGGCTCCCCAGGAAGCAGCGAGAGCTGTGGGAGGCAGGACCTTTGGGAGAATATCTGGCTGGCATGCAGTCTGTTACCGGCTCCTTTTGAGGACCACGGCATGGAGCATGCATGAGCTTTGCATTATCCCTCTTCCACTGGGCATTGCAGGTGGCTTTTCCAAATATCTTCTTGTTTTATCATCAGGCAAAAAGGTAATATTTGCATTCCTTGCCTCAATCCGTTTCTTATTCTTGTGTCTTCTGCTGTCTGCACAACAAATGTAATGTTCAAAGGCAGCAGCAGCAGCAGAGCGTGGCAAATGTTCGAGTTTTTGGGATCAATGAGCATCTTTTCATTCTGGGCTTCCACGCAGCAGATGAGCCTTGTCCTGATGGAGCCTCCTGGAATTACCACACGAGCATCATGACGTGCCATTTGTCACCCAAGAGCTGCACCGCGTATCTATTGCAATCGCCAGCAGCACGATGAATCCGCCCACAAACGAGTGACAAACTTAATTGCACGGGTGCTAACACATTGCATGTCCTCGGGGGTGCAAAGTACCGTTAATAGCACTAATAATCCCAAAGTGCTACAATACGCAAAAGCAGCCAGAGGTGCCCCTTGCTCTTTGCTCCCACTCTCCTTCTGCCGCAGCTGCGGAAGCAGCACTGGGCAGGAGATGAGGAGCAGGGAGTTGGGCACGATGATCCTTATGGATCCCTTCCAACTCGAGATATTCCATGATAAGAGAAACACCCTGCAAAAGGGAAGAGACACGCGCAGGGTTTGCATGGCGCAAAGGCACGGAGGACTACGCACACGTGGTGAAAACCGGCTGCAGCTGAAAATATACATCTAACGAGGCCAGGCCAAGCGTCCTTCCTGACTGAGCCGTATCGACACAGCTGGGTTTCCCAGGGTAGGAAGAAACGAGTGCACACCCCAGGAAGAAGAGGCGTCCATCCCCTGATCCTGCCACCCAAGTCCAACGCACAAGCTCCGCACAGGCTGGAGCGTCCCTGCGGACCGAGTGGTCCCAAACAGCAAAATCACCAATATGATGGTTTTTTTCAAAGACAGCAGAGCTAGGAATATATATATTTTTAAAAAAAAAAAGAGATTTCGGGAGGTCTAAGCTCTGAACCAGGCCTTGAAAAGAAACAAAGAAGAATGGATCATGTTTATCCAAGGAGTAAACGGCAGCACTGAGCGTTGAGGAAATGCAAGACCAGACTCATTTCCTACATGGGAAAGAACAATACCTTCTTTCATGCCACAAAGACTTGAGGCTTTCAGTATTTTTACTGCACACCGGATGACCGAAATAGAGCTACTTGAGTTTAGAGCCACCAAAGAACCAGCCTGAAGTTACTGCAGCTTTGGCTGAGGTTTGAGAAGGTGCTCTTGGAGAAGCGCAGAAACAAACCAAACCCAAACGCAGCCTCGCCAGAAGGGCTCTTAGTTTCACGTCAAACCACGTTTGGTCACTGAAAAACCAACCACTGACAGTTTATCAGCTGCACGATTTACCCAAACCTACCTCTGAATAATCGTAAATCATAAAAGTAGCTGTCAGTGGAGAGGCAGCCTCAGGAACACGCATCAGGAACCAACATAAGAGCTTAACAAATCCTGCAAATGAATAGAATGATTTGACTCATTTAATTGCTTAAATCAAGCCAAAATCCAATTTAATAACACCCTTATCCACAAAGAATATGTCACAAATAACGCATCAACAGAAATACGTGTTTAACACAAAGAAGTCAAACTGGTTCTGCGGCAGATGCTCGTTTACATATGTATTGATTTAATTACAGATTTCTCTCCCTCCTTTCAAGACGGCTAAAAAAGATCCAGAACACAACCCCAGAACCGCTCGAGCTGAGCCAGCCTGACTAGATGCACTAATTTTTTTCCTTTCGGCGTGCCTGCAGAGATGGGCAACACTTCTGCTCTTATTGACACAAACAAAGTCAGCGGCAGGGGCAGGGCTGCCGCGGCTTACGCTCCTCGTGCACCCAGCGAGCGCGCGTCAGGCTTCGCAAGCAGAAAAGCCAGAATCAGGCCAGAAGATCCTCGGGTTTTTGGTCTGCATTCAAGCAAACGCTGCAGCTGCGCGTATGAGAGCCGAGGGGGATGGGTATGCCCGGGGGAATAAACCTGGCTCTGGGTTCCCGCGCTCCCCAGTCTGCAAAGCCATGGAAAGCATTTTTCCCAAACAAGGAGGAGGGGTAGAAAAGGCTCTTATTCCCCTGAAACCCCTCCCTTCCCAAGCATTCGTGTGTGGAGACGGGCAGCAATTCTCATTAGTCACTCTTATATGGTTGTTTTGTGCCCTACAGCGCGTCAGCGCAGGAAATCTGCCCAGAATAAGGCCAGCCTGGGCAGCGCCAGTGCCCTGCGGGATCATCCCACAGCTGCTTCCCAAACCGGTATTTCCAGGCTGCTTTTCTGTGTAAGGAAGGAAAAAATAAAAAAAAAAACACAAACCAAGCTAGTTTTTGGGATACCAGTACACAGCTTGCGGGCAGCCAATGTGTTTCTATGTGGGGGGGTCACTGCTCGTGCCCGTGCGGGGAGGATGCTGCATGGGGATGCCTCACGGGATGCTGATGCACGGTGCATCCCTCAACCCGCCGCCTGCCCGTGAGCTCCTGCCTGGCTTTGCCTCCTGTGGTGGTCGCGAGATACACATCAGCTTTATGGGTGTGGATGCTCTTGTGTCCATCGGTGCACGTGTAGGACCTAAAAGCGGCACCTTTCGGCTCGCTAGCATTACCTGCTATTAAGAAATTCCCGATCGGAGACCTGTATGTGTGTGTATGCATGTGCTTCTATGCTTTGCTTAGATAAATATATAAAAAAAAGCATTAATTTGTGATTTGTACCTTTACTCATATGTATATGCATTGATTTGGGATACCTTCTAGTAGGTTAGTGTGAATTTTGTCACCTTCAAAACCGTAATTAAGTCACCATTCAGTTATTTTGTTTACTCGCTTTGCAAACCCCTGAACCGGTTAATGATTAAGCGCTGTTAAATTCAACCTCTCGATCTGCCTTGCCTCACGAACAAAGTTTGAATAGCTGTTAAATCATAAGCGTGTCAAATATCTCATCGGCGACGCCTCCTCCCCTCCCTCGGCATCACACTGTCCCGTGGGTGTTCCTGGCGAGACAGGCGGCCCGGAACAGCGTGGTTGGAGTGACAGACCTCAAAAACCCCTCATCAGACCCGGGTTATCCTCCAGCCCTGCCCAGGTGGGGACAGGCGTGAGTCACGCACCGACCAGCTGTGCTTGTGCCACCTTATAGACCACGCGTATGGATTTTACGCCCCAAAACCATCTAAAAAACTCAATCCTCTGTAATATATGTATTTTTTTTTTTTGGCAAGAAATGGGATAAAGGGTTCAGCGGTGATCCTCATCCTGCATATTTGGACAAAGCCAGAAAAGCAGTTCCAAACCACCCAGGGCAGGCTTTGGGCAATCGTTTCGCACTCTGTTGGCAAACAGAGAGGTCAAGGAGAGGGTGCTCAGATCCTGCGTGGAGCAGAGTGGTAACACCCCCCCGCCCCTCCTGCCCCAGCCCTTTTACTCACAGTAAATCACTCACCTCCCTGCTCCCCGCGACACGGCGCAGCCCTGGATGCTGCTGTTCTAGCGAAGCACCTTTATGATTCACGAGCCAAATCATAGAATCCTAGAATGTGTTGGGTTGGAAGGGACCTCTAAAGGCCATCTAGTCCAACCCCCCTGCAGTCGGCAGGGACATCTTCAACTAGATCAGGTTGCTCAGAGCCTCATCCAGCCTGGCCTTGGATGTCTCCAGGGATGGGGCCTCCACCACCTCTCTGGGCAGCCTGGGCCAGTGTCTCGCCACCCTCACTGTAAAGAACTTCTTCTAGTCATGCCTGGCTGCTCTTTTCACACTTACGATCAGCAGTTACTGGTGCAACCTTAGGCAGGGGAAAGAGAGCATTGCGAATGCTAATCTTTTCTTAAAACATGGCACAAACCCAGCCCCAACAAACAACGTGTGGTAGGTGGAACTGTGATAGTATCACACGTCTCAGATGTCTTAGTTCTGTGACAGCTTGACTAAAGCGGGGAGATTTTCCTTAAAATCTACTTATTCTAACATCAAAAAAACCTCACAACTCCTTTATGCGTCAAAAAGTCCAGCTGGAGAACTTTCCTAATTGCCCATCATTTCTAATTAGCCCTTGTGTTTCTCTCTGGAGTGATGTGAGTACATACCCAGATTGTACACAGCGTTCCTCACACGGGTGAGCTGCACATGGCGACTTCTGTTAAATATCATGTATCCGGAACACACTTGAGACTTGACAATATTTGAGCAGTTCACAAGAAGCAATAGCCTTCCTCCCTGCCCTCCTGAGAACCTGGCTTTTCCGCATTAGCCCACGCTGCTCTACGACCTACCCAAATCCAGATGTCCTGGTTTCCAGAGCCACAACCAGACCCAGTCAGACGTGGGAGCCACTCCATGGGGCCAGGAGCTGGATGGGATCCACAAAACTATGAGACAAACAGACTTTCAAGGCTTTCATGGTCCTCAGCACAAGAAGAACATGGATCTGTTTGAGCAGGGCCAGAGGAGGCCACGGAGATGCTGGGAGGGCTGGAGCCCCTCTGCTGTGAGGACAGGCTGAGAGAGCTGGGGGGGTTCAGCCTAGAGAAGAGAAGGCTCCGGGGAGACCTTCCAGCCCCTTCCAGTATGTGAAGGGGGCCTACAGGAAGGATGGGGAGGGACTCTGGATCAGGGAGGGGAGCCATAGGACGAGGGGGAACGGTTTTAAACTGGAAGAGGGGAGATTTAGATATTAGGAAGAATTTCTTTGCTGTGAGGGTGGTGAGCCCCTGGCCCAGGTTGCCCAGAGAAGCTGTGGCTGCCCCATCCCTGGAGGGGTTCAAGGCCAGGCTGGACGGGGCTTGGAGCAACCTGGTCTGGTGGGAGGTGTCCCTGCCCAGGGCAGGGGGTGGCACTGGATGGGCTTTGAGGTCCCTTCCAACCCAAACCATTCCATGATTCTGCAAGACCAAATCAAAGCGTTGTCCCTTGACCGCATCACTCAGTGGTATCTGCAGGACTTGGGTCATCCCTGAGCCTATGGACAAGGGGTAAGAGATGAAGCCCATGTCGGGGTGCTTCTCCACTGCCGATGGAGTCCCTCGCAGCCATCCAGGCACGGGGAGACAGCACGTGACAGGCAGCCAGTGCAGGATTATTTTAGGCTGTGCTCAGTTACGAGATGCCCTTTGCGTGTTCAGTACATTCAGTTTCCTTCCATCCGCTCAATTTGTTTTTCCGTTTGGTAGCGGGATTTACCTAAAGTGACACTTCTCTCTGGTAAATGTAGAGTATTGGGAGCTAATGGGAGTGAGTCAGAATGCTGAGCATAGAAACTTTTTATTTGTGGGAGAGAGCTGCTACTTTATCCCTATCTCAGGTGGAAAGGCGGTAAGGAGGAGATGAGATGCTGTTGTATTTCAGTATGAAAAACTGCTTGGTAATATTTATATAGCCCTGTACCGGACCGAGCATCTGCCAGGTGGAGAAAAAGCGATGGGGAAAACACAAATTGCTCTGCTCAGGCTCAAACCTGGACCCTGCAGAGCCCAGATGGGGGCGCAGGGGGGAGGATGGAGGCTGGAAGAAGCCACCAGCTTTCGGGGTGCTGCACCCAGCTTCAGCCAGCTGGCCGAGGCGCTGGGAGCAGTGGGAACCCACAGCGTGGGTGCTGGTGAGCTCAGAGGGGAGGCGGGGGCTCTCGCTGGGCTGCGTTTAGAGCAGCACCACCTTTCAGTTGGGGTCAGCCTGCTCCGTTACGGCTCCAGCCACCCAAAAGCATCATCCTCAGTGGCCCAGAGAGCCCCATGCCGCAGCCCGGCCGCTGACTTGTCCCCTCCTCAGCTGCCTTTGCACCCCCTCGGCAAAGAAATTGCGATGGGGGTGATGTGACCGCAGCAGAGGTGCTTGCACAGCAGTTTTGCCAGTGCGGTGACACGCAGCCCTCCGACACGGGGCGCGATACTGAAACGAGGAGAGCATCCTCCTCCCAGCAGCCCAGGCACCAAAACCACCAGTTTGCACCCTTTTGCTGCTGAAATCCTCCCAGTGTAACTCGATGTGATAACTCAGAGGGTAGTAACAAGGGCTCAGGGGATCAGCAGCTAAGTGGATTAGAGCCCTGAGCCCAAAACGTGCAGTGTTTCAAACCCGACAGTACAGGAAAACAGATCACAAAACAGAGTGGGGCGACGACGCTTTTACCTTTCCCAGGAAATCACCTCTTCCAGTTATTTGTTTGCCTTTATTTCTACCAAGGCCACACGGACACTTAGTCATAAATCTGCCCACAGGGAAAATAACCCCAAATACACACACAGAGCGGGGGAAAAAAAAAAAGACCTAGTAAGGAGCATTTTTCCTGACCCAGCTTTGGAAAAGGCTGGCAGAGCACCGTGCTCTCTGCGCGGAGGCACTGATGAGGTGGGCAGGTTTGGCTCCAGTCCCCCTCCTTATGGCAGCGCCCTGCACCCAGCGGCTCCCCAGGCTGCTGGGACACGAAGCGAGCAGAACCAGCCCTTCGGACAGTGATGGAAAAGGCTCGGCTGCCATTTTCCTGGGGGGATTTGGGAGCCCACCTACCCAGGAGCAAGGAGCCGTCACATTCCCGAGTGAAGGTGAGAGCCTCTCTGCTCGGATGGCAAGCTCTTTCCCACCCACGCTTCTGCTCTTCTCTAGGGCATGCCATGAATCCACTCTTCTCACCCAAACCCACTAGCTTTCTTCAATGCTTTGAGAACTTTCCCACATGAACCACCTTTGAGATTATTTTTTATTTTAAAAATTAAAAAAAAAGGAATTTTGACGCTATTTCCTGACCTTCGGCAGCATTGCGCAGGGCACAGATCACAGAGTTCAGACAACTGCCCTGCTCTGGCCAGATCTCCGCCTTGCCGTGCCGCTCCGAGCCGCTCAGCAGGAGCAGGACTGTCCCACTTGGCAGAGCCTACCAGAAAAGAGGGTTAAAAACCACAAGACGGTCAAAAATTCCAGTGATGAGCGAGTGTTTACCAAGGGCCGCGTGCCACAGGGGTTGACAAGGTGTCCCTTTCTCACTGGTGACGGGGCAAATCTTTACTGATGGGTTTTGTCAGCGTGAGGTTGATGGTTGGACTAGATGATCTGAAAGGCCCCTCCCAACCTAGGCGATTCTGTGATTCTATGAAATTAATTGACACCTGAACAAAAAGAAAAGCAACAACCGCTTGGGTTCCCTGCTCCAAAAGGGATGAGGGACATCAGCTCCAGGGTAAGGGCCACCAGCCGTGACCATTTTCCCAGGCGGCATCGCTGTTGGCATCACCGCCAGCTGGTGGTTGTCCCCTGGGCTGGGGCCGGCCAGCCCTCTCCCAGGGACAGCCCAGCTCCCCAGCAAAGGGCCGCCACCTCCAGCCCGAGTGAGCACGGGAGAATTTCTGTTTCTTTCAGCTCCTCATCCAAAATTAGGAATAAGAAATGCAAACACACCGTCACACCTCCGTCATGCTTCTGGGACATTTTGGAACTAGACTGGCGTCAAGTAAAATGCTTAGGCTGATGGGGAAGAGAGGCAACGAACGCCCAGAAGAGGCCATAGAAACTGTGGTTGAGTTACCCTGTAGCATTCTTGCCTTCCTGCCTGCCTTTTTTTTTTTTTTTTTTTTTTTTTTTTAAACCCTTAGGTTTTTCTTTAATGGCAAAAGAATCTCTCTTGTTTGTCCTTGCAGTCCGGGACTATTTTTAACGCTGCTAATGAATGACTAAAATGGGGTGGAGCGGCTAAGCCAGCTCCGCTGCTGCTCCCAGCCACCCACGAGCTTTATCTGCCCATCAGAGGAGGAGCTGGACCAGGGCCACCCCGTGCGAGAGGGCACGGAAGAAAATGCCTATGTCCGAGAGGTGCCCGGTGCAACATGTACAACGGTTCCTACAGCCTATTAAAAAAAAAAGAAAAGAAGCCCCAATCTCCTCCCAGGGCAGGCATGCCAAGCACTGGTGTGTTTTTCTCTGCCTAAATCTCCGCACGGGGCTCTTTGCATCTCATCTGCCCATCAGAAAAAGCCGAGAGAAAAACCACCCGTGCAAAGAAGTTATTCCTGCGCTAAAGCTTTAGAAATGGCACCCAAACGAAGGCAAAGAGCATTTTCCCACAGGGTCAGTAAATTACCAGAAAATGTAACACCTGGCCCACGTTTGTCCTTCTGTCCTTCGGAGCAGTCTCCGCAGAGGTGCGCTAGCACCGGGGGAGGCGGAAGCTGTTGAAACAGGTCCATCCCGCATCCCTTCTCCTCCCGTCACCACCGTGATTGCTGCATTCAGAGGAGGAACCGAAAATAACCGTGGGAAGTACCAGATGGCAGCTGCTGAATGCCGGGCGCCGTCTGCCAAGTCCTTCCGAGCGAGGGAGCGCACGTCCTGCATGGGAATGAAGGCGCCGGCACCGGAGCGTGACGGCAGCATCAGGAATGCGGCATTAGCCTGAGTGGGAAAGCAAGAAACGCTCCACTCTGGACAAACAATATGTAGAGGAATAGATATATGTGTATATATTTCTTATATATATATAAAAGCCTTCCTAATGCAGGGAACTGCTGTGCAATGCTCACGCCTCTATTCATACTAAGTGATTAAAGGCAAATTGCGCTGCTAGGTTAACTGCATTGATTATTAAGACGCCCACAAAGCCAGGCACGCTCCGGTCGGGTGGTATGAGACCAAACGGCGGAGCAGCAGAGCCTCTGTCCCCAGCCCTGCACCCCGGGGCCATCGTCCTTCCCGCAGCCGGGGAGGGGAACATGCACCCATCTGCCCAGGAGAAGGGGGACCGGGGTAAGACACCCTCCCTCAGGCTGCCCCAGCGCTTGCTCCTTTTCCCCAGGTCAGATGGTGAGGACACGGCCTTGCCAAACCCTGCAGTGGCTCAAAGCGTTACCGTGTCAAGGCAGTTCCACCTTGTGTCCTTCCATTAAGTGACATGCATTTAAAAACGAGGTGTTTTCCTCCCCCGACACTGTCCGACCCCACTTGGTTGATTCACCAGAAACACGGGCTTTATAAGTCACTTTGAATATTCCCAGCTGTGACACGCACTGGACCAAACTGTTCCAAGAAACACTACCTTTTAAGAGCATTTAAATATACTGTCACACACATTTTCTGACCTTAGACAGAATTATTTAAGCATTTTCTTTTAGGAGGGAGGGCAGAGGGAGAGAAAAGTAGTATTTCACTATTCTGAAGCAGTAACTTCACTGGAATTACAACACACGCCAGTAAGACACACGTACGGAGCACAGCTTGGAAATCTCTGCTTCGGCCCATGACGGAAGGCAGATTATATTACCACGTGGTCTTAAAAATCAGGGAATTAAGTGATTTGGGATGACAGAAGAAAAGTACTTGGGTAAGTATTCCTAAAGCTGAAAGAGCAGAAAGGCAGTTGTGTAGAAATAGTAAAAATGAGTGATTTGTCAGTGCTCGTCTATCAAGAGACAGGATGTTGGTCTACCCTTTATTAATTTAGTTAAAACAGTTCCCCTCGCATGTGATCTCAGGTTGGTCTAACCCACGTATATGGCTAGAGCAGACTTCTATCATACAAACCGGGATTTTTTTTTTTTAATTTTTCTTTTTGAATCAGTAGCATAAACATCGAAAGTTGCTGAACTCAAATTACTTATAAAATTATGCAGGATGTTATAACTGAAGGAGATTCAGTGGCAGCATAGATATGTGGCACAAACAGAGCCGCAAACACTTTATACCAGCTGAGGATTTCTCCTACAAAATCACAAGCTCTAGGAGCAAAAACGGTCAAATTTCCTTCAGCAAATGCATAAAGCTGCCAGGAAATTAATCGTGCTCCTTTATATTAAATTAATGTATAGCTAATGAAGAAGGAAAACATAAACACAAATCTTTTTTATCCTCGGGATTGACCCTAAAGGCTAAGCAGTCTCTCTTGCT
This sequence comes from Chroicocephalus ridibundus, assembly GCF_963924245.1. Classification (NCBI taxonomy): domain Eukaryota; kingdom Metazoa; phylum Chordata; class Aves; order Charadriiformes; family Laridae; genus Chroicocephalus; species Chroicocephalus ridibundus. The sequence goes on from NC_086292.1 coordinate 21,328,154, forward strand.
GCAGGGATTACATACACGAACCTCAACACCAGCCATAGGAGGTTTTACCCGCAGAAGCTTCAGGAATTCTATTTGCCCCGGGCGAGTGGTGAAGCGAGGGGGGATCTGACTGCGCGGTACCGATGGCCCGTTCACGGCTGCCGTTCTGCTGCGGGGAGGAGCATCGGGACCACCCACCCCCAGTTCAGCCGCTCTCCGTCTGTGGGATGCAGCTGCCATGGAGGGATTGGTTTTCGCTTGTTCAGGTGGCCAAGTCCTTCAAGCTCAATCATTTAAAATCCATCCCCACAGGGTTTATTTAGAAAAAGAACCTTTTACGCCCGCAGAGAGGCTGGGAAAATATACCATCGCCACCTCCGCCTTTCTGCTCAATGGTATTTTAATTGCATCCAACGAGGATGCAGATTTCCTCCCAGATCTAGTGTTAGTTCACTGTTTTCGAAAGGATGATTATACATTACGGGAGGGCAAAACAGAGCCTTCGGGCATATGCATATTATATGGCTTCTGAAGGATGTCCCTGTGAATTGCAAGTATGGTTACAAATTACTGTACTTCCAAAAAATAAATACGATAACGTGCTTTGCTGACCCGTGCTTGTCTTGAAGCCTCTTGCCCACGGTCTAAGACTATTTTGAACAATATGGAGATATCAAATCAAGCTAAGAAGCTGCAGCACTGAATTTATGCTAACTGCATCCCTGCATTTATCAGTTATCAACTGTGTTGATAAGAATCGTGCTTCTTACCAAGAGATAACTAATAAATGAATAAACACAGAAAGACTAAAAAAGTGCTGGGTCCTTTCAAGAGGGCTCCATGAAACGCCTTAAGTAGACAGTATTTCTTCACAACAAACATACTCTCAGGTTTAATACCGCAGCTATTAGAAATTATTTACTGAATAGAAAAAGATGATTTTTCATTCCCCAAGCAGCACATCTATTCTTCCAGCTGAGAGAAAAAGCACAGAATATCTGCAGTTCATGTCTTCCTGATTCACAGTTGCAAATAATAAAAAGTTCACGGCCGGAACTTTCTCTTTCAGAATAAAGTAGAAACATCCAGTTGCTAAAAGTACAAATCTCGTCTTCTGTCGTGAATCTGAATACCTGAAAGACACAGCAGCATCAGGACCGTCAAACAGCATAGTCCACGCAATCTCCTAAGACGTTGTGCAAACAGAATTGCACCTTTGGGTCTGATGCAAGAGGGCCCTTACTAGAATAACCTGAATGACCCCTCCAAAGCATCCCCAAAATATTGCACATCGAAGAACCAACATCAGGGTGTGACGCAGTCTCAAGAGGCTAACAAAAATACGGAAGCCTGAATACTTTGGGAATAATTTCTTAGAACGACGCCGCTAGCAGCGTGGTGGGTTTGTCGGTGAGAACTGCAGCGACACGAGCACACAGGTCCCACGGGGACCTCAGCCTGAAGCCGGGTGCTTGAGCTACAAAGCAAGGGGTGTCCTATCTTTCTGGGATCTGAAATTTAGACAGCCAGCCCAAAATAGGCATTGCAAAGCGGCAAGCTGATGGTAGGACCACAAAACCCAAGGCAGACGAAGTGAAAAGATCACATATCTCATTTTACCCTCTTCTCTGTTAATGTAGTTATGGGAGATGGCGTGTATATCTGGGGGAAAAGCAAGCTTTTGAAATATAGTCTGGAAGCAAGCAAGAAAGCATCTTTAATTCTGCGTGCATAAGCAAGGCAGCTATCCTTCATACGTGACTATTAATTCGGTCCAAACCTGCTGGTTTCATTACTCACCTGCAGCGGCATGGCTTACGCTGGGATTTTCTGAGCCTTGGTAAGTGCTTGCTTTCCTCTCTTAAAAAAAAAATAAAATACCGGAGATGAGCAGAGATTCAACATAAAGCTAAAAGTAGGCAGCAGTTCCTAAAGAAACCTTGTGCTTTTGCAGCCCAGCTTATAGCACAGGTGCTGGGGAGCTCTGTGCTGTCTGGCACAGCAATATATACTTCCATAAATATAAATATCAGCTGTTCTTAAACATGACACAGCGCAACAAGAAGTATATTTAACAGATAGCGCCAAGAAACGGGGACTCCCACAGCCAGCCTAGATGCACACATCCTAGGGACTTGCCAAACACTCCCTGTGAACATGGGCCAGTCATTTCTTATCTCTTCTTTTTTGGGTTGCTTGATAAGCACATGCACAGCGTTACAGATAGGGTGTTACGAGGCTCCCCGAATATTCAGAAAGGCCCTGTAAACATCCTGAAAGAAAAAGCTTTAATTTGCGGTGGTTGGGGAACATCGAGCTGTTTAATTTCCTCTTCAGTTTTCCCCCCAGTCATTTTCTTTCTGAAATTTTGAACAGAAGTCGTTAGCGCTGCTTCCCTTTTTCGATCCCAAGGCTAGTTTCATGAAACATCTCCTTTTTTGGAGGCGTCGGTTCCTTGGGCTCCCAAGCCTTGGTAGGCTGACATTGCCCCCTTGGGGGAAGAGGGCACCTAACCTTGTTCTTAAATTAAATCCTAGAAGTGCAGACAGAGTCTTCAAAGTAATTAGACCGTTGTTTACTAGCTGCAAAAAGTCTAGGGTGCAATTCATACTTGCGGTCTCAGCTACATCCATTATATCAGGAGCAGGAGGTCTATATTCCAGCTAAAAACATACACACTTTCCCTTTTCCATACACAGAAAGCATTGAACGCTCTAGCAAGAAAAAGTTAGCAAAACACCTACAGCTGGGGTCCTCATAACAACATAGCTCTGGTGTAGCCTCCAAAAAGGACAAGGCTGCAGATATAACCAGCAGTTTTAGCACCAATGTTCTGCCAAATTCCTGCGGACGCAGATTAGGAACTGGGTAACCAGTAGGTATTTCACAGCTGGTTATTTTTGAAAACCTAAGGCTCAAGATCACTTCTTCACACGCCCGGTCCTTTTTATCTAGAAGCACCAGGTAGGACGCGCTCTATTTTTCCAGCAGACTCCCTAAACAATTTCACAACCCATTTTTCTTGGAGGCCAGTGCCAAGCTGACGATGCGGGTGACGCCCAAGAATGGCAACGCAGGCGTACCCCAACAGCGCACCAGGGCCAGGCAGCCTGACCCCAGAGAGCTGCTCAAGGCAGCAATTACTCACAAGGGAGCAATTTCATCCAGCAGTCCCAGATGCTGTGGGGATGTCACCTCCCAGGAAATGGACTTCAGTCACCAGCCATCGTTCTCCGTGTGCTGGCAGTAGGTAGGACTGGGATTCCTACTAATCGTTAATAATAAATAAGCAACAATCGTCGCTCCTGCGTGGATTGCATTAGGGATTGCAGAGCAATCGCAGCCTTCCACACGCAGGGCAGCAGTGCTTCGTGGAAGGCAGGAATTAGCTGGGAGATAAGGCGAGGCTGGCCTGCCAGCCCCTTCCGACTAGTCCTCCCAGCTACAGACAGAGACTGGGGAGGGAAAGAAATCCCTGGCCTTTCTGGTAAGGGCTGCAGTTTCCCCACCCTTTATTCAGAGTATCATTAACACAGCAAGATAGGGCGCTCAGGGCTCTTTCCTGGCCACCCTCTTCTGGTCATAGTACAGGAGCATCTGCTCTACCTACTACCTATAAGGAGCATCTGCTCATACCTACTACCTGTAAGGTAGAGATCCTGATGGCACTGTGGATAATGTTTATATTCACTTAAAATAATCCCCTAGTGTCAGCCAGAAGGTAAAATATTGTGCAAGTGAGCAACGCGTAGTTTTGATTAAGCCATACTAGCTAGCTAACCAATCCCAAGTACCACGGTATGGATCAACTATTGAAGAAAACTTCTATGAGCTGGGCTGAAGATGGCTCCAACTCAAGAACCTTAGGAACAAGCTGTATTATTTTGTCTCTTTACATAAGATGTCATCAAAGGATAAAGTGATAGTAAATATTTCCTTACCTCCCCCAGGAGCTGAACTTTGGCTTATATTTTGTAACCTAGCAGGTCCAGTCATACAAGCAGAACTTGAGTGTTGCTTCACGGTACATTCTTGCATGGATGTCAGGCACCTTTCCTGTTGCAGAAGACCAAGAAGAGAACCGTATTTCCTGTCAGAGATCGGTTCATCTACCGCATGCAGGTCAGGCAAGGCATGATGATATACCGAACTGGTAAGACTGGGAGTCCCGATGGAAGGGAAGGGCCATAAATCTGCAGGCTGAGTTGGATGACTCCGTGGAGCTGATGGCTGGTATTGGCCTGCCATACCAGCAGCAGAAAAATTCAGACCAGAATTTGACATGCTTGTAGCAGAAGATGATGGATATGGTTTGGAGCAATGTGAAGAGAAATTCCACTGATGGGGAGACATGCTATCTACTTAAAAAGAGAAAGAAAGCATCTGAAGTCTCACCAATTCTTATTTTTTTCCAAGGCAAATTCCAACGGACTTCTAAGGTAATGCTACCGGATTGCATACTCATTTTTAAAGACATAGATACTTGCTTTGGTACTGCTTATTGTAAAAATCAACAACAAATTCATACTAAAAGTGGACTACACCACCACCACCAATACTTTCAAATAAATATTACACAGGCTTTCTTACAGGCCACTAGCACAGGCACGGTTTTAACAATTGCAAGGTTAGACAAATATATTTTTGCAAAGACAACAAATTAAGACATAATGCACTTAATGCATCATCTGACAGTGATGGAGGCTCACGGTTGGAAAATGAGGACCTGGTCCTGCCAACAGGCCCATGGAGAGCTTGGGAAGCATCCCAGCAAGCACAGGGATTTACCCTGGAAGTCCCAGCTACATTATCCAGGGCTTTACAAGTGTGATTTTCTTGCTTTCTGTTTGCTCACAATTCCAAATTTAAGTACGCTGCATCTTACATTCCTTAGTGAAAGCTAGTCACCCCTGTCTACCACCACGCTCAGGCACAGAAAGCGGCTCACCGTTCTTCAGGACAACAGTCTCGCCCTTGTGCTTTGTGCTCAGGTCTTGTGGGTTCTTGGCATTGCTCAGAGCTCTAGAAAAATGCTCATCTACCACACTGTTAATATCCCCTTGGAAATACGTAAATACAACACTCTGAGACCCCCATTCTGTTTTCACGGGTTCTTTGCTTTTACACGGCTTTGGAGAGAGCTTACTGGTGTCTTCCATTTTCAATAACCAACAGCCCCTGCCAAAAAAAAAACCAAAACCCAGATTGGTCAAAGAAATACTATTCCACTTAAAGTGCACAGGGAGTGGTGGGCCCATCTTCCTCCTGAAACTGGTAGGGCCAGAAGAACTGTTAAGATTAGATTTTTTATCTGGATTTCTGCTTCTTCCATGGCCCATTTCTTTTCATATTTCCTTAGTAGATATAAAACAAAAAGAGAAAACTTTCAATAAACATGCATTGCATTTCTCAGAATGTGATGGGAGCCCCTTTCTCCCAAGCAGACAAATTGAGTCCTATTTATCTTTAACTCCTTCACAGCAGTATCTTTTGCCGGAGAACTCTAAGTTTGATATAACCGTACAATATGCGACATTAGTAAGGGATATTGCATCTTTAAAGCTGTGAATGGCTCAAAAAGGCTCTGATGGATACCGACCTTGTATGAGATACCTGTCAATGCCATCGCATCGGCTCTACTGAAAAATAAAAGGGGCACATCTATTCACCAGCTGTCATTTCTCACTTTGCCCTCATCCGTCTCCATAACCCTGGGCGTAGGGCCCAGCGCTGTGCAAACGTGCCCCGAGGATGGAACTGTGCTAAAAGAACTGAAGCACTGGGACAAATAATCCAGAGGTGGCATTAGCCCTGGATAAAGTTCAAGGTGAACTTATCGAAATGCTTTGTCCAATTCTGGTTTTTGCATTGTTCCAAACCCACACTGATAGAGTGAAAAAACAAATCAAAGAAAAACCTCACTGGAACTTAAAATAATAACAACATTCGATAAGGTGAAGTTCAAAGTACCTTGGTCACTGTCAGCACAGACCTCCACAAGAAAAAGACTTCTGAGAGTAATTAGTTGTTTCACCTGTTAGAAAAAGACACTCAGATTAAATTATTGGAAATTCATATTATGGCAAATTCAAATAAAAAAACCCACCAAACAAAACAACTTTTTTTGGTTGAAACAACTTACCTAGAACGTGATGGGCCTGCCAGTTGCTTAAAGCTTTGGTAGCAAGACTGCTAAAACACACACTGTAGCTCAACCAGAAGTTACAGATTTAAGGCCGGAATAACTCTAAAATAGTTTGCAGGAAGTCAACAGAAGACTGTAAGACTCCTTTTTGTTCTCCTTAAAAATCTCTGCTGCCAGATATGGTAAGAGTAGGACAAGGAATGTCACTGCTTGCCCTGGTGAAGCGTCGTTTTTATGCATTTGTGCAGTTTCTGGCCGCAGGGGAGCTAGTTCTACAACCAGAGCTCATATTTTCTGCTGTAATCAAAATCAGATTTAGCAATGCTCAGGCTGCGAATGCAGTGAGAAGGGCCTGCTGGTTCTATTCAATTTTCCAGTCTCACTGTCAGCTCATCACACCGCACAGCATAATTGATTTACCTTGGTAGCAAAAAGAAGGCTGTTATTTTTCAGAGAGCGGGGAATCCTTCGGCCGATAGCCAGTTGTATCACGCAAAACGTAATGAATCATTAGATCTGTGTTTCCATCCAACTAACCCTGCAATACACAGCGTTGCTTAAGCTATTCCAATACATTTATCTGATTTCTTTTCTAATCATAAACCCTCCAATGCTGAGAAGCTTCCCAATAAACATTGCATTCATCTGTGTCTCGAAGGGTATTCTGAAGTATCTGCAAAGGCTGCCTCCAAACGGTCCCTGTTTCTTACACATGAAAAGACTGTTCAGGCTGCAAAGCCAAGTATTCAGACATTAAGAAATATGAGGATTAAGGTTATCCAGCCATAATCCATCTCCCTTTTTAATCTTAAGCCTTCATTTACAAAATTCTTGTCCATGTTTATCATCTGCTTCTACGTCTAGTTTTGCTTGTTAGCTCTACCTGTTTCTCTGTTGCGTTCTCTCTTCACGACCCCTCGTTCAGCTAGCCCTAGTCCCCTGTCATCAACCACCAATTTATGTTTAAACTCAAGAGTTCCTCTGTCCTCGTTTTAGCATTTCTATTGCTTTGTCCTTCTTGCATTCTTTCCCCAGCTCCAACCTCTGGCCCACCTCATCACAGTGGTGGGGATGGGACAGGTACAGGTTGGTCACCAGTTAGGAAATTCACGGGGATGCTCTGTAACAGCCATCTGATTCAGAAGACCGTCTTTCAGAACTTTAAAACTGACCAAACTTTCCCAAACGCTGAAACTTAAACCAAAAACCCCTTCCCTCCTGGATTTACAGGCACCTTCCCAAGGCAGATGAGGGGAGCAGGAACCAGCACATCACAGCCAAACAACTGAAAGAACTCCAAGCCCAGGAAGAGACACTATTTTTGCCCACTCTTGTTTCAGAAAGCACCCTGCTGTTTAGCTTAAGAAACTTTCTGGTTGCTCAGCTGGAGGCCAACGCTTGCCATGGAAAATTCAAAGCAGGTAGTGAAAACTCGGCTTTCTCGGTGACCGTATGGCCTGAGAAAGGACTACATCGGGCCATCTCAACAGCAAGCCAGCTCTTCCCACTCTGCTCCACCACTGCACAGCAACATACAATTTCCAAAGCATTAGCTCTGGCCCAGAGGTCTATTTTTCCTGTGCCTTGCTCAGTGCAAGCCAGCCATTGCGTCTTTGTACCGCTTTATTAACACGCTTAACTTGCTCGTGACATTAATTGTAAGCTCCTTTAGCACTGTTTATTGGGGTGCAGCAGCTGTTTTGCTTGTGTGAATTGTGACCACAGTAGTTAACAATGCTAGAAAAATAATACGTTATTTTAAAGAAAGGTTGGTCATTTATCTATTTTTTCCTCATTTCTCTTAAAACCCTCTTGTGCTTTTCAACAAGTAGTCATAAGAAGGCTGGATATAACCTAGGTTACATCTCAGTCCTCTCGATGATCTTATGCACATGAGGAGTCTGATGTCCCAAGAGTCAGGACTTAGATTTGGAGCATCTGGAGATTGGTCTTGGTTACCTGAACTTCCCATTCTTCCATCTTCCAGCAGGAAGTCTGCAAAAAGAGGCAGAAATCCTTCCGATTTGTGTCTCTTGTCAAAATACAGTAGAAGTGGAGCTCAGGATGAAACAGACTCAGCTCACCTCTCTCAGGAAGGGTTAATTATGGCAAAATAGTGCAAGTAATTGTCTAAGTTATTTGTCCTTCAGGTTGACAAGGATGGATGCGCGGCCAACACAGGCTTAAGAGACAAGGTGGTTGACTGCGAGCCACAAGAGACAATACTTTATAACATTTTTCACATTCCCCACCCTCGCTAGTAGTATTAATTTCCCATTACTGTAGCATCAGACAGGGAACTCTTTGTTCTCTATTTCACACAGCCCAAATAAAGAAAATAAAAATAAATAAAATTTAAAATTTTCCACTTCCCAAGTATTAGGCAATGATTTAACAAGCAGGCATTCTCTTTCACCGAGTGTCTTTCAAATCAGGGAACATTTGAGAAAGCCAGTGAGCACAGGTTGAAATTCTCAGGGAATTCTCCTACCTTAACTCACTGTCACGAGTGGTGTCACTCCAGTAAGATTTTCCAAGGTCATGCTGTGTCCAGCAGCTCGGGATCCTTCCCCCGGCAGGCCGTGTGCGCTCTGCAGCGACTGCAGGAGGAGACAAGCAGCGTTCATGAACTCCCTACACGCTTTCTAGCCTCTAGCTGCCAGTGAACTAGGCGTTTCCTTCAGCCCATCTGCTAAGAATGCATGAAATGCACTCCAACAAGTCAACCAGGTTAGGAGGTTTCAGGAATGAGGAAAATAAGATTGTAAGTAGGGTTTGGGTTTTGCCTTTTTTTTTTTTATGACAATGTGTACATAATAAAGACAACAGCGTCTGGACTTCAGAAGACTTCAGGGGAAGATGATAAACAAGTTATGGCAGAGAACCAAACTCGGCCAGGATCAGAAAGGACTTTCCTACGCCAGGTTACAGCATTTTCAGTACTAAGTGGGTAACTACAAACATCTACAAGAAGGAAAATATCACCTGTCTCCAGTCCAGATAAACAGGATAACCGATTTTCCTCTCTTCTTTGCTGGATCTGTTTAAATGCTCACAGAAATCTTCAAAAAATAAAAATATTATTCTTGTCCTGCAAGGGCTGTAGCAAGGAACAGGTAGTTTGGGGTTCTTTTGTAGTAAGTCAACCAAAATTACCAAATTGCAGCCGTTCCAGAAATGCTGAAACGGGGTCAAATTTGCCAGTCTCAGTTGGAAAAAATACACCGGGGAACTAGAGTCACCAGACTGGTGGCATTATGTCTTTTATTGCAGTAGCTTAAGAGTTTGTTTACTCACCCAGAAAGTAGGAGAGCACAATCCAATTCCCTCTGCCTAAAGAGGTAAGAATCCACCCTCTGCCATCTCCCAGAACAACTTAACTACCAGGCTGTAACATTTCCCAGGAAGGTGCTTAGTCCTTTATTGACACACTCTCTGCATAAACACAATTTCATTGTGAGACGGACCGGATTCCAGTCTGTCAGCAGGGCAAGTGCCCTCAACATCTCCATCAGTCCTTCTTTGACACCCTTTTTTAAAACTCTCATACAGCAGAGATTTCTTCCGCTAGGGCTTTTCAAGACACATTCGAGAACTTCCTCTCAGGCTAGGCACTTAAACCACTCGTAAAGTTGTTAGTTGGCATGAGTTTAAAGCTCCTAGGTGAACACCTCAAAGTACTGGGTTAAAATGGGTTTATCAGCCCTGTCCCTTTGTTGTACAGGAATCGAAACAACTTGTTTCCAGGGATTTTTAAGCATTCAAAGTGTCAAGCTTTGAAGAAAATAAAATAATAATAAAAAAATTATCTTAATTTCTAAGAATAAAAATTGAAATTCTGGTTTGTCCTTAACAAACACACACACCACACCACACCCCCCCCCCCAATCTCAATTACAGCTACGGTGTCTGCAGTCACTCCTGCCCCTTTTCCCTTCACACAGGGCCCATTAACACACTGAGCCAGAACCAAGTCCGAAACCAAACCCAAGGAGGGAACAAATACCAATGTCCCACTGGGAACACTTACAGTTCCAGCAACACGTACAGCGGATTCCAGCTGGAACACACAGGCTTTATAAATTGAAGTCACTGGGCACCAAACGCTACCGTGTCTTTTACTGGGGAAAAAAAGTAAGACAAATACATTATCTCAAAACTAACCAGAAAAGACTTGTTTTGTTCACGAGTTTGTTTATTAAAAAGGTAGTATAAAACACAACCCCTTTAAGAAACAAAATTGAAGACAAATCAAGGGATTCCCAGATGCCGTCACAGGTCTAGATATTATTCAAATATGATTTTTTTTTTTTAATGTTGGTTTTCTAAAGGATAAATGAAAATGATCGATTTATCTTATCGAAATAAAATAACCTGGCAGAAAAGTTCCAAGTCAACTTATTGAAAAGTTTAATCTAACAATATACTTTCGTATTACAGAATGAGCAAAAAACAATTTGCTGCAAAAGATTTCATAATTCTATAAATATTTTACAGAACTTTCAGAGTATCCTGACAGTAAGACTTCAAGCCTTGTATAATGAGCACTAAAATACACACAAGTTAAATCAACACAAGTACACAACTTCCATAATTCATTTATCATACTGCAGTATGGTTCCTCAAATTCAGAAATAAAAGTGAGAATTTAAAATCCAATTAAAATCTATAGGTATGTTTGTTGGTGTTTAAGAATGTAGTTAGGTTATACAGCTCAAGAATTCAGGGTATGGATATCGATTTTACCGGAAAATTTAAAGGCAGGGTTGGGTTTCTATGAAGCATCCAATACCTTTAAGTTTTCTCAAGCGAATTAAGTTAAGTATTTGTAATTGTAAATAGATCAACCTTAACTGAATAATGTCTAGGACATGTTTTAGCCAAAATGCACTGCATTTAACATACTAATGATTTTAAGTGAATTGCAATCCTTATACAAAATGTAAGTTGTACGAGGGACTGAAATTCAATTAAAAAAAGTAATTAAAAAAAGTCAGCAGGAGAAACAGATAAACATTTTGATGCAAAATGAAACTAATTCTCTCTTTACAGCTGTATATGAACATTCGAGAACCTGCTACCACCTCTGTGCCTTTTCTTTTGGGGCTTTTTGTTTCCAGATGTCTACCTTGGCCACGCTCCTCAAACCATGTCATCTCTGATGAATGCTTCTACCTCCACACAATGACTTTGCCAGCAAACCACTAAGTAGCATTTCATTGTAAAGCAAACTACCAATATATCTTAAAGCTAAGCAACTGATTTTATATTGCATGGTTAAGAAAGTGATTATCTATGCCGAATTATGCTGAAATACCAGTTAATACTCTTTCCCTGCTGTTATATTTAAGTGGCTTCACATCCATTTTGTTACACTCTGCGAATGAGCAAAAACAGCTATTTCTCTAGTTCAAAATTGAGCAGCAATGATTATCCACAAATTGTTTCAATGTGCTGCTAGTTGTTGTTTTCACAATATACGGCGGGAAGGAGACAGCTTTTCTTAAAACGAACCTCTCGCCAAAAGCCTAGGGACGAAGGAACACGCAGTATACTGCAACACTGGAATGGAACCTAAGAAAAAGTAGAAACTGAGCAAAAAGTTTGATTTTGTCACTTCTAATGAGCAAAACAAGTCATCAGAAAGCACTATTAATTAGAGAACAAATATAGTGAAAATTCCATTGGGGTTTTAACTTCTTACCAATTTATGATGCTGTTCAGTCAGAAAAAAATCCAAGTTTAAAAATCAATCAGCTTGTTCAGCTTCTGATTGGTTAAAATTTGGTATTCAACATTACTGCTCTATACTACAAGATTTTCATCATCGTACGTCAAAATAGTAATTTTAACTTTTGTGAAAAATTTTAATTTATGTTCAGATTAATTTATAAAAATTTTCATCATTTAAAAAAGGAAAACATCAGAAGAATTCGGTCGCAATGAAAATCTGAAAAGAAAGTTACAGCTGCATTAACCTCTCCAAAGACTATTAAATGCCTCAATAACTCAAGGAATAGTTTATAAAAATATATTTTTACATTTTACTGGGGAGTAACAGAGGTAGACAAAAGGAAAATACCAGTTTGAGTGTAATGCCGCACTTAGAACCACGTATTTGCATGGAAAAACAGCTTTTATTTTTGCAAGAATCCTAGTTAATAGGAAAGCCAGAAAAGCGTTTGGTCTTCGTTGGTGCTCTACTTCACTGTGAAGTCTAGAGGAAAAGGTGGAAAGACTTAACATCATGTCTCATTTTTGAAGGAAGCCAATCAAATTCGTACATCAATTGGAGAGAGGAAGGTTACTGCACATATAATGATTCTTTATTTTTCAGTCTTTTTTCAAACACTAACACTAACCTTGTTTTTTATATCTGATACCATGATAAGGCTTCATAGAACTGTACAATATTTATACATTTGTCAACAGTTTCCCTATATCGTTGCAATTCCACTGTAAAACAGGCGATTTAACTGCGTAGAGTGTTATATCACTAGGCTCTCTTAAAAAACGAAAAAGCTAACAAAACACAATAGTCTAACAGATCTAAAGCCTGGAGTCTAGAAGCTGGAAGCAAAGGAGCACTGAAAGCAATACCCACCACACTAAATTACACTCTTCGTATGCCCAAACCTTCAGCCCTCAAAGGTCCGTGGTGCTTATTACCAATAAAAATAACTAAGGCAGAACCAACACAACCCGGAGATGTCATCTGAATATACCCCTACGTGCAGCTAGGCACCAGGCAGCATTTCAGATTCCCTGAACACCTGCTTTGCTGAAACGTACAATTCGCACACTTGCAAAGATGAGAAAATGGTCTTTCTTGGCTGGCAATACAGCTCTTTTTGTAATGCAACTCAAAACGGGAAATTAGTAGTCGTGCCAGCTTAAAATGAACCCCCACAACTTTTAAACCCCGAATTCAAATATCCCCTCTGTTGCAAGACCAAACATTTTGTCACAAAAAGACATAATTTATAACCACAGTGGCAAGTGTTAACTTAGACGCTCTGGCTGGCATAGCTACTCATACATACCAATTTAAAAAAAAAAAAAAACACAACAAAAAAACCCAAATTTAGAGTACCACACAGACTTCTGGAAAAAAAATATAGATGGTAACCTCAGAGCACAAAGTTGGAAAATACCGATTTTCAGAGCATTCTGAATACTTCAGGATGGAAATATAAGAATTAGCATTTATGGTTTCTTGCAATCCAATATGAATTAAAAAAATTCAAAACATCCTCCTTACAAATGTGCGCTAGTAACCATCCACATGAACAGCGTGCTATGAATTTAGCACCAGTATTTTAATTGCTTAGTGCCTAAGTCTGTATCCTTCTTGCTTAGTGCCTAAGTCTGTATTCTTCTATCCTTAGGTATCAAAATAATGGGATTCTAAGTTAACAATGACTACACCCAAAACAGCTCCCCAAAAGTTATTTTTGAAAGCCTGCCACTTATTAAGATATGTAAAGTTAGAAGGTCTTCTAAAGCCTTGCTTTTGGAAATATTTCTAAGAGGGCTAGCATTTCCTTTTTACCATATAAAAGAATATTATTTGAAAGCATAATTTCAAGTATTCTAACTTTTGCACAACAAATTGTAGTTCAAGTTGCCAAAAGCCTTTAAATTTTATGAAATATGGGAGATCCTTGCACCTTCAGAGAGCACAAAAATCTAAACTAAAACGTTGAAGAGAACTCACACTCATCATCTAACAAAGTTAAACAAAAATGTTTACTCTAATATTAAAGCAAAAACTAAACAAAGCCAACACATCAATCAAAAGCCTATTTTGCATACCTAGTGCATACAGACCATGAGAGTTTAAGATCAGTCTTAACTCATTATGGCCTAGAATGTGTGTGCTCATGCATTTCTAGTCTCCTTGACATAATTCCAGCCTCAACAGAAGATCTAAGCATCAAGAAAAGATCTAAACAGGGGAAGAAAAAATAATTAACTGAATGCTGTGATTTAATAATCTACCTTCACTCAGTTTGCCTCATCTTGGCTCTGGCAACCTTGTTTGTTTTCCACTTCCTTCAAGTTTGCGACTTGGTACTGCTCTTATCATTTGCCACTTAATGCACAGCAACATATCCAAATGCATTCACCCTTTATGCATCACAGCATCTGTTCCATAAAATGATCCAAAGCACTCAGGACAAGAATCATTTTTAAGGATGAGATACCGAGCTCCAAGGGGTACAGGAAAATTAACAGGAAAACCCACAAATCTTGTAATAGCTTTGCATTACTTAAGTTACATACAGTTACATAAACTTAAGGGTTGGAACATATTTCACACTTACATAATGAAACACTGACAAGCATAGTTAGAACAAAAGAAGCCTGATGAGTTTTACTGCATTCTTGGCAACTTGAGTTACTTTACCTGAACAGCCAATTAATACAAACTTTTAGAATCTCATTAAATACTGCTTTTAATGAAAACTTCAAAGCACACAGCTGATGACATTCTAATATGCATATATTCATACGAACATTGTCTGCAGTCACCCTGAAGAAAGGGATAAACTCAAACATCACCCTAAAACCCATGCTTTCGTAAAGCATTAAAGACGTTATGTATCTGCTTCCACATCGCTGCCTGCAAGGCTGCTGTCTGTAGATGGAGCACCATCTTCATTAATGCCCTCACCATTATTCTCCCTCTTATGGGCTTCATCATTTACATCCTTAGATGTCTCATTAACTTTTGAAGGTTGTTTGCCTTCAGGCAGTTTAACGCTACTTGTTGCGGCATCTGAATCAGATGTAGGTTGCTGCTCCTTTGCATCAGGATCCTCTAGAAATGATCCCCACACCTTGAGCCTTTCTTCCCTTTCTCTTGCAGTCTCCTCCACCTAATAAAGATACGTTTATACGCATCATTACAGTCATGCTTGTAGAAATGAATACTTACACAGATAAAATTAAGCAAACTAATATCTCAAGACTTCAACAGGCTCTGTTGACTGTGGACTAACAATCTGTACATCCAGTGACTAATCCTCTAAGTTGACAACTCCAACACACAATTTTTAACATCAAGCAGGTCCTTTAAATTTTTGCTAAGTTGAATAATTAAGCATGATTTATTTTTTTTTGAGACATCCTTGCAGTTTTTGACAAGAAGCAAGATGGGGCGGGGGTGGGAAGGGGATGGGAACACCAAGCATTTCTCAAATTAAAACAGATTTTCAGTTTGGAAGAAATATTTGATGAAATAGGACCACAAAAGGCTACCTGATAATCGGTTACACCATCCCATGTTTCAGCACTGAGCTGACGGCCACCAAACCACCTTCCATTTAGAGTTAACTTGCATAGATCGGCTTCTGTTGCTTCTTTAAATGACACAGAAGCCACGCCATCAGGGTGTCGCTGTAAGGAGAGACAACTTTCATTTAATACTTTTCTAAACAGTGTATTCCAAGATGTTTTAGATTGTCTTACAAAAATCCATCAGGATATAGCTCCATTCTGATCATACACAATCGGGTTCGAAAAACTCAATTTGCAAGGTTACACGTTTTATTCTATTGGTACACAGAACAGACATTTTGAACACAAAAGACAAATATTTCAGCCAGTTTAGCTATAAATGAATGTATTTATAAATTCTCAAACTTGTAATATGTATCCAATTTATTGAGAAGAGTTAGAGTTTGCCTTCACATCAGCTAAGTAGATAGGTGCTTATAAATTAATTTCCAAAACAGCCAATTTTAAAATAGTGGAAGATGAGGTCAAGTTTCCATAAAGTAAACACACAAAACCAAATAAATGCTCCACTCATAAATGTTTTGCATAGTTGCACATCACATCAATTCTGCCAAAGCAACCTGCAAAGAATACCTACATCAAATATGAGAACCTTCTTTACTTGACCAAACTTTTCACATTCTGTCCGCAGATCTTCTCTGATCTCATTTAGCACTAAGGGATCCTCCTGCAATGCAATCACAGAGATTAGATTAAACAGAAGCACTTTCTTCTCAGCTTTATTTTTGCTCAATCACCAATGGAACACACCTGCCAGTCTACTAAGAGTTTAGAAATTAAGTGTTGTTACGCTGCGCTTTCAAAGCCACTTGGGAGTTGACAGACAGCCCTTATTTGGATTTAATAAATACTACTTATTAATAAGGCTTTTGCGCTTGCTTCTCTATTCTAAAACAAGACTTACTGCCTACTCTTTCTATCCCAAAACGGAATATTGTCAGGATACACACAGTGAAAAATGACAATTTGGAAAAATACATATCTTTGATGTCTTGTTTTTTTTGGAAATAACTGAATGAATTTTAAACATACTTGGCACAGGAAAAAAAAAACCCGCCCAAACAGTAAGTTTAATGCTGTTCTCATCTGCCTACAATTTTGCTAAAATTCTAACAGCAGAAAGCGCAGACAATAACAGCACAATCAACAGTAGCAAACCGCATCCACCTACCTCAAAGTCCTTTGGGTGAAACATATTCCTGATAATAACGATGCGTTCATGTCGCATTCGAGTTGCGCCATCTTTCTTCTCAGGCCTCCAATCCAGCTGTCTAATGAAATGAAGCAACAGTAAGAAGATATTGTTGCGGCTCTCTTCAGTTTCTACAAGTATTTGTTGAAAAAAAATCATTAATTTGGCATTTTTTGCAATACATCAACCAAAACATGTATTTTGACACAAAGAGTTAACTTGCTCTTCTGAAAAATGCAATCATCCAGTTTTACCATTTCTCCTACAAAGCAGTTGAGATTTTAAGGTACTTAAATGCTATTAGAGGCACTATAAATTATCTTAAGAATCAAAGCATTTTCTTAAACACTGAAAAAATAATCTTCAAGTTTTACTTCCTTCTTAATTATCAGCTCAGATACAGGAACCAGTTGCTGCCAAGTATGATAAAAATGTTGGTATTTCACAATTTTTTCCTAACTTACTTTGTAAAAGAGGAGATCCACTATTCCCTTTGGTAAACTTTAACTACTTTTATTTAAATAAACAGGTAAGAACACCTTCAGTCTTACACAGGCATTGCTGCAAGATGGATTTTGTTCCACAGTGTACAGAGCTACTGCCACAAACTAGCAATGTAACTCAGGGCATCTCTTCTATGACTTCTGGTAGAAATGCCTACTTCACATCCTATTACAAAAAAAGGACATGTTCACTTACACTTCTAAATTTCAAAATATTATATTTGGGGGAAAAAGTCTTAAGGTCCTTCTTGTATCTGCTACTTCAGCTGAAGATGACTTGGATTTCCAATGAAGGTAGCAGCAATTAAGTTATGCTCTTCAACTCAAAAGGAACGCCAACTGAAGTTAGTTTATTCACACAAATTGCTGTCAAATGCAAGTTAATTATTTTCATACCTCTCTCCACACCAGAGACATCTTACAGCAAGAACTAGCAATGTATCTCTGAAGTAGATACATTTCAAGTGGCTTTTATTTTTAATTGATAAGATGCCAAGTAGACTTCATTCCCTTTAACTCTGGCAAAATACTTTTTTGCATTACTATTTAAAATGTTTAGTGGAATGCTGCTTTCGTTAAAATATTAAGCATCCTATATACTTTATTTTTTTTTTCTTCTTTAATCCGCATCTTCTTGGCTCCAAAAGGCAGAAAAAAAGTTTTTAAGTGACAAAAGCAATGAATCTGTGTACAATTAAAAAACCAGCATATCTCAGACCAGAGAGAGGGGTCTGGGGGAATCTACAGAGGTATTTTAGTATTTCCTCCTATAGAAGCTAGCATCTCTTGCCCTTTGCAGCAAGTAAAGTATGGTACAAACAATATGTCCGTACAGCCAGAGCGTTAGTACCTTAAAAAAGTAAGCCTAAGATAGGACTTGCACACTCACACACTGAGAAAAAAAACCCGAAGTCTTTTATCTCCCAAAAGTTGTAATATTTTCTTCTATAACTGAAAGGACCACGGTTCCCCTTGTGTCCTGGTTTGAGATAGAACCACACCACCTATGTATTATTTTAATGTGTCAATGATGAAGAAGTTCTAAATTAAATGTTGACATAATGAAGTTCCTCCCCTCCAAATATGTGATATTTAAGCTATTTCACTGTCAGATAAGACTTCAACTTTTGCATAACTCATAGCATTGCATTTGAAAGCAGCGCTTTACTAATAGCACTTAGAATTCAAGCAATATTTTACTGAAATAAAAAATACAAACTTCTGCTGTTGAGACAGCTTCTTCTTGTAGTCTTTACATTTCTTCTTCTTTTTGCTTGCATCATACTCCCCCTTCAGTTGAAACTTTGCAACTTCAACATGCAATTTATAGCCTCTAATTTCTGCCTCATCCAGAAGTCTCAATGCAAGTTGAACTGATTCTCTCTATTTGGAGATAAAACAGAACACAAGCTTTAAAGCACATGGCACAGTCAAATTATTCCAGTACCATTTAGTTAAGCATATCGTGGCTAAGAATCAATTCCTTGTCACTGAAAAACATAATGCCACATCTCCTTGAGTCTCTTGACACAGAGTTAGCAATGCTTTCTTTTTTGAAACCCAGTACTTCTTCACCACTGTTATAGTGGAGTAATGCTCCCAAAAGCAACTGCACACATTTCATTCATTATGTCATAAAAACTAATCTGCAATGGCCAAGTAAGCTGGTGAACTTAAAAGCGAGAATAACAAAATTTCAGGGGGATGATTTTCTATAAAGCTTGTATCACTTTTCTAAGAACAGCAGACTTTGAGGCTCTGAAGTAATTTTTAATGTTTTCCTAAAAGCCCTTTAGAGCACAGACTGTCTTTATACTTGTGCACTAAACAGCCCTAACTACCAAAATTACAAAAATAGCATAGACTACAATGAAGTTAATTTAGTACTGCCTGGTGCTTCTTGCAGAATTAAAGCAGATTGCACTTGCAAGCACTAACTTTCCAAATGCTTCACAAGTGAGAACCACGAAGGAAATCGTATTGCAGCCTAAACTTTTATAGGCTAATACAGAATGCAAGAACAGTTCTGAACCTAACCAGCTGTCAATTAAACGTTGTAAATACAGCACTACAGTATGTTCCTTCCTGTCTTGCTATTTCTGTATTCTAGGCCACATAGTAGCATACTTTGAAAGTAAAAGGTGAAGAGGTTCCCCATTTCACCCCATAATCAGTGGCACCCAAGACAGGAACACGTAGAGACATGTCCAGCAGGTATTACAGATATTTTCAGGGGGAGGGTGGGGGTGGTTAAGAGGAAACGAATGAGGTGCACAAGCAGATATGTGGGCAGTTCTGGAATAAAACAGACACCTTTTAAGTCTTCCTTTAGACCCATTTTAAGTTATACTTTAGATATTTCAAGACTCTTCTGAATGTGATTCTGAAACAGTGCCCACAAGTATCTTCAATGGGAAGGAAATCTGCATTTCATTGCACCACTGACCTTTAGATAGCAACAGAGCCCATCTCCTTTAAGATTTCCTTCCTTATCTTTGTAAAGTTTGATTTTGTGTTCTTCTGTCTGTGGATCTCGCATGATGATGCCACATTTTGACATGACTTGTACAAATTCATCTTTAGTAATATCCGGTGGCAAACCTGCAAAATAAATTAAAACAGAAGGCTTGAGGATGTTCAATTTTTTTTAAAACCTCATTAGAACAAAAACCTCACAATGTTTCTTTAAATGAAACATATCAAAATTAAGGACGATATTTTACATACCACCCTTGGGACCAATATTTTCGATATTACCTTTTAAGCATTACTTCATACTAGCACTTTGAAAATTCTTTTACTTTTTAATAGGTGTAGCGTACAGCAACATCTTTGTGCTCCCTAATATGCAGGCCTAGAGCTTTAGCACTATACATGATACCGACGGTGCAGTGGACACAATGGCCTACACAAACACAACTATCCTGCCCAAGTTTTAAGTTCCACTGCACCTCTAGTGATCGGAGACAAAAAAAACCTACCCCAATCTATAAACAGACAACTATTTTATCCATCCACAAATTCGACAAAAAAAAGCAACTGATAATGTATGGAGTTTTCAAAGTCTGAACTTTGAATTAAGAAAAAAAAAAAAAACCCAAAACGGAGGGAGAAAATTATGTGAATGTTCCATGCTAGTTTGGCCTGGATAAAGATTTCTGAGAATTCAACTGTGTGCACTTCTGTGACTGCTCAGAACCACCAAATGTACCTCTGTGTATGCACCTAAAGATAGCACCCCAACATCCAAAATAAAATTTCATAATAAATGCACAGATAGTTTCATTTGAACTTCCCTGTTACTTGCTCATTCAATTTCTAGGGTTTTTTTTGTACTTACTGTTTCCTCCTTCTTACCCAATAATTGAATTATGTATTTATAAAATCAAAGAAAAATTAGAGATTAAAACATTAAGTGATATATATAGTCAATATTCTTTAGGACTTTGCGAAGATTATGTTTCTTTGCTGTAGCTTACTTAAAAAAAATAGTAAATCAGTGACTTGGCTGACACAGCTCACAGAATATCACATTTAAAAGATAAAAACATGGAATATGTCCCTTATATTACCTTCACACATCTGCAATTTAAAGGTCACAAAGACATTATGCAGTCAGGAAAATAACATTAAGTAGCTTGCAAGTGGCAAACTGAATAGGTAATGTTAGAAGCCAGTGAGACATATACGAGTCTCTTTTACCATCCTTAGCTCAAACGAGAGAAATAAATGCTACTACTTACCAGTCACATAAACATTTGTGTTTCTGTCTTCTTCAACATGAAACCACCCTAAAAAACAGAGTTTTAATTCAGTTGTGCCAATATATTAAACATGGGAGCACACACTAACGTTCACATTCCATTAGATTTCTAAGAATTTTTGCTTGCCCACAGGAAAAGCTCTGAACACACCTTAATTTGCTTTTTTTCCACCCTGTACATGGACTTAGGATATCTATGAAGTACCATAGAATTCTAAAATTATTCTGGAAATTTTCAGAACAACCTATATCTTTGCTGTACATGATGACACTGAACAGTTGTCAGGTTCCACTCAGTACTATGCAGGTTGCAGCCTACACAGAGGGAAACCCTTAGGCACTTACCTGGCTCAAGCTTCCGTTTTTCTGCTTTTTGTTTGGGATCTGTTTGTTTTGGTCCTTTCTCGTTTGCTGATGGTTGCGTTCCTGATGTCTTAGAAGTTACTGGTTGCTTACTTTCAGTTGCTGTGCCAGAAGCAGATGAACTGTCTGTATCATCTCCATGGAAGCCATAGTTGGCATGATACGTTGCCAGGAAATCTTCTGTTATCTGAAAAGAAATTAGGAAAGTTAATCCAAAATTCCAAAGGTCTACAAATTCAGGTTTGTACGCATTTTAACGTTAGTGTGCTGATCATGGTCATTTTCTAATCTGGCAAGATAGAAAATAACAGTTTTTTAAAACTGTTTTTAAATCGTCTTTGTAAAGCTATGCGCACAACAAAAACAATCAGTGTAGGCACCACCTGAACTAGACTAACATGCTAATTTCATACAGCACATGAAGTTTCTTAACAAATATTTCAGAAGTTTTGCCTTTTTTTCCATGCAAAGCCTTCTGCTTTCAACCTAAATTGGATTTGCCTGAAGGGCAAAAACCCTGACCACATTGAAGAGATAAAGTGACACTGAAGGTAAGCCAACAACTTATTCACAGATGATGAACGACTGACATTTGTAGGCATCTGCCTTTTCATAGAAACATTTTCAGAGACAACATATGTTTGTGTTGACAGACAGTAAATATTGCACTTAGAGATGGATCTTAACACACTGTTTATAAGGCCGAATACTCTACTTTATATCCTACCAATAGATAAATAATTAGCTCACTCTTTTCTAGAGAGAGACTGTATTTGGATAAAATATAACATTGGCTAGCGTCTATCTTTTAAAGACCAAACCAAAACCACCCTACAAATTACATGCAGTATTTCCAGACAGGAAAATTTTAATACTAGCCACTAGCAATTACACGCAAAGACATGTTACACATGCAGGTTATTCCATGTTTATAACATCCATCATAGTTGATTTTGCTAGCATCACTGCACTATGAAGCATCTTCTGAAGATACGCACTCTGAAATGATTTATTCCCAAAGCTGAGCCTTAACGTTTGAAAACTTTATCTGACTGGGACTTGTGCTGCACTTGCTTCATCTGTATTCAAAAGGGAACAAAACTTAATGTCATTAAGCTATTGTAAGAAAGCGGCACAACAGACTGTGGTAAGTGTCAATGTTAACAATGCCATCTCATATCTTCCATAGCGATTTGAAGCTTGATGGTTCAACTCTAAGCTTTTTTTACGACAAATCAAAATAGCAGAATTGACAGTTAACAGGATTGTCATGAGTAACACAAGAGACTGTGGAGCCCTATATAACTTGAAAGTTTAGCATGAAATAGCTCCTGTGTTAAACAAGACTTGCAACACACCTCAATCAGGAATGTAAGTGGCTGCTCTCACAGACATGACATAATGCAATGTCAAGACAAAGGAAGAAAAAATACTGTGTTCTAATAAGGTTCATTATATTTGACACTAGCAATCTTAGCAAACCCTTAGTTTCACAGTTGATGAAATCCAGAGAATTAAGCTTTTAAACTTTCTGGTGAACAATATTATTAATTTTCATCAGAGAAACTACTGATAAATTAGTAATTAAACCTGCAACAACTAGCCACCTTCCTGCAGCAACTTCAATTTGTCAACTTCAGGTGGAGCCGCATTCTCATGTAAAGCTAAATTTATTCTTAGCAAATTACCTACCACGGACTGTCAAATTTTGCCAGTCAAAAACAAAGATTTTTTTTTTCCTCTTTATATGCTATCATCCTACCATATATACAATTGCAACTACTTCCTTTTAACATGCATTTTTGCAGGCATAAAGGAATTTATACAAGTATAAAGGCTTTTATTGGAACTTAAGTCATTCCGTGCCTGCGTGGAAAACAAGCGCTCACAGAATTCCTTACTTGGGGCTTCAATCCCGTTCTGGTGGAGAACATCACAGAAAGATCACTTCTATCTCCATACCCACACAGTTGTACAGTTTGGGGCAATTAAGCTTATAGAAAAAGAAATACAATACTACAGGACATGCTAGCATCTAATTAACTACGGGTCACACTGAAATGGAAAGGAATAGATTAACCAAATGAAGAACAGATACTCTACGCTCACAAAGACATCCAATGCCTGTTTTTTCATAGTAAGTGATGAAGGAAGGCAGATGAATTCAACATATGATTTTGTGCTATGTTTATGGAGGACTATAAAAAGTTGGCATCCTTCAATATAGTACCATTGAAAGAAAAATAATTAAATAATACATAAAGTTGCAATCACTTTTATTAAATACTTGACTTTTCCAAATTTTTCTGAGGAACGTTGACAGTTAATATCATTAACTTTTTGCACTGCTTTCAAATACGCTTTAGAAGAAGTTCAGCAGCTACTCTATTCCCAACGTAGAGCAGCAGTGCAATACTAGTCTGTAGATGATGATTACTTAATCTTTTGCCAGAGAACAGAGATAAGGAATTTTATTAGCGTTCATGGAGCAGAGGAAGAACTACAATTTCTGGCTCCCGTGGTCTCCTAAATCTATTTTGATAAAACACTCTGTTGAATAATCATCATCAAAATTAAGTAACCAGAGATACTGTGATATTGAGCTCAGTGACCTATCTATAACACAGAGTTTCACAACAGTTCTTTACCAACTTCTACTATACATCATATTTACTAAGGAACTTTGCTGTTCCTATATAATCTGCCCAACTCTTAATGTTGTCTCCTTTCCAAGGTAGATATTTGAGGCATTTAGGAAAGACCAACGCTCCCAGTAGAAATAAAAAAAAATAATAATAAAAAAAGAACCCTTTTAAAAGTTACCGTGCTTACTGGATATAGCACTCCACTGGGAGCCGGGAGTACTAAGCTCTCCACTCACTTCGCGAGTCTGGATTTTTCACATGTTTTTATCCCTCCGTAAGCCCTCTGCTACATGGACCTTACCAGGTTTACACACATATAAACTTGGCACTACAGGCTTCATTCTCACTCAGATTCTCTGAATTGCAATGAATTCAGAGCCGCAAATAAGAACTGGCACGCTACATTTATGAAGTACTTGCTATAAAATGTCGTAATATTTCTAAATTAAGTAACTGCCCTCATTCATTGTCACATAGTAATGAAACTACTATTTCACCTGCAGATCATAGAATGGTTTGGGTTGGAAGGAACCTTAAAGATCATCTAGTTCCACCCCCCTGCCCTGGGCAGGGACACCTCCCACCAGACCAGGTTGCTCCAAGCCCCGGCCAGCCTGGCCTTGAACACCTCCAGGGATGTGGCAGCCACAGCTTCTCTGGGCAACCTGGGCCAGGGGCTCACCACCCTCCCAGTCAAGAATTTCTTCCTAACATCTTATCTAAATCTCCCCTCTTCCAGTTTGAAACCACTACCCTTCATCCTACCACTACAAGCCCTTGTAATAATCCCTCTCCAGCTTTCTTGTAGGCCCAGTTCAGATACTAGAAGGCCACTGTAAGGTCTCCCCGGAGCCTTCTCTACAGATCAGCACATTAAATCTATGTTCCTTCTCACCTTGAAGAACCACGTTGTTATAACAAGTTGGCTTTTTATACTTAAAATATTTGATTAAAAAAAAACCACCACAAGAGGAAAAACTGTAACACGTTTCCATTCTGTGGAATGCCTCTAAGCCAAATACACTTAATTTTCAAGTGCACTTCTAAGATCTAATAAGAAGGAAAGCATCTTTACACATGCCTTATTTTCAGATAATAACAGAAGAGGGACATGCTAGTCCATTTTCATCTAGGTCTCTCAACAAAGTAGTTCACTTCTTCACTCCCAACAGAAAAATACAGATAACCTCAGCTCCCATGACAAAGAAACCTACACATGTCAACGTCAGTAACGATTTGTTAGTGTCCACAAATATAACTGTGACTTCATGCCGGGCCTGAGCAATTGTAGGTTCGCAGCCAAGGAGAAAAGCCAACCTACGGCTCTTCACAACAAAAGAGCAGAATGCAGCCGGTCGGGTTACAGACGGAGGCAACGCCAGCTGCCGTGGTTTTGCCTGTAAAACAAGAGTGTTTCAGTGCCACAGGGACTTTGCACTGGATTTGGCCGCATCCAGACAAGCGAGACACCCCGGTGCTGAAGAGCCCCAACAACATCAACTGTTCTTTTTTCTCACCCCTCCGCGGGGGGAACCTGGGCACGCGGCCGGCCCCCCACCAGGCTCTCCCACAGAAGGCCGCAGCTAGGCGAGGAGGCCGCTCCTCACACCGGGCAGGGGGCACCGGGCCGGCCCGCCCGCCCCTCAGGGAGCGCGGCGGCAGCCTCCGCACCCACCTTGGGGAACCAGGCCTTCTTCTCCCGGTCCCACTCGTAGGCGGCCCCATCGGCCGGGTCCACGTAGGTGAAGGGGTCGGCCTCCCCCTCGCCGCCGGGCTCGGCCTCGTACTGCTGCTGGAGCTGCAGCTGCCGGTAGAACTCCTCGTTCCCGTCCTCGCCGCTCATCCTGGCCCGTTCGGCGGGGAAGGGGGAGCGGAGATGCCCGCACCGGGCCTAGGCACCCGCCGCCGCCGCCGCCTGAGGCGCCCGCTGGCCCTGCCCCTCTCGGCGGCGGGGCCGGGGCAGCGCCCGCGAGCGCGAGCACGCGCAGCCGGAAGCGGCGGGCGGGCGGGCGGGCCGTCGCGGGGCCTCTCCGCCTCACGCGGCCGGTGACCGTCCCAGCACCCCCGCAGCGCGCAGGAGCGGAAGTGGCGCACACCCCCCCCCGCCCTCTAAGAACGCCGCAGCCACTGAGCCGCCGGCTGACTGATCACGTGAGGAAGGCGGAGCCAATGGGGAGGAGGGGGGCCGTTCCCGGAGAGGGCAGGGGGCGGGAGTTCCCTTCCCGCCTCTGTGCGGGCTGAGGCCTGTGATGATGGCGCAGTGTCTGGTGGCTACGCGCTGCTCGGGGCCGTCGGGGCTCCTTTCCCTCAGGCTGCAGAGCTGTTTCACTGCAGGCAGCGGCTCGGCAGGAGGCCCCTTCTGGCTCTGAGGCCCCTTCTGGGCCTGCGGACCTACCTGGGCCTGCTGTGTGTATGCAGCCCTGACTACATGGGCCTTGCGTGGAGACTGTTGAGGTTTTACTTACGTAAAATAAAAGCCTGCTAAGGGGCTGCACTTGCAGTACACTGCAAGTACTTTCTCCTGCACTAGTTGTCCCTACTGTGCCTTGGGACAGCACTGTGCAGTCAAGTTGCTGCTGTCAGTTGAGGTGACGCGCAGCCAGCTGGCCGTCGTCTGTCACTGAGGCAGAAAGTGTTTTCATATCCTACTAGAGGCAAAGACAAAACGCAAAGGAGGGAGATAACACTTAAATGGCATGCTAAATGTCAAAAAATCACACTGGTTCTTGCTCCTCCCTTGGCACAGGCTGCTGGTGCCAATAGTTTGACCAATTAAGCTTCCTGGGCAGGAGGAGCAGTTGCTGGGGTCTGCCTGGGTGGCACAAGCACCTGCTTTCTGCAGGACAGGGGTGTGACAGGCTGATGGCCTCCAGCTACGGCTGTTGCTCTCCCTTGCTGAAGGGTTGGTACAATGCAAGGGATGAGGTCTTCAAAATTTTGAATTGAGTTTGCATTGATGAAGCCTGCAATTAGCTGTCCATCAGTTTAGTGCTCTACCTGTGGATACTGAAATACTTTAAATAAAATTTTCTTACTCCAATCAGTTCTTTTAAAAGACCTTCATTCAGTGCCATCTAGTGGTTTTCACATCAAAAACAAATTTAATTGCTGAATTATGTATTTAAAAGTATTTATTTAGAGGATAACGAAGCACACTGTTCAGGTTTTGTTTTTCAAAATTTAACCTAGAGCTATAAACCCCAGGTATTAAAAGAGTGCATGTGTTTTAAATAAAAATTTAGCTGAACAATCCCACCAAGGCTGTCGGTGGCTGGTTGCCAGCGGCAAAGCAGTCTTTCCACTTAGCAATGAAAATAATATTCAGGACAGAAGTTTGCTGAAAGTGAGTATTCCAGGAACAAATATATCTTTACTGTGATACAGACTGGAACGATAATAAAATCAAAGACACGATCCTGAGCTTGTGAAGCTCTGCAGGGAGAGAGCGACACCAGCTAACTGGCTGGTCAACAGACCGTCAGATGAAATTGCTGAGGATATAAATATACACTTCTAGTAACCTTTGGCTGTTACACAAAAAACATCCAGCCTGGTTAATGACATCTTTCATGCTTCAAGAATTTTCCCTTGGCAGGGCTATTACGATAGTTGTCCAAAGATTGTTTCGTCACCACTTATAAACTGACAGCTTAAGAGACATTTGTATTAGCTCTCAAATAGGTATATGCTTTTGGTGAGGAGCATGAGAGTCTTCACGTGAACTGTGCTTACTTATAAAAATTGGAATTGAGTGTCTGTTTAGAAGCAAGATAATCATAGCCTTAATCATTTTAAGAGCAATACAATTTACGTCTTAAACTGCTTATTTGATTTTGGCAGTTTTTTACATTCATAACCTGACTAAATGTAGTTGCTGTCAGTTGAGGTGCCGTGTAGCCAGCTGGCCGTCGTCTGTCACTGAGGCAGAAAGTGTTTTCATATCCTACTAGAGGCAAAGACAAAACCCAAAAGAGGTAGATAACACTTAAATGGTGTGCTAAATGTCAAAAAATCACACTGGGTCTTGCTCCTCCCTCGGCACAGGCTGCTGGTGCCAATAGTTTGACCAATTAAGCTTCCTGGGCAGGAGGAGCACGGTACGGATTTCCCTAGCGTGCAGATCTACCTACAGCAAGTCACTGGGGCGCTGTCCTGGGGAGCAGGAGAGCCAAGTTTCATCTCAGTCCCATGGAAGTGAGATCATGCTTGCGTGCAGCAGGGTTAGTGCCTGGTGAATCTGATCCGCACACTTTAATGTAGCTATGAGGACAAACTACCTCAAATTCCCTCACACTTTCCACAGATAACAGCATGTGTGACGACAGCTCCCGTGTCGCAGCTTCTTACTGTGTCGCCACCATCTGTTCTCTTCCTCTTCAGTAAAGACAGTGCAGTGAGCCAGCTCAGGAAACTGATTCGACTGGAAGCTCATCGATTTTTGGGGTCAAGACAGCTTTCCTCTCAATCACATCCTTGAAAAGATACAATTCATGGCTGCACAAGCACTGCTGCAGCAAGCTGCATGTTCTGGGGATGGTGCGAAGGGCTTGAGTGTTACACAGATCAGGTCAGTCTGAGCTATCAAGAAATGGCGTTTTAAATCCTGACAGAATGTCCCAAAGTACATATTAAAAGGAGGCATTAGCATGATGATTTTGTATCTCTGTCTGCCTCTTCCTGTGTGATAAAAGGCAATTTTGGTTCATCAGAGCTGATTGTTGGTCTAGAGATACCACCTAGCAAAAGTACTGAAATCTTGGTTTTCTTAAAGTGGTGTTTTGTTGTCTATTAGAGGGGAACCAGCAAATCACTAGCTAATACTTAATTAGGTAAAGAGTTAACACTCTTTTCTTAAGATGCTTTGTTATATTAAATCAAGGAGGCAGGAACTAGTGATTAAGTGCAGAGAGGTTACTCCTCTTTGGGCTTTCCATGGGGCTGGAGCCTGTAGCTGTTACACAGAGGAGCGAGCGTGAAGTGGAGTCTTCACAGTGCAAAAAATGACAGGACCAGATCCAGATGTGCTAAAATTTCAATACCCTTTCCTATGCCAACAAAGGAAATTCCACAAAACAGTTCGCCTTGCACCGAGGGGACCATCAGTGTCAGAGCCCATAACTAAACGCTGGTTAGAGCCTGTATTTTTTAAAAAATTATAAGTACCACTGACTGAAATGTGTAAGTGCTGTAGCTGTGTGTAACTTTAGCTTATTCTTTAATTGTAATATTCTTAGCAGAAACACATGAGTGTCAGCGGGCAGCCTATATTTAACTATGTAAAATAAAAATACTTTCGATGAAAACAGGAGGATGAGCTTTAAAATGGCTATAATTTCATAACTGACTAATATTCTGTGCCATTTGCTGGAGGTGCACATGCAGTCTGTTAACGCTGTATCCATGCTTTGACATCGTTTCCTTCATTTTTGTGGCTTTTTTTTTTAACTAAACCAGCATCTGGTAGTGGCAGCACAAATTAGAGTACTGAGGCTAAGCCTGTTGCTGAGGTGAACAATAGTTGTTACATTTATATGTATCAAAGCTGTTAATGTGTACATCTCATTCACAAAACAAACTATAATCAAGGTACATCCTAGAAATCGTATTTACTTTCTCAGAAAGACTCCCCAGGAACAAGACCTTTCATGGAGTCTTGCCTTTCAGTATTTTGTGCCTTTTTTCTACCTATTCTTTCATTGTGGATCTAAATAGTAAACTCCTAATTCCTCATGCCAGTTTTTTGCTAAATAACACTCAATGTTTCTGTAAATAGACATTATTCCCATATGCTCTTACAGAATTACACCTGTATTATCTAGGGGTGAAAGAACTGGATTTTGGAATACTGAGCAAAGATGCAAAAGAAACATCCCCTTTTCCTTAAATCCAGTTATGGTAATGTGGAGACATTTTATGGATAATTATATTGGGGGAATAGATGGAATGAATATCATTGGATTGTTTAGATAAAAATAAAAGTTGACCAATGTATCACTCCAATACAACACATCATGAAGATTTGAAAGCACAGAGTTATAAAAGCATAAAGTACACAGAATAGTTAAATTATGGCTTGAAATATTGCCAGTCTTTAACCAAAACATGTACAGCATACAGCAAAAATACCAATTTTGTAACAGGATATATTAGCAATAGATAGACTATCCAGTGAGAGGAGTAGTTACACAAGCAAAAAGTAGCTGCATGCAAAGCAAGAAAAATGGAGAATTAGGAAACCGTGGGTTTTAAGGGCTGCTGTGGGGGGTAGACAAGGATTTTGCGGTGGGAAATTTGGTCCCCAATAGAGACAAATTGTGAAGTCCAGAAACACGTGGCAGATTTGTTTTCCAAAGGCTTTAATAAACTAGAATAAAGAATGATGTAAAGAACTGTAATGTTCATTGATTTGTCTTTTGTTTTGAATTCCCTGTAGTAACATCCAGGAAAATAAAAGTACGCTCATAAGTGTGTAGGTTTATTTACCTATTTCAGTCTCACCCTGCAGCTCCATTGAAGAAAAAAAAGAAGGGGAAAATATCAGTGCAATATGTTTGTTCTATTTGTATGTAGCTCACTACCAGGGAGTGTGTTATATTAAGACAAAGAGAGTAAAATAAGGTCTCTGGAGTCTGGTTTGCCGTAAATTGCATTTATGTGCTGTTATATTTCCATTGGTTTCAGTGATCCTATCCTGGTCTGCAAATGGTACAATAAAAGGGAGAATCCATTTGACAATTAGTGTTTATAGCCTTGCAGCAGGTAACATGAAGAGTGCAGTAAAATAAGGCCAGGCTTGATGGGATTAAAATGGGCTATCATTAAACCGGTTTAAGATGACAGAGGTTGTATTCCAATGCCCTTGGGATTTATAGTTTGGTTTTATTATTCTGATTAGGGCAGTCAACAGAGAGAGACTGCAAATAGATTTTCTCGTCTTGTAATGAACTCAAATAGTGGTGCATGGATGGGTGGGTTTCCAGCCATGTGTTTTTAGGGGCTCTGTGGAGCTGGAGGGGTGTTATATCTTCAAGGGTTAGTTAAAATTGAAACTTCTGTGACTGACAGCACGATTTTCTTTAATTCATATATTGCAACCTCTCTTCTATACTTTAACGCACAAATTCGTTTTTGAGCTAGAAGTCCCTTAGTTTAAGCGATGGAAAATCTACTGTGTTTTCTGTCGCCCACTCCCACAGAACACAGTTTTGGTGCAGGGTACACAAAGTTCATAAAAATAAGTGTCATTCAACATTTTTGTAACGTGGGGTGGGAAGACTTGCTTCCTGTATTTCCCGATGGGAAGCGAGTCCCCGCCAGCAGTTTTTAGGGATGCGCAGGCTGCCCATGATAGGCTGTCCCTGACTTGCCTCTCCATGCAGAGTCATAAAATCAGTGGATTTGAGATTAGAAGGCCTATCTCATAAAGACAGTATATCCCAATATTAAAAAGGGATATTACCTGAATAACTTGAAGAAGAGAAAATTAGTATAATAGAGAAATCCAGCTCTCCCAGCATGGTTGAAAACGTGCGGCCCACTGAGATATGACCACGTACACTACAGCAGGAGTGCATCCGTGGAGGGAAATGGTTAATCTGACCGCCCCCGCCATACACTTTTGGGGGCTTTATTCAAACTTAGTCTAGTCTAGTTCTGTGGATTGGCTGTGCGGTTTAATCTGAGAGGAATCCAGGCTGTGCACTCACAGCACTCTGGGAGACAGAGCAAAGTAAGGCAGGAGGGGACGTACGAGCAGTTCACTTCAAAAGTGCACCGCAAATCACAACCAGCACTCTGATACAGACCCACCCCAATTTCTTCATGTTAAATCACTATAACAATACAGAACTCTGCACCGTTGAGATGTTTTCCCCCATAGATCGCAAAGAATTTTACAAGCGTGGTTGAAGATGGTTATAGATTTTGAAGAGAGATGATGACCTGCTCGTTCCCTTGGCTTCCTTAGCAACTGTGAAAGGCACCCCTTCACCCAGCCATCAGCTCTCACTGAGAGTTTCAAAGTCACCGGCAGAGCAAAGCCTGGTGTGGATCTGGCCCATAATGCTTTTTCTTTTTTACTACACCGTACTACAGACCTTAGCTTGCTTTAATTTTAGCACGCTTTCTGATGGGCTTACCAATTTTTAACAATAGGGTCAAGAAAAGAAATAAATGAAAGATCTGCCTGTTTGATCGTGTTATGAAGATAGGTGGCTCTGCTTGCTTGCTGCAGAGGCGAGTGTTTGACAGAGGGAGCTCTCAGTCACAAGTCAAAGAACAAGTCACCAAGAACAAAACCATCCTCACCGCCAATTCTCGCAGCAACTCTGCTGACTCCTGTCCTGCCCAGTCCAGGAATTCCAGCTAGGGATCCGTGTTCGTTCTTGGGAACGTGAACAATCCCTTTGAGCTTATGCTGGAAAGTTCAGCTGTTGCAGCTTCTCCCGCACAGTTTGATTTCCTTATTGTATATTTAAAAAAAAAGAGGAGCTCCCGATGAAAATGCTTTCACAGACAGGGCAAGGCATGGTGCCTTTTTCCAGGCTCCCGCTAGCAGTGGCTTGATTGCAAAGGCTCAGTTTCTGTCCTTCTTCATCCCAGACAGACTAAACACTTTCCTCTTCTTTTGTGATGCTGTAATCTGTTAGCAGTGTAACACTGATTTCTGAGCCGTGCGTGCTGCCCGTGACGGACAGGGCTCTGGTGGGTGTATTACTGTGGGTACCACTCTGAGGCTTCCTTCCAAGTTTTGCCTTGCAGCACGAGACTTGCTTTTTAAAATGTTGCCGGAAACTTTTACTCAGCCAATAAAGAGCAAAAGGATTGACGCAGGAATTGCTGAAGGCCAAGGCACGGGAGAAAATAGTGGCTATCAGATGAAAGGTGGAAGCGTCTACAGAAGCGTGGTATGTAAAAGAGCGGTACAGGTAGAGGATGTGGTTAGGCAGCCAGCAAAAGGCAAACAAAGCAACAAGCACCAGCACTGTTTTTGCAACTCTCTTGCGGGATTCAATCTACGAGAAAATAATGCATATTTGGTATTAATAGCAATTAGTAACACGTGTTTATGTAGTTGGTGCTGATTTTCAAAGGGGTCTAAATGCATTAGTGACCAAAAAAGCAAAATGGAAAAAAATCAAACCCAAAACCAATAGAAAAAGAAATCTATTTCCTGTGATTCTGTAATTGTTTTACCAAAGTATTTCCAGTGCAGAGCACATTCCCTTTCCATTATAAATCACATGGCAATCTCATCTAAATTAGGATATAAAAGTACAATAGTTAAATGTGTCAGCTCACACGGATGAGGTCTCTGTTTACAAGTCAACGTTGTAACTCCTGAGTTCAATAAGTTCATAATTACACAAAACAAAACCCCATCCCTCTTTAGGAAAGAGGGTACACTCACAATTAAATTAATGAGTCATAAACATGTGCTGAAGTGCATAGCTGAATTTGGATTGCTAATATTGGCTGAGTTTATGGAGCTTTTTACTCTATTACCAGGTAAAGGTTTTGCGCTCAAGTATTCAGACTTAATCAGCATGATAGATTTTGGAAAACTGGACACGTTAGCGCTTGATCACAGCTTACCTGCTTACGGGCATGACCATGTTCTTCTGCTGGCATGTTGGATGTACTTTTATATAAAGTTCTGGCGATAAGAAAATAGTAGACAGAAATGACAGCTAAGGGTACAATATAGAACACTAAGAAGCAAACCAGGGAGTGAGCTTCCTGCAGGATCTTCTCAGATACAGGATAGGGGGCACATGCCTCAAAAGTTACGTTTTTCTCAGGATTGCTGAAAGAATACAAATCTGAAAAAACAGCCTCTGGGATAGCAAATATCATGGAGACGATCCACACACAGCCGGCTTTACAGCAGGTCTTCAGGAGCGCATCCGAAGTCTGCAGTTCCAAGGGCTTAACGATGGCTCTGTACCTAAAACCAACCAACATCACCATCAGAATGAATGCGGAAACACTGCAAGCACTGACAACGCAAACTTCTTGGGGATAAAGCCATCCCAGTTCTCGCTAAACAGAGAGTGGTAAGATCATCTTGGAAATGAAAAACAGATACTAGCTCTTTGTCATGACGATGGAAATTTAAAAGTTAATTTTAAGCATGTATTTTAATGAATTGGCTGGCAGGGCTTGTCATTTAAAGCCTTCCTAAGTAAAGATGAATTCTACTGTTTGGATTAGGATCCGTGAGGGGAATCGTCTCTCCTATTTTTATGGCACTGCCTAGAAAGGTAAATGAGGGAATTAGTATGAAAAACTGGCAAAGGTATGAAACAGGTTAACTATTTTATAAATACATGAAACCAAGCATATACACCCCTCCTTTCTCCTATGTTCTTCAGATCCCAGCTGAGTGCAGCGATCTGACTCAAAATGATGCTCCGGTATTCATTCATGCTAATAAACCAGGAGCTAGCACTGCTGTTGATTCCCAGCTGTGATTCTGCAGCACGTGGGCTGAGTCAGACAAGTGAGAAAATCTGGGTAAATCTATAGATGGGTGAAAATCTGTGTGAAATGGGACTGGGAAAAAGGACCGACTGCCATGAAGGTGGATGGAGCACAATACACCCTGCTCCCCAAGTATCAGGGAGTCTCTGTGATGCAGAAAGAAGAGATCCCTCCAGGGGGTACAAGACTGGCATGAAAGGAAAGGCAGTGAAAAAGGATCCAGAGGATAAGACAGCTTAATTGTACCGTTTTTCACAAGCTGAGGATCTGGTCTTTTTCTCCTCTAGGCACATTTAATTAGCAAACTGCAAGCTGGACTGCTCTTTATCAAATAAATACCAGTTTTATTGACTTTGAGCTCTTCTAGCATACTGGAACATGATAGTCTGGCATTGTGCACATGACTGAGCTTTCTGAGCTTTCTCAGTTACGTTTACCCTGTGAAAATGTAGCGTGGAGTATTTACGTAGCAGCTACCATGAAGAATCAAATACAAAAGCAAGTGTCAAGATTATAGATTCTGAATTGACTTCATACAGGACAAAGACTTTGGAGCTGTGATAGATAGGATAGTTCAGTGAAAACATCAGCTTAATACTCAGCAGTAGTAAAAAAAAAAAACAACTAACACCAAACCCCAGAAAAACAACAAAAAAGAAAAATGTTAGGGATTATTAGGAAAACAATGGAGAGCAAAAAAGGCTGTTATGCAATTACCTGTATCTCGTTCATGCAACTCTTGAACAACATGTGCTGCTCTGCACACCTTATTTAAAAAAAAAAAAAAAAAGCATACCAAGGATGGAAATAACATGAATAGCCTGGAGAGATGGACAGGGATCACTGTCTGCTGGCACAAGAGCCAGGGCCATCAACTGAAGCCACGTGCAGAGCCAAAACAAGGAGTTGTTTGTGCAACAGGCAGCGAAAGTCATTGCTAAACAAGTTCAAGAAGAGGTGGAACAAGGGTCTAGGAGAGAAATCCCTTGAGGTTATTAAATAGAGAGAAACCGCATCTGCTCAGGAGGTCATCTGAAGACTTAGGATATAAGTTGGATAGTGGTTTTTGTTCTTCCTATGTGTCTTTTCTTGTCCTTATGCTACAGCTCCATGGACCCTTGATCTGACCCAGTGTGGCCATTCATGTGTTGGCTTGGATTTTTTTGGAGTACAGTAACAGTATCATTGCTTAAATTCTGCACACGTGAACTGCTTGCTGTCACATACAATCCCTAATTG
This sequence comes from Chroicocephalus ridibundus, assembly GCF_963924245.1. Taxonomy (NCBI): domain Eukaryota; kingdom Metazoa; phylum Chordata; class Aves; order Charadriiformes; family Laridae; genus Chroicocephalus; species Chroicocephalus ridibundus. The sequence goes on from NC_086292.1 coordinate 21,363,768, forward strand.
CTGGCATACAAGATGAAAATCTTTTGCTTTCTTAATACTAAAATTCCTGTTGGGTTTTTCTGCTCCTTTTTCATGCTTATGCTGATTGAACTGAAATCTCATCTTAGTTTTGTTCATTCAGAAAAGAAGTGCCGATTGTTCGGCAGCTCCTGAGAGCAGTCAGATGGGAGCACTCATCCTGGTGCTTTCATTGTAACCTGAGTTTAACTTCAGGACCGCTGGGCTAAAATAGCTCTGGAAAAGATGTTAAGAACTATAAGATAAAATATTCAAATTGCGCCATATTATCTCACACTGACAATTACTATAGTATTGCCGTAACCATCAAAATATGAGAGTCACTAATTTTTCCCCCAGTCTGTTCTGTGTTTATTTTTGGCTTTTTACCCCACATGTCAATCTTTTTTATGTTCTGGGATTTTAGAGCCTCGCCGAGCGCAAAGGACAAAGGATTTCCACTCAGTCGTTTTCACAGTTTTATTTTTCATCTTCCCCGACTACTTTAGTGCACCACTAGATAGCACCAATATACTGCCTTTTCCCTGCCTTAAGCAATTTCCCTTTTCTGTGCAATTGAGAAAAAAACCCTGTACTGTACTTCAGGCTAATAAAAGGTCAAAAGACTTTAAGAGTCTTTCTCACTTCACTCCATTGAAAAGAACTGCTCCAATTTTTCTAACACACATTTTAAAATCAAATGGGAGAGCGTTCTTTTTTTTTGGTTTGGTTTTTTTTTTTTTTTTTAGTCTATTACAATGTGCCATTTAATCTTGTGCAAAATCGTCATTTCAGCTCTTTTATTCATTTCTAGCTTCACACCTGCGGCATCTCCTGGCAAAGCAGTCGCATCAGACCCACCTGTCAGCACTGAGAACAGTCAGGGTAAACACTGATACTCCAACTGAGGTTAACTGGATAAAAGACAGCAGCTTGCACCCAATTCTTCCGAAGACCCAGGTATCCACAATGTACCGCGTTGCATCTACAGGCACGCAAGTTAATAAAAGCAGGAGGTCTCCAAATGCCAGGCTGGTGATGAAGATGTTTGGAACCGTCTGCATTGATTTAATCTTGAAAAAGACTTTGATGAGTATAGCATTTCCAAGGAGACCCACTGAAATGATCACAGCGTATGTAATATAAATTGTGCACAGTATTTCTAATCCTGGAAAGGAGTCTTCGGTCCATTTTTCGTTTGTGGTTTCATTATCAAGGATTGATTTCAGTTCTGTACCATTTGTAGATGCACACAAAGTCTGATTAGCTGAATGCAAGTATACTTGAGACATTTCTTTAACTGTTTCTTCTCCCCAGGCTGGACTTAAATTGATCAAAAAATTGTTTAATATTTATCTTGCAGCATATCAGCAAGGTCAATAGAAAAGTACAGATCTGTGCCTGAAATTGAGATTCCCGGTGCGCATTAACTACTTTCATCCCCTTCTGGGTCTCAAAACATGCCTAGGAGAAATGCACACAGATCTTGTTCTGAACTGTGTAGGAGGTGGAGAATTTTTTTATTGGCTTTTCAGCTAGTGGAGCAGAGAGGGAGGAGGAAAAAAGAGAAAAGGGGTTTCTTTAAAGATATTAGCCAAAATGATGGTTGTTTTTTTTTTTTTTTTTGAAGTATCTGGCAAATAAATACTGTATTGTAATTACTGTAGTACTAGGGTTTGCGTGTTATCTAGAAAATGTTGAATGTTTTTCAAAATGTTCTAAAAAGGAAATAAAATGAAAACCTGAAATAGTTTTCTCACTACTACAGGTAAGCGTAGGACATTCTAATTTAACATAAAACTCTACAGTGTACCTTAATGGCAGATAAAATACCTCAAAATATATATAGGATTTGTTGAAGAAGCCGTAGAGACAGCCTGTGCTTGTCTACGCTCGGATTAGCATTGCCATCACAGAAATGCAGTGACCTTCCAAAAGGCAACATAAAATAGAAATTTATGGCCAGAATCCTGCTAACCCTTACATTAAACTTTAGGTTTGTCCCTTGTAACAGTCCCATTGCCATCAAAATGGCAAATTTTTGCCATTTTGCCCAATTTATGCTGAAGTTTGATCAGGTTTATAGATAGTCGCTGTATGGAAACCTGTTCTCTTGCAATAATCCATGTAGGTATTGGCTTTGGGTGGTACAACTCATGATTCAAGTCTTCTGGGAGAAAAATAACTTTTCATGATGCTACCTCAATCAAACATGTTAGTACTATGGGTTTTCTTATCTTTAGATTAGTCAACAGTCAAATATGAAACTGCTCCATGATGAACCCTTGACTAACTTTAATGTAAATTAAGGTACAAGGAATGTGATCTACCAGGTTAAATCTCCTGAAATGAAGAAACCCGAGATCTTATTTCTAAATAACGGAAGTGGAAAGGATGTCAAAGGTCTGAACTTTATTCCTTGAAAATGAAGATCAGTAGCTGGAGTATTTTTTTCCTCCCAATTGTTCTTCAGCTGCAACGTTCGAGTGGAGAAGGTACCCTGCTCAAATCACAAAAGCAATCTTATACCCAAGTCCCTTTATCTTTAGCTGCACACACACAGACACTCAGACACATAAAATCGAGTTTGTTTAATTTACTTAAAAAAGCTCCTCTAAGTACTACTCATGAAAAGTCTAATTTTCCCTCTCTCAGTCCCAACCCTTGCAATCACAGCTATGCCATAGGTGGCGGGTGGTGAAAGACCAGATGGTAGATCGGATGGAAGAGCAATGCTGTGGCCAGGTGGAAGAAGGAGTCCCAGAAACAAAAAGGATGCATGAGTTAAAAATTCCAGTTACATTTTTTGAAAGTGCTTTTAGAAGAGAAGTTCTTGTCACGATCAACCATAAAATGTCCTTTTATGCAGGCGCAGTATGTAGGTTGCTCACAGATTTAGGTGCCTTTGAGGATGCCCGATTATGTTGTCCACCCACACTGGCGTAGTACTGTGCATTATATTTAATATAAAGTTCGTCAACTGTAGCAGATTGTGACAGCTTAATGTCAGATAGTTACATAAAATGTTTAGATTTCCTGTATAGGAGAAGTAGGGTATCGCCAAACATTGGGAACTCATTGCTATCCACCAAGTGCTGAATACTCAAAGGTGGCATCTGAATGAAACATCAGGTGTTTAGCTGAAGTTGGAATTTACTGAACTCATTACTTGCCTTGAATTGCTCTAGAGGTTGGTTGATGCACCGAAGTTCAGCTGGCAGCATAGATCCAACCCCTTACAGTCCCAGAGCTTTCGGAGCCATCTGAGAGATTAGAGTTGACAGCGTGAATTCTAAGGCTTGGTTTGTTCTGTCTCTCCATCATTTCATACGGCAGGGTAGAGGACCTGAACTGACACCCCGCTGTGTCAGATAATCCAGAGGACTGGAGACTCTTGAGCTACGAGATGCTCCCAACGCTTCGTTTGGGGGGTGACTCAGGTATGAAGGGAAAGGTGACAGACCTCCCAACCCGTATTTAATCCTCTTGAGGACACCAACGTGTGCCATAGATGAAAGCCAACCCAGAAAGCGGCAAGGGCTTAAAATTCTGTTTACTCCTGGTACTTCGTGTGCTGTTTATTCCAAACTGGACCCGAATTTATGTATCTGAGCCTGGATGCTCAGTTGATGCTTCACACTTCAGAAGCCCGCATTACCTGCAAACACAGACACATTTTCCCTGCTCTCTCCTGAATGGACCGCAGTAAATATGTCTAACCCAGCTCACAGCAACATGAAATTCTACTTGGTTGTCTCTTTCTACTGAGAGATTGTGTTTTTCCCAGCTTTCTGCCTCCTTGGGGGAATCTGGCAGAAGGAAGCTCCTTCGTTTCTCACAATTCTTCCTACAGTCCTTGCGTTACTGCAGGTTTCAGATAGCTGGCCAGGTTCTCTCCCCATGGAGCATAAGATGTTGTCTTAGTCGATCCTGAGAAGATGAAAAATATTATTTTGAAAGAGCACACAAAATAATATTCTCTAGTCCCAACAAAAGCCTGAAGGACAGATAGTAAACATCAAATAAGCAATTTACTTATGGTGGTAGAATTTCAGTGTTGCTGTCCTCAATTTTGTCTGCTCTTCACAGGTAAAAACGAGGCAGGAGAAAACACACCGTGATTTTAAGAGAGATTCCGGTAGCTTTCAGTTGTGCAAATCCAGCTGAAAAGGAAGAGAATGGCTTCATTATCCCAAACAGTAAACAACTCCAAGGCGTTACTTTAGAGCTCTGTCTTCTGGTGAAAAGCAATTTGGGTAATTCTGGCTATTGTTTAAAATACCAGAAAACGCACAAAACGTTCACAGAAAATGAATGTTCCTTTTGAACTCCATGCTGCAAAAAAACCCCAAACCAACAAAAAACCCCAAGTAAAATACTCAAGAGTATATCATTTAGCTGTATTTTTAATGCAAATTTTCTGTTTTAATGCAGTGTGACTGCTGACTTAAGTCATTTCCATGTGCTGCCTAGTGTCACCCACTCAGAAAAATCTCTTTCGGAACCATTTGCTCTGCACCAAGCCAACATATGGTGAAAACAGCCAAAATCTTCACTCCCATTAAAGAAATTGATTTTCCAAAATTGTGATTACTTGGGGTAGCGCCTTTTTATTATTTCAGTGTACATTGGTCATGCAGAATTGATTAGTATTTATACAAATACGTCAAAATGCTTTGTAGCTAGAGTGCTAGAACACAAAACCGATACACAGTGAACTACAGCTATATTAGCCAGCCTGGGGGGTTTTTTTAGGATTATTTTAACTCACTTTCTTAGGGTACTGTTTGTGTCATTTCTACATAGAACTATTTAGTTGTCTTAATTCTTCTTTTATGCCTCAAACTCGTTTTCGACCCTTGCTTTAATTGTCTCTCCTAGCAATTTCACCATCTGTTTATTGCTGGCTGATGCATCTCTCTGTCTCTCTGCTGAGCGAACTGACGTTTATGTTCTTGGGGTGTTAACGGCAGAGAGATACGGAACAGCTTGGCTATTCCAGTCCTGAATTTGGGTAGACTCTGTTGTGGCATCCTCTCTTGTAAAAGGCTTTTTTCTGACTAAGATCTCTTCTACGGACGAGCCTGATTGATTTCTGTCCCCGTGCCCAGAGCAGGACTCTGCCGTGGGGTCACCAACCACAGGCACATTTCTCTTCTTCCTCCCTGGAGGTGGAAAATTGATCTGAAGTCTAGCAGTCTGCCCAGATCAGGGTAAATCTTTCCCTTCCAGCAAATCTCAGTAGCCTTCCGCTTTTGGGTTGTCTTCTTTTGACATAAAGGTGAAGGAGGGCTTTTTGCTGCTCCATCAAGAAGTCCTAACCCGGAGTCCTTTGACAGCTCTCGCTTCTGAGCTAGACTCTGCAGTTCTAACTAGAACCATGTTATCTGAAATACCTTGTTCTTCCTGCTGTTTTCTGAACTGGCTTTGCCACCTTTGTGTTGGGAAGAGTCGTCCCTGCTCTAGAGACGACAGTCTCTGGGACGGGGGTGTGTCATTGCCCTGTTCCTGACTTGCATTGGTGTTGCAGTTTTAGTGTCTTCTCCGGAAATTGAAATTGCCAATAGCGTGACAAGTGACGGCAAGACGAGGGGACAAAGAGTATCATAACTCACATCAATAGTAAGAATGAAGGTTTTATCTGCCAGCCATTTGATGGGCTGCATGACTTGTGTGACTCTTTCCAATCGATTTTCTAGTGTTCAGGCAGGCAAGTATTAAACAGGAAAGCCTGGATGCAGACCTGGAGCGAGCGCCGATGTCAGAGACAGCAGTCCATGGTTAGAGCAAATTAGTACTACATCCAGGGCTGCTTCCAGTTCTTCTCTGTCCTACTGCGAGAACGGGGATGAGTCATTTCCGTGCGCTCCATCTGAGTCCTGAACAGAGAGGACATCACCTCCCCACCTGGCCGGGCATCCCTTTCGGAGCGACCAGTGTCAGAAAATGGGGAGGGAGGTGGAGTGAGGCACTGCCCGTGCTGGATTTCTTCACTTGTGAGTGCAAAAGCTTGGTTCCAGTGTCTGTCACTCCGATGTTTTTCACCACTAAGTGGGAACATCTTCTCCATCCCGTATTTTGATTTTTTTTACCATTGCCCATTGTCCTCAGCAGTTGGAGACAAAACAACTACTGAGCTATTAAAAGGGAAAATATCTTTTTCGGACACTTTCATGACAGTTTCCTTGGCTGTGTCACATTCGTAGCAGAGCGTAAGCGTTCGTTGTCAAAGACTAGCCATTTAGGAGAAAAATACATTGGTTTATTCCTGGGTGTGTCTCGCTGTCACCTGTGTGATTCTGCAGCGAGGGCAGAGGGAGCTGTGCAGGCACCAGGACTCAGGGCATCAAATCCTGCAGCAATGTTTAATTGGAACTGTGGCCCTGTTTTTTGGAACTGAAGATGACTCTCCAGTTACACTGTCAAATACCACAAGACTTAGTGTGTCCATGAGAAAAATAACAGCACGCCAGCCCTCAGGGTAACGCGGATGAGACGGAAGGTCAGTTCGGATGAGCTGTCAGGAGCAGCATTCGGTGACACAGCAACAAGATGGGTATCTTCTGGGATAAAAGCTAAGAAAACAGCTTCTGGTTTTGTTACAATGATTTTGTTAAAATCCAGACTCTTCAGTGGAGTTAGTGGGACTCAGTCTGCCTGTGGCGGGGTCTCAAACGCTGCCATTAATCAATGGCTCCAAATACTTTTTATCCTGTTCCTCCATTCTTGCATCCCTCCCAGCCTCCTTTTCCAGGGGTTCCCTCAGCCAGCTTCACTATGGGAATGGCTGGTGAAATACTGGTGGCATTCCTCAGAAGAGAGAGAAGAATAAACATTGGAATGTATCCTTGAATTTCTTCCATTACAGGAACAATCAGGCAATGAAATAATAAAGCAAGCATAATTCTTTTGGGCACCCTTGAAACGTTCAACGATACATTTAATTTAGAACCATTAAAGTGCCATTACATGCTAAATACTTTCTGGTGCCTAAAAGCAGAGAGTACTGTGCATTAAGACTTAACAATCATCTTATGCAATAGGTAATTATCTTCCCAGTATTTTGATTTTTAATCTCAAATCCCTACCCATAATGCCGTTTCTTTCGTTGTCCCAATAATAACTGCCTGCTAAATTTAGAAAGAACGATACATCTTGGGCGTAAGTATTGCTAACCTGTGTTGCTAACCACTGCTGTAGGTTCATAAACTGTCAGAAGAAAAACAAGCTGCACTGACCTTTAACTGGCATCCTTTGTAATATTTGTCCATCACTTGGTTATCAAAGCGCTGCACATACATCCAGCTAGAATCATAGAATCATAGAATCTTCATGGTTGGAAAGGACCTTTGAGATCATCAAGTCCAACCATACACACACAAAAAACCCCTACAGTCTCTGCCATTAAGACAGCTTTAGCCACTTGTCCATGCGGAGACATGAAGAGTCTCCGGGGACCCTTGATTGAGCTGCCTTGACCTTGGATCTGCATCCGCTGACTGACTTGGTACGATGGTGGTGGAGTTTTGTGCCGGTCTAAATAGCAAGATGGGAACGGAGAGGGTTTTGCCCAAGTCACCACAGCTGGCGCAGTGTTTTTACTATCGTTTTTTATGTCTTTCGCATCGTCTAACCTACTGTTAACAACCCACTGAGATCTGACATGAAATAATTGTCTTCATAGATAAATATACTTTCAGAAATACTTCTTTCATTGGTTTAAAATAGAGCATGCATTTTCTGGTGTATGCATCGCCAAGAATAAGCAATCTAGGAGTAAATGAGAATGACTTAGAAATCAAAGGAGCTTTTAGATGGCTGTTTTCTCGGGGAGCAAGCAGAGTCAAGGGATTGGGGAGGAGGATGCGCTTGTCCCGGTAACGCGCTGCTGCCCATCAGGTCACGTTCACGCCAAAGCTGCAGAATCATTTAAAATTATCAGGCTGTGAATCACAAGCACGTCGCAATTTTTTATTAGATTTGCCTTTGTGCACGTCCTCTCCCTGTGCAAACCATCAACGCTCAATTCTGTGACAGAATGTCGGCGGAGATACGTCGGAGAAGAGCAAATGTAATGGTGCCGGGGCGGAAGATATTATTTCAGCCCAAAGAAAATTACATGTCTTCATTCCGACTGACAACCTAAACAATGCGATGCTTGAAACATAAATGATACGCTGTTTGGCTGGAAAAGACCTGAGGCATATCATGGAGAGTGGAAGTGAGCTAACCGCCCTCCCAGAACAAATAGCGCTCAGCATTTTGCATAAGCAAGTTGACAGGTTTTTAAAAATTTACTTCCAGATTTTGCTTTTTGAATAGAAAAAAAACCAAAACCACAATCAATAGGAAGGAAGGAGACCAGACATTGCTCCACGCCGTGCAGCTTGCTCTTCTTCCTGCTGTTACACCTCCAAAGCAGGAAACATGCTGATGGATCTGCCCAAAAAATGGCTTTTCCAGCCATTTCTTGGCAGCCTGAGAAGTCTTAAGTATTCTAGCGATTTTCTCACTCCTTGTCCAGCTTTTGTCCAACTCGTTGTTGCTCCTAACAATTTAATAATGTTATGAGGGCATTTAGCAAAAACTTGAGAAAAATCAAGGTACATTTTGTCTTTTATCAGGAATGTAATATAACAATTACAGTTTGCAGGAGACAAGGCCAGTCTCATGTTGCTCTCGTATTGATCCTCTTTCGCTGCCTTTTTATTTTAGATTACAGGAATAGAAAATAGAGTTGGGAGGGCTTTCAACAGGTCTTCCAGTCCATCCTTTGCCCTAAGGCAAAATCAACTTTACTTATTCTGGCGGATATTTGTCTTATCACTCTGAGTGGTTTTTTAAGACCTGCAATGATGGCAATTCCATCTGCACTCTAGACCACTTATTCCTTAAAATTAGAAATGGTTACCTAATGTCTAGTCTAGATTTAAGCCTATTGCCTTCTGTCCTATAAAAGTGTACGCAGCAAGAATTACTGCGGGAAGGAGAACAGTGAGGGTCAAAGCAGGAGGCAGAGGAGGAAGCAGGGTCAAACCATCCATCCCCATAGACTTACTGGTATCGTAGCAGAGACAAGCGGACGGAAAAGGGACTCGGGGGAGGACTGAAGCTCTGGTTCCTCCCCAGACCTCCCTCCTTGCCCTGGCAGCCCCCTGGGTGTGCAGCAGCCGGGTGGGGGGCGCAGGGGGAGTCAGGCACAGCTCTGGCATCCAGCGCCGTGGCCCAGTGCATCCCGCATCTCATCCCAAAGCAGGAAAGCTCATACTCAGCCACAGATTGTGGGACAAGGAGTTTGCTATTGAAAATAAAGAACACAAGCAGAGGATGATAGTTCAAGGGTCCAACATATCAAACTGTACTTTATACTCAATTTCTTTCTCATTGAAAGCAATTTCACGTTGTAAACAAGTGGGTGAAAGGTGGAACTTGTTTGCACGTTTTGAATGCGAACATTTCTCCCAGAAAGCCAAGGAACCGAAGGTGATCTGTCTAATTTCAAGTAGGCTGGCTGTAGCTACTGTACATTGAAATACTCATCTTTTTCCACTAATTGCTGTGTGGGAGTTATTCGCAGAATGAAAGAGCCTTTTGTATTTGGTATCATACACACCGGCTCTAAGACATCACTCGGTTATATTTTTTTTGCTTCTCTGTCATCAGTACAGGTTACTATTTTACTATATTAGCAAGCATCAAAAAATCTTTACTTGAATGATACGGAGAAAGGCATTCAAAACTGAAACTAGGATTCGGTTGAGCAGGCAAGTTACTGGTTCAAACACATTTGTTGAAAAATAAAGCCCCTGTTCAGTGAGAAAGGAAAGTTAAGTCTCTCTTGTGATGTTATGAAATGGAGTTTACCTCCTGCTGTATTCACAGCGAAGTATTACTAAAGGGCAGACACCTGCAAAGATGGTAGGGTTTTATCTGCTCTTGGTCTGGTTTATTTGCAGGACAGGTGATCTGAAAACTTTATTGTACACATGGATACCCTTTAGAGGTGGGAGTTTCAATTTTCCTTGTTTCCGCATTCCATTTGAAGGTACTGGGCAACGTTGTCAAACATCTAAACACACATTTACACCTCTTTAGAGATCTAAGTCCAAGACAGCAGTGCCAGCACGTCGGAAAATAAAAACACACAACTGAAAGGAACATCTTGGAAAGCTGAGTCCAGTTTCCTAATGTGTAACTTGATCAAAGTCCATCTCGGAAAAAGTAAGGAAAGATACTGATTGAGGAGCCATGCCAACGGGCTCAAAAATATGACTTGAAACTCAGCAGTATGGGTGGTAGGTTCTGAGGAGAAGTATCAGATGCAGAAGAGAGCAGAGGGATCGCAGGAGGGTGTAAAGAGAAATAAAGAGGACAGAGAAGGGCTAACGATGAGGAATGGAATGTTAATCTCACAAACACGGGGGGACCAAATCCTTATGTGGTCAGTACTGTCACTCCACCAGAGTCCGGAGAGTTGAGTCATGGGACATTTTAGCTCTATAATTGTGTTCAGAGTGATAACTGTACACGAAAAGTAATTATTTAGTTCAATGTTTATTTCTACATGCCACAAAAGAGAATCGTCATTAGATAATCAGAAGAAAACAAATTCAGTATCAGTGAAAAAATCTTGCTCTCTGTGGATAGTGCGGTCTGTATCCATGGGTAGTATTCTTCGTGAACAAGGCTGTTTGGTCTCACCGTCGTCTGGAGGTACAGCACTCGGGTTGTAATGAACTTCAGCTACAGAAAAGAATGAGGGAAAATTTGCCATGATTATAATTTGGTTTAATTTCTTTCAAAATAAACCTGTCTATGCAGAACTCACTGGTCTAATGTCTTCGGAGAAATAACAGAAATCAGTGTGTTTCCAAAAACAACCAGGAATGTTTGGTGCTCAGGTCAGAATCCCTATAAAGGCATCCCTTTTGCAGAATATGGGTCTGCAACAATTTCTCCACCTTGGAAGGCAAAACCTGCTGCTGGGATTCTTCTGGGATTCTTCTGGATTAAACAGGCTTACAGCAGGTCCTGTTCAGCTTTCTGTAGTCCCCAAAATCTTTGCTCTTTTGGGAACACATGAGGTAGGCTCTAGTGCTCTCCTTTGAGAATGCCAGCCAGCTGGCACAGGGCAGAACATCTCTTCGGTGCCTAAGGTGGAGGCTGAGCAGAGACTTCCCATCCTTTTGGAGAAGAGCCATACCCGGATCTTAAGGGCTTTTTTACTTTCCTTAGTACAGCAACAGCCATCTGTAGCACAGCCGTTAGCCCCCAGATTAGGTCTGGCAGAGACAAAGCAGGGAAAGGTTTCCTATTTATTTCCGTTGGTTGGGATTTGACAGTCACCACAGGGAACCTCTTGCAGTCTAGTCTATGCAACGCATGCTGTTTTTCTTACCGATCCTAGAATTTCCATCCGGAGAAGTCTTGGGAAGGAAATTTGAACCATTGAAAGTTGTACTTGTTCCATTAGAATTTAGACTCCACAAACGCTGGGAGGGTGAGGTGTGGTTTAAACGCCTTGGTGTAGATCCAGCAGTTCCACCTGACCCGCTCCAGTCTGAAATCAGAGAGTGGAAGGCACAAGAATAAAATTCCATACAGGTGTCACATCTCAAACTACTAGAGAGCAGGGAGGAGAAAGGTTTGCGCTTGCTTCTTCTGCCATCCTTGGACCTGCCCTGAAGCTCTGCCACACAATGTGCAATTCCTGATGTTAATTTTTACACGAGCTCTGTCACACTTGTGCAGGTGGGGCTGGATAACAGCAATTCAGTCTTCTATTTCCCCTTTGGGGACCCAAATCTAGTAATTTGGATAAGGTCATACCGAAGAAGACAGGAGGCACGCAGAGGAGAGGAACGGCAGCTTTATCCTTATTGTATCGTACAGCATCGTGCTCAAGGGAGAACGCTCCGTGTGCTGCTTCGAGCTGAATTCCCCCTCTGCAAATGGAAAGCTACATATTCCTCAGCAGCACACAGTGCACAGGACTACTCTGTACAGGACATACGTGCTTGTACAGAATTTTTAGTCTGGTTTCCTGAAAAAACTAAACCAATCGATTTAGCTTCTCCTGTGTTATACCCATGCATAATATCAACTAATTCTGGTAGATACACAGAGGTACTGCATTTACTAAATTCTTCCACATTTCCGTGAAAAATCAACATCACTGGGGTGGCCCAGAACAAGCCACAGCACATGTTATTTCTTGCTGAGCTGGTAGATAGCATCATCTTAGAATAATTTCAGTTGGAAGGAACTGGATCAGGTTGGTCAGACACCAGTCCAGCCGAATTTTGACACTCCAAGGAAAGAGACTCTCTCCATCACCTCTCTGCGTCCATGTCACCTATTTAACTACCCTCACTATGAAGAACGTGTTTCCTTATGCATAATGGGAATTCTCCTAGCTGCCACTTGTGTCCATTGCCTCTTGTCTTCTTGCTGTCAATCTCTGAAAAAGAGTCTGCCTCTTTTCTATAACCACCCCTCTGATAGCCAAAGACAGCAATTATATCTCCCTTCTCCCTCCCAGGCTGAGCAAACCCTGCTCCTGCACATAAAAAATAGCTACTAGTATGTCCAATATCGTGCATATGTTTCTGAATCTCGGCTTTATGAAGACTGGAAAGCCACCAAAAACATTGCTTACATAAAGGAACACTGAATGGCATGTGAGAGCAGAATCACAGACCAAGCTGAAATCTTTTTCGGAAATCTACGTTTTTTACTACATGCTGTCACCCCATCACCATATCCTATAGGCAGGTAATGGAAGAGGATAAAGACCTATTAAAGAACAATTATCCAATGCAATGCAGAAAGACTATTGAGGGGAGCCTTATTTCTTAATGTAGAAGGAATGAGACACCAGTAGCAGGCAAAGACTTATGAGTTAAGCTAAAGAAAACCCCTCAATGCTTACCAGAATAATTATTCAGATGACATCTTCCCCAGCAAAAGTGTACTCGGCATTGCTTCACTACTTCTTCCTTCATTAGGCAGTGAAAGACAAAGATAAAGAACCCTAAAGAAGTAAGAAGACAAATTCACAGGTTTTCAGGCGGATTCTCCATCCTGCTGTCCCTTTTCTAAACTTTTTGTATGCCACTCAGTTACCAGTACGTTATGGATGGGCACAGAGGTGGTCCCTGGGCCAACATCGTCTTGGCCCAGAATTGCACCGAGAGTCCTTTGTGCATGTGAAAGGGCTTTCTGCAGATTTGGTATAAGAATAATCTGCAAATCACTGTAGATTCTATCAACCGGTTTTATGCCCAGATGAAAAGGATTGTGCCAGCTGCTGAAAAGACGCATTTATTGGGACCCATGTTTCAAAGGCATGAATTTGTGCCTTTAATAGTATATCTATCACAGCAGTGCTATCTAAACATCACTCTCATCCCACTGCAAGGGAGCTTTCCCATTAAAATAGCTGAACGCTCTGACACAAAAGCTATAAGAGCACTCCTCTTCCCCTGTGCTTGAATGACATGATGTTACAAATTTATTTCTATTCTGCAGCCCTAAACTGTTGTATTTATAGAAGTACTTCCTTCAGAAATTACCTTGCAAGGTGTTAAAAATGCTGAAGAGATACAAGAAAAATATCCTCACTGCTCCCCAGGCAAAAAAGACAAAGCCCCAAGTTAAGCCCAAAAGGAACATCAAGCTGAAAGCACTTTTGAGGTCTTGGAGAAAACCCCGTTTCCAGATTCTGGATCTCTTTTGTGTCCTTGATTTCACGGAGTGGATTTGAAGGAGAACAGTGATGAACATGGCGGTATTCGTCAAAAAGATTACAAAGACATAGGCCACAACGGAGATGTAAAACACTATGTTCTCTTGAATCCAGCAACTGCAAGAAAGGGAAGTATGTATTTAATAAGGAGTTTGGTGAGCAGTGAAACTAATGAATCCTGGTATCCAAAATAAGTCTCCCGTATGGTCCTCCAATACCTAGTAAGGGGCATTCCCTAATGCCAGTTACTTTCTCCCAGTAAGGACATTCAGAGAATCCCTCTGCTTGCCTTTTTTATGGATGTTATAGAAATTCAATAACTTTGAGACTTTAATATTTCTGTCAAATTCAAATAAACCTGACAATTGTTTCACAACTTAATAATGTACACACACAAAGACACACTGCCTTAGGAAAATCAAGTTAAATATGACTTAATTAGGAGTCTAAATAATAGTATAGCACAGAGATGCGCACTGGTTAGCTTTCCTTCAGACATAAATTATTGAGTTTTAACTGCCTTTTTGCTAAAGATGGGTAACAATTTTCCCTCTGAGGTGTCATGGAGGTGCTTTGCCTCTCTGATGAGGCAAAGATATTCCAGGTAATCTTCACCAACAAGTGATCAGAAAGCAGGCAAAAAAAAAAGGAAACATTCTTTGCTATAAAACTCTTTAAAAAAAGGAAGAAAGAAAGCAGTGTTTTCCCACTGGAAAAGAGAGGAGGTTGAGATGATTTAAATAAAAGAATCTGAAATGCTGAAGAGACAGTGATGTGAATTGACATTAAAAAAACAGAAGCAAACGTGTAAAATACTAGAGCGATTATTCTGCCTTTGGGTTTTACCAGAAATCTAGAACAGGCAGGAGCATATACGAATGTTCCATCAGTCTGAGTTAATGGCATGTAAAGAAAGAGCTTTTCCAGCCAGTAAAACTGGAGTTGACTGGCAGAAAATCCCCTCCCTGTCCTCAAGCCCAGTCCACTGATGTGAGAGTTACTCCAGGTAGTGCCACAGAGTCCAAAATGATCCACCAAACCAGAACCACTAAAGGGAGAGGGTTAAGATGGGGGAGGAAAGACAAAAGACAAAAGTTGTTGCCTTCTGGTTATTTCTTCTACCTTTAAAATACTCTGTTGACCATCAAAAAGCTGAAAGTATTATACTTACAAATTACTGAATGGGTTGCCCTCCGAATGTGATCCATTGCCGTAGAAGTCTTTATTTATAATCAGCACAATAGTAATTACAATAGCCGGTATCCCTAATACGGAAGGCAAGAGAAAACGAGATATTTAGATGAAAAAGAAAATAATGGAGAATAAGGAAAGATGTCAGATAATCTCTGATGAGTAATTACAGCAGACATGTACATCTTGGGATCACGCTCTACCCCTAAAGACCCTTCCAAAATGAGTGTAATTAAGTGTGTGGCATAGCAGGTTTAATCTCCTTATTTATGTAAATTACAAATGATTAGGCCTAAAAATATCTGTGTTTGCAAAATGTTTGTGAGTGTTCAAACATCTCCAGAAGGGATCCAATCTGGTAAAATAAAACCAGCTGATTATTACAAAATCAGAGTGTCAAAAGATAAGCAGACCACAGCGTTTTGCGTTAAGATCTCATAGAGGCAGACATTTTCCAGACAGCGTTTTTATTATCGGTCTTCCCTTCCACTCCTTTCCCATTTCCCATATTTCTTTCAGTTCTGGCTTTTCTGTTGAGAACGGCTGTTTCCAACACCACCATCATGGACGGCAGCCCCTGAGGACAGTTACGTGTGACACCAGACCTAAGGACAGAGATGATGATACGCTGCACACTATTCAAAACCCTAAAAACAACCTTTAAAACTGTATCTAATGGCGACCCAAAAAACACAGACCAAATTCTGCTCTGGGTCAGTGCCTCTGCTAATCCCTTTACTAACAGCTGAGCCAGCATTTTGGGTCCTTTTTGCTATGTTTCTCCCAAACAAGTTGCTGATGCTCAGTGCTTGGAGGAAAGGTGAATCGGTGAAGTCCTCAGGAGAGCTAGAAATGAAAGCCAAATCCACCTCCTGGGGGGGAATCATGCCTCGAATGGCAGGTGAGGACACGAGGCCTGGAGAAGGAGATCGACATCGCCTCTGAGCATCACCACCGCAGGGGTGAAGGCTGTGGGCAGCTCGTACTGCCTCAGGCACACCACTGACACGAGGTACCGTGATAAGTCATTCCTGTAAAGAGCAGGAGGGGTAGGGAAAGCAGCTCCTTACACCCATTTTTGCCTTTTCTTGCTTATATCTCTCTACAGGGAGCTACAGGCACTTTCTGCTAATGTCTCCCTGGGCAGAAGAAACTTAATCTGAACCTGCCTGGGGGAAGAAATCCATCCTTACGGCTTCAGGTGTGCATCACATTCTACTACTCGCTCAGTACTTCTGCAAATACGTCCCTATCTTAGAGAAGTTAACGAGCACAGAAGTGGAGAAGAAATCTCTTTACTTACCCCAGCCAGCAACACAGCATTTGAGGATGTACTTTGGGACATAAACATTGAAAACTTTGACAAGAGCCAAGTAAAAGTGAACAGACTCCAGGCACATCCACGTGAAAGCCGCAAGAAGGAAATAGTGAAGCAGCACGGCCACGGTGATACAGAGACCGGGCTGGTTGAAGGAGGACAGCCAGGAATTGGTGAGGAAGACCATGTTGAGCATCAGCAGTGCGGCACAGAGATTGAGCAGGATTTTTGAAGGGTTGTCTCTCCGCAGCTTTCTAGAAAGAAGGGTGTCGTGGGTTAAGCGACACAGGACTAATTTCTCTTCTAATGCTGGGGAAAACTCCACTTTTGGAAGACTCTAGTGTCTGAATTCGTGAAAATATTTACTTTATAGCCAGCTAGGCTGTGTGGGATTCAGGGTCTCAGTGTTTTCAAGCCTTGCCAGGTGCAGGGATGAGGAGAAGCGAGGCCTGGGCATTTGACCCGGGCTGGCCAACAGGATTATTTCGTACCATGAACATCACATTCAATATAAATTAGAAAGTTTGCTGTGTAGTCTCTCTCTCCCTTGATGGTGGTGGTCCAGAGAACTCCTTGCCCCAGTGCCGGAGCCCTGAGCACTTCCCTTCCTCCCGAAGCCACAGCACTCGCAGTGTCCAGCATTTATTGTCCACTGCTGGGGGTGCACAGCTTCCTACTGATAGAATTGGCTGAGTACAATTCTTGTATATCTTACATCAGTATCGGGATTAATACTGGTTCTTTAGTATTGCTGTTAATTATTTAGTCTTATCCTATTAAATCTATTTATATTTCAACCCTCATGTTTCCTTGCTTTCCCCGATTCCCCTTCCCGGGTGGGGAGGGCTCATTGGGTGAGAGAATAATTGTCTAAACGACAATAAATTGTTATGGGTTTTCTCAAACCACAACAAAGGGGAAAGTCACAAAGTTATGGCATGAGTTGCGCTGGGTACATTCCCTAATGCAAAGCAGCACAAATGTCTATTCAGCATATTACAAATTGGATTCCTGTGGTGTCAGTTGTGTCTACCGTAGTGTTTTATATCAAATCACTAGTGTGTTTTTGAAGCAGGTCTCCCAGCCTGAAAAAGCAGAGCTTCTATATACATGGACATCCGCTAGGTTTTTCACACTTGGTGGAGGGGAGAGAGACGTAATGTCATCTTTTTACTACTGCATCAAATATTATTGTTATTGCAATATTACTGGATTATGAAAGCACCCCCTGTTACCTAAGTCTGGGGTCCCATCGTGCCAGGAGCTACTGGCACACACAGTATAACACAAAACCTGTCCCAAAGGACAAAACACAAGAAAGACCCAGAGCAAGAGAAGAGAAAGGTTTCCCTATTTTACTGTTGATATTATCCGATGTACAGTCTGTATACAGGGAATATTCCAGGTTCTTGACATGGTATCTTAGCCATGTCCATGGGTAAATTTAGGAAATGACAGCAATTTAGGAACATAGAAGTTGCTGAACAGTTCAGACCAGTGCTTGTATTGAAGCATAAGGATTTGAATCCCTCTTATTTCATCAGAGTTACAGGTCAAAATAAGGCAATATTTATACTGTCAGCTCTCAGTCTTCCCTCCTATGCATGACAGCATCAAATATTACCAAATGTTCTGATAGTTGCTGAAAATTGCTGAAATATTAAAAGCAATGTGAGAAAAAGGATCAGACTTACTCCAGGGCTAGATACGTCACCAGCGTTATACCCAAAAACAGGGAAGAAGCACCGCATCCTGCATAGCTTAGCAGAGTTAATATACGATCGTGTGTGATATCTGTCTGTGTCCGGGACAAGTCCTGTTTACAAGATAAAGAATCCCAGTTGTTTGCCGTAACAGATAAAGAAAACTGCTTCCCACATTTTCACATTGATGAAGAAATCAATGTCTATTCTGCTTACTGCTACTTTTCCATTAATATTTTTATGTTTCATGTCATATAGTCCTACAGAATATCCAAACTAGTAAAAATAGGCAGTATTTAAAGTATCCACTAATAAGTTGTGAAGCTAGAAAAGCTGTACTTCAGAAATCACAAATCACAAGGATTCCAGGATCTTGCCAAAATTATTCCCCTGGGAGCTGTATTTGTAGGAGAAACTCTTCTCTGTTTCAACGGCAGCTGCCAGGCTTGGGAGCCGCACAAACCTGCGAAATGTCTCGGAACGTGGGAGGACCCTCCATGGCCAGAAAGCATCACTCTGCAAAAATCAGTGGGGAGGCTGGCCCTGCTCCTCCACAGCCGCTGCCGGCAGCGATGGCGAGAGGATTTTGTTGTTCCCTGCCACAGTTTCTCTTCTATCTGGTGGAACTTTGAACCTCAAACTGGGAACCCACACCTCCAGTGTACAAGCGACTTTGGGGTTGGAACTTGATGATCTTTAAGGTCCCTTCCAACCCTAACAATTCTATGATACTGTAAATAACTGCTGATTGCTAACATGGCAGTGCGGGAGAGGCGTGATCTTAAAATCAAACTGAATTCTCTTCGCTTGAATAGAAACCTTAGCAAGTTGTCTGAAATCTGAAACATCTAAATTCCTTCCCATAGAATTCTCATTTTTACTACCAGGGAGGGTTTTCCTGCCCCTTTTGGAGCAGGGTAGTGCTGAGCGCTGGGGAAATCTGGGCAAGCATCCGAAAAGGGATGGGCTTACCCCATTGCAGAGGTTGTATCCTACTGGGATCAGACAATTTTCATCTACTCGGTTCGCTTTGAATTTGCCTAACACTTTGCATTTGTTGCAGCCCATTCTCAGGCAGTCATCTCATTTTGTGACATTCAGCTTTTAGAGGCAGTTTTGTCTGTATTGCAGAGAAATAAGAGCCGATAGTTAATGGCGTCTCCCATATTTACATTAAGCTTCCCTTTCTGATGGAGTGTAGGCCAACTTATTTTTTCCATTAAGATGTAATGTCATTAGTTGCCACTGACAGGTAATAAATTTAACACACTATTTCCAACGCAGCAAATAACACATTAACGTTGATTAAGTTACATCGCAAAGAAGTACAACTACATCTGTAAAATGAATTTGCCTTGAAGCAAGTGACATTTAGAGGACTTTATACCATAAAAATTATTATAACTGTTCTGTTTTTTATTATTGATTTTGGCAAAAATTGCAGATATCTAACAGCTTGTATAGATATGAATCTCCCATCTCTCCCCAAAACTAGTGACGACTTTGTTTAGTGCCACAGGACTTTTTTGGAGATGATTCACGGAGTACTTACCAGTAGGACTCCAAAATGGGTAAGATGGTTACAAAAACAGATTGTGTAATTCATATCTGTATATTCCATTTCACACCCCGATGTATTCCAACCACCCAGTCCATCTGTGTAATAGAGAAAAAGGGATTTTTAAGCAGAGTTAGTCATGCTCAGTCATTTATAGCTCTGCCGCGCGCAGAATGTGTGAATATGAGCTCAAGTTAGTACAGATTGCAGGGTCATTTAGCAGCACACAAGTGAGATTTCACACAGGAACACAGCTTCCATAGTTGCCTGAGAACCTCAAAACTTGGATGAAAGCCTTTGGTGGAACGAAGAAATATTTAAAGTCATTTACATGCTTGCACACAGAGAAAGCAGGAAGGTAAGGAAAAGCATGCTGGATTAGATCACACTGCAGGGTGTGGAAACACAGAAGGCAAGAAATATTTACAGGGCAGAGGATTTGTTTAGGCAGAGTGTAGCATTGAAAAAGCCTGATCCAAGGGCTGGAGCCCCTCTGCTGTGAGGACAGGCTGAGAGAGTTGGGGGTGTTCAGCCTGGAGAAGAGAAGGCTCCGGGGAGACTCCAGAGCCCCTTCCAATACCTGAAAGGTGCCTATGAGAAAGCTGGGGAGGGACTTTTTACAAGGGCATGTAGCGATAGGATGAGGGGTAATGGCTTTAAACTGGAAGAGGGGAGATTGAGGTTAGATATCAGGAAGAAATTCTTGGCTGTGAGGGTGGTGAGCCCCTGGCCCAGGTTGCCCAGAGAAGCTGTGGCTGCCCCATCCCTGGAGGGGTTCAAGGCCAGGCTGGACGGGGCTTGGAGCAACCTGGTCTGGTGGGAGGTGTCCCTGCCCAGGGCAGGGGGTGGCACTGGGTGGGCTTTAAGGTCCCTTCCAACCCAAACCGTTCTATTATTCCCTGGTAAGATTAAATTTATGACCCTATTAATGTGGCATGCATGACATATTCAGAAGCAAAGCTTCTGATTTAAAAAATATGGGTATTCTAACACCAATAATTGCAGAGAAAACCTCTCCCAGGTGTTCTCAGTTACCCTAATACACAGTTATCTTTCTGTGTCTGTTGACCAACTGAGCCATATCCAAGACGTGACCACAGCAAATCACCCTCTGACCCCCCTGAAGTGACTGTGAGAAGTCATCTGACATTTCATTGCATTTCTGCTTTTTTCTTAGACTAAAATCTTCTTATTTGTGTAGATGCACTCCTGTACAATGCTGGACACGTATCCCCTAGTAGTAACACTTATTGCTGAGGTATCAATGTCAATGGAAATCAGCAACACAGACTCATCAAGGCAGCCTCAGTGTTTCCAGCTGCCGTGTCGAGGAGCCAAAGTCTCTGTGAGGCTGGTGACAGCACATGCATGGCAGCTCCGTAAATAATACTTACTGTTCTTCTCAAAGTCCCAAAAGACGCAGTGCACTGCTGCATTACCCTGAAAGCAGAGAAAAAGGAGGCTGTGACATCCATTCAGGACGTCTGTACACCGCCTGTGCTTGCAGACATCTTGCCTGTAATCAGGGTTTATCACTAAGGCAGTTTGATTTGATTTCCTCTGTGCCCCTCCAGAAGAAAGCCATTATTTGCAGGGTGGTGTTGCGTAGGGTCTGTAGGTCGCTGGAGATGCCAGCAGTTCAGGACTGCGGGACACTCGGTCATTGGGAACCGTGGCATCTCATCTGTGGCACTGAAAACCAGCAGAAGGTCCCAATTTTTGCCTTCCCCTTTACCAAGGGAAGTTCTGGGAGTCACTGATTTTCCCAGTTTCACCAGTCTTTCTGTGTCTTCTAGTCTTTTAAGGACAGCAGAAAATCTGATAAATTGTCCAGCTTAGATCAATTCCTATGTCTATTCTCATGTGGTACCTGAGATGTCACACCGAAATACTGCTGAAATTCAAAAGCTATGACCAACGCTTACAAAAACAACCTGAGATTTTATACAATAATAATAAAAAAATAATTCTCAGCACAAGAAAACCTTTATTTTAGAATTTCAGTGTTTCCTCTCTCTCTGAAACAAGGCAGGGAAGACACCTAAGAGGAAATAAAACTTGCCTGTGTATTGCAAACAGCTGAACAGATTTAAATGGGTATTCAATGCAATGTTTTCTCTTGGGGACATTCTAGTTTATTACTCATAATGCTGCAGTAAACTTTCCCAAGGCACAGATTCATTTTATTTTATTATTAATAAAGTTTAATAAAGCACAGAGTTTACAGGAAGGCACCCTAACAGATAAGCTGTTGTGTGATCTGTAGACTGTCAAATACAATTAGGCAGAGAGCCAAAGACGTAGGTTAGGATGATATCTCATTAAATATTTAATTAGGATATTTTTAAAAGGTCGAGGAAAAAAATCTGAGAGGTGCCAGATGGCCTGGTGGAGTAAAAATGACGGAAGAGAGGGGATATCTAGATGAAATTTCTGGGTATATGTTATTTGCTGGAACTGAATGGAAAGAGCATATTGCCATAAAAGCAGCATTTTCATGCTCTCATTAACATGAACTTTAATCAAATTAATCTTATTGAATAATTTTGTTCTGCCCTGGGTTTGCAGTATATGCATGTGGAGGCTGGACCATAAACATCGGCAACAAAAATTCTGAGGTGGAACTCAGTCAACAGTTTCAACCATGGCCATTTGAAAATAATTAGGATAGTTTTTAGTTTTGAAACATCAATTTTGAAACCAAACAAAGCAAATTATTATCGAAAACATCCATGCAATGTTTTGATTTTTTTGAAATTTACCTCTTTTGGTGACTAAACCAATTTGCTGAACTCAGAGCAACTACAAATCTTTTCAGTCAACTCCAAAACCTGCCATTTTTTAGCAGATAAACTATTCCTTGAAAAAAATTGTCCAGGTCAAAACAAGGAAACAATAAAAACATCCCTTGCTGCTAAGCATGGATTTCGAGAGGAGACACAAGCTGTGCTAACCTGCAGGAATTAAAACACCAAGATCTGTGTGGTCTGTCAATGTTTTGGTTGATATATCATGGAGAGGTCAGGCAGCAAAATGTTTTAAGCTTATTTTTCCTGTTGCCAGTTTATTGTGAGTCTAAGTGAAACAGGCTCTACTTCAACACGTCTCTGATGAAATGAATGCATCCTACCGTATTTCGGTCTACGTGCTGAAGAGTAATAGTCACGGGCTCATTAAGGTTCTGAATTGATGCATGTTCAATGCTGGCACCCACAACGTAAGTATTCAGCCTCTCCTTCTTTAAACTGTCATCCTGCAGGGGAAAAATACAGGCATGCAAAAAATTCCAAGTCATTTCAGTCACCGGCAATCCTGCTCTCCTGTGCTTCCGTTTGTTAAAAATTGTGTTTCTTGAAACACCATGGGATGCTTGATGCAAGTTAGCTACTTGCTACTTCATTAGCAAATGTAGTTAGTTGCAAATTCAGGGCCAGTCTCCACATCAGCTGAAGCAGAACAGAGTTTCAGATGCATCAGCTGGATTGAGAAAGCTGTCTAATCGTTTCAGCATATCAAAACATCCAGTTGTACATCATTAAGCTCATTAGACAGTAGACACAATCGTGAATGCTGCTGCTGTGTGAAAAGTATTGCTCAGCACACTGTATGCTCCGTCCTACCAAATGAAATGTCTCCCTTTGTAATTACACTCGCCCACCACCCTGGCATTGAGAAACGACAGCAAATGCTAGAATAGTCCCAAATTCTGCGTATCAGTGCTGCTATGGTTTTAATGGAGACCCAAATCTTGCAATTATTCTCACAATCTTTGACATGTACTATGCACGTTCCTTAAGCAAGAGCTTACTACCAGAGGAAGATTAGGCTATGTTCTTTTGCTGCAGAAGAGCAATATTGGAATAAAACGTCATCTACAGAAAATGAACAAAAAGTCTAAGGTCTACAGACACCTCTCAGACCATCATTGCTACAACGAAGGCTTTGATGCCTGGGCACGTTTTCCCCGCACATTTCTTAGTGCTCCATCACTCTGATGCTAAATGTGCCCAGAACAGATGATGCGATTGGGACCTTTCTTTTGTACACGCTAAGACCAGCTGAACCCATTACTGCCATGTAAGCATTTGTTAGGACTCATAGTTACTGCAAAGAGTGAAGTCATGCCAAAAAACTTAAACTGGATCTTCGAATGCTTGTCTGGATCGGAGTGCTCAATCCCTAAGAATTTCTTCAGTGATTTTGGCAAAAACACCGAGGCCAGGGCGTTTTTGAAAGGGTTTTCTTGAACATCGATCTGCCAGGAGAGAGAGATGACATGCTCAGAGCTGCCTTCCTCAGGCCAAATACACAGCGGTACAAAAGAACGGGATTGTCTGGTTTACTCAGTGGTCACTGAGGGGTTACTTTGCTCTCACCTTGAGGTCCATGCCTCTGTTGTAGGAGGTCACGCCAAAGGCCAACCCTCCAAACACACTGGGGTCCGGACTTGTCACCAGCAAAGCCAAGGAAGTGGTTATCACCGACGTATTTCTTTCTGTGTAAGTCACCTTATAGCCTATCTCTTCCGTTGTCCCCAGGATACTTTGCCAAGCGCAACAGCAAGGGGAAAAAAGAAGAAGAAAAAGATACATGTCTTGAAATGTTCTCCTGGCTTCATAACACACGGTCAGGAGACAATTGGCTAAAAACATCAACTCTTATTTATGATCACAAGGAGCAATCTCTAGAGCAGGACAGGTCCATTTTGGGGTAGGTGGCATTTCATCAGGCACAGGGTCAGGTGATGGCAAGCAATTAAGTTAGTGAATGAGTTCCACTCTAGCAGATGGAAGATACCGTCCTGTAGGGACAACATGAGGTGGTTCTGGGAAGACCTGAGTCAAAATTCACACCCAGTCAAATACTACATTTCATCTGGAAGGCAGTCACTTGTGAAACCTGCCAATTTGATTATTTGCAATCATCTACATGAGTGTTAAGTTAGATCTGACTTGCAAGTCAGTTTTCAAATTTGGGCAAACTAATACCATTTTTAGCTACTTAAATGGAAAATATGAGGAGGAACATCATCAGGTAAAAGATCAGAGCCAGCATAATTTAGTCTGCAAGGGAGCTCTGGAGGTCTGTCCTCCAAGTCCCACCTCCCCATGGCAGGGCACACTTTAAAGGGAGGTCAGCTTGCTCAGGATCTTCTCCAGTAAAGCTGTTTTCTAAGTAGAGAGGCTGGTTTCCAAAGGAAGCAGCAAATTAGGGGTGTTTAATGCTCATGGGTGTTAAAAGAGTCAGAGACAGCTCCACATCTTGTTTGGCCTGCCTTAAGGCTATTCAGCAGGGTGCACAAAGCGATAATATTCTATGGAAAATGCCTATGACTGCTGGCCCCGGCATACTACAGGAAAACCTTCCTGTCCTTCTTTGCTCTGGTGTTATCTTCATGCATCGTTGGTGCCAGACACACAAAGACCCCTGTGGGATCCTTTCAGCCACAGCTGCCCTGGTGCTGCAAAGTCTGCAGTTCAACTTCCTCAAAATATCCGGGATCCAAAATTTCTACCGAGGCCCAAAGGAAGGAGCATAATAGCTCTTGTGAGGATAGCATGCTGGCACTCCTCAGGTATCATCACAGTGGCTGTCCTCTTCTGAGCTCTGATTTATGGAAAAATTAAAATACCTAAGATTCTTCCATCCATAAAAACTGTAAAGACATTTTTATTACAACTTGAACATACCAAGTCCATCTCCATTAAGGATCAGGAATCCAGGGCCTGTTAGAATATCATCCTTGTCCCTAAAACCTTACATTTCACGGGAGAAGAATTCAAAGTAATGGATATTTCACTTAAAAAACCCCACAGCCTATTTGAGAAGGCAGAGGTGTTGAGTGCTGGCAGCTATCACAGCCCCCACTCCGCACACTGCAGGAGACTTTGAAGGGAGAGCATACAGCCGAAAGGATCACGATGCTACTCAATGCTTTCCTTCCAGCAGATTTTCTAAGCTGTTTTTGGCTACTCCTCCTCGCGGACTCCTGAGTTGGAAAAGGCAATGCAGAGTTGTCCAGTACAAACCACCGGGCTGCTGCGTGGTCTATGCCCTGCTTAGAACTTAAGTGGAAAGTTCATTTTTTCTTGCTTTTGATATTTCTTATTTTAGTATTTCTTATTAAAATACTGTTTTACATTAAGTGAGAGAAAATTGCAGGTAGGCACAGTCTTTAAAATGAGAGATGCTGAAAGACTTTTTTAATATGCTGAACACCGCATCTCTTGCACTGTTGGTTAGCATTGGATTTGCCAGTGCAAAGCAGGGTAGTCTTTCCTATTTGGAGGTTCGGGCCATGCAGTGAGAAGCGAGTAAGGTGTCTTGCCCAAATCAGAAATGAGTAAACTCTGCATACTTGCATTCGCCTTTGTAAAGGCTGGTGGTAGTTTTCTGAACAGCTCAACAACAGAAGCCAGACATTTCAGAAACAGGTACTTGAGTTACCTGTAAGATCTCAAAGGAGAGAGATATTTGGAAAGTTATCTAGCAACCTCGATTTTAGCATGTGTGAGAATCACATAATGGAAGCAGAATCCTAAATGTAGATTCGGAAGTCTAACACTGAATAGCTAGGTTTGAAAAATCTTTATCAGCACAGGTACAGCACTCCAGCCTGGTGTGCTGGTGGGACAGATATGTGTCTCCAGGCTGACCTGCCACCAACAGACCTCACTGCTGAGCTGTAAAGATCACCTCTGAGATGAGATGAGATGAGATGAGATGAGATGAGATGAGATGAGATGAGATGAGATGAGATGAGATGAGATGGCAGCTAGGCAGCCTCCCTCATCTGCCTCCAGGCTGATGAACATACAGAGATGATGAACATAGAGAACAGCTCTGTGATGGTGACTTCTGCAGAACTGCTTCTGGTAAAAGCACTTTTGACAACACAATAACCGATTTCTACTGCTAAGAACCACAAACATGTTTAAGATCCATTGCTAACTCTTGCCGTGGTATTTTAATAGCCTGAATTAATTACTCCATGGTGCCATTTTAGCTTAGGAAGCCATTTCTGCACAAGTTATCTTACTTACCTATTGGTCATTTTTCTAATGTTCTGATCTTCTATTTTTTGCAGCAAAATATAGTTTAGTATAGACAATATAGTCTCTGCAAGTGTCACAGTCATATCTGCAACCCCTACAATATCAGAAATTTTACTTGTAATGATTTCTAATTCTTCCATATGCAGTGTTGCATCTGGCAAGAGGTATAAAATATGCTGTACAACATCTTGTGCATTGTCTGAAAAAAAATGAAAGTACAGATGATTTATGCGGCATAGCTATATGTCTAGCTATATAGCTACATGTCTCTGTGGTAAAGCAAGGAGTTAGGCTGCTTCTCCTCTCTTTCCATATGGCCATAATCATAGAATCATAGAATGGTTTGGGTTGGAAGGGACCTTAAAGCCCATCCAGTGCCACCCCCTGCCCTGGGCAGCGACACTTCCCACCAGACCAGGTTGCTCCAAGCCCCGTCCAGCCTGGCCTTGAACCCCTCCAGGGATGGGGCAGCCACAGCTTCTCTGGGCAACCTGGGCCAGGGGCTCACCACCCTCACAGCCAAGAATTTCTTCCTCAGATCTCATCTAAATCTCCCCTCTTTCAATTTGAAACTGTTCCCCCTCGTCCCATGGCTCCCTTCCCTGATCCAGAGTCCCTCCCCAGCTTTCCTGGAGCCCCTTTAGGGACTGGAAAGGTCTCTATAGTCTCCCTGGAGCCTTCTCTTCTCCAGGCTGAATGCCCCCAACTCTCTCAGTTTGTCTTCATAATAATAATGCTTCTTATCTATTAAAAATGATGTCCTAAGAATAAGTCAATAAGCCCTCAACACCTCAATGAAACTGGCAAAAACTTCCGAGTAAAATTTGGATGTCTCAGGTTGAATTTTAAAGCAAGAAAACAATGTACTTTTCATAAGAATATTATCACCAACTTTTGGATTATAAAGATTATCTGTAAATAGTATTTAGTTTTAACTTCAGTCACATTTACAAGCATTTGTGAGTTCAAAATTACACAAGATCCGTCCTTCTCCCCAAACGCTGCTTAACTGGTATAGCAGCAGAAGCAAATTCTGAATGGTATAGTCTGAAAAGTTGTATTTGCCATTCATCGTCTCATCACCCTTCTATAATTTTTTTATAGAAACAGAGTTTTACACCCTGGGAGTCAGACAGACTGTATGCAACGGCAGATATCTTTCAATGATCTATTATATTTGATGCCGCTGCTGAGTAGGTGGCTAAGCAATGGAATTGGTTTTGTTCACCATTCAGACAACTGGCACTGTTTGTCGTAGCTTAAAAAAAGATATAATCGGTGGTAAAGGTCATCTTACAGCTTGCATGAATTACAGCACAGACTTTGCAGTTCCATACACTGATTTGTGCTTCTTTGTGTGAGACATTATGAACTACTTGGATGTGGTAACAGGGAGAGTACAGACAGGCAAAACCTGTCACATTATTCATGGGTTATTTCACAGAATCATAGAATCATAGGGATGGAAGGGACCTTTGGAGATCATCTAGTCCAACCCCCTGCCAGAGCAGGGTCACCCACAGCAGGTGGCACAGGAACGCCTCCAGGCGGGTTTGGAATGTCTCCAGAGACGGAGACGCCACCACCTCTCTGGGCAGCCTGTGCCAGGGCTCTGCCACCCTCACAGGAAAGAAGTTCCTCCTCATGTTGAGGTGGAACTTCCCATGGTCAAGTTTGTGCCTGTTACCTCTTGTCCTGTCACTGGGCACCACTGAAAAGAGCCTGGCCCCATCCTCCTGACACCCACCCTTTCAGTATTTATAAGCGTTGACAAGATGCCCCCTCAGTTGCCTTTTTTCCAGACTGAAGAGACCCGAATCCCTCAGCCTTTCTCCATGAGAGAGGTGTTCCAGCCCCCTCAGCATCTTGGTAGCCCTTTGCTGTCCCCTCTCCAGCAGTTCCCTGTCTAAATCTAAGGGTATGATTTGAGACGAGTCTTCAAAGTGCTGGCTAGAGAATTTTGAAGCACCTGCAAAATTCGTCTACACTAAAAACACTTTAAGATGACCAAGTGAGTAGGATGCACAGAAAACAACCTTATCACTTCAGCTCTTCAGATGTCCAACGTAAGAGTTATCTGAGTATTTTCACTTTGATTCACTGAAGTACCTGGCGTCTCACCTTCTGTTATCATGATATTATGAAGGTCTAAAATATTATTTGGAAGTTCTTCCAGTAATTTACATTCAGTCATATTTGGTTTCTTCCAGAAAGCTTGCTCAAGTTCAATACTAATTGCACTGAAAAATGAAAACAGTGTATATTGTTACAAGAAAAAATATATAATAATTGATGTTCCTTATATTTCCCATATAAGTAACTGAAAATGTAATTAATTAGCCCGATTTTGAAAACTGACTTGCAAGTCAGATCTGACTTAGCACTCATTTATCAGAGTGGGAGCAGAGCCCAAATGCCAGAGCAATTTGGAGTGCATCTAGAGGTATTGGAGGGCAGAGAGCCATGGATGGGTGGCACAAAATGCTACAGTGCATCTCTTTCCCCTCCCTGCTCAAGCAGAAACTCAGCTCCCTGGTCTGCTGGCTTGCAGGGGCTGCAGGGGATGGAAATTTTCCAAGACCGGCCCTGTATACTTTGATCTTCCTTGGCATGGCGCTGTTGTGTGCCGTGACAGACCACCACCTGGATCCCCATGGCACCAAGTCTGGCCCTCCCTCCTGGTTCCCGTGGAAGACCCAAACTGAGATGCTCTCGTGGCTCACCAGCTCCTCTGAGCAGACTGCAGAGGGTTTTTCCTGCAGCTGACCTCCGCTTCTGTAGCCGGACTTGTTAGCGGCCAGGAATAATTCCCCTTGTAGGTTGTATGTGAAAAACTTTGTGGACAATCCATTAGTGCTGAGGAAGAAATACATAAAAGCTCTTCAAAAAGATTTAATAGTCAAAAAGAAGACACCCCCCCCGACACCCAGGGACCCAGTTGTTCTCTGGACCTCCTCTCCTGATGGGAATAAGCTGTAATTTGCAGACTGGATAGGAGCATTTTACAAGTTTACCGGCTGCAAGAAAACATTTTGCTAAAATATTTCATCTGTTCTTCTACAATCTTTTTCTCTTGTGTTTGACAAGGTCAGTTCTCAGGTAAAGTGTTAGTTTCCCAGCATCACAAACCGTATCTAATGACAGTACATCCTGCAGGCTTCTCTCATCTATCTGCAGGTGCTTTCACACTGCCCCTCATTATCCCATCAACATCTTTCCTCCAGGCTTGTAGTTTTATTGTCTGCAACTGATCTTCTGTAAGTCTTTAGTATAAAATGTGGGTTTGGATTTCAGGTACAGTCTGTTAGCTCTTATCTTTGGCTTACTTCTGTATTTTAAGGAGCAATAGAGATTGTAACCAAACCAACAAAGAGATTATTTGCCATCTGAGGCTTGATCCAATACACACTGGCATTAAGAGAATGCCGGCAATGGGTTTGTTTTCGGTGTGTGGCTGCGTCTCCGGGAGCTCTGAGCAGGAGCCCCTGGGTCTGCAGCTGCATCAGCCTGACCTCCCCTTCATTGGAGGTGCTCAGACCTGCCCCAGCACCAGGATTCAAGTTCTAGCTTACCTCCCTTCATCTGGAGTCCACGTCTTTGATCTTCCTGTCATTGCATGATGTTCTACAGCTCGTGCATGGCATGAGCTCAGTCTGGCTACTTGTAGGGATGTTTTCTAGCCCTAACCTCTCCATGAAGTTTCAATTAGATAACATACTTGTAGCCAGAGTTACAAAGCATAGGATTTCAATGAGGTTTTAATGAAATATTACCTATTGGCTTGACAGCCACATCTTCAGGTTTCACATATAAGGATAATGGTCCCTCTTCATAAGTGTCATTCAGCAACTGTTCGATCCGGAGACTCAGGACTTCTTGCATTTCAAGTGATGTGGCCTTTACAATGGCCTTACAGACGTAGCTACAGATATAATACACAAACAGAGGGACCATACTGGTAACACTTCGCAATTATAAGTGGCTACAAAATGAAGGAGTAACTCAGAAAACTATATTGAATTGGATAATTTATGGATGCATTTTTTTCACTATAAGTGCAGTCCTATGGCAAATGTCACCAAACACCGCTTCTTATGTACGCTAGTACCTTATCGCTAGAAATGCTTTCTAAAGTACAAATTATTGGGACTACAGGTACAAGAATCTATTTATAGTTTCATGGTAAATACCTCAAAAGGTTTCCTAATCACATTATCTCGGCAAAGGAATATCTCTGTCACATGCAAACATTTTCCAACCATGTTTAAAGTCATAAAACTATGCGGTACTTGAGCACCTCTGTGTCCAAACAGAGGTGGCAAACTCCGAGGCTCCCTGGAAAACTGAGATTTAACTAAGTGCTTTCAGTGGCTCCACTGGATTCTGGCTTTTTTCTCCTCAAAACAGTTACTCTCATGGATAAGTACTTTGCTGACCTTAGGTTTGGAAAGACTGTATCTCAGTCTTTGAGTGGCTTCAGACGTGGCAGAAAGAAGCAAAAAGCCAGCTCTCAGCTGTGGGTGGATGACCTCAATGGACCTCTAATTTAACTGGGGGCTGACGAATGAGATTTCCTTAGGATTGTGATGTTTTAAGGGTTTCCAGCTCACTCCTGTTTCTACACAGTTGTTCCCCACTCTGCACAGCCTTTGTAAACCATTTGCAACCCCCTGAAGGTGATGGGAACCCAGCTCTCCTGTCTCTTCTGGCCTGAGCTCAGAAGGCAATTAGGATTTTTCTGTAGAAGAGGTGCAGGATTCATCCTGGCAGACTTCTTGGGCACTGTCGGCTCACTGTTCTGGCCCCAGGGAAGGACACTGCTCACAGCCGGCTCTTACATTGAGTGCAAACCTCCCCACTGGCCATGGAAGCACTTTGAGCCTCTCAAGATATGGGGTATGAAAGGGAGGCCTGGGATGTTCAAATACATTTCCCCAGGTCAAGCATTACTGTGGTTCTCACTCCACATGTGCTTTTGGGTTTTAGACAACTAAAGGTTCCACAGTTACTTTGAAACTAAAATAGCCGAGAAGGGGTACAATTTCTCCTCACCCTAAAAATGAAATCAATACGAATTATGGAAACCCAGCTGACAGCCATGCGTCTTACCTTTGTGACATCTGCTTTACATTCATCGTCAGATCACATAGAAGGACACAAAAAGTTAGAAGCTGGTTAAAATCAATTGCTGCAAGTTGGATTTTAAGGAAAGCAAACATCAGAAACTCAGTGTGCTCATTAAAATAGAGCCTATTACTTTAAACATTAGGACCTGGCTCTCTAGAGTAGCCTTTGTTTGACAGTACTTCTAGAGGTACATCAGGATAAAACACAACATGCTGCCTCGTGCAGAGAGCAGAGTGAATCTATATACACCTACCAGACTGAAGGTCAATATTAAATAATTTCAGCAAAACACAATAGTATCAGCATTTAGACCATGCAACTACTATATCCTCTATGCAGAGATAAGAAAGAGTAGTTTTTAAATCAGAAAATAGCACATTACATACATGAACCCTCTTATAGACACTGCTTTGCGGATAATTACCCCTGCAAGCAAGAGAGAGTAGAATAATTATTTCATAGTAAGCATATAAATATAACATGCCCCATTCTGCTATCGTCTAAAAAAAAAATACCATCTTGCAACCACAATGAGCCAGACCTTGCAGCAGAGAAGTCATCTTAAATTCAGCACAGGTATATCTACCAAAATCGCCAAGATCAAGTGCTGTATCAGATATTCATCCTGACAAAAAATGCTACTTCCAGAACGGCACCCACTCTTCTCTTACGGTTTTCTGAATTGGATTCACCCCATGTAAACAGTGCAGTGTGTTACTGTATTGTCATTTGTAAAGCAAGCAGTAACTGTGGAAGTCAGAGAAGAAAGTAGGAAGTCGAAATACGTATAAAATGCTAAAACTCCATGTCTGTACAAGTGGTACTTCTATGAATTACTAAATATCCCTCTCAGCTGCTCACAGTTCGGATATGAATACAGCTGGATTGGGCTAAAAGGTGTGAAATAGAGGAGTCTTGTACAACGAACCGTTGTTTCTGAGCAGGGTTTTGGAGCTATAATACCCTTTCATTAGACACTGCCACGCAAGAGCCAGCGTGTACCTGCTTACACAGCCGTCGGGGGGCTGTGACCCTCACTCTGCAGAGGGATGTGACCCCTAAACTCCTTTGCACTCACATGCAGTCGCTGAAAGAGGGCTTCAGGGGTACCAACATGAATGAACCCTGCAAGTACCAGCGCCCTGCCCCACTTTCCATCTCCCACAAGTACCAATTTCTGCCCTTTTTGCATTGCCAGGATGGCACACCAGCTACATCAGCCCACAGGATGCATCGCTCACACACTGCAGAGGCAGCAAAGGTTTCATCTTCATCATCAGCTAAGTTATATGGCCAAAGATGAAGTCTCAGCTTGGCAGCAGCTACTTGCCTTTCCTTAGGCAGGAGATGTATTTTCAGGTGAATGAGCCCAGTAAACAAAATGTGGGTGTTCCACGCAATAGCAGTTGCACAGATCTGAGGGTTTGGTTTACACCCTTTGTCACAGGACTGGTCAGTTGTGAAATGGGTATCTGGAACCTGGCTGCAATTTCGCTCAAAGGACAGAGGGTCAAGGGGACACCACTACGCAGCCAGAGGCTTACCTGACTTTAAAGTTTGTCACAACAAATTCTTCTCCAGTAAATATGATACTAAACTGGAAAGAAAACAGTAACATTTTTATTAACTTGATTTATCGGTACTTTATCTAGACTTGCTGGTAAATTTAGAACTCTCATCAAAATTCTAAATCCTGATGAAAATGGCTAAAAATTTTTGCAAAATGTCAACACTTTTCCCTTCCTTCTGAATTTAATTTTATCCTGTTAAAAATGTATTGGGTAACATGATTCTGAAACGCCACAATATTGTCACATGGCTATTCATTTCTGTGTTGTCCCATAAGTCTGCATTCTGTACCAGCTGTCCTCATTGCCTGATACTTGCTAGAAATAGGTGAGAATGAGAAAAGGAAGCAACTCACCCAGTTTTCAAGAAGCTTCCTTGTGTCGTAGTAATCGGGAGCTCTCTCGGTTTTGTAGAAAAGAGAGAAGTTCATGTGAATGTTGAAGAAGCTGACTGTAAGAAGAGAACATAAGTGAGATGCAGGCTGGAGTTTGCACAGAAGGGTGCCTGTGCCCCTTCCCACCTCCTCACCCCTCCGTTCAATGTTTCCCCTTCCCACAGCCACCGAGGCTCTTTGGGACATCCCATGCTCCAAGTGTCCAACTCCAGACTACTGCTGTGTTGCTAGAAATTTCACTAAAGAGCCTGAGGGCCCAAACACACGGTCAAGCTGTCACAGCTTAACAAACAAGTCGTGGTTTGTACTCGTGGGTGCTCTAACTTGGCTTTTACTGCCTGCCAAGAATACATAGGAAGAGATAGTAGGATCTGCTGACGTACAATGCCTTGCTCAGCAGCAATAGCTGGAACATGTGACCGAGTCTTAAATTGTCCCGTGTATGGTGTCAAGCAGTGTCAGCGATGGCCACGTCAGCATTTAAAATGGCCTCGTTCAGCACTTACGTGGGATGGTACCATTGGTACTACTGGTTGGAGTTAGTGGGGGCAGCGCAGGAGCCCTTGTTGACGATGCTTCACTGGACCCTGCTGAAAGGAAGATTAAAAGGTCTAAGAATCCACAGTGGCAAAAGTGTTAGGAAGAGCATGGTCCAGGTGTGAGAGCGGTGTGAGTCCGTCAGCGATGGACACCGTAACAAAGAGCTGCTGTTGTCCTACAGAGCTCTGCAGGGGAAAGGCAAAGGGGAAATACACCTACGTGTGTGGGGTTTTTTATTTCTCCAGAGGTAACTACAGCATAACAAGGGAGGAAACAGGATTTGCAAAGTTCAGATCACAAGAAAGACCAGAGTTTATCTTTTTTCATTGCTTCTGTTGAAGGGGAGTTATCTCTCCATTCCCTTCTTGCTTGTGTAACCTGTCCCAGCCCTCCGGAAACGGTATCTGTCAAACACAGAGTGCTAACGGGTTAACATGCAGCAACGAATGTGAGATGAACATTGATGTTCACGGTCTCTGGTTTAATGATAACCTGTCATTAGGATTCCCATTATAAATGCCGTCCATCCTGCCTGTTGTTTTCAAAGTAAAGTATTCCGAGAATTCATTGGTAGCTAATTTTCCTTGAAGTGAATCACCTTGTCAAGCCAGATAGGATTTTTGCATTTCACATGCAATCTGCCACATCACCAGGCAGACAGGGATAAAACGGGTGATGCTTGTCACATGTAATACAGAAAATTGCAGTGAACCGAATCATCATATGACATTACAGGCCTCGGTGATGAAAGAAAAGCAGGATCACAACATTTTGCTCTAGAAGTACTGTTTCCTTGCTATGCTGGTAATTTATATTTTTTTCTTCACTCTCGTGACTGTCAGAGACTTGACATTCTAGCTCTGACTAAGAGAAATAAACTTAACATATGAATACAAAGCCAAACGTCTATGAATAAGGAGTGTGGTCGGAAATAAGTAGGATAAGACCCTGCTTCACAAAACATTGTTGTCTCTACCATAGTTGGAGGTAAGGAGAATCACCCATGCTTAAAGTATAACAGCCCATCTCTGACCCATTCAAATCAATGGCAACACATCCATGGATAAGAACAGAAACAGGGGCTGTTAACAAGTTGAAGCCTCCTATTTTTATCCTAAATAGCTTCAAATTATTTTGTGAAGTTGAAAGGACAGCTGAAGTCAAAAGCCCCTCTGAACAGGTGTGCTACAGTACACAAGCTTCTGCTTCTTAGATGAACAAGTAATTTTACCCTTTGCCTTAAGCCACAGGCTGTGTGCTCAGCACAAAGTCAAACTGGAGCAATTTCTAACTTCATGGACAAATAAGAGGACAATAAAGCTATGGAAGTCCAGCTCCAAGTTGTCTCTCCAAGGTTGGCTCTTGCAGACCAAGCTCAGACCCTTCGATCTTCGGCTCAGACCTTCAGCCTCCAAATGCTCCTCGTGTCACCAAAACCCATAATGAAACTGTCACTCTCTAAACCAGGTTTGTAGTTTAGAAAGCCAACATTAGTTCATTTGCAGCGCCAGGTGCATGGGGGATTTCTCCTCCTATCATGCACACTCATCAGAACTCTCCATGCAATTTTTATACACATTTTACAACATTATTATAATAGTAGTACCTCCTACCTATATTTGATTGGTTTGTAATTTACATACGATTACACCATCAAGTTATAGCTACCACACATGCTCAAGGGAGGGGTCTTCACCTGGGCAAGGGTCGTCTTGACCTATAGGCATGATTTTTAGTATTATCATGAAGGTAGTTCAGCTTAGGACACTAAGAATTTTCACTTTCCTGCCAAGTTGGCTAAACTTCTCAAAACGTGTAGATTAGTACCATCCTCAAGGTCCTTATGCTCGATGTGCTTCCTCGAGAATGATACAATACTTGCCTCCCTTGGTTAGGAGTGCTTTTCATCAGACCATGCCTGATACATCGAGGATAGAATCTTCATTATTCGTGAGAATACACATGAGGCCTTTCAACACTAGTTACTAATAACATCTCAGGAATATACTTTGATAACACTCGGAGGTGCCAGTCTGTGTTTTGGTGTCATCTCACAATCTCAGAACCAGGGGTTTCAGCCCCAGTGGTATCATGGGCAGAGGCTCAGAGCTGGCAGAGAGCGGAGCCAGGAGGCTCCTCTGCCCCCGGAGGCAGCAGGATGGGGAGCGGGAAAGATGTGCGGGCTGTTCCAAAGATCAAACCGCCCAGCAACCTGCTGTTGCAGAGCTCTTCGTAGCACAGCCCCTGCTGCTCCCAGAGGGCACAGGAAGCTGGCAAAACAGCAAGCCTGCTTGTCCCATGGTGCTTGATGAGTCTTAGCTTTTCATCTGTACACCTCTCCTCTTTACTCCGGCCTTTTGCTGCTGAGATAGTACTAAACTGTTTGGAAATAAGAGGACTAATTACTCTGCTTTACTTTTCTGCTAAATCGCCAGCAAGTCCAGGAGCAAGCTGCCACATTGCCATTTCAAATCCGTCGCCTGCAGTAGGTCAAAAACATGACCTGATGTAACGGCTATTTGCTGATTCTTTATCTGGAAAAAATCCGCAGGTTTAGATCATCTAGCTGCAAGACAGACCTAGATACTCAGTATACAGACCTCCTACCAATAGCCACTAACATGGTTTGACATACACAAGAATAAGCAGAAAACAAGAAACCAGGAGTATCTATGAAATTAAAAGCAAACTCCTAGACACAAATGGAATCAACTCCTCTAAAGAAAATGCAAGGAGCTGAGATTAAGGGGCTGCACTTGTTCCTCCAGCACCCATGCACACCAAGACCTCTGCATCCTCCCAACCCTTCCGCCCTGGGAATACAGAGAGCAAAACCCAGAGTGCTGGGGAGAGGCGGACGCTCCAGCAGCCCCAGTGACTTTAATCATAGAATCACAGAATGGTTTGGGTTGGAAGGGAACTTAAAGCCCATCCAGTGCCACCCCCTGCCCTGGGCAGGGACACCTCCCACCAGACCAGGTTGCTCCAAGCCCCATCCAGCCTGGCCTTGAACCCCTCCAGGGATGGGGCAGCCACAGCTTCTCTGGGCAACCTGGGCCAGGGGCTCACCACCCGCACAGCAAAGAATCCCACAGCTTAAACTCCGAGTGGAAACCTGCATGCCTTCCCGCAGCTTGAAGCTGCAGAGGTGGCTTCTCTGAGCCCCAGTGTGATTCCACAACTCGTTAGTCCCTGGTTTCAAGCTGACGGAAAACGAGTGTCTTGTTATAAGCTTCTCCAAGACCTGCTGTCACATAGGAAGTGTGATAAGAATGCAGAAGGGCCAATGCTGTGCAGACATGCCCTACCACTGGAATAAATTCTTTTTTCTTTTCTGATGGAAATATAGCCATGATATTAGGCTATGATTTATCAAGCCATAAGCCAAACGGTTTGTATACCTGGGGTTTAACTTGTCCCCCTGCTGCAGATCCTCTCCAGACAGGGGGAATCTGCATATCGCTGGGTGATTACAGGCTCCACTCTGTTCCTGTTGTTATCGATGTAATGTTTAAAAAACCATTGCCTCAGGGGTGATGTATGATATCACCCAGTGTCAGCCAGGATGAGTCAGAAAAAATCTGCTAGGGAAAAAATAAAATAAAATAGAGAAATGGCCAAACAAAACCCAAACCCATTCCAATCAGGAATGTAACTCACAATGCCATTCTCATCTCCTGACAAATGAGGTATAATTACAACTTCACAGATTCTAATTTATTTCTTTCTCTTTCTCTTTCTCATTATCACCTGAAGAAAAAAAATATCTGTTTATTCTGACATGTCAAGGATCATTACTAGCAGGCAGGTGTGGGACCAGCCACCTGCATCCTGGAACTTCATTTGCTTTAATTAACATGCATGTAATTTCGTTCACGAAGTGAGGGCTAAGGAGTGGTGACAGATGAGATCTGAAGCTAGAAAAATACTGTACCACTGACGTTTTTAAAGCCCTAGTCATGGATTTTGGTTTGATAATTTAACAAATGGCTCATTTGGCATCCTGTAAATAGGTATGGTTTCCAATAGAACAACAGCAAAAATTAGACCAACCAATAAGAGATCTGTGATAAATATGTATTTTATATTATTATCAGTCATTTTCAGATATTGTATATTCATCCCTCTCCCAGATTATTTAAAATTAAGAAGAAAATCAGAAATCAGCGTGTGGGTGAGGCAGGGGGAGGAAGAGATGAAGACTGTGAGTCAGTGAGAGGATGAGAACACACGCTTTTACTTCTGCACTTTTAGCAAAGGCCCAGCTGAGCTGGAAAAGTAAAGGATCATCTTCAAGAACTCTGGGAAAAAAGCAAAGGCAGAACAATAACTTCACTCCTGCTATCAAGCAAAGCCAGTGCAATCACTATAATGATATCACTTATAAAAAGTCAACACTCCTTCTTAAGGCTGCTTCTGCTACATTCATATGAGAAGTTTCACTCACTTTGCCTAAATTCTTTCTTATATACATATTCCATATGTTCCTTATGTTCTCACGTAGACTCGATATGTATGACCCCATATAGACAACCCACACAAACTACGGCCTGGTGCAGCTTCCCCTGTCTGACAGACAGGACATAAATCTCAGTATGTATTTACACCACTTGCTGTTATTCCTACCTAGTGGATCATCAGTACGTCTCTGTGCGATAGCTAGCTCATGAATTTCAGTTAATTAAAGTAAGGAGAAGATTTATAGTGGAAGCAAAGGTCTTGCCAAGATCTTGACATTCTCAAACATCATTAAATTTTATGAACGTCTCTATAACTAGGACTTCACAACAGTCATCTTAGTTATTGCTCTTGGGAAAATAGTAGACTCCAATAACCCTTCTCCCAGTGTGGATCCAGTGGCTTACAGCACTGGATCCTGTTGGTGTAGGTCATCACTGGTGAGTCACACTGATGTTTCTTCTTGCTGATAACCCTTGAATATTTGGGCCAACATTTTCCAGACGGAATGTCCAATTCAGGCTGCACGGGAGAATCCCAGCTAGGGGAAATCACCTGGTTCCTGGGGACTGCTTTAGAGGGAAAAAAATGCTTTGACCATTGAAAGCCTCTCTCTGATGTGCTTTGTCTCATTAAAAGCTGCTCAAATTCATCCAGGTTATTGTTTTTGAAAAAAAATCAAAGTCCAAGAACACTGAGTGGAGACTTTGATTTTAAGTGCTAAACTTTTCATCAGCGAACATGACTAAGCTGCTCACAAGTCCTTGCCAAGCCAAGCACACACCTTTCCCAGAGAGCGAATGGGCCCAGGGGCAAAGGTGTTAATTGGAAAAGGGAAACTGAGCCTTCCTCCTCCTTCCTCATCAGATCACATCCCTCCTCCCAGTCAGGGTCGGGAGTGAGGAGACAGCTCTGGCAACAGGCAGTGCAGAAAGAGGCCCGCCTGGATAAAGGCAGTGGGGCAGGGAGCCAAGAGACAGATGGGAAGGTTGTAATTTCCAGCAATTGTTATTAACGCCGGCGTTGGTCGGTGCGGAGTGAGGGGGTGTGCAGTGAGGGAGGTGGGGGAAATCCCTCTGAGCACAGGTTTCAGCAGCAGTCGGTGATTTCCTGATGCTCTTCTCGATACCTTGGCCCCCGGTCTAATGAAACCTGGAGTGGGAGGTGGGAAAGTGCAGCGAAAACTGCAGTGAAGGCAGCGGGTGCTGCACTCAATGGAGATGTGCTGTCTGATGGGACACTCCTTGGAATCTAAAACCGGACACCAAAAATGACCATTTACCTCTGACTGTGCCTCTGCTTTCCCTGTGAAGCCATCATCTTAGAGAGGATTAGTAAAGATGCATTTACTACTATTGTGGAGCTCCTAAATATCCTGGCATGTCATTAGCTTTATGGAAGTTAGTTAATCAATCAGTCAATTCGTCAGTCTCGGTCCTGTTTTAATACTGTGCAGTTTAAATACCATGTAGTACATACAGACATGAGGATGGAACGATGAGATAACACAAACACTGCTAACGAGTGTTTTTCAGTGAAGCAACATCCATCTAGGGCACACAACAGCCAGGAGTCTTGTGGAAAAGTGATTACCATCATCTAACTAATGGCTCTAGTTTCATATTGTTAAACGTGTTGGCAGAAAACTTCTGTGTCCAGCCTACCCCGCTCAGTGCCAGGCCAGATGAGTAGCAGGTTGGTGCCCCAGCAGAAGAATGAACCACTAAAAGGTTCATCTCAAAGATGCCACCTGCCAGCAGCCTCCATGGGACTTTGGTGGCAGAGCCTGCCCCTGCCAAGCTTTCCCTCATCCACAACCTCCGTGTCTGCTTCAAGAAGAGCCTGTGTGGGTGGGTGAGCAGGCAATGTCATACGCATGGCTACAGCTCTCTCCACTCTTAGTCTCAGCCACAGCAGCAGCGACTTGGACAATCTATTAGAATGTCTTACGGTGACTATGAGACAATCCCAGTTGTTCTAAGCTGGACACTAGCCCTCAGAAGAGAAAATATTGCAGAGACTCACCACAGCGCAGGTGATGGTCCACAACGGGAAGGATGCTGCTGAAGTTCCAGTACCCTTCCGTCCAGCTGACAGTATTGCCCATGGCGCAGTCCAGCAGCTCTTCCTGACCCATCACACGGTCCCACATTTGGAAGTAGTACAAGCTGCCAATGAAGCTGTTGCTTATCCGCACAATGAAGCCATCCTTCCTTTTGTGCAGGTGGCCCAGCACCAGGCTCCCGTTTGGTTTCAGGCACTCGGTGCTGCCAATGGTTTCAGAATGCACGAGCTCACCATTGCAGTAGACCTCCAGCAGTTGTTTCCCGGTATCCCACAAGCAGCACACGCTGTACCACACAAAAAGGGCCAGATCGATCTTAATGTCTCGTCTGGTGCCAAAAAGATATAGTCTCAACTGCTTGTTTTCTCCTGAGAGTCCGAGCTCTATGTCATTTATGTCAGTGGAGGTGTTGTTAGTGTCGTAGGAAAACGCTGCCCAAGAGCTGACGTTGGCCGTTCGGTTTAGGTCAACGCACACTGTGAACTGACATAGCTGAGGGATGCTGTGGTTGATCAGGGACACATACTTGTCATTCCTTCCCAGTAAATCCAGTCTTTCTCCATGCAGAGAATGTGTTTCTGTAAGGGAAAAGCATTAGGAGAGAGGGTTAATGAAGGGACATAAAGTGTCACTTTCAAAGAAAAAGCTGCAATATGACCTCAATCGGGTACTTCCCTGAATAATGATTAAAAAAATTAAGTTTCTTTTATTTTTAGTTTCTGCTGCTTTTGCAACTGAATTCTGAGACCACCCACACCGCCAGTAAAGAGAAGATGAGTTTAATTCTGCAAAGAAAAAGTTAAAGTCCTCAAGACATGCTAAATAGGAATCAACACAGAATTCAGGTCTAGGTTACACATAATCCAGTATCAGTATGGGTGTCCAGTGCAAAGGTCTTGGTTCAGCACTCTGAGAAATGAGTTGCTTGCAGGTTTCACTCCCAGGCGACATATCACACCCCAGACTTTCAGGTTTTGGGTCAAAGTTTCTGCTAAAAATAAAAATCATAAGGATTGTCCTTTTCTCAGGCTGCAGAGAGTTTGGGCATCTTTTTTCTTCATTACTTTAAATTATCTCATTATATCTTTACAGCCTACTCAAAAGGTTTTGCTGACAGAGGCAACCTCCAGGTACTACTGACCGCAGAGCTGCACAGGCAGTGAGTAACTTCCCACACATGGCCCCAGCTCTGACTGCAGAGTGGGAGCTGCAATGGCTCTAACTGCCACCCTTGGTCCCTGGAGCAGTCTGGCAGGGACACCAGCAAGCTGGAGGGTCTTTCACTCTGCTTATCCGGGTTTTTCACTCCACATTAAGTGTCTTGTTTTACATCTGGGCAGAAGGCAGCCTGGTGTAATGCTAAGACGTGTTCTTAGCATTCTGATTCATGGATTTGCCATGGTGTCCTACTCAGCAGGTCCCACTGCCATCACCATCAGCCACGATAAAGTCCCTTCCCAGGCTTGAATCTCTGTGGACCTGCACAAAGCCACGGAGCAGCACCGGTCCACAGGGAACACGGTTAGACAGCAGAACGCGGTCACCAAAGGCAGGAGACAACCTTTCCACCAGCTCCATCTGCCACCAACAAAGTGCTTCTGTAGGGGGCAAGGTGGCCACATGTACACCATCAGAGTGGTAAAATTTAATCAGACTAGATGAGATCTGAGGAAGAAATTCTTTGCTGTGAGGGTGGTGAGCCCCTGGCCCAGGCTGCCCAGAGAAGCTGTGGCTGCCCCATCCCTGGAGGTGTTCAAGACCAGGTTGGACAGGGCTTGGAGCAACCTGGTCTGGTGGGAGGTGTCCCTGCCCAGGGCAGGGGGTGGCACTGGATGGTCTTTAAGGCCCCTTCCAACCTAAACCATTCTATGATTCCATGATTCCAATTGTAACGCAGGCCCCTCCTGTGCAGGTGATCTGTGTCTTTAACTTGCCATTACATTCACATGTTTACATGTGCTTCAATAATTCAGGATATATTTCTTCTATATATGAACTGCCATTATGCTGAGTCTTTTATAGCTACATCTAGGGGCTGTTTTTACAGCATTTTGCTCAAATGAATTTAAATTTTTCCAAAACCTGGTTGCCAGCCATGCAAATCAAGTTATTATAAATCCCTCAAGTCTAACCTGACCGAGAAATCTCCAGTGACTATTTGCACTTGTAATAAAGGTTATGCACATCAGGGACAGCAAAAGTAGCTGGCACTTCTCCCCATCTACTCCACAGGCTTCAAACTGGAGGCAAGTAGGAAATGATTCATCTGTGGAGCAATCAGAAGTGGTGCATTGCTGTGTTAGCATAACCTCGTGCAGCTGAGGAGTAAAGAGAATATTTCTATTACACCTGCTATCTTTCATGTCTGTCTCAGCTCTTAAATCAGCTCTGCCGAGCACCTCGGTGTGTTGTGGAGCATGCACCCACATCCTGGTCTCGCTTCCAGCACCGCAACTCCACTATGATGGTGGTTTGCACCCAAGAGAATGATTTTCCCCTTGAGTGGGAGCACGCAGGACTCAGAACGGCAGTGTATGGCACCCATTCGGTGGAGGCCCCTGGCTGGGTCAGGAGTTCGGCATGTCTCCACTAGCACACCAGCCTCTGCCTTAGTGGGAGCAAGCACATAAAATCACGTGGTGTGACAGTGTGCTCCACTGCCAACCTGACCTTTATGGCTTTATCTAACCTTATCTTTATCAAGCGATAACC
The DNA here is from genome assembly GCF_963924245.1 of Chroicocephalus ridibundus. Taxonomy (NCBI): domain Eukaryota; kingdom Metazoa; phylum Chordata; class Aves; order Charadriiformes; family Laridae; genus Chroicocephalus; species Chroicocephalus ridibundus. The sequence goes on from NC_086292.1 coordinate 21,407,202, forward strand.
ACCCATGGTGGTCATGATGGGTACATCTAGTCATGATGGCTGCATCCGGCTCAACGTGGTTTTGGGGAGACAGGAGGCAGGCAACAACACAATAACCAAGGGTTAACTTGAGCAATGTGCCCACCTGACCACAATAGTGGTACTGTGGTCGATATGCAAATATGACTATAAGTCAATCATCTTACCCCCATAAATAGCAAACAGCCCAAGAGCCCTTTGACTTCTCCTGCACAGCTGTGGGCTGCATGCCAGCATCTCCCCTTGAGCAGGGACACCTCTCAAGGTTACTCCTCAAGGTTTAGAAATTCCTTGCCACAACAGATTCTCAGTAAGTGACTAATGGCATGCTAAACTTTGAAATCTTAGCTAAGTGGTATACAGGATTGATTGCACATATATCATCGTTTAGACATAAACCATTGACCAAGTCTGGGACTGGGATTGGAGCCAGCCGCACCCAGACTCCTCTTGGAGAAGTTTAGAAAGCCAAAGGGTCCTCTCTGAACCTCGACTTAATGGGAAGGTCTCCCTGACAGCTCTGTCTGACCCTGTCCTCTCTGCAGTAAATAACCAAGTGTGCCTTTCCATTGAATCTTGTTAAAACAGTGTCGCATTTACTACCAAACTTTGGTAAATCCCTGTTTATATCAATAAATGTATCACTGCTTCTCTCTACAAGTGACGGGCATCACTCCATCCATGACACACGGCCAATGCCAGGACTGCAGGAGGAGATCTGTCGTGGAGCTTTAGGGGATGCAGAGAGGTGGGTGTAGCTACTCAATTACAGCTCAAGCAGTGAGTAATTAATTACAGCACAAGAAAACGCAGCAGCCATCTTCAGCCGTACTTTCCAGCAGCTGCAGCACCCAAGAAGGTAAGAAGCCAGTTCCCATGGGTTTGTCCAAGAGACTGGAATCCCTGTGGGATGTACAACTGGGAGAACTGGCAATCATCCCATGACTGACCAGAGCACCAGAGTCTTATAGCAGATACACAGGAGCCTCTGGCTGAAGCTGGGTAAATTTGGCAAGACCTAGGCATTAATTCAGTCTTTTTATTACAGAGGTTTTACTTGGAAAAAGCTCATTTTTCCCTCGACTGCACCATGCGCTGGAAGTGACCCCAGTGCAACAGGGTGCATTTTAGAAGCATGGATTATCTCTGTGCTCTGCATTGTTCTTGAGGAGAACTCAAAGAAAGAAAGAAATACAAAAACCAACATAGAACTAATTACTGTTTTGCTGGGATTTATGGTGGAGCAAAAGGGTGCTGAGTGTGTTAATGAAGCACAGCTTACTGTGTTTGTCTCAGGGCCTGAATTATTACTGGGGAATTTAGTTCTGCCAGTAGCTTCATGCTGTTCTCAGACCACCATGAAGCAAGTAAATGCATGGCTTTTATTTTACAGTGACCAAAGTAAAACTAAAAAAAAAAAACACACAGAAAGGCAGGAAGACACCCAGGAAGGAAAGAAGTGAATAATCACAAAACCAAGAGGCTTTTCACCTCCAAACGTGGGCAACAGTTGTCATGCAACCAAAACCTGACATTTCACTCCTTGCCATATTTTCTCATTTGTACTGACTCATCTGTGGCCCAGACTGAACCAGCATCCCCGGAGAGGGTGTGCATCATGCCCAGACCTGTAGGTCTGCAGGCCAGTGTATGCTCAGGGAAGTCTAATAGATGATAGTCAAGGACCCCAGCAGCAGCTGCAGTGAGAAGGGAGAGGTCCAGAGCAAGAGTAACCACTGCATGGGGCAGAACAAGATGAAAGTGGGATCCTATATAGATATATTGTGTGTGCACAAACCAGGAACCTGGCAGACATCCCCCGGGCCGGGGGATGCTCAGAGCCCATTGGTAGCACCATCCCTATGGTTAATCCCAAGGGGAATTACTGTACCTGCCAGGAAGAAAAGATGAGCAGCGACCATCAAGATGCCAAGAGCCTTGTGAGAAGAGTGCTGTCCAGGGCCACACGTCAACCTCTTCATTCTTCAGGCATGTTCTGAAAGAAAGTTGTTGATGATCATCTGAGAAATTCAGACTGCTTTCTACGGTTTGCTGAAATGGCATTCACAGCCCAGAAGCCCAGAAGTCCTCGCTCCCCATGACCGAGCTGAATCACTAGATCAGCAGTCACTGTAAAGGTCACAGTTCTGCAAACCCCCTGGTTTCTGCTGGTTTCTGAAAGAGATGAGGTTTACGCAATTACACTATGCATGTTTTGTCCCCCTGTCACAAGTCTGCAAACCTGTTAGCAACTTGGAATGTGCTTTGACAGAAGGAGTCCACGTCTGAAGTGGTGAAGGTCCTACAAATGTGGGGAAAACAAGAAGAGAAAGCCCTAGTGGTGAGGTTAAGCTGGATGTGCTGACCCACAGTGACACCCCACAGACTCTGCTGGGATGGGAGACTGGGATGGGAGACCTGAGAGCGGCAGACAGGGCAAGAGGCAGATGGAGAAGCAGGACACCAGGCTGCTCACAGCCAGCACAGTCAAATACCGTATTAATTCGCACCGCTGGGCTTTGTCTACCAACAAACTTTCATCAGTTTAATTGAGCCCTGGGAACACACTTGTAATTGGGGAAAGCCTCATTCCAGCATACACTGAACGCTTAAAGAAAAATCCACCCTAAATTGGAAAGAGTTTTCTTCTATTTTGTGCTTCAGTTTGATTAAATTTCCTTCAAATATGACTGTAGTTAAACCAGAGCAACAGAGAGGGCAGCCAGCCTCGATGGCCGAGCGCTCCAGACTCCCTCCTACTGCCCTGCACGCCCCCCTGCAGTGCTCCACTTTCTCTACTCGCATCACTCGGCATCAAAGGCAAGGGCTTATTCTTGGTCTAGGACCACACTGGATTAAATCTTCAACTAATAATGTTGTATAAAAAGTGGCCATAAGGGATGGACCGGATCCTTGAGGAGACTGCCTACGGTGGCCAGGCTCCATTCAGTGGACTCTCCTGGCTTCACATCAGACACAGCCCTTGCCTGGGGCTCCCCGCTAAGGGCTGCTGCACTCTGACCACTGGCAACATGGAAATTGCCCCTTTGTGTCCAGACATGTAAAATAAACATTAGAAAATTAAATAAAAACTGAGCTAATGACAACTCTCTCAATTTCCTTTTAAAACTGCGCTTTACAAGACTTACAAAGTTATGAAATTTCATCCGGTTTTCCATTTACTGCTGTTACAACAAATCTCTCCTCCCAACCTTTTTCTTTATTAGTCCAGCGGTGATTTGCTGACTTTTGCAGTAACATTTAAGGAACAAATCATTATGCTTCCAGCCTCTGGTACCTAAACAGGACTTCTTACATATTTCAGGTGATTCATGCTTTCTCCTAAAAACACCAATGTCATTAAAATGTGCTGCTCAAAAACTCACCTCCCCACGTTGCACAGAAATCCTGGTAGATTTTTGCTACTCCACACTGTTTCTTTCGTCAGATGCCAAAACACTGATGAAGAGAAATATGAAGAAAAAATCAGGTGGGATGTTGTGATGTTTTCAGTGGGTCAGGCAATGAAGAGCAAGGGATTTCTGTTCTGAAACCACATTTCTTCGGTACCGGAAAACCTGCTGTGACAACAAATCTCTGCTTCTAACCTTCTCCTTTATTACTCCAGCAGTGATCTGTTGACTTTTGCAATAACATTTAAGAAACAAATCATTATGCTCCCAGGCTGTGGCACGTCACAGGGTTATATTAAGTTTTGCCCAGAGCAAAGTCCAGAACACGGAGCGTTATAAAACACAAATTAGAAAGAAACAACTGAACTGAAGTGTTCCCCTCGTTTCTGATTCAAAAGTGACTGCGGTAAAGAACATTAGTTGCAGTTTTCCCCCAGCAGCTGTCTAGCCTGTCTTTGTAGTATATAGCACTATAATGGAAAGCTCAACCATTATCTTTCTTCCCTCCTGCAAGATACTAATCGGTCGTTGCTAAGTAAAAAAAATACTAAATATTGCTCGCTACTGAGAAAGACTTTGTGAGTTGAGACCAAGGAAGGAGTGGCACCAGGGATGGACAGTCCTGCACGACTGTCACTTTGGCTAGCTAGAAGTTAAGTCTTGAATTTTGTGAGTTAGCTCTGGAGGGAGGAAAAGGTTTGCACAAGGCCCTGGAGGGCTTGTTCCCATCTCCTGTGTGAGCTTCAGTGTTTCGGCAGTGGCTCACAGCAGTTCAACTCCTTGCCTGGATCTGGTTAGGGATCTAAGAGGGACTGGGAACCTCCCAAGGCTGCTTAACACTGCAGATCACCCTGCTCCTCCAGACACTCCAGTCTCCAAACAGGGTGGAAGTGTCCCTCTCTTCCGCTCTGCTAAATAATCTAGTCATCCATCTTCACCTTCTTCCTGACAAATATGTCTCCTCCTCTCTGTTACTACCGTATAAAGACCCTGGACTTCAGGTTTCCCCCCAAAGGATTCCTATAGCATCCCTTAGCCAAACTGTTCCATGTCTCAGGAACTCTTCTCCTGCCGTGTCTTCTCCCTGTGCACCAGCATGGACCCTCGCACAGCAGCCGAGCACCCTCCTGCCACCCACCAGCCTCAGCCAGCAGGTTTTGCTCTCTTTCTCTCATGGCTGGAACATATTCATGGAAATTGCTAGGCATGCGCTGTTTGTCTCGCCAAGTCCATGCTGCACAGTTTCGAGCGTTCACATAAACTCGCATGGGGAGGCTTTTTTCAAGCATGGGACTGGAGTTTTTAAGGGTGGGTGCTTAAGAAGTCATCTTTTTGTACTCGTCAACTTTTTGTACCCGTTAAACCAGTATCACGGCATCATGGTATGGAAGGAGTTTTTACTGCAACCCCAGAGCAGCTATTGAGAAGGTCTAGCTATCCCCTTCTGCCCCTTCCTCCATCTTCTCCCTGTCTCTCTGTTTTTCAGTTTAGTTTAGTGGATTTAATTCTTCAACACAAGTTGTTTATCATCTTCCCTAGAGATTATTGCCAAGGGTCTGGACGGCCATGTGAGGGCATCTCCTCTTTAATGCTACAGGCAGGGCCTGATCTAATAACCAGCATCCTGCATCCATTTCTGGTCAAAACTTCCCTGGGAAATTTTAGGAGACACTTAGGACCCAGAGCAGAAACAACCCTGTGATTACGGAGTACAGTGAAATGAAGAGAAGCAGAAAATGAAGATGGAACACATTCAGACTCACTGGGGCCGTTCAGATAAAAAGGAATTTTGCTTTACTTTGGATGTGCGAAGATTTTTGCCAGGAGGTTGCTATGGTGACTTTTCAGCTCTCCCAAACCTCCTCATACTGTAATTACATCTCAAAGCCTGTGAGCTGGGAATCTTCGATTCTTTGGAGGAAGAATGTGGGTGGCTGACTCTTCAGGACGTTTTTCAACTAGCCATTTTTATTCTAAAACAAAACAAAGGGATTCATATACTTGTGCCTTTAACAGCTGCTTACAGTTTCTGTGAAACCTTCTGGCCTTGCTGGCTGCCATCCTCCCGAGACCTTCTGGAATAATTTTTAACTAAAAGGCTGCCTTTTCAGCACACCTCACTCTGCATTATGCATCAGTGCAGGTTATTTAGAGGATGTTTAGCTCGTGTTTGGACTGAGCTTTCTTTGTACCGCTGGATGTTATAATTTGGTCTCTAAGCTAAAACGTGCATAACGAGGGGAGCATTTTTGCATACCTTTAGCTTTTGCTATTTAATTCAGTTGTCACTGACCGATTGTGGAAAGCACAGAGACTGTGCAAATATCCTCCACATTTTCTAGTCAACACACCTGCCCAGTTCTGCGCAGCTCCCCCCGGGATAATGCGCCCTTAAAGAAGAGTTAAGGCCCAAAATACATGTCCTATGAATCAGAACCACCATCAGACCACTCTTGTTCAAAATAAACAGTATAAAATATTTAACAGCAAAGGGACCTGGTGTTAAGTTTCAGCAAGCAATTGTTATCCTTTTGCTTCCCCACAGAAGCATCGGGGCTCCTTGCGCGGAGCCCCAGTGGTGGCGGAGCAGAGGGAGGGCTGGAACCGCCCTCCGGACACTGAGCTATAAATAACATCCTTGACCATAAACCATAAATCCTGCACATTTTAGTGTAAAAGATTAGATTAGTTCACTAAAGAAGGTCAGGAAAATATTAGCAGGGTGTTAATCTTCTCTTTCAAAAACCTTGAAGGATGTAAATAGTCCAGAGCGTTTTCTGAGACAGCTGACAGCTCATACAAACTTATAGGTTACAAAATGGTTTTAATACAAAATTTACTTCTTCCATTCCTTTTTAATTTCAAAGCTAGGAGAAAATCTTTTGACAACGAGTAATTGAATCGTGTAGCACATATTTTAGAAACCTGGGTAAAGTCCTTATGAAGTTGTAGGCATTCAAGAAATACAACTTAAAGAATACAACCACACCTTCAGATTTACTTGTCTCCTTTCCTACAGGCTGATTCTAGAATGGCGTACGTTTTGTTCTGTCAAAATATCCCAAGCAGGTATTTTTAGAAGAAAAAAAATCATCACATTTTCTGTATTCATTTTTTATCTTAAAAGATTTATACTTTTAAAATTCAAATTGGAACAAGTGACCCAGAATGTGTTCTGAAACATGTTTCCCTTTTTCTTTCTTCATTATGTTTCAACATGAGAGGCAGTAGAAATTCTAATGAAAACAAAATCCTGTTCCCCGCCAGAGCAGTTATCAACGGTTCCTGAAAGAAACCTAGTGTCAGCGAACATTTTGCACCTTTTTTCTGGCAATCTGCTGTGCCGTCACCTCACATCGCTATGTTACGTGGCAGAAACGCTGGGTGAACATCCAGAATATGATGCTCAACAGGATCATGGACACTCTCCCACTTCCCGCTGTGCCACAGCTCTGCTGTTTCGGCAGAGTTTCCTGGGCATGGGCTTTTGAATGTCCATCTGTGGTGCAGCTCTCACCGGGGAAAATATGCCCCAGACGTTTACCCGCTTGCATCCAGCTCATTGCCAAGCCATTGCTGAGATGCTCCTGTCACTTCACTCACTAGGTATCACAGCGGGAGGGCTGCTGCCTACATACCCTGTCTCGTAACCACACCTGAGCACCATCTCTTCACTCTTAGCAGCCCTAAAGCTGCTCTTAGCAGCCCTTAATTTTTTCTCCATGACCACAAATGACATAACTGTAAAAAGTGCATCTGGACATCTGTTTTATGGTTGTAAGGACCAGATTGTTGGCCTTGCTCCATCTCTGAAGTCCTCACCAGTCCCCCAGCCCAGGGGATCCCCAGCTGGTGTCCAGGCACCGAGCCCAGGGCTGTTCCTCTCCCCTCAGCCAAGCACCTTTCCAGGCATCAGCGCCAGGAGTATGGCCACAGCACCCTGCATCTCATGTGAAGTTCAGTGTCTCTGCCCTGGCCTTTCACCTGTCAAAAATCACAGAATCACAGAATGGTTTGGGTTGGAAGGGACCTTAAAGTTCATCCAATCCCACCCCCCTGCCCTGGGCAGGGACACCTCCCACCAGACCAGGCTGCTCCAAGCCCCGTCCAGCCTGGCCTTGAACACCTCCAGGGATGGGGCACCCACAATATTGCATTACCCCCAAGGCTCAAGCATCACCAACCTTTCTCACAGCAAACTAAGCGGAGAACCTTCTGCCTGACCCAATGGATCCCTCTGCAGCACCCAGCAGGCGGTTCATCGATCCAGTCGGCTGCTGCTGTCACAGCCACAGCACAGAATTGCAGGGACGGAAAGTGCTACTTCCACACAACACACCTACACTCCACTCCCTGGCTTAATGGCCCCAGAGCGACTGCAGCGCGGAGACAGACACAAATTACAATGTCAACCTCATAAGTGATTTTATTAGTAGTGTCGCCTCCTAGTCCTCTGGAATTATGGATTATGAAAATTGCCTTGAAAGTAATTTGATGTCAGGAGACTTTGGCACAGAACCTTTATGGCTTGAGTGCTTAATATCGTATTAGACTCACGTTGTGGAACATTTAAGTAAGGAAAGAGGGAAGAGAAGGAAAGGTGAGGTAGACATGCGTGGCTGTGGTGGGAGTTCAAAAGATTGAGATAGATTGGTAGCAAAACTTGTGTGAAATGAAAAGACAGATTCTAAAATGACCTGTTTAAACCTGGCTTGTCTCCACAACATGGTGCGATTAAAGACACCTGGTCTGCTCAGGAAGAGCCAGCTCAAACGCACTGCTCTGCACAAGCTGATTTACCACGCTCCTGTCTGGGGCACAGGACAGGTCACAAGTCCCAGGCATGGCCAAAAGAGTCCCTATTAGGGACCCTGATCAACCCCCCCACCTCTGCCGCAGCAGTCTTCACCACTGTGAAGTGCTTGATTGCATTTGGCTGCCCTTGATGAAGCACCTTTGCCTTCGGTGCTCCCCCACCTCCCCAGGAGAAGGGGACGCTTGTAGGCACAGGCACAGCTTGGCCTGGGGATCGACGCGCACAGGGCTTGGGCCTTGGTGAGATGGAGGGAATATTCCCCACTTTCCCTCACTTCTTCAGTTTTCCCCACCGGCATATCAATCCCAGGCGTCTGCCTACTGAGCAATAAGAAGCAGCAGTGGTTCTTTCTGCTGCAAAAGAAACTTTATTAAATACATCCCAAGACACTTTTTGCCTGCAGAACTCTGTGCCTTTAAACTTCGGCTTGAGAAGAATGAAGAGTGGATCGTTAGAGTAAGGGTTCAGCCTAACTAGACCTCCTGCTAATTGAGCATAGCAAAAATACACAACAAATAGCAGAAGGACCTGCGGCCACATGCCATAATGATTATGCAGATAAGCCACCAACACAGCTTTTATTTTTTAAGGTATTCATGACACACAGGAGGAAATATTTCTTATGGAATTTCATTTATATCTTATTCTGAGCAAGTTCTTGTCCTTCCTTTGTCAGAGGCGTAATCACGCTACAGCCAGGACAAGGAGTGCAAAGGTCTTAATTACACTGGGTGAAATTTAGAGAACTTAATATAATGACTCTATTACGGAAGTAACAAACATCCATTGACTTGAGTGGGGACCCAGCTTAGTCATCACGCAGTACGAGCTGAACCCCGGCAGACCGGTGCCTGCAGATGTTTGCAGACCATGGGCTGACTGGGGACCACTGGATGTCACTGTTGCCCCACACAAGTCGTGCTGATGGGCCTTTCCCTGGGCACACAGCAGGTGGCTCCTGCGAAGAAAACGCTGTCATTGAAGCAAGAGGAAAAGTGGCATAAAAAGAAGCAAGCTGCTTATTTTTCAAAAAGCAGGATTAAAAAGAAAGAGTAGAACTGCAAGGAAAAGGGAGTGAATTTTGCTCGAGGGTCATCGCTGACCTCCAAGGACGAGGTGAGCTCATCTCCATAGGGTTTGCAGCAGTGGGAGCTTGGAGTCCAGCCAGGCACTCACCCACAGCCTCGCAGAAGGCAACATGTGCCAAGCTGACATATGCTGGAAGGAGACATGGATTGTGTCCATCAGCCACACGTTACTGCCTAATGTATGAGCCCCGGAGACTGAAAAGGCCATTGAGCACGGCTCTCGGGACACAGTAATCCAGCTGCAGGACAGGAAAGCCGACCTGCAGCATTGCTGAGTCCCTCTGCTTCGCCTCCAGCTCCTTCATAAACATCCTCCTGTCCAGACCCTGAGTGCAGGTACAGTGCAGGAACAAAGGCAGAAAAACAAACATGAGACAAGAGCACTGTCCAGCCATTAATAATTTCCACTGCCATCCTTCCACAAGCCAGAAACACCTTCTGTAAGGAAAGTAAGAACTGTAAGCTGGGCTCAGATGTTTCTTAAGGTTAAAGTCATTTGTGTCAGTGAGACAGAGTCCTTCTTACACAAGACCACCAAAATTACAAACCAGAGATTCAGCCTTTAGTCTGTGCCAGGTTACACTTTAAGGCCTCCTTTCCCTGGTAAAATCTTAGTGATATTCATACAAATATGATGGAGTTATGATTCTCCTCTGGGATGAACACCACTGTCCAGGCAGGAGTTCAGAAAGATGGGGACCTCCATAATAGTCTGAGGGGTAACGGTTTTAAACTGGAAGAGGGGAGATTTAGATGAGGTATCAGGAAGAAATTCTTTGCTGTGAGGGCGGTGAGCCCCTGGCCCAGGTTGCCCAGAGAAGCTGTGGCTGCCCCATCCCTGGAGGTGTTCAAGGCCAGGCTGGATGGGGCTTGGAGCAACCTGGTCTGGTGGAAGGTGTCCCTGCTCAGGGCAGGGGGTGGCACTGGATGAGCTTTGAGGTCCCTTCCAACCCAAACCATTCTGTGATTCTATGATTCCTTCAACTTACTGAGGGCTGATTCTTCTCTTTGACTTTTTCATGCCTGGTGGTTGTAGTTTCAGGAAAAATGATCCCCTGCTCTGAATTTTGCGTTGGACTCTTTGCATTGGAAACATGCCCTGGACCCACTCTCTGCCTGTTCCTCCCCATGAGCAATGGGACTTTCCCTCCTGCCCTTTCCGTTCCATCTGCTCCATCAACCGCACAAAAGGGCGTTTCTGATCAGTGATGTTCCCAAATCAGCTTCCTGATGGGATTCCTAAATTTTCCCACATTTACGGCTTCCATCAAGGTATGTTGAATGGAGGAAAATCCTGATCCCAAGTTATATGGGCACCTACATTTAGAAGTTATTTAAAGGCTGGAAACTTACTGATCATAACCCAAGGATTTCTGCATGGCTATAATGCTGCTAGTCAAAAATATGAAAGCTCCAGTTACTCTGAGAGCCACCAAAACTGTGTGGTTCAGTGGTGATAACAGACTAAATATTTCAGACATTCAGCTGACAAAACCAGACAAAAGCAATAGGAAGAAATCTTGTTCCATAATAACCCACGGACACGCAGCTGCAGATGTGGAAGGGAGCGCGGCACACCAGTGGCAGGATTCCCTCGGTAGCCCCTGCATCCAGCTGGGGAGTCGGAGCCACCCAAACTATCTATCTGAACTATTCTGCTAGGAAAATACAGATGACACAGAAACTCAAATAAGATAAGTGTCATAGCCGAGATTTTTTCCACAGCCTGAATTCAACATGTCACATCACCGCTGCTTTTCTCATTCCCTGTGGCTGGGGAATTTCTTAAAGTGATAAGAACATTTTCACTAGACAAGAACTAAAACCCTGTAAAAGCTTTGCAGTTACACATAATAGGGTGAGATTCATATCTCACGTAAGAGGATATAAATTTCTCCCTCTGCTTACACTAGACCTGGTTGTGCAGTCAGGGTCCCAAAACACAGGGGCTGTTACCAGCTTACGGGACAGCACTCTGTCACATCAGCCCTTGGTTCCCCCAGGACAGACTGCGCTGCTACGAGGCAACATTCCTTCTCTGTAACGTGTCTTATAGGCTAGGATTTATTATTAGATTTTATTTTATTACCGAGCAATGCCGGGAGTCTTTTTACTTACTCTCTTGCTTACCAGAGAGAAGTGTATTTTGCCCATTAATTATGGCTATGAGATGTGAGCGGGAGGAAGAGCTTTTGTTTTCTCTCCGTTCTAGTTAGTTAACCGCATGTATCTGGTGAGAAGGAAAAACAGTCATGCAGAGGTAGAGTCTGGTAGATGGAAACGTTGCTTCATGGCCTGCCTTGAAGTTGCTGGTGGTTTTGGTGCACCTCTCATGCAGATGGTGCGTGTCAAACATGCAAGCTCTGCCTGCAGATCCCAGTAACTCCCCATTTCACCAGCTGACAAAACCAGCCATACCTGTCCTTTCCCACCAGAAGTTCCTCCAGGCTGGGGTTGCCAGTGGTCTGCAAAGGGAGAGAAGGAAGATGGTACCCTGTTGTAGGATGGATGGCTGAAGGCCAGAGGGGTTGGATGTTGTTCAACTACACTACATCTCAACCCATCCCCACCTTCACACAGGGGAAGGGGCCAGGAGGTGGTCAGCAGGAGGGCTGAAGTCCTGGTGGCCAGAGGGCTTCCTTCCCTGCCCGCAATGGCCAGACTACGGTCACAACAGTGCCCACATCGCCACTGTTTGCCGAGGGTAGCCATGGGTTTGTCCTGTGGCTTCCGACTCCTGTCCGTGACTGTGGCTGAGTGTCTGTTTTAGCTCTGCCAGCACAGGGCAAACCTCAGGCAATCCAGTGGTTTGATCCAGAGGCATTTATTCTAAGTGCATCCTCATGCCATCTGCACTCTGCTCAGAAAATTTTGATTAGGAATTTCATAAGACACCCCTTTAACTCTTTTAATTCCTCTGTAAATAGGCAACTGCCTTTACTTAGCAACTGCCTGACTCATTTCCTCTCTGAGCAATCCCCTGGGCTCACTCTGCAGTACTTCCTCTTTGCATTTTCTACATCTTCTGATATTTTTCCTTTTTTAGCTGAGGCAGGCCGTTAAAAATAGCAACAGGATCGCTCTGTGTGTTTGTAAAATCAATACTAACACCCCAAAGATCCTCTCAAACCCTTTCTCAGAATCATTCCATTTTCAGTTGTATAATTACTGTTAAGTCTTGAGGCAAGAGAAAGGATGTGTTTTAGTAGTCCTAAAAAAAAATAAATCTTGATGAACATGTAAACTTCTTCAACATAACTCATATTTATGTTTTGAAATACTTCTGAAATAATATTGCCATTAACAATCTCACCAGAGTAGGACAAGCAGACTTAAGGGATGAAAGTTTTTGCCACCTTTGTATTTTCAGCAGATGCCTGGAGGACATACTGTTCTTCGATGCCCTCTTCTACATGAGTTTTCAATACTTATCACCTAGAACTGTCCTAATACAGAGATAATTTTTTGCTGTAAAGAGACACCAACATTCTAATACATGAAAGCCCAAACCCTTTAACGACTCTGTGGAACAAGCTGTGCTGTGCCAATCAAGATGATTTCATCAAAAAAATTAGTCCTGCTTTTAGGTAAAGAAGGAGTTTCAGCTGCACCAGCTGCAATAGCATTGCTTGAAGAAAACTGAAAATAGCCATTATTTTTTCAGTGCGATTCTGTTTACCACAGACGTGTCAGCGTGCTGGGTGCCCTATGCTCACACTGCACGTATGTACGGCAGATGACGTACCTGTCCTGTCCCCTGTCCCCTTTCGGGGCAAGAGCCTTGCTCAGGCCGTGGAGAGTAAGGCTTAAACCCGAGACTTCCCTGCACAACCAGTCAAATGTCCTTTCTGAAACCAGAAAAGTCACGACCGGCAGCTGGTGATATTTCTGCGAATGCCACCCATGGCGGCAGGATCCCAGCGTCCGCCGCTCCTGGGTCTGACCCGTCCTAGGGGATGGTGAAGGAAGCATCTCTGCCAGGAGCACTTCATTCAGCCTGGGCAGAAATGAGCCAAAACTGGTTCTAGAACTCCTAAGCCCAGGAGATCCTTAAATCTAAACCTGAGCGTGAACTCCGCCGAAGGGATGTACCTTTGCAGCCCCTCAGAATGTTCCATCTGCTCTGCTTGGGGCGTTTGGGAGCCAGAGATAGCTTTTAATTGCCCTCTCCTGGCTCACTTCCAATTGAATTTTGCTTTAATGTTTGTACATGAGAAGGAGGGATAATTGAAGGGGAGGGGACTCTGCTCGAGTCAGAAGTGTGTATGTTCAGCTGATTTATAGCAGGTAATAACCAGGATCTCACTGGATTGGTCCCATTGGGAAGACGGTCTGAAAACAAGAGTCAGATTTACTCAGTATTTACAATACTGAGCCTTGCTTCATTGGGCACAGAAGAAGAAAACCAAGCAGGGCTTCTCCTATTCCCAGTTTCCAATCAGGGTCATCAGCATGGCCTATGCCCAAGGCAGCCTGTCCTTCTGTTATTTCAGGAGGCCATTAGATGACTCCTTTTCTCACTGACACACAAACCATCCAGCTTGCCTCAAATCCTCTAGCCTTTACCTCTGGAAGAACAAGCTTTGACATGCAGCCCATTGCTTTGGCTGGGAAACCAAAGAGAAACATCACCCTTTAGCTGTCATTACAGAAATAGGTGGTAATTAGTTTTTCTATTCAGTTTCCAAGAGCACAGTGGTAAGTGAACACCAGCTTTAACCAAGTCTGCAGTTGATGCACCCTCCGCCACACATGAAGCATTCATAATTCCTGATTTATTCTGTTCTGCCCCAGCCTGCTGGAGATAAATTCTAGATCAGATGCTACGTAGCATCCTTCTGTGCTGTATCCTACATTTAGTCACTCCACGCAGGCACGCACCTTATTTCATTTCTTGCGTTAAATAGTGCAGTGTGTTCAAGTGAATGGTTTCTTAAGGACTGCACTGCGTCAAAGGCTTTTAAGGCAAATTGTCCCATGGAAGCGGGATGAAATGTGAATGCAGAATGCAGCTTTGTGCTGGTACCACTTCTCTCTGGAAATGAGGTGTTCGTCAGAAAAGCAGCCAACAGGCATGAGTAGTTCTCTCTTTAGTTCTGCAGGTGGCACCAAGCATTTAGTTGTGAGACATATTTGTTCTTTTAAAGCTAGTTTGAATATCTACCAACCCTTCCCATATCACAACCTATATACTAGAATGGTGCGTAGACAAAGCAATGAGGTCTGTTTTGATCCTCATCCCTAGATGGTGGTGACATAAGCTACATCTCACGGTGGTGATGCAGCACTTCTTCCACCAGCTCTGAGTCCCATCTCTCTGTTCTGCGCCAGTCTCCACTCCTATCTGCAGGATTATTTTTTTCACAACCTCATAAGCCTCATTTAATTTTTCAAAATCTTAATTTTTTCTTAGTTTCAGGCCCCTGTTCCTCTGCTCCGCTCCTGTGAGCTGATCTCCATGAGAAGTATTCCTTGACCGATGAACACCACAGCCAGGCACAGCTGGGATGCGTCAGTCGGCTGGTGGACAAGTCTCATGTTGCCACAGCTTCTCCATCCAGAGTGAAGGGGTTCAAAACATCACATTTACATTAGCCAAGGAGAGGAATGAAGGGCACAGAGGGAGGAAAGATGAAACTCGGCAGCCTTCCCCCTGTGCAATAAAAGGCACAGAAATAGAGGTAGAGAAGCCACATTATATAGACATTTAGAAGCAAGACTGTTGTGCTGCACTGTGCAGAGCCTCTTGCAGTGAAATATCTTGCAGATATTTCTCTTGCAGCCAAATATCCTGCTCATCTGCAGACCCTGGGTTCTCTCCAGCTGGTCGGTGGTTCACCCATCAATCCTTGCTGTCCCTGGGACTGTGGTGGGAACCGAGGTGTGAGGCATAGATAGCCCCGGCTGGGGGAAGACTGGAGAGAAGCCAGTGGCAGGAGTGTGGGATTACAGCTGAGGCCAGCCACCAGCTTGCTGCACCCAGGGAGGGGGGTCACTATCCAGCCCCCATCCCTATCCCTGCAGTCCTACCCACGCCTCGCACCCTCCACCCGGCCTTGCCCAAGCTGCTGTGGGAGGCTGTGACCCCAGACCCCTTCCACAGGGGCCAGTTTTCTGCCGATTTAATCCCGCCGAGACAGGGAAGGGCTGGTACTGCACGGCCAGGGCACCCTTTCCACCACACCAGAGCACCCTGCTCCATGCCAGCTCTGGCTGACCCACACGCCCACGCTGGTTTGGTGCGCCAGGGAAAGACCCAGGACTAAAAGTGGACCTGGTTGAGAAATATAAACTAAATGTCCTCATTCCTAACCACTTGCCATCACTATAAAACTTCAGTGCCACAGCCACAACTCTCTCAAATTTGCAAATCGCGAGCTGCCTCCCAGCTAGGCCGGGTGCTTTGAGTTTTCGAGGCTCAGTTGGGGATTATCGGCCTCTGCCAGTTCCCTTTTTGGGTGCTCCTTCACACAGATGGCCCAGCCGGCTGCATTGTGTCAGAACCAGATTGCATTTCACTGCAGCCTTTTGGAGCTGTTACTCTATCCCCAGGCTAACATATCTCCCATACTCACGTGCGAAACGGGGAGAGACAGCTTAGTGGCCCGAGCCCAAAAACGTTATGACTTATTAATTTAGCAACACGTTTTATTAACCACTGGCAGCACTGGCTGAAGAGCAAAATGAGGAAGTCGGATTCATCCTTGACTCCCGTGTTTCAAAATAAACGAACCCGTCTATAGCTCTGCGCAGTCATGCTCAGAGCAACCGTGAGCTCCTGGGCTGGACATGGAAGGAAATAATTGGAAATAGAAGATGCTATACCTGTCCCGTCCTCCTCTGCTCCCACTCAACCAAGCACTCTGCTCTCTGGCTGGATTGCAGGGAGGTTCTGCTCTGCACCCACATTTGGCAGCTAGTTGTGCTGTGCTTTATTTTCTTAGCTGGGATAACCATGCTCACAAGGTACGTACACTGTACATTTAGAACTGGTGAAGATTTTCCTTCATTTCCTTATGTTATAGGGACAAAAAATCCCAGATTATTTCACTGAGGAAGCATTTCTGGCCTACAGCCGAGTGTGCTGCTTTGTACTGAGGCATGTACTTGTTACAATATGTTATAGAAATATTATAATACTTAAAAAGTAGATAGCGTCTTATAATTTCAAAGCACTGTATAACCACTAACTAATTGAGGTTCATGGCATCGCCTCTAAGCAGATAAGGAACTACCACTGAAAAGTAAGTAGCAGCCAACACTTATTACCCTGAGGTCTGAACTACAATAGTTATTTTTCCAGGTGTGGAACAGCAGAATAATTGAGCTAAATCAGATGCCACTGTACAGTAATAACTGGCAAACGTCAGCATTTAAATGGAAACTTCATATGGAAACCCCCCACCCCCATCCACTCTTCCACCCACCAGCCAGCAGGGGTTGCACAGCTGAATGATACCATCGCAGGATTTGTCACAACTTCTTTTCACACCAGTTACACCGCCCTGACACCGCCAGGAGTCAGTGGGGTGCAGGCGGGCTGAAAATCATGCCCCCAGGAATCCCCCGAGAAAAGACAAGGCTACAAACCTGGTAGTCTGAGCAGGCTGTTGTCATGCTAAGAAGAAGAACCAGTATTGCTGGCGGAAAGCAAACACCTCCTGCTCAGACCTACCGAGGTTCTTTATCATTTCCTACAGCAGAGCAAGCTTCGAAAGCCCTCTGTGTGAGCCCCCTGCTTTGATCCAGTACTAAAATACCTCGAAATTTGGAATCTCAGGTACAGCAGGTGCTGTATCACCACAGTAAGGCAAAGGAGAATCTCCAGGACACTTGAAACTTCTCTCCCTTTTTAGTACTTCGCTGGACAAACCATGCAACCTCAACAACACGCTCGCAGCCGAGTTTATACACATAGGGGTATTATTGCAATGTCTTCACAGTAATTTATACTAGGCCACTTACCACAGGATTTCAAATCCCTTCGGGCTCACCAGTGTTGACTTGAGACAGAAACCTTCAAATGTGAAAGCAGAAGTCACGGCAAATAAACTAGTAGAAACTCTATTAGCAAGTCTGGGACCTGTGCTAATTGCAGTCATACCGAAAGCCATGAACTCCCAGAAAACAAGAGCCCTGTTAGCAGGGCAAGAAGGTTAGAGACCACCAAAACCGAAGGGTTTGCCTTGAAAAGCTCCCTAGAGTATGTGCTCGATGCTTTACCCAAGCTGTTTGTCTGGCTACTGGGCGTCGAGCTGGTTGGTGGCTGTTGAGCATGGTTAGCTGTGTGGGGATGGGAGAGAATTAGTGGGTGCTCTGAAGGGTGCTCCTGGAGTTAATATCACTTATATGTTCACCCAGCATCAGCACAACATGTTCCTAAAGGATTCCCACATGCTATTCCCATGTTGTATTTATTTCAGAAATATTTAAGTATCTTGCTAGTTTGGCCCTTAAACTTTTCAAAGAAAGGAATGGGGCTGTCCTTTGCAAAGATGTAAATAAATGCGAAGCTGGAAGGTAAGAGACTGGATGGAGTGGATTTCTTGGGGGGCTACAATCCTGCAATTTGCTGAATCCGTTACCCACAGCATCAATTTACTCATCATGGTGCACTTACCTACTATTTGACACACAATGCTTCGAAGAACTGGGGCAGTGCTCATTACAGACAGCTACCCAGGAGGCCTAATTGCGGAGTACATCACTGATTACGTTAGAGGGGGGTGTAATAACCGATTGGCTGTGCATGCAAAGTGGAACTGGCGTACTTCTAGCATCTGCATGATTTGTATCTCTGGCTTAGAAAACCCTAGTTTTTATAAACAGGCCTCACATATACCACCTTTACACAGTCCAGCTGGGGACATCTTGTTACCTGCCTGGTAAAACTCATAATTTTATAAAAGAAATTTTCATTAATTAATTTGCTTTTTCATAAATGGAGCACATGTCCTTTTTCTGTGGTGGAAAGCCTACTTCTGTTCCAGCTCCAGTATTTTGAAACTGTGTTCTGCTAGGAAAACTCTGTGCTCAGTGATCTCCCCAAAGAGCAAAGCACTCCTTGCTTTATTGCTCTGAAGCTAAAATGCTTTCTTTAGATTTTAATCTTGAAGGCTTCCCAAAACTGACATTAAATAAAAATGTGAAGCCAAAGGAATCGTGGCATGGTTAACTTTTGAGGGAGAGACAGTTAGAAAATGCTCAAGGAGAAACATATGGCCTTTCTCTTCCTGCTCCATGCCACCATTCAGGGCTTTAACCGAAGAGGAATCCAAACGTGAAAGCATGAAACCTGCTTAGGACAGATGCTAGCCATTTGTTATGGCTGTTCCTGCAATGCAATCCACAGTTTCGAGAATAAATGGCACTGCTGTGATTCTGTAACAACAACTTCACAAACCAACCCTACCAGGCAGGGAAACCAGCCACAGATGGGCTGATGCTTGTGTTTTAAGGCTCTCAGCTCCAAATCTAACTGCTTATCGCTACTTCCAGAGTCTGAGGTCCTCGTGTTTACTAAGAGCTGTCTAATGGGTCCAAAACTGACTTTTGGGTTAAATTCAGGGAGGAAAAAAAAGTGTAAAAAGAGAGTTTTGTTTGTGTAAAATGAGCAGAAGCCTGAGCAGAATCTGCCCCTGCGTCTCTCGCTATGTGTGCATGGATGTGTGGGTGCAGGGAGGCAGAGGAAATATGTGAGAGAAGTCATAAAAGCTCCTAGATAATGGCTCTAAAGTATTTCTAAATCATTGCACAAGTAACAATATACAGAGACTTAAATTCAGACACAAGGGATCTATTTTACGTGGACAGAAGAATACTCATGTGGAATACGCTTACAAAGAAGCTTCTTTAGGCAAAACAAACAAACAAACACTAGAGTCATTTATCTCCTTGCCCTCTTTTTGAGCTGGAATACAGGAGCTTCACAGTGTTAGAGCTTAAAACCGTGGCAGGGGCCTCCCGCTGTCCCTGGCGAGTCGATATGCAGAATCCCACTTCAGTTCCTTCAGCTGGTCAGGAGCAGAGGGCCCGTTTCATGGGAGGACAAGGTAGGGTCTATGGCAGAACAGCCTGCGAGACCAGGGGCTTTCCACACCGGGTAAGAAGCCAGCGGGAATTGCCAAAGCAGCAATCTCCAAGCCAAAACAGGAAGGAACACCGTAGGTTTCAGGAACAACTATACTGTTAAGCCTCTCCTCTAAATACTTTTCTTACCAAAATGAACTACTCCGTGTTTGCCCAAGCGTTATTTCAATATGAAATTGGTCTTTAAAAGCTGATTAAGGAATCCACAGGCTAAAATGTTTCTTGATACTGCTGAATAGGACCCGCAGCTTTTACCCCATATTGAACTTGGTACGGTTGGATTAATTCAATGGGGAGAGGCAAGTTCTGCAGCAGAATTAACAGATTGTAACTCCCCGACAAGAAACGGAACTACAGCGTCTCAACACTGTGACTGCAGCCAGCACCTCTCTGTGCCAGACACACATAGTCTTTTATTGTGCCATTCCTAACAGCATCCATCTCACACCACGAGCATCTTTGGCCTCTGGCAGAGAGGAAAACAAATTGGACACAGTCGTCCTAAAACACAACTTGTCTGTGCCCACTCCCATGTGTAGGGGAAGGGTCCCCGTACAAGCTGCTTGGAACAGCAGCTAGGTGGCATTGGGATAAAGGAGGGATTTTCAGGTAGGTAAATCCCAAAATACTGCAGGAAGATGAAATTTGGATTAAATTAGCTCCAGCTCTATTAAGTGTGTTAGTAAAATCATTATCGGGTGTTTGAGGCTTGGTGGGTTTTTGCTGTTCCTTCTCTCCCGCTCGGTGAGTAGGGCAGTGGCACCGTCCCTGCTGGGGTTTGCCTTGGCTGGGGTTCCCTTTCCTTTGGCATAGGAATAGCTGGGAAAAAGGCTGCACATTGCCTGTACTGAAGTTGCACAGGGAATCAAGGCAAATATAATGAGGCTATTAAATCAAGACCTGCCGAGAAATCTAGGAAGAGCAGGTGGCAATATGATGCAAAAGGTCTACAAGCAGCTTGGGAAATGGGAGCTGCTCCTGACAAATCTCGTTCTTACTGCGGACGGAGCCACTCTCCAAACTCCAAGCAAATATCTTACAGCAACTTAGGAAAGCAAAGACTTCAAAGCGTCTATCCTTCCCCCTCATCACTACAATCTGCTCTTTATTTTTGCTTTTTCCAAAAGCAGTGAGGCAGTTTTCAGGGACTCTCCTCTGCTCTGCCAAGGAGCTCTGCACGTAATAAAATTAGCATGAATGACTGCTCTTCCCTTCTGTCCAAGGAGGCTGCTTTGGAAACTGATCTTTCAAAAGAAGCCACCTTTGAGCTGTCAGAAAGCAAAACATCTAAGCAGCGTTGAGTTACTGAGAAATATTGTCACGCTCAGATAACTGAAAAATTATTCTGTATTCTCCAATTTCCTGTAAGTACTCACTTCTAGTGAGGGATCAATCAGAAGGATTCTAGATCATTACACAGATTTGAGGAGTCATCTAAGAGTCTTCCCAAAAATGCCCTCTCAGTCAGCTGTGCAGCACTGTTAGCATAATACTGTAACTCTCCACAATGGTGTTCTATCTCAACACCGCTTGGAACAATACAATATTCATAAAAAGCCACTGCTGGAATATATTATCTCATCAGCACATGATGATAAGATTAAATTGTTTGGTGTTAGAAGTGATAAGGATTACGATATCAGTGTTTAGCTTGTTGATATTGTATGACTTAGTGCCATTGACAGTAATCACATCAAAATTCTGGATAATTTCAAATGATTCAGTAATAATTACCAGATTGTGCTGTAGGCAAAGGGAAATGCTGGGATCTGCAGAGCCCGTGCAGCATTTGTACAATGACTCAGTGGGATGGGATTTGTACCTAAAGAAAACTGACTGAGCTAATTCCCCTTAATCTTTTTCTTTGGGAAATGTACTCCTCCAAATCAGAGCAGGACAAGAGAGAAACAAGTAAGAAAACTATTTAAAAAATTAGCCAGCTGCTCCACAGATCATGCAACAAATTCTGGACCACATTTAGGTTCTTTGGGGCACAGAGTAGCCTACTGCTGTCTCTGGCTGCTATCACTGCAGGCTCCTAAACACTGTGGCAATACAAATGAATGGCTAGTGATGAGAGCATTAGGTGTCTACACATGCAGCGAGCAGGTGAGCACAGAGCATCTCAGTTTAGTTGAACAGATGTAGCTTTTACACATGCTGTTTAGGCAGTCACTTTCACAAAATTAGCCCAAGAGCTAAACTTGCTGTTATTTACCATTATTTTTTGCTATCTTCAGTGTGCTCAACCTACCAGACACACACATACATATAAATACACATACACACATCTAAATACAGTAACTGACAACCTCAGAGACACCTTCTGCCTGATGGAAAACCATAAAATAAATAGGTAGGTACATAAATGCTGAAAAGATAAGGTATGTTAACCCCAGTAATAATTAAAATTTGGATTTCAAAGGGAATACGTATGCTAAGGCAACGCACAGGTGTTATTCTATGAAATGAGAAGTGGTGGGCATGCAGAGGATTACAGACAGGGAAAGAGTGGACCGGTTTCCACATGTATTATGTGTGCACTTTCTTTCTCAATTTATTCCTTTCTGTATAAATTGGTGTCCTGTCGTTACAAAACTATTATACAGCAAAGGATGACCCAAGATACAGAACTGGTGTCACACACTGAAGTGTCAAACCTTTTCTGCTACCCAAGGTAGACACACGATCACGGTGTCTTCACTTGAACTCATTTATTTATTTATTTTACGTCACCGCTTATTATGCTCTATCTAAATTTAGAAGGCAATTCTGCAATCCTTGCATTGAATAATACTTGTTCTGGCCAATATTCCCCAAACACACACGCAGGAATTTTAGACTCACAAAAACTCAAGAGCTGGAGAAGACCTCAAGAGGTCACACAGTCCCTCCTCCTGCCCTCCCATCAGACCTGCCTTTTTGGGTTCATCCAGCGACAGATCTCCTGTGTTGGAGCTTTACCACTTCCCCAGCAATCTATCACACCTGATAATGTTTTCCTTAAACTGAACCATTCATCTTCCCTGATTAAAATCAAGTCTATTGCCTTTTATTCTCTCTGCTTCAGTCAAAGCAAGCAGATTATCACCCCTATTTGTCACTTCTTTGGACTAAAAAAAGAAAAATCCCAATTCTTTCACTTTCCTCATCTATCTTCCATTGTTTTTGTTGACTTCCTCCAGATCTTCTCCAATTGTATATTTCCACAAGAGTAGTCCTGCAATGTCTTCCCATTGCTGAGCTGCGCGGAGGACCACTCTGTGTCCAGGAGGTGACCCTTTCTGTCCGTGCTCGCAGGCAGGCGCTTCCCTTTTCACAATACCATGGCTCTGTTGACTCATGCCTAGCTTGTGACAGTCCAGATTATTTTCTGCTCTATCTGCTATTTAGCAAGCTGTTCTCTACCTTGTCGTTCTGCAATTAATTATTCCTCTCTAAATGTTCTATCTTGCATCAGTACGTATTTCTCCTCATTTTCTTCTGGACTGTAATTCTAACTTTCAAGATAATCTTGAATTCTAAGCTTGTCCTCTACCATATCAGCAGTGCTTATCCATTCTGTCATCCAGGTAACTAATAAACATACCGGGCCAAGGACAAACTAAGGGTTTGATTCTGTATCTCTATATGAAGCAATATTGGCTGATAACTTTACATCTAAGGGATTATTCACCCGGATAAATACAAGTCAACTTGAGCCAAGACTGAGAAACGAGGTCCTTAGAGTACAGAGGTATTAGCAACACAGATTGTTGCAGGTACTTGTCCCAGCAGGGCAGTAATGAAGAAGAATGTGCAGTTAAAGCCCATTTGGAAAGAAGGTTGGACAGCTACAGTCATTTTCATGCCACCAATTTTCTTTCTATCGGCCACGGCAGTTACATTCGCCACAGGAAACCCACTATAATCCGTCACAATATGTGCCTTGTGCTTTTGCATTTAGAACATTTTGAAATACTTTTTCATAATTTTTCAAAATCCTATGCACAGATATAAATATACAGATACATCTAATTTCCCTGGTTTCTTGTTTTAGCTCTTACTCAGCGAGACTCCGACATAAATGAAGTTGGACGCACATGAACGTTTTACTATTAGAGACTTCAGTGTTCACAGCGGTTAGGATCTGCAGGCTCACAGGAAATCTGGGGGCTGGTTTTTTGAACTAGAATATAAAAACTGTTATACCAGATTTCAGACTAAGTCCAGTCAAGCACAACTGTGTAACACCAGATACTTTGGAGAACAGGGTAAGAAATAGATTCATGGGTGGGTTCTTCTTCCTCTAACACCCTCCCGGATCTACCAGTGCCTCAAGCATTTTCTGAGCAAGCATTTTATTTTTATTTTGCATTTGGGTCATCACATGTGCAAGCTTCTACTTGACTAATAGCAGCTACTATCATTTTGACTAATTTTGGTATTTCTTAAAATGAAATGGATCATATCCAATATCATATCCAATCCCTGGAATCTCAAATTGCATGCAGTGCCAGGGCTCCATTGATTTTCATCTCATAATGCCAATATGCACCCATCAGTGATTTGGCCTGAAATATTTTTGAAAGATTTGTCAGAAGCTATCACATGAAAACTAAAAGGACAGAAGAAATGACTGTAAAATTAAATTATTCACTTTTCCACGGGGACAATGGAAAAAAAGGGCAGCCTTTAAAGGATTAGAATAAATCAGCTACGGCAATCAAATCTGCAAATGCTGCAAAATTGAAAGATGATTGCAAGCTCTGCTGAAGCCAAGCAAGGTCAAGATTTTAATGAAGTTCCACTAAAAATGCATAAGCAGTAATTGCATGACTGAACTAAAAATCTGAGAAACAAGGTTAAACAGGAAAGAAGTTGGGAGTTACAGTTACAGTTGCTGAAACATTAGCTCAAACATTCCTAAACTGCTCACCAGAGAAAAAGATAACACATTTTCCACATTGGGGCGGATTTTCTCAGCTCGGTTCCTGTGCGCCTAAAGATAAAAGATATGCACATCAAGCAGTATGGATATGTATGGAGAGCAGGAGGGGACAATGCCCCACTTCTACCTCAAGAAGCCTTTTATCTCTCATGAATTTGTATGTGCTTGGCCCTTTTAAGTTTACAGCCTCCACTGTCCCACCACAAATATCCTGAGTGTGCAGCAGTCAGTTTATTTCCCTTCCTGTAATTTATACCTTCTACTCTGAAGCTTTGCATGTGCAGAATATCAGACGGGTTAAATTGCAAGCGCTGAGGCCACTTGTATATGTGTCTGTTGAAATGGAAAGAACAGAAAATACCATCTCATTTGAAAATTAATTTTAGCTGCCTGTTCCATTTGTAAGCGTTCCCTTCAGCAGAGTGATTTCTCCCATGTCAATTGTCTCAGGAACAAAAATGGATAAATAGACACCGGCTCCTTTTGTTGCACGGTGTGTTAAAGAAATTCTGTAAGCTAAGGAAAATATATGTAACCTAATCAAAATTCAAAGACATCCCTTTATTCTTACAGATATGGAAAGTACAGCCTCATAACTATACATTACTTATGGAGCTTGCGAAAACATAAAAATTACGTTCTATCAGGTAGTTTAACCATTTTTTGGTACCACACCTATTGTACTTTATGCTGTAGAGAATCAATATAAACCATTTTGATGCTATTTTCTGATAGTTGTTGATGAAAGAAAGATGGGAAAAGACATGGATACAGAACAAGGAGTCAAGAAATCTGGGCTGGGTTTTTTTTGCTGAGCTGCTTTGTTCATGACATACCTAGAGACTTTGATTTCAGTGACTCAGTTTTCTCATCTGTAAAATGTGGATAACATCTCGATGTCTCTCTGTGGAATGGCGAAATTTAATTTCAGCATGTGTACAAAGCACACTGAGACTGCTAAGTGGCAAGGTATTATTAGTACATATTATAAACACAAACTTGGGAAATTTGGCACAGAATATTTGGGGTTTTTTCCCCTTTATCTGACCTTTTGTTTTAAATAATAATAATTGCCATTCTATTAACACTGAGAGGAAACAACCGACAAAGGATTCTCTGTACACACATGCTAAAGCGGGGAAAGCCAACATAACAAACAAGAAACAAAGAACAGGGCAAGTCTGTGGTCTGAATATTCTAACATAGAGCTCTGCTCTGAATTTTTGTAAGGTTCCTTTTTATTCTCTTGAAACACTACGTGATCTCACTGCTACTTTTTCTGCATTCTTCCCATTTATGGCAAACCTCTGACAGGTAAACTTTCCATTTATGACTTCAAGGGGAGTTTTCTGCACAAGGCCCTAAGAAACTACCCTTTAATATGGCCACGGATGCCGTTTTATTCTCACTCTTCCCAGAGCTTAAACCCAGAGGCAAAATGAGAAGAGACTATTCCAGAATTCGTTGATAACCAAGTAGGCAGCAAAATTCAATCCATTGACAACCAAGTAGGCAGGTGACAAATTCAAGTTAACACAGAATGATACCTGGGAGTTCCTTCAACGAGGCTTGAGTGATGTTTTTCCTGACTGGCAGGACCTTACTCCACTCTTCTTTTGGAAACACGTACAAAACCAGTGGTGCTTGAAACACAGGACTTAACCCTGTCACGAGCCAGCGAGCGCCTCGTTATGCAGCAGGTACAACCCAACTTGTACATTTGTGGCTGTTTCTTGGGAATCCAGTGAACCTAAACTTCCATAGGACTGACAAATTCCAGGATGCGCTTCACCTTTAGACCATGGGCCACTCGAACTTAGCAAATTATCCGCAGCACCGGGCAGCCTCAACCCTTGCAAGTTTGTCCAGCCATGCACATTTTCCATTGCTTCAAGGCAACACTGCATGTGCTGTGACAAGGTGACTCCACTGAGCCATCTCTTAACTCCCACCCGTCTGAAGCTGAGCCTAAAACTTGGTGAAGCGCCAGAAAGCTCAGCCCACTTCCCCTTGGCTGGAGCCTCTTTGTTGGAAAAGTGAGTTTACAGCCGGACCGTTTATAACGGCTCATTACCCCGGACAGCTGGCCGAGAGGTCTCCCTCTGCCAGAGCTCCCCGTCGGAGGGTGATGCATCGTCGTTAATGGCGGGGGTAAATTTGCAGTTGTGGGGGCAGAAGTCACCGCCATTGGCCGGCCTGTCGGGCAGTTGGCGAGTAGGCCCCGTACCGCTCTGAGGTGGCCTGGGCTGCCGGGCCGGGCCCCGTGGAGCAGCCGTTTCCAACGGCTCCTTCACCGCGGGATGGAGCAAAGGGGAGGCCCATCAGGCCGCCGGAGCCGGGGGCAGCCCCGTGGGACGGGGTGGGGGCGGTTCGCTACACCCCGGCGTGGCAAGTCCCGAGCGGGGTCTGTGAGGTGAGGGGCCGGGCGGCCGGTACGAGGGGCCGGGTTCGAGCGGGATCTCTGAGGGGCCGGGTCAGGCGCCGGGCGGGCGCTGAGGCGAGGCGCGGCCCGTCGCGGCCCTGCCCTGCCCTGCCCTCCCCGGCGGCGGCGCTGGCGGGCGGCGCGGAGCCTGCGCACTGCGCTCCCGCGTCCCCCTTCTGTCCGGCCGGCAGTCGCGCGTCCCGGCGCTGAAGATGGCGGAGGGTGGCGGTGCGGCGCCCCCCTCCTGCTCTTCCTCCTCCTCCTCCTCCTCTTTGAAGGGGCTGCGGGAGCAGATGGGTGAGAGCGGGCAGCGCGGCCGCGGGGGGGAAGAATAATGGAGGGGGGGGGGGGGTCTAGGGACCCGCGTTCCGGCGGCCCAGGGCCGGGTGTCCCGTCCCCCCCCCCCCCCCCCCCCTCGCCTTCCGCCTCGCAGGACGCCCGGCCCCCTTCCCGGGGCGTGGGGGGAAGAAGAAGGGGCAGCGGGATGTGGGGCCGTCGGGCTTTGTGTCCGGCTGGCGGCGGGCTGAGGGGGGGGCCTCCCGCCGCCGGGGCTGCCCGGCCCCGCTCCCTCAGTCTGCGGGGCTGAGGAGCCTCCTCTCGCCCCACCCCGCCCCGAGGTGTTCGTTGCTGGCCGGGGACCTCTGGCAGCAGCCGGGGCGGCTGCAGGACACCTTCGTGACACGGAATCGCCCGGTTTTCACCGCTTCTGGGCGGGCTGAACTTGGTGGCTCTGGTGGCTGTCGCGGGCGGGCTGGCGGCTCTGGCAGGCGGGTCGTCCCAGCGGTGTGTCCGTGCAGGAGGCAGGGACAGGCACTGGCATTGATTCCTAACCAAACACTCGATAACACTTTAATTAATTATTTTTTACCTTTTTGAACCGGCGTCTTAGGAGATCTAAAGGAAACTCTGCTTTGGTTTTGTCCTCGAGTGTGCTTATGTGCCTATTTATACTGAAGGTCCTTAATAATACCATACTATGCAGTGGGTATTGTGCAGGCACGGTGTATGTGCCGAGCATAATTTCACGGTGCATCTCCACATGTTAGCTTTGTGGGCGAGACATAAGAAAAGGTAAATGTTTTCTTATCGCAGACTAAAAATAAGGAAAGGGCTTCGTGGTTTGATCTGAGCTAAATAACCTGGACTATGTACAAAAACTACTCTGACAGCCTCTGGTTTGATTGTTTTCATGTACCTGTGTAATTACATAAAGAAGAGTGCTGGTACAAGGTCCTGAATGCACAACTCTCATCTGGCAGTCTTTCTTCAGTGTGTTGTGTGTCAGAAATATTATTTAATTACTTTTTATTTTGCTTTCAAAATTAAGACAGTCTAGTGCTCCAGAAGGATAACGATCTGCCAAAAGATAGTGCTTCTCACCTGCACAGACCATGTCTATTTGATCCTTATCCTCTTGGCTAGAACTGCTGAGTTTTCTTTTGTGTATTGGATGCACTTATACTGTGGCTCCTAAGTTTTTCTAAAAACGGGCGCCCACATCTGCTGACAGCTGTCGTGACCTAGATTTTGTCCCGAAACCAGAGGTGAAATGTTCCTTGAACCAGGCAGCTCCATCTACCTTTAGATATGCACGTGTTCTAATATACACATCCTGTTTAAAAAAAAACAAAACAAAACAAAACAAAAACCAAAACCCCTCACTGGATCCTGGAAAGGCTAGACCTTGATTATTTTTTTTTTCCTGAGGGGGCAGAAGTCATTGAACCAGAATCTGAACTTCAATTTACATTGAGTGCGTTTCTAGCAGTTCCCTGTTAGAAGAAACTCATTGCTGATGTGAACTGAAGCAATACTGTCTGCGAGCATGCATGCCACTGCAGTTCTGCTCCTGCCTTCTTGTCAGTAGCACTCCCTCGCTCTCTGGGGAAAGCAAATGATGTTTAGAAATCATCCTTGCAATCCGGTGGTTAACAGTGGAACCGGCAAGATAATTGCCACTGTATTTGCTGCTGTTTGGAGAAGTTGTGAGCAGCAACCGAGTCTGATACCGCAGCTGTTTGGAGAAGATGTAGAAAAATAAGACAGCAGGAGGAACCTCGTTCGGTCCCACACTACCGTTCAGCAGGTTTGGAGGGGAACATAACTTTCTGGCTTTCTAAGCTTCGGTTGGCTGCGTGGAGAGCTTCTCGGTTCCAACATACCTGCTAAGTAGAATACTTGCACCCAGTTTCTGCTGGTCTGTGGGCAGTTATGTACTTTGCCATCTTAATCAACCTGGAGAACAAACATCTCTGCAAAACAAGTATAGTGCTGTGCGCCTTCAGTCATTTGCCAGTGAACTTCTGTTTGGGAATCTCATGCTTAAAGACAATAAATACAAATTTACAGCATCTTGCTGAGAAACCACAGCCCTTTCTGGTAGTCTGACTGGGCGGTGTGTACATATACCTCCTGTGTAGTTACCTTTTGCACAGGTTCCTTTTGTGGGTCCTAATTACAAGACACTGCTCGGTTCTCGTTCCCTGCTTCCGCTCTCTTTTACTAGCCTCTTGATGCTGGTTTGGTCTGTGGCTGATTGGTGCTTGTTAATTATTTTGGGCCTTGAAAGTGTAGAGTCCACAGTGTGGTGCCACTTGTTACTAACTTCCATACCAATGTGGTAAGTTTAAAGAGAAGCTTTTTCTTGCCAATTCAAGCTAGTATTGAGGTGAGGAAAAGGTGCTTCTCTTTCTTTGAGTATCAACTGTAATTAAGATTCTGCAGGCCAGATCATGCCTGCTCTGTCAGTTCTGCTATTCCTTTGTAATAATTTTCTGCCCTTATTCTCTTGTCCAATCTTATTTCCTTTAGGTGAAGGACAAAAAGCAGCATTTGCTACTACAACTAGAAGCTGGTTAACATTTCTATCAGTGATGCGTGATCATCGCCTAACATTAGAAATGAATTGTGATTGTACGCTGGTGTGTAAATGGCAGTTTCTTACGCCATTCTTACCATCCGTTCTTGCTGCTGTCATCCTTCAGGGATGAAGAGGAATTTTTTTCTCATATTCTAATACCATAAGCACTGCTGAGTTTGTTAAGATTTGAGAAGAGGGGAATAGTCAGTTACTTGTGGTTTAGCCAGCAAGTGAGGTTTTTCTTGAGTAGTATGGGTAATCAGAATAAAAATACTTATAATTTAAGCTGTTGTAGCCTACATTTATTGTTTTAGCTTCATTTTCACTGAAGTACTAAAGTCTTCTGTCCTTTCTAGTATCAGTGGTAGAGAGTGTGTATTTGCTTTTTGTCAGAGCCTGGCTTGACTGTTGCTAGGATTTCTATTAGTGTATTGAATCACTGATGTGAAGGTTGTTAAAAGCAGTATATTAAAATGCTATATGTATGTTTTTCTTTTCCAAGATCTAGATGATCTTTAGGAAAGGTGTCTCAGGACACGGGACAAAAATTAAGTGCCTTTTTCAACAAATCTAGCTGCAGGCATAATTCTCATGACCTGCATGGCCAAGCCCAGTTTGGTTGGAAGTCGTCTAATAAAATAACAGCTTCATTCCGTCTAATCAGTTGTTTCTCCCTGTGTAAGTGACACTGTCTGGCTTTGTCTGTCTTGCCTGGAGCACATTTCCTTGCGACTTCTTTACCAAATGCACATATATAGAATTGGCATGAAAAGAAGGCTGGATGGATAACTCATAGTGAAACTTCATTGCTCAAGCGAGTAGTCGGGAACACACACAGAATTGTCTGGTCTCTAGGTAATAGTTATAAAACGTAACTTACGAACAAGTTTGTACCAACACCCATGGAAGTACTGGTGACCTCCTTGGCAGAGTCTTGGTGACAAAGTCCCACAAGAGAAACTGGTGAGAGCGCTCTAGAGAAAATGCTTTGGGATCCAGAAGCATCTGTCAGTTGAAAACTGATGAATTGACCTCTGCATCAGAGCTGCTTGCTGGAAGAGAGAAAGAATTTACTTTTGAATTTGGATCCTTAAAAGCCTTTGGGTTTTACACAGTAGTTGTGAGTAGAGGTGGGCTTCAAAACTTGTCTGGGAAGTTGCAGGACAAGGAAACTATTCCTTTGCCAGGTTTCTGATAGCATGGGGCTGCTACAGCAAAAGCATCCTCAGCATTCGGTTGTTGTTTTACTTCGTGGTGTTTGTACCAATGACTTGTACATGTGCCATCTGCGGAGCAAGGTGGCACAGTGACCAGGGCATTCAGCTGCTGTTCACTAGGCCTGGCTTCAGTTTCTTGTTTGGTCAAACTCGTAATGACTTTGGAGAAAGTCTTTAAGGTTTTTCTGTGCTTCGTCTTTTTTCCCTGCATGGAAGTAGTAGTTATGCTGCTTTACAGAGTGCCCAGGTGATAAATGCAAAGAACTGCACATAAATTGGATTTCACGTAGATCCCAGGGGTGAGAGAGAACATTCCCAAGTCAGGCTGAGAACTTAATGTAATTGTAGTGGTTATGGGCTTTAACTTCGTTTTCTTCTTGTTCACGGAAATGCAGTAGTACAGAGTAGGGATAATGTCATGCTGATTCATAGAGATGTATGCAATGTGCTTAGCATTTTGAAGATTACTTCTAGTTGTAAATGGTTTATAAAAAAAAAAAAGTTTTATTCTAGTTTAAAACTTCAAATTCTTGAGATTTCTCCAGATCCATTCAGGAAAGATATCTACCTTGCTGTAAAGCAAAAAAGAAATCTCCAAACCATGTGCATATACAGCGTATTTTTGGAAGTTTCCCATACAGAATGTTCCATTCTCTACATGTTTCTTCATGTGTTAAAATTACAGACGATAGATTTGGATTCCATGCTTCAATTCAGATGGAAGTATTAAACAAATAATGACTTGCAAGGATCATAACTCTAATGGTGAGAGCCCGGAGATGCTGTGGCTTGTGCCATCCCTAACTGGGCATAGCTGTAAAATGTGACCAAAAATAAAACAGATAGCAATTAAGAAAAGCACTGGGTTCCTATGAGATAAATGGGACAAATACTCTGGGTTAGTCATAATTGTAGGGGTATCAAATGCTGCTGTCTGTCTCTAAACTTGATTAAATAACTGGAGGCGCTTGTAGTCCTCTTGTGAACCTTGTGACCCTGACAAATGAAATTCTGAGCATGCAATTTTAATGACTTCTCTGAATATGACTTATCAGATGACTTGTAATATTTTAAAAACAAACTAGGGACTTCAAATTCCTGATCTACCACAAATAAATTAGCACCGTTTAGCTTCCAATTACGTGGCTTACAACCAGGTAATTCTTAATTGATGATATGCTTTCGATGGGTTCGCACATGCCTCTCCAATAATTAGAACTGTTCTAGATGCTGGTGATTAACTTGTTTGGAGTGTGGGATTCATGGAAGAAAAATCAAATGTTCACAAGGAATGATGTGGTTTTGTTTGCAAGAGAAGCCTCAGCTGCCCTGCGTTGTGCCGCAGCCATCCACCCCATGTGCCTGTGGTGTTCAGTCTACTTCAGTGGACACAAGCGTTTGCTTTTCAGGAAGGCTGTCCAGGTTGCTTGACATTTATTTACTTCTAAATTATTTTTTTTTTTTTTTTAAGTTTTGAACTTCTGCTTTCTAGGCGAAGGATCCACAACTGAAGTTGCCTTTGAAGACAACAGTTACTGCTAGCTGTGGTCAGAATACCTCTGTCTTTCCTCATAGTGTTTTTTGTCTTCATAATTCACAGGGAACTCTTAAAATACTGTTTTATGAGTGCTTAACTGGTTCTTAATTTACGGACACCCTCTACTGTTTAAATGCACTGACCTGAATCTTGGGAGGGAGCAAAGATACTGTAGTGGCCTGTGAATCACCTTCTCTGGGCAAGTGTTTTAAAGCTTCCAAGTGTTAAAATTCTCCCCCTCAAGTCTGAGAGGGATTGGCTACAAGAACATAGAAATCCTGTAGAGATCTTTATATTTAAAGAACATAATTTAATGGAACACAGTTATTCATTTGAAAGTTTAGCCTCTGCTTAGTTTTTCCAAGAGAATTTCTTAAAGGAGCATAATTTTGTGGCAGTGTGTTGATGAATGATATGTAATTTGTGTTCTGGACCTTGGAAACTGAGGATGGTTGTCTCCAGACCGGATCAGCATGTGTCGCCTTACTTGCTTCCAGATTTCTCTGAAAGACTTTCTGCCACTAGGTAATGAATTAAGCAAAAATATAATCTCTTTATTGGTCTCTTTTGCCCTTTTATCCTGCTTGGGTTTTTTACATCCGTTTGTCATTTTTCATTCACCCATTCTTTAAGCTCTTTGGGGTAGAGACTGGTTCGTGATTGCTTTGCTGTGGTCTTATATTACTTGTAGTGGAATGCCTCAGAGCATTAATTAGTTAGGTTAAGCATAGAGTTTTAAGAAAACTTGCAGTTTAATTCATTTTACGTTTTGTACCACTGTGTCCTGCTTTAACCAGTGGGTTTGCTGCTTTAAGAGCTGTTAGTGTCTTAGATTGTTCTGGTACATGACTGTATTGAGTGATTTGATTTGAGTCTGGTCTCTTGGGGGTAAATGCCAGTACAGTCCTTCTTCTTCTGAAGCAGAGACAGTGTTTGAATGAGCTCTGAAGTTGCCATAAGAAATTCATCAAGTGTAAAGGCAAAAGCAGTAGGTTTCACTGCTACCATGTAAAGGAGCTATTATCCTTCCATCTAAAGAAAGCTCAAAATGGTGTTTTCACAGGGTTTGTCTCAAGTTAGTTGTGACTTGTAGTGCTAGGCTGTGTTCTTTGCTGGCATTGTTTGGGCTGGGTGTACTAAACAATAGCCAGCCTGCAAACAAGAGGACAAAAGCATTTACAAGAACATGCTTGGAGCGAGCAAAAGAAAGCAGACTGCTCAGGAAAGGGGGAAGTGGCGGGTAGAAGTTAGCTGATTTCCAGCGTTAGGGACAGTACAATATAAAAGAAAGAAATAATACAATGCGGAAAGCAGATGTGAAAGAGGAGGAGAGAGCAGAGGTTTGTCTTGAAGTTACTTTTTTCCGTGACACTGCAGGAGCGTGAACAGAAGTCAGTTTAAGGCCAGAGCTGGAGGAGTAAAGCAGAACTAGCTGATCTCTGGCTGTCTGGCTTTTGATGACACTTCAGCTGAAACTTTGGTGGGAACTAAACTGATCAGTGCAGGTTAAAAGCAGGACTGCTCTGACATCTGTTAAGCCAGACCAATGCGAGTGACCAAAAAAACATTAATTTTTTTCTAATCTACTCCAGGAGCCTGAAGCACTGGAAAAGTGTTAGTAAAGAAAGAAAATGATCTATCTGTACAGCGAAGTGGCTAGTAATAGTCTTCTACTCCGTGTTTGAAACTCCACAACTTGACCTTTTTCATCCTGTAGCTGTAAAACCTGTGTCTAATTCTGTCAGGTTTGGAGCGTTTAATCTGTAAAATCTTTATATATAATATATATCTTTATATATATAATATAAAAAAATATGTAAATCTTTATATATAAGCATTTAAGTTACGTCACAATGTCACATAGCTACTACATTTCACAGTGAATCCACTTGAAATGATGTAAGGGCATATTTATTACATAAACTGCTTTCATTTTAGTCCAGTGTATTAGGCTATTTTGGAATTTCCACTATGCAGAGACAGGTAAATACTGATTTCTGTTACACTTGGGAAGGTTCACAAAGGACTTCTAGTCATAGTTTATTGCATCGGCATTACAGTGAGTGTCTAATGTATCTTTAAAAGAAATCACTCAAGGTGGATGAAAGCAGTTTCTGTTTGTTTTGCTGTTGGTGAGAAGAGTTTGTAGTTGCCAACCCACAGAAACTTTGTGCAGAAATATTCTCTTTACGTCTAAAATGCAGCCTTAATGTATTCTGGTGGAGAATTTTACGGAGAGCACAAATACCTTAGTGCCTTGCTCTTTCACTGCGAAGCATAATGAGCGTTCCAGCCTTTCCAAACCTCTGGCTTCCCTGTGGCTGTGTCTTACTAAGCTTCTAGACAGCAAAGAAACAAGAGCACTGCATGGCTTTTTGCTAAAGAACACAATTGGGACTATAAGGTGTCTGTACCCTTTGTGTAGGAAGCATCGGCTCTAAAGAGAGGTCATTGTGCAGATAAGCTTGGTAAGCACAATGCAATAAACAGATTAATAACTAATGCCAGGTAGAGCAGTGAAATAATCTGCAAGTTGGGAATAAGCAAGTTGGGAATTTGTGAATTGGAGAAGTGTCCTCTTTGGAGGGCCTTTTTGTACAAATCGTGGTATTGTATCAAAGGAGATTGGTGAAAGATTTTGTTCTTTTAAAAAAAGAAAAAAAAGGGGGGGTGACAAGTGGATCATGCAGAATGCAAAGCCTTTTCTAGTCCCTTTGGGAAGGTGAGGGAGAACCGTGAGCAAGAAGAGTCGCAAAGGGGAAAGTGAAGGCAGCAAAAAGTCAATGAGTGAATGGAAAATAGAATGTCTGCCATGGTTCGGTTTTATTTCTTTCAAGGGGTGATTAGTAACATACCTTACTAATGAAGAACCCCAAATTGTGAAGCCAGCTGTCTTTTCCAGAGAAGGGAGTGGATTTACCTTGTCAGCCCTGTGTACACAGAACAGGCAGTGCTTCTTCCCAGCCTTGTGATGGCTTCGGCAGGAGTTGGTGACATCTCTTTGTCCTCTTTAAGCGTTGTTCCCATTCAGTAGAGAGAAGTCTAACTCTTGGCTGAGCAGTGTGAGCAAGGTTGAAATAAGAGAATACAAGTGACAGCAGGAATCAGTAAGACGCCATAGTGCTTGGACTGAGGGTGGTACGCACCTGATGCGGCTGTCGGACAATAGTACAACATCTCTGTGGAAAGGTTTTGGAGATGGCTGACAGTTCGCTTAAGGACAAATTTTGATTCCTTGCTCTGTGCTTGCATTACATTCAAGTTTGGTTTAGATGATGTGCTTCCCCTAGGGAAAAACAGAGATCAACCCACAAATTAACTAGCAACCTTCCTGGTGCGCCTCTGATCATGCCCTAGGCTGAACGAATACGGTAATGTGTCTTGAGATTGCTTCAGCCATATCTATGTAGGTTTCCTTATAAGAAATAAGTAGTATTTTGTTAATGATTTAGTATTTTTTTTTTAATGTTTCCAGCTCTTAAGCTGAGTGTGGATGTTTAAGGATAAGTAAAAAACTTACATTCTTGCAAATATGTCTCAAATACTTACTTGTGGAGCTGCTAATTCATATACTACAAAGGAATGCTTGTGTCAGGAGTTTTCCAGTGGGATTGATGCTCGCTGAAGAAATCATCCTAAACTGCCTTGAACATTGGGAAGAAAACCAGATTGTTGTATAGAATTAACTGCAGAAATGGGCTTAAGGGGAGGAAGGCACCTAAAAGTAACGAAATAGGGGAGTAAATATGGAATGGAAGTGTTGTGAGTAGAGTCTGGAATAAGGATAAAATGACAGGAAGCTCTTCTGGCCTGCTGGAGCCGAGTGACAGCGTCCACTGCTTTCTGGAGATCTGTGTGCTTCCCATCTGGTGACTGCCCAGACAAAACAGGATAACCATCTGCTTTCCAGCTGGTCTGTCAGAAGGTGCCTACTGGGAGGCTCAAGTGTTTGGTTGTGGAGCCTGTCAGTCCGTGCAGCCCAAAGATGGGACGTGAGGATCAACCGGGAACGACAGAAAGAAGGAGGAAAGTAGGGAAAAGAGGAACACATACAGAGAGGGCTTTTCTGTTCGTCATGAGAAGCTTTCTGTGTTGTCCACTTGTTTGTGTGAGAGTGCATCCTCCTTCTGGTGTCCTTTAAACAAGGAGTAATGGTGTAAAACCAATACCTGATTTTTTTTAAAGCATCTAATACATGATCTTGCATCCGTTTGTCTTAACCTGTGTTAATTAGTGAGTGGAAATCAGCTTAAAAGACACTGTGCAGAAATCTCAACCTTGAATGCTGACTTCCCTCATCTTTCCTGAAAGCCTGGACAAAAATTATTACAAGAAAAAGTATCTGACCAGCGCTACTGAAAAGGATTACTATCTGCTAGACAAACAGTAGCTGCAAGTTGAGCAAGACAAAAATGGCATCTTGCAGATTTGACACAGTTTGCTCTAAAATCAGATAATTCGCTAGGAAGTCCACTTTGGGTTTATGAATTGCTTATTGGCTTCTTGTTACCTGCTTTAAACTTTTATGAAACCACTTAGATTCATAACAACGCTTAACATTCAGGAGACTTAACTTTTGTTTCAAAGGCTTAGTCTGGGATGTTTTTGTTTGTTTGCTTTGCATGGTGAGTCATTAAATCATAAGGAGCAGGATTGCTGTGAAAGTCAGCATGTTCTGCTCTCCTCTCTGGTTGGGGAAGGGAAGGGTGAGTGGAGCAGGACCCGTCCAGGTCACAGATACTGGGAGAGGGGATGGGATGGAAGCCTTAAACCTTGCTGGGAAGAGGGACAGAGCTGCTTCAGTCCCTAATGAGGTTTACTAAGAACAGCAACTGTGTGGGTCCTTTGAAAGTCTTGGCAAGGACCAAGGGTATTAACTCAGTGTGAGGACTGAAATAGAAATAAAGTTTTATTTTTGGCACCGGTCTCTTCAGGGCATATTGGAAACCCAATCGGTGAAGGGAAGTACCGGCATGCTCAGCGCGAGGGAGGCAGCACCGTACCTGCACGGTTAGCGGGATCCAGCGCTGGAAGGTGAAAAGGGAGAGTTGGCTTTCTCTGGCATGGTGCCTTCTCCAGCTGCCGGTTCCTGGCGCTTCCGTTGGTTTGGTTTATCCATGATACGCTTGGCCAGACACATAGTGCTAAATGGTGATGAGGGTGCAGAAG
The DNA here is from genome assembly GCF_963924245.1 of Chroicocephalus ridibundus. Taxonomy (NCBI): domain Eukaryota; kingdom Metazoa; phylum Chordata; class Aves; order Charadriiformes; family Laridae; genus Chroicocephalus; species Chroicocephalus ridibundus. The sequence goes on from NC_086292.1 coordinate 21,444,761, forward strand.
TAAAACTGCTTCCCAAATTACCTAACCATTTTCTGTTCCAAATAACCCTGTTTTATTATGCATGAATGCAAATATTATTATTAGCCACATGTGTGGCTTCTACTTTTATTAATTTTAACTGAAGTATTTAAAGGTAGACTACTGTAAAATAAGCACACACATTATGCTGATCACAAATTATAGTTGTGAAAGCCTTTAGTGACTACAGTGGGAGGGGAAGCTCGGAATAGACATGAGATTTAATTGCCTCTAAGAGAATTTTTCTTCAGGAAATTTGCTGAATATGTCCACGAAGGCATCCCCCAGTAATACCGCACATGACACAGGTTGTAGTGAAATGGTTGTTAACGGGTTTCCCGTTCTGGAGTATCCTGATTAATTACAGAAGTATTAGGCTTATTTTACACAGATAGTTAGATTTTGTGAAAATTATTCTCAGCATTGCAGACTGCTACATTTATTATGGAAAAGCAGGCAAAAAAATTGCAGGCAAAGAGTATTTAAATATATTTAAAAAATTTAAGATTAAAGCAGAATAAAATCTGTGTTTTTTTTAAAGGTTGCAGAGCATAACAGTATGCAGTTGAGTTTCTCTTACTGTAGTAGAATGTGGATTTTGAAAATCACAGTTTCATATCGTAAATTTACCATAAAATTGACCATAAATTGACCATAAAACCTGTCTGTTGACCTGAGACTTGGTGAAATGGAGCTCACACATCTTAGGAATGCATCCGATGCAATGGCTGTTCTCCTTTAATAATCTTTTATTCAAATCCCCAGTTCACTTTTCATTCTAACTTTCTGTTAGTTAAATGGATTGCTTCTGTGTAGCACGAAGGTGTGCAAATAATGAAGCATTGAAGCAGTGAACGTAAGTATTTTAACTGACATACAAAAAACCCCTGACATACAAAATCTTTGACTAAGTATTTCTAGACTTTTTTTCACCTCTGTGTCCTTTGCAAGCTGTACTGTTTCTGTAACCCGCTTTCCTGTTCTATACAACCTCAAGTAATTTTCTGCAACCTTAACTAATTAATTAAGATGAACTGACTAATTGCTTTGCAGATATGACACATTTTTTATATGAGGGCCTTCTAATCACGAACATTATTCAAGTGTTTATTTTTTTTTAAACGCATAATTAAATACATAATGACCTACACCCATTATGACTGGTTTGTTCGGCAAGATTTCTAATAGTAAAATACTTCTGCAAGTAAAATAAGGTGAATATTGTGCCTGTTTAAATTGCAGCTTGCTTCTTACTGTAACTTTGTTACGGAAATTTGGATGTTTAAACTTGGAGAGTTGAGGCAAAATTCCGATGTTGGTCTTAACCACACCGGGTGTAGGTGTGGGGTGAATTTATTCTGTGGGGCTCGTTTCCTGCTGGGCTGGGCTGCATTGGCTCTGTCTGTCTGTCTGTCCACCCCCCATCTCCCCTCCCATCCTCATGGATACTGGAGAAAGATGCAGCTGGGTTTCGGTATCTGTCTTAACTTTCAGTGGTGTTTGAAGAAACTTCTGTTCTTTCAGCCGTTGTGATTTACAGAGGTGTCGTTGGATATAAATGCCCTGGCTGTATAGCTTTGCTCTCAGAAAATCCTGCAGTGGGCTGGTTTTCCTCAGGCTGTTTTCAGGTCTAACTGTGTTGAGAATATACAATTTTGTTGTTTTCCACTTGGTGAATTTTTGGACTAGTTTCCCATCCACATGACACGCAACAATGTACAAAATCAGCTTTTTGACCAACTTTTGGTCTACGTAGTGAAATTACAGTGAGCCCTTTTTTTTAGCTGTTCTCTTTGCCATTGGTAATCTTACCGTGTCGCAGTAGGTCTGGTCTCTGACTTGTTTGAAAAGCGCCTCAGAGATGTACGGGATGGAGCTGAGGAAGACTTTTGTTTGGGGCTGCAATGAAAAATTAATTCAAGACATCGCAACAGCTGCGGGTGACAATTTAGAGTTGCTGAATAAGTATTGTAATCGGCATTTATTGCTGACATCACATGGGATTAAGCACTTTGAGGTGATTGTCCTTGGGCGCAGCCTTAGGGAGGGTTATTACCATGACACAACTAGTTGTCATGGCAATGCGTGGAGAAGAGGGAGACGCTTCCTTCCTCCTGTGCGTTCTGCACTGCTCTATTAAAGGGAAGCCTGGGATCATTCACAAATCTGTTCTCATCTTTTTTAAAATGTAACACAAAATTTTCTACTATTTGTCTGTTATGGTTGAGATCACGGCACGTTATGCATTACTTTTGTGGATTGCCTGTTCTGTTTAAAGCAAGTGACTTCTACTTTCTCCTGTTTGGTTAATTGCATAGTGTGTTCTCTTGCTGCCCCCAAAGTTGGGCTTTTCTCTAAGGCCCGAGTTGATGTCCCTGTCTCTGTCAGCCAAGGTGGGAACAAGGTGTCACTGCCGTGAGGACACCCCTGTTCAAAGCTGCGCAGGAAAATGGGGAGATGCTGTCTTACGGGGTGCCCTGCCTGCTTTCCCTCTAATGCGTCACCTTCACACCCTAAAAGGGGATTCGTTAAAGTGAAAGTTGATAGCAAAAGAAAGAAAATCTGTGGAAACTGATACGGTAAATTAGTCTCCCTGACTTCTTAATGGGTTTTGTTATTTAGTGAAATTAATATTGGTAGCATTTCATGTCTGTATGATTAACTGGGAGTCGTAGCCCTGCAGTTCGCTGTACTCACCTTGGTGAAACTTGAATAAGGTGAACGGGTCTCTGCACAAATGCTCAAATTACTGTTTTAGAGTCTAATTTATAATTAAAATTTCTTTTTGAAGATCCAGTTTTAGAAGTACATTGTAAGCATCCCTTAATAGTTTACTTCATGCAGCTAATCCGCTTTCTGCTTCACGTCATAAAATAATGAAAGTTCTTCATAAACCTTTCCCTGCTTGCGTCTCATCAGAATATGATTCTACCAGTGCTAATCGAGTGTTAAATATTTTGTATTTTATTTATTGAATTTTATGTATTTGATTTTAGATATTTATTTCATGAGGTTTGGTTGTGGAGCTTTTCTTAATCTGCAATGATTCTTTCTCACAGTTGCTGCAGCCCAAGCCATAGCAGAAGAAAGAAGAAGCCAAAGTGGCGTTAGCCCTATTGCAGTCCAGACCTCAATAAATATAAAGACAGCAACTAAACCAGGTATAATTATTGTTCATTGTTCTTAATGAAGTACTGGGTTCACAAGGGAGAGTTAGTAGGGAATGAGTAAAACATAATTTAAAAAGAAGTTTGATGCTCTTTCTTCAGGAGGCATCAGAGCAAAAAGCACCTGGTAGATGGTTTGTAGGTTCGTTGAAGATCTGGTTTTGATGGCAGGCTTTTGCTCTTGACTCACTCAGAGTTCAGTTGCGTGTCTTTTCAGCAGGACGTAACAACAAAGATAAATGATTTTTTTTTGTGCTCTGGTCAGGTTACCAGTTCACTTCTTGCTGAAATTCCAAGTTTTTATACCTGCAAAGACTTAAGCAGTCTTGGTTCTGCTTAGCCTGCAAGCTAGCTACTCTGCAGCACTTCGAATTTGTCATGGCGGGTAAACTATCTGTTCTCAGATTGACTTTTCCTAGATCCCTGTAATTCTTGATCGTAGGAATTAATATGTACAAGAATGAGGATCAGAGCTGAATTCGGATATGTTATCACATGTCTGACATCTGCTCAGGCTTTCCTTTGACTGTATGCATTGGGCCTTTTCGTATTGTGTCTGCTTTCTGCTACATCTATTGAAAATAGTGGATTAGTTGTTGTGAGGGAATGGAAAGGGGAAAAAGGAGGATATTTGGCTTCCTGTGAATCTTTCAGATGACGTCTTTAATCTCTATATACAGTGTGCAGTGCTTTGGTGGTATGTATCTCTCGGGAAGTTCCGTTATCCTTTTGATAGTACAGACTTTCAGCTTTTTTATTTAAATTTGAGTGTTCAAAATGACTGACAATTATGTGTCTTCAATTTTTCTTTTGACAGTGATAGATGGTTCCACTCTAAGAACAGAAGAAAGACAAAGACTGGCCAGGGAGCGCAGAGAAGAGCGGGAAAAGCAACATGGTATTTTCATGTTTCATTGAAAATAAAATTTTCTAAAATATTTGTGATAAAGGAATAATTTACTCTCTTATTCCTTGCTCAGTCACTTTTTTCAGCTTACTCGGGAGAAGAGACAAGGTCTGCTCTTAGTCTTGCATCAGTGACCATCTCTGAATCTGAATGGAGAAGTATTAGATTTGAGAGGAGAACATTCCAGAGATTTTTAGCTTCTTGAAGCTGTATGTCGCTTCTGAGCTTCCATTTCTTAGTGACCACCAAGCAAATGTAGCCAATTTCTTATTGAAAGCTGTAACAAAAACACTTCTGAAATGATAATTTTTAGCTTAGATCTGCTTTCTGTAGCCCTGAAGACTGAGGTTTGGGGAACACTGATTCAGAGAAAACCAGAAAAAAGATTTAGCTGGTTGAATGGCTTGATTGCCTTGAACACTGCTTCCCTTGTTTCCTGGCACACTGAAATGACTCCTGGATCGAAGTGTCAGCAGTATACGCTTTATCTTAGCAAAGAATCAGAGACCTTGAGAAGAGAGTACAGCTCTTGCCCAGCTTTATGCTGTTAGTGACGTGAATCAGTGCATGCGTGTGCAGCAGCAGATGAAAAGGTCACAGCGTGCCCTGCAGTCCTGGGTCTTGGTCTCCCAGCTTGTGAGGAGTTGTGTCTCTCTGGCCTCTATGTTTGTTTTTCACATAAAGGCAAAGACATGCAGCAACAGGAAAGATTGTGTTATCCTAACACAGAGAGAGGGTAGGACTAGGATGCATATAAATTCGGAAGTATTTGGGGGCCTTATATGTTGATACTGCCTATACGTTGTTGGTGTAATTATCTGGTCTCTCAGTTCATTTCTTCTGTCTAGCCACAGAAAATACTTCCACTGTGCATTCAACCACTAGCTTTTTGTCACAGGACTTGAAGCTTCCTGTTAAACTGCGCCCAGCTGTTCCTAGGTGGAGGCTGCGGAGGATAGTGACATAACTATTTTGAACTCAGATGCAATAACTGTGGGGTTTTCCGATCTTGTCACTTGGTGCTTTAAATCTTTTCGTTGTATCTTGTTCTAAAAAAATGAAAATCGCAACAGAGAAAATTCTGCCCTTTGATACTCAACTTACTACTTACTTATACAGACTTCACTATTACGGTGGCAAGAAAAGTATATGCTTAATGTAGGGTATATGCATATCCTGACATTCCTGTCTAGACAGTAAAAGGCAGGAAAGGATCTAGTTCCTACCCAACCTGGGGACAGAATTGACAGGTTTGTCATCATGTGCAGTGTCAACCAGCACTGCAAGCTAATCTTGCTGTATATTTTAGCTTTAACTGGTGATAGTTTTGCTTGGTAATCTCTTGCAAGTTGCGTTGTAATATCAATGAATAGTTAAGTTTGACTTTAAGTTTTTCTTAAAAAATTTACAGCTGCCAAAGAGACACAAATCCTCGAAAAGGAGAGAAAAGCAAAACTCCAGTATGAAAAACAGTTAGAAGAACGGCAGAGAAAGCTAAAGGAACAGAAGCAGAAAGAGGAACAACGGAGGGCAGCAGTAGAAGAAAAGAGAAAACAGAAAATAGAGGAGGAAAAGGTACTACGCATCGAAGTTTTATAGTTTTAAAGAAACTCCTACATTGTTTTCCTACGTTAACGTGCTCTGAAATGCTGTGAAATAGAAAGTTATGGAAATGGTGAAGTCATTAGAACATATTTTTCACATCTGTACAGTGCACTATATAGACACATGTGCTCCTTCCCCATCCCAGCCTAGCTTTAACTATCCCTGAGGCACTTGGGACTTTAGGAGCTTTGGTTTCTGTTTTGCCACTGGTTATTTTTCACATGAGCAAAAAACCCACCCTGTATTCCTAGATTTCTAGATCCCTTTCAGTGCACTTTGTAGATTCTGTTTGTAAATCAGCATGGGCCACAGGTCTTAGACTTTCCTTAATTCTGTGTCTTGCTTCCTGGGAGCCCCGCTGTGGCCCAAGAGGCTCACATTCTTTCACTTTTTCTAAATTACGATTTGTTACTATATGTTGTGCAGTTACCCTTTGCTGCTTTGAGCTGTGTGTTGACTGTTCTTAAGTGACTCTACCTTTGCGTTGACTGCACGTGGACCAGCAGAGCACTATTTGAGTTGCGGAGTTCATGGCAAGATTGATAGAAGCTGAAAGTTGAAATAAATACATGAAGTTATGCCATCCCCTTTGAAGCGTAGGTCTGCTACTGTGTATTAAATGTGGTGCAAAGTTCTGAAGGGTTCATTTCCAGGGTGTTAGCAGTAAAAGCATGACACGCACATGTGCTTTCAGAAGCTGGTTTTAAGAACTTGCTGTGGGTGATTGACAAAGAGCCTGTAAGCCTGGCTGGCTGTTGCCTTGGAGTTCAGCCGTTGTTATATTGTTCTAGCAATACCTTTTTTTTTTTTACCCTTTTTGACTGGCAGTATTCTATGCTGGTGTTTGGTTATCTGTAATCAGCTTCTGGGTGTGTTCAGTTTGATATTCCATATGAACTTCATGGAATAGTTTACATTGCTGAAGAACAAGCAGAAATGTTTGGGTGGGCCTTGACTGCAGTCCAGTGCAGTGTCATCTCTAAGCAACTACTTTAAGCAAAAAGCATCCCTTATGCTTCAAGAGGTGTTGCCCCCAAGCCTATAATACATTTATTCAAGTAATTTTGAGGATAGCAGGTATGTTTTAAGTGGACACGGGTGAATAATCAAGGAAGACAAGGAGTAGCCGATGAGTGTTTGATTGGTGTTAACCTTGGTTTTCACTTGGTCCCTGGAGGAAGATGGCCTTGTACACTGAGTTATATGTGAAGAATCCAGCAGGTGGGGAAAATAGTGTGCACTTGACCTGTAAACCTTGCTTTCAAGCACAAAGTGAAAACAGATCTTGACTTTTGTACTCTGACTTTAGCAAATAATCACTCTTACAGAAGCTAAGCTATCTTAGGGCAGTATTTGCTGGTCAGGTGTCATCTACAGTTGTAAACTTAGTGGTAGAAGTGGATGAAGAAATACGTAGTCTGTTACTTCAGCCAAGTCTTGTTTAATTAATCACGGTCCTTAGATAAAGTAGAAGCAGCAGCACAATAGCAAATGCGGTGGAAAAAGAAGTGGTTCTCTGCCTAAAAGAGTCATGAAGACAAATAGCCATGGCTAGGGTTGAGGTATCTGTCTTCTCACAGTTACTCAATTATTTTGTACAGCTGTGCAAATTATTATGTTGATAGCTTGAGCTGGTAACTGATTTTCTGTTGTTTGTAAAAGTGAAGCCTCTGTCTCTAACTGGGACTTTGCAGAATTACCACACTGCAGATACCTCCATGGAAATACCATTTGCAGATTACATCATGTCTGGGTACTTTGGCACCTTAGGTAAACTCTAGTTCAGGTTTCTTTAACAGAGCTTTATTTTTAAACAAAACCTTTTAATTTTATCTTTTGTCAGTGAACAGAATCCTTCCTCCCAAGTTTACTTTGTCTGTTACACACTGTGACTTTTTTAGTTTGTGTTGTGAATTGGCGTTGAAAGGAGGTGAAAGTCTTGTGTCCTCAAGAGGGAGAAATGTTTTGATAATGAGTCCCCTTGGCGTCTTACTGCAAAGTACCAGCACTAAATACTGCTTCAAAAGATCACTTGGGATATGATTATTCCAGAAGTGAAATCTGTTGTTGACACATACATGAAAACCTGGCTGATTATGGAGAAGAAAGAGTCTAGCGTGGTTGTAGTTCATCTTTATGCACAAGAGGTAAAGTTCCCACATTAGCAGTCACTAGCCCTGGAGATGGAAGAGAAAGCTTCTCTCAGTCGTCTCTGTCCCATCAGCCATGGTTGTCAAGATCTGGAGTCGATGGGCCTTTTTCTGCAGTTTTGCCTTTCTGTGGTTTCGCTGTATCTCTTATTAATTTCGCTATTTCTGGTTTCACTGTATCTCTATTAATGCCAGTATCTGTTAAGACTTGAGTTACTGTTTGTGTAGTTCTCTGAAAATACAAATAACCTTATACTTGGTATTCTATAATGGAGAATTTTTAGGACCTTTTAGAAATAACTTCAGAATATAAATAGTTTAAAGGGTAAGCAACTATTTTTCCTCAGTTTGGGCTTCATCCCTATTTAGAAAATAAGTAGTGCTGTTTACTGAATAGGAAATCTGTTTGGTGGCTATTTTAAGTAAAGAGTAGAATAGATTATCTGTGCTTTAGCTCAACCTAATCATGTTTGCAGTGTTTTGAAACCATTAATTGCCCTTAATGTTCTTTGCATGATAGTTTTTGTAACAAAAGCTTGTTATCAGGCAGTATAGGTAAAACAGATTTTTAAATCATACTGAGGAAAAAAAAATAAAAATCTATATTTTGTCTTCTTGCTTAGCTGTGCTTTATAGTTATATAGCTTCATAGAGGTGTTGTTTGATAGGAGCGATATGAAGCCGTTATGCATCGTACCTTGGAAAGGAATCAGCGACTGGAAACACGACAGAAGAGGTGGTCATGGGGAGGGTCTGTAACTCCAGATTCAGAGAGCAAAACAGGTAAGCAGCACCTTTTCTAGCATGGCTAAAATCACAGAATATTGTATGTTGCACTGGCAGGTGCAGCACTGTTCAGAGGGACCTAGGCATCCTTTCCTGTCTTGGATCTTACAGCAGGATCTGTGGGTAACTCTTGGGGAAGGATTCGTGTCTGTCCTTGCCCTGTAATGCTGCTCAGACTTAGGGCTGGTTTTGGCTTTGGGAAGAGCTAGAGAGGAGCCGCACAGGAAATGCAACACCTGGCTGCATGGCATTGCATCGGCAGTTCCCAGCCATCAGATCGGGGGAATTGTAATGCGTTATGTTAAAATAATTCTGAGTCCTTCAAATGCAGTATATGTAATGGGGTGCTAAGACTGATGATAAAGAGAACAAAAAAAAAAACCCCAACCCAGTTGTACTGTAATATTATATCTATCTATATATATATAAATAAGGGTTTTAAACACACCCTTAGAATTACAGAATGCTAACTAATTATTTGAACGACCAGAAATGTGTAAGGAGATGCAGTGGGCAGTGTCCGAGCTTCTCAGAGAATAGGCTGCGTTCTAGATTAGGTGATGCATTTCAACACACTCTGATTTGAGCTCAGATTGTTTCCGGTGTCACACAATTAACTGTTTCTGCTTGTAAACATTCTGAAATCAGACCAGCAAATCAGGATTGCAGTGGAAGGAATCTTTTTATGCACTACCTTATTGGAAGATCCTGCCAATAAGTAACAACATAAGTTATTGTCCAGGAATAAAATAAAACAAAAAAAAACCTTCAATTCAGCCTGTCTTCTGAATTGTTGGAATTGTACTGAGCATGTTTTAGTACTGTCTTTTTCTGTCAGCTTGAGTGCTGACTTTTAGGTGTTTATTTATAACATGTTTGAGAGTGCTTTGGTATAAATTATCATTTTGATATCCAGCTTCCCCGTTTTTTTGGTTAACTTGCATTGTTTGCTATTTGACCTTATGACTTAGCTTACAAACCTTCTTCTTCTACAGAACAACAGACCACAGATGAAGGTGGAAGTGGTGGTATTGATTTCTAAAATGTTCTTTTTCCCTGTTGTTTAACACTCACTACTAACCTTTTAAACTTGAGTTCTTGTTTCTCTGGAACTAAGGAAAACCATCTTCTTATAGATCTTTTCCTGGATCTTGGCCAGCTGTGCAACAAATGTGATCCCTAAGTAGAAAGCAGCTCCCCTCTACGTTTTTAACTAGCCCTCCCAGCTAATTAAACTACAGCTTAAGTCATGGCATCCTGAGGGAATTTTCAGGGAAAGGATATGTGCATTTGGGTTTTTAAAGATGACTGGATACAGCATGAGGGAGGAGAAGAGAAATTCTTAGTGGCATGTATTTGAATATAAATTAGATCAGTAGTCTAAGAGGCTTTTTAAGGGCAATTTTGAACCCTTTCATTGTTTCCTAATTTGCAAAAAGTACATGGTAGGGCTTGGTTTGTTTTCTTTTTGCTTTGTTTTACCAGCAATTGAAGCAACATTTGCAAAATCAAATGTTATTTTGCTGAAACTTTGTGAAAGGGAATGGGTTTGTGTAGTTTGATACTTTTTCCATGAAGGGCTTTGCGAAATCAGATCTGTCCAATTATCTAAACATAATTCTATATATTAAATGTGTTTTCATTGCATTTCTGGCGCTTCCCAGTGCACAGACTGAGCCGTTCAGAGAAATGCTTTGGATCACTGATATATTTGTCAAGGCTGTATGTTTAATAAGCAAAATTATTTCTTGTAGCTAGTTTAAGATGATAGCCCTCAGCTGAGACCCAGCTAAATGTGAATTCTGAAAATCTGAGCATGCTCACAGCATTACTAATTCAATACAGCTGTCTTGTAATGCTGACAATATGAGACTTGAAAATGCAATGAAAGTCTGACTGAGGATGATTTAACTACTGTGGCCTATTCTGGCAACGCAGCAGAAGCATGTGTATTTTATTTAACTTCTCTATTCCCTTTCTCTGCACAGCATGAATCCCTAATTTTCTCCAAAATTAGCCAATTTGACTGGATTGGTTTACCTGTTTAACATGTGTTCCTTGGATACATATATAAATCCAATTACTGTATTCCACATTACCAAATGTCATTTAACCTTGAAACTGGGAAATCCCATTTGCCTTAAATGTTTAGGAAAGTACTATTTTTTTTTTTCTCCTCTATTCTTTTGTACCTCATCTAATTTTCAAGGTAAGCTTTATAACAAACATAAAATAATGTCCTTTGCACTCTCCTCATTTGTGTGAGGAAATGGGTCTTGTCTGTCCTTTTGATCGTGGAGGAAGACTTGAACCACGGTGCTGCTGAAGCACGTTAAAATAGTGTCTTCCAACAAACAGGCTCCTGATGTAAAAACAGGCGCTTAAGCTCTACTTTCTGCATCATAAAGTAACAACAGGAGGAGCAGAGAAGTTCAGCTGCTGTCAATAAATTTGAATAACTTGGCACCAATTTTGAAAAAATAAACAGGTAATGGAGTGTTTGACCAAGACACATGTGCATCCACAGTGTTTTAAATTTGTGTTCATCTTTATGTTGAGGTTTCAAATGTACAGCTCTCTTACCTGGGCTGGGTAATGTGGAATCATAATTGGATTCATGCTTCTCATATTTATTCCAATTTCAGGATCGTCCTTAGCTTTTTCACTTTCTGGAGGCTCCTCACTTAATTCTTATTTAAAACCTACCCAAACCGTGTAGGATGCCTAAGTCTAGGTGGCTTTCTGAAAAATCCTTATTTAGTCCCTTTCACCATATATTCGCACAATTGTTGGAAAGACAACAATTACTTTTGGATTTCTAAAAAATGACCCCATATGAGCTCCGCTACATTACATCATTGTGGCTGAGTAGCGCACCTTCTCTAACAGCACATCTAGGGCAAGTTCCAATACGATATTATTTTTCCACCATCGGTTTCTGTGGCAGATTCGGGATTAAAGGCTCCATTTCTTAAAATGAAAACCACTTCGGGAACAAATTTCAAATATCCTTTGCGTTATTTTAGGACTAAAGACTTTCTTATCTACTGTTTTGCTGTGCAAAAAAAAATATAAAATCAGACACGTTCTTCCATGAACCATGTCAACAGTAGAATTTAGGAACATTGGCCGGTAACGCAGCATTTGTGGGTGATGTAGGTAGTGTGCCCTGGGAAGTAAACCCCACGTGATGGAACGTTTCGCCAGCCATCAGCCATTCTGCATTACGTACAGAATGTGATTCATTGAGACTGCACCAAGTACCCCGCTGACGGCCTGAAATTTAAAAATTGATGAAGGCCCCAGGGTCAAATGTTACGTTAATGACATTGCTGTCGGTGCGAAGATGAGACATGCAGGGTGTGGGTCTGCCAAGAGAAATGGCAAGGCTGTGTAATAAAGCATCCTTGATGACAGAGCCCTTGTAAATGAGGGAGGTTTAGTGATGACTGCTGAGCAAAACTAGACGTTCAGGTGCATTTGTAGTGGAGCCATGTGCTATTAGAATAGAAATTGGGCTGCCAGAGTCTCTCCTTTCTAAATAAAGAGCTTCCTTGTCCTAGTAGAAATTTGAAAGGTACTAAGAGACAGATCATCTTATTTTATTGAGCCTAATTTTATCCAGCCTGAGATAGGCGGTGCTCCAGCACCCTCTCTCAGTGAAACTCAGAAGCTAGGTTGTGAGCTGCTCTCTCTAATGACAATTTTCTTGAGATACCCTGTTTCCCAGCTCCTTACCCCATCGCAAGCCTTGCTGCAGGGCAGTCATACGCTTTATTTGGCTTTGCTGCTTCAGTTTGTTTTCCCCCTTCCATTAAAAACAATACAGATGCTTGGTATGACGTGGGACTATGCTATATGCTTTTTCCATTTAGAATCCCTTCATGTAAGTAGTTTAACTTTCCCCCCAAAATACAAAAGAGTAATTTACCTATATAAGCAGACTGCCTTACTCAAGAATATCCCGTCTGTCTTTTAAAGCTTTTTTCTTTGTGAGTTGTCCAAAGCTTTCAGGTTTGCAGAAGCCATCTTGCGGTCGAGGTAGGGAGAAGGTTAAGGCCATCTGATCACGTATTTGCAAAATTATTGATCAAAAAAGCATTGACTTCTTAAGATCTTAAAATTTGCTGGAAAAAGAAAACTCAAATATCTGTATGAATACCTTTTACCAATTAGATTTTTTCAGTCAAGGCATCAGTTGGGATATTAAGCTCGTGCACTGACCACCACTCTCTTTCACAGTAAAATAGAAACTGATACTGTTTTTTTTGTCTGAGCGGTCATATATAGACGGTCATTTTTCTCTTGTGAATCTTCTAGTAGAGAAGTTTCATCCCTTGTCTCTTTACTGACCAGCACAGCCCACCTCCAGAACTTGTAAACTCGCTGGAAGATTGCTTTGCTCAGTGTAATTTTCTGCCCTATGGGTCTTAGTAGGCGATAGACAGAATCTCAGATTTCATGCAAGTGCTAATTTGAACCAAGAAAAACTCGTATGAAGCATCTCTGCGGTGTTTGAAGGCCTTGGAGCACATGCTTGAGCTCCGGCAGGAGCCAGGCTTTCTTTTTAAGAGCAGACGCTAGAGGGTAGTCTTTCCCTTTGAAAACACCCACATACATGAATTACGAGTTTCCCGGTTTTTCTCTCTCAAGGCTGTTTTAGTTATCCCAGTACTCAAGCTTCAGTCATAAAATGCCTTTTTTTTTCTTTTTTTCTTTTTTTTTCTTCTTGTTATGCTGGGAAAGTATCCACTAAGCTCAGATCGTCATTTACGAACTTCAGCAGATCCCCCTTTCTCCCTCTCACCCCGTGGGGACTTTGCTCTTGTTCCCTGTGACAAGAGCTTGCTGCTTTTGGAGCTTCAGCTCCAAAACCTGGTTTTCACTTGCCGTGGTTTTGCGGGAGGCCCCTGGCTCGGGAAGCCTGGGTGGGGTACACGTGCCAAAAGTACGGGGCAGGGCAGGGCCATCCATAGGAATGCTTATGTCCTGGCGCTTGCTCTCAGGAGCTGCTGTAGCACGCTGGCCAAAGGGGAAAGATGCTGCCTCGGTGGTGAGTAGCACTGCTTTTTCCTTTGGTACTAATGAGTTCACATTAATCATCTTTGCTGTCCGATATGCCAGCAAAATCGATTACTTGTGTTTGATGTATAAAATTTCTTGTGTTTATTACGCTAGTCTGCACTACTTTGTGTGCATTACCCTTTTTTTGCTTATTGAGTTTCCGTAGCAACAGGTACGTGCTTTTCCAAGGCTTTCACACTCTGGAGTAGTGTTCATCCTGAAAGTGCATTATTTGAAATTAAAAAGCAGATACTTTTCTGGCTTGTGGTAAACTTGAAATTTTGCCACGTGAGATGTGATTTTTTTATATGTGTGTGTGTACACATACAATAATGCTTCTTGTGGCAATTTTTTTCAGAAGAGCTAGAAAACTGGTAGGAAACATGAACTTAAAGAATATCTTTTTTTGGAAAAAAATCAGAAATTTCTAAATTAGAGCAGCCCTTGGGAAGTAATTGGAAATAGGAATGCTCCCTTGCCTTTCCTTGGGACTTGCTTTTATCCGTCCAAAAGCATTTGTTTTGCTTTTGTTAACTAGTGATTGAAAAACTGTTTTGACATACCTATATGGAAGGAACAAAGAAAGAAATTATTGTTATTCAAGTTTTGTTGTTACTTTCTCTGTCTTGCCAGTCTGGTAACAACACACAACCGCAGTAGCTTTTGTCTTTACATGTTACAAGTGCAGGGTTTAAAAATCACCTGTTTGCATAGATATGCCTAAAATCTTGGCAGCACTCCACTAAAAGTAAATGCCTTTTCATTGCATGTTACAACTGGTGCTAATTGTATCAAGTCTGTTTAAGGGGGGGAAAAAAAAAAATCTCTGTTTCTCATTAAGCAAAACTGGAAACGGCTTTCAGGATGTAATACTTCCAAAGTTAGCTCACAGCGATGTGGGAAAGGTTCTTACTCAGGTATGAAGGTGAATTCTAAAGTCAGCGCTTCTTTACGCAGCCGGCAAGCGGTCCACCTCCACAGCAAACCTCAAACAGACAGAAGCTGTTGTGAATAAACGGTTGTCATCCTCTGCAGCGCTTTTAAACGCATCTGATCGAAGTAAGTGTTTGTGTGTCTGCTGGTAGCAGGTGTACTGCTTACCTGTTATTTGGGGAGGAGACAGGAGGTGGAACAATACTCCTCTTCCTCCCTTGCTCTATAACTCACTTCATATTTTGATCTCAAATGCATTTCATGCAATTTGTTAATCCAGCTTGACTGTTCAGGGCTTTGACCCAGTTGATGTGATCTCTGTTAGAGGAGAAGAGTAACGGTAAAGATTGATGTTTGGTTTTTTTAATTTTTGTTTCTGTAATTGTTTTACTAAAGTTGAATCTTGGTGAATGATGATTCACAAATCATTTCACATCATCTTTACGGGTTTGCATGCCTTAAATCACACCCTAAAATTTCAGCAAAATAAAAACAGTACAAAAATAAAGTTTTCCTTGTTCTGTTAGACAGCTTCAGTCATTTGATTGCCTGTGGGAAGGAAAAAATCAACGTAGTTCTGACATCTTTCTGTTGTGCCAGTCCTGTACTCTATAGACACATACTTTCTTTTTAATTTTAGAAATCTTCCTTAACCAAATAGAGAAGGATGCATGAAAATCTCTTGGCACCTGTGGGACTTTTTTGCGTGGGAGGTGGTGGGTTTTGTTTTGACCCAGAGTTCTAGAATTATTATAGCCATAGCCTGCAGCTCTGAGATCATTTCTTAGCCCAATAAAGTAGTGTAAGCTTGATGCTGATACTCAAATTACGCATTTCTCAAACTGTTTGTGCACACTGCTGCTTGCAAGCATTCTGGGTTACTTACTGTGCCAATGACCATCAAGGAATAGAAATGGCCTGGAAGCCAGCTATTCCTTTTATTACTTATTTTATTAAGGCTTTCTGAGAGTGTCTGTACTCTTAGAGATCCTCTGCCAGTTTCTGTGGCTTCCAGTCTCTTTTTGAATTGCAGCTTTGGGGTGGACGAAGCTGCTGACTGCAGCCTGTCACGTTTAAAAGGTGCACCACCCAAGTCTTAACAGGGATGTAAAGGATGGGGTAGATCTCTGGTTTTCCCACTCCAGTAAAAGTGTTGTATGTGCAAGTCTCCTCTCTGCCTCTGTCCTGATACGTGTAGACTATTTATAGAGAGTAAATGGGCAGCAGACCTTACAGAATGTTCCATTAAGGTCATTCTGTAAAACATGGCAATCTCCCTTCTCCAAAACCAAAAAGAATAAAATTACAAAACATAAGGAATTCTCTTAATCTGCTTGTTTAGAAAATAAAAATTATTTGTCTGAGCACATACTGGCTTGTTTTAGCTTGAGATTTCCTTGTGGGGGATCTTCCCAGTGTTCCATAGGAGCTTGCCTGTATGCCAAATATTATATTTTTTTCCGAAAATGACAAAAAGCAAGAGCTGTTAATTACGAAAGCAGGTTCAGCTAGGTCTGTGCTGCAGTGTTCTGTCAGTCTACAACCTTTGATCACATGGGCTGTGCTAGAAAAATCCCTGACATGGACGTGATTTTGCTGGTTCACGTTGGAAGGTGATGCAGCAGAAAAACTTGTCCTCGTACACTGTCTGCCTGGTGGGGGAATCAGTGAATATATCTATACTGGCAGAGCTACAGGGGCTCTGAGTCACTGGAGGCTGCTTGTGATTTAAAATGATATTTATATATAATGTGTCTGCAGGGTTCAGCTCTGGGTATGAGTCAGAAACAGGGCTGTAAAGTAGAAATTAAGCCGCTAACAAAGGAAGTCACTAATTATCAACTAATTGGTATTGCTTTCAAAGTTACTGTCATACCTTGAAATCCTTTGTGAATCCTTGTTTGCTTTGGAGGAAAAAATTCTCAGGTGGCCTGAAGTACCAGAAATTTGAACAGAACTCCAACGATAGAGAGATCGACTAACTGACTACTTTAGATCGCCACAGCAAATCAGAGCCGTTCTCTGCTCTTGATCTGGCACTCGGGAAGAAATGGCTGTTTGTAAATGATGGCTAAATTCGAAGGACAGAAAATGCAGTCGCAGAATTAACCAGTTTGCTGCTGCCGTGTGTTTGTGCCTGGGAAGGTGGAGGAGCAGAATGCGGAATTGAGAGGAAGACGCTTGTCTCTGGATCAGTGGAGTATTTAATCAGCTGTGTTCTTTGTTAATTCTGAGCCGAGCGCTTTGTTTCTTGCTCTCACTCATACAAAATGCGAGCAATGGCCTTTTTTAATTATTTATTTTAAAAGGCATACAAGGATGGCCTTGGCGGGTCAAACAAGAGGTCTGTTGAGACTGGCATCCTGCTGCTATGATCAGTAACATACAGGAATATACGAAGTAATGCTTTACATAGAACAATTCTTCCCTGATCCAGCTTTCTTGCTTGTGAAGGATTCATGCTATAAAGTGACTTAATTACTCTTTTGTATCTTAGGGAAGTAGGGCTGGTGTTGGAGGGGACTTTGAGGCTTTTCATGTTATTAATCCATGCGCTTTCACTTCCAGGTACCACAAAGAGAAGCGCCTCATTAAACAGACTGAATAACAAAGTTCCTCTGCATTCTCAGCAGTCAGCACTCAAAAGTTCACAGGTGGAACAGAAAGGTGCTAGAAACCAGTTTGTTTGGAGAATTGGGAGGCAGTAAATGGGATATTTGAAGTTGACTTTAAACCATTCTAAATGTTCTTACTCAGGCTTTCACTGCTGTGCGGGTAGTCTGTGCACTGTGGCGTAAATTTTGTTATGCACATTGCAGTGCCAGATATTGGGTAACTGCATCTATAAACCAGCCTTATCCCTCCGAAAAGTGGAAGGGTGGGGGGAGAGCAGACAAATGGTAGCCAAACCGATTTCGCTCATGAGAAAACAGTGCTTCGTAATGACAGACCGGTGGTTTTAGCTGATTTCTTGGCAAGAGCAAAGCATGGGAATGGCAGTTTAGAAAATCAGATGTAGAAATATCTTGTTAAAAATAACCTTCCTTACGCTTGGTCTCTAGGAGGAACAGAAAAGAAGAGGAGCACATCTTTGAATAGGATGAGTAGTAAACCCCAACCCTCTCCAGAACTAGAA
The DNA here is from genome assembly GCF_963924245.1 of Chroicocephalus ridibundus. Classification (NCBI taxonomy): domain Eukaryota; kingdom Metazoa; phylum Chordata; class Aves; order Charadriiformes; family Laridae; genus Chroicocephalus; species Chroicocephalus ridibundus. Next base: position 21,462,527 of record NC_086292.1, read on the forward strand.
AAAGTGAAAAAGGAAGAAAAACCAGGTGGTTGTTTCATCAAGCTGAATTTTTTTTTAAAGCCATTCATAGTAAAGTTTGGATAGGCTTACTTTCGCTAGTTTCCTTGGTTCTTAAGTTTTTAGGACTTTTTAATGGCTTTTTAGTTAGCCAGTGCTAAAGATAAAATTGTAAGTGATAAAGATTAAATTTCTCCCTTTGGACAAAAAAGAAATCCTGTAAGAAGGACTTTGACTTTGTTAAATGGCACTGGAAGGAGATAGCAAAATGTGTTTCTGCTTGAGAGAGAGAGATGTATTTGAACGCTGGTAGGTTGAAATGTAAAATACAGTAAAAATGTCACTGATGTGTTCACTGCTTAGTTAAATCTTACCTTTGCTTTTTAAGCTCTCTTTCATCAGTTGTTTAAAAGCAACTTCTCTGTTCCTGCTGCTGGCCTAAACTTTGTGCATGCAAATGAAGGAGGAAGCCTGTTCTCCCTTCAGTCTCTTTCGGTCTGCGTGTTCCCCACTAGGTTACAAATAACCTCTCTCCTAGGAGCTCTTCCTAAAGCTGAAGACTAGCAACTTTTCTAACATGTTTTTCCCTTTGAGTTAACAAATCTGAAACTTTCCTTTTTAGCAGTTGTTGCCAACGCTGGAAATGATACTCTGCTTCAGAATCTTTCCTGTATGGGAGGGTGATGGGTGCTGTCCCTGTGGACTTGTCTGTGCAAATGATGCCTGATGATAACCGTTGGCTTTGACTTGCAAGTTTTCTGCGTATTGTGTCAGAACAGCCTTCCCTGCAATCTAGAGAATATACCGCTGAAGAGCTGGGTCAAAAAACTTCTCAGATTTTGGCTGACTTCAGCATGCATCTCTGTCGTATGCATGCCAATCTTTGCACATTAAAACGATTAGCAAGCCAAGGACGAGAAGTGCAACATAAGGGATTGCAGTGTTTAACCCTTCTGTGCTATTAGTTTGGATTTCCCTCTCCATGACTTAACGTGTTTTTCCTCCAAAACTGTTGTGATTTGCAACAATGCTCACAATCTTCCTTTGCTTTGTACTGCTTGTCTTTTTCATGATACGATTTCATGTTGGATCCTCTTTTGATTTGTTCCCATCATTTAGCTCGTCGCTCCCAGCTCAGTCCTCTGGACAGTAGCGTAATCAGTCGCCTCCTCGCCCCCACACAGGCCTCCTTAGCTAGGAGTAAAAGTGCTGCTACGTTATCGGCTGATGGACAGGATCCCGCAGGTAACAGGAGGGCAGCAAAGCCTGAAAGTTCTACGCAGTTGCTCTTCAAGAACTTACGTGATAGTCACTAACTGTGCTACACTTAAGTATGAACCAGCCAGTTAATATATGGTTATGTATAATATTACTTATCTAGTATTTTCTTTGGTCAATAATAACCAATTTGTATGCAATGTTGCATGTTTACTTTACAAAACCAAAGAATAATACTGGCTTTTAAACTCCAGTGCCAGTTTACTTGCTCTGCAGAGAACCAGATAGTGGTATTCGTTTTGGGTTTTGTTCGTGTTTTTCTTTTTTTTATATTTTTTTTTTATTTTTTTTTATTTTTAACTGGTGGAGGTCTGCATTTGGGTGTACCCTCAAATGAATTTCGAAGGAGGCTGAAAGGGATAAGTGCAAAGCCTAAATTTCCTTAGGGGGAGAAACTCTTGTAGGAACATGACAAAGGGGTATCTTAACGTAAGTATAGGGAGCCCTGAGCTGGCTTCGCTCAGGCTGGTTGTAGAAGTAGAGGCATAGTAGAAGGAGAAGATATTGTAGAAGAACCCTGGCTGGCTCAAGCAATTTTGTAGTGGTTGAGACCGAGCTGATAGTCGATAGCCCACAGTGATAGCCCACAGTGTGGGCTTTAGTACTAGCGCAGGAATCTCTGCATCGTGGACAAGCCCCAGCTGCATCCCGCAGGTCTTAGAATTGCTATGGGTCATAAGAATGCCCTAGTAAATGCATATCTGGAACCAATGTGGAGCCCTTTCTCCTCTCTTACTTCACAACTTGCATTCCAAGTTTTGCTTGTTTCCTCTTAAGTATGTTCTTCCATCTTTGTTTTTTATCTTATGCCACTTAACTCGGTCCGTGTTGGTAGTGGTGACATTTCTACACTGCTCCCCTTGTGTGATAATCAGTTTTCATTTTTTTGGTTTGTAGTCAACGGTCATATTTTTGCACACCTATCTATGTGCCACCTTTTTATTTTACCATGAATATTTCAGTTCATGTCATGTGGGGAAATACCATCTTTTTCACTGTAACTGACAGCATGTGACATTCACTATTGCTAAATTAAAGATGACTTTTACTTTTTTTGTCAGTTTACTTAAAGGTGCTTTCTTCATTTCAGTAGAAATGTACCGGGGCTTTAGCACAAACTATTTACAAACAGAATGCAGTTCTCCTTGCACAAATGCTGTAAATATAAAAATAAAATGTATTTTCCATAAAGTTACAAAATTCACTGCTGGCATCTGTCACAATTATTCAGACTACAGAAAAATCCAATATCTAGTTTCAGAAGTAGATTTTTACATCTATGTGTGCTTATCCATCTATGATTATGTTAGTTAAAGAAGTAATTGGAAGATACAGTTTCTTTCAATATCTTGTGTATGAAGAGATTGACGCTTCAGGTAGGAAAGGTATTTTAGTTTAACAGTTCACCTTTTTCTCTTGGTAGGTTTCTTTTACACCACCTATTTTGATTTTTTTTTTTTTTTTGATGTGAATAAAGGGCACACATACATAGTACTAAAGGAGTCAGGGAAAGTAGAATGAAGTAATGTTGCACAAATGCTTATTTCACAAGAAAAGTTTAAAAAGCAGTGCTCGGATTCCTAATGTAATGCAGCTTTATAACTGCTATTTGAAAAGAAGGAAGATTTCCTCCTTGAGTGTGGGGGAAACATGCTTAAAATTTGACCCTGTCATGAAGAACTCATAAAGAAAGATGCTAAACCATTAAAACTGAAGTATTTGTGATTAGATGCAGCTTGACTAAAATTAAAGTAACGCTGGTGTGTTGCAAATTCAGATGTTGTTTGGAAAAGCATTTTATTTTTTTCTGCTCCAGACTGCTGCTTTCAGAGCGGTTTTGTTCTTGGTGCCATTGCTTCCAAAGTACTAATCGTGTGGTGGTGGTGTCTGTCTGTGACCCATTGCAGTGTGCGCTGCTTGTGGTGTTCCTCTGTACGGTTTCTAACACACACAATCTTTCTTTCTCTCTTTCTCCCTCTTTTCTCCTGCTCTTATGCTGTGCACTTGGTTCTCGTTGTGTCTTGTCAAATTCCTAACTTTTATAGAATCTCACCTCTGTCCTCGTTCAGCTTCAGCCAGTTCCATCAGTTCCCCAGTTCCAGCTCCTAAAGTGCCCGTGCGCAGTCGTAGCATCGACAGATTGAAGTCCTCTGTATCTTCATCTGATGCAAGTTCACCAGATTCAACCCAGGTTTGTTGAAAATCCGCAGGAATTAGGTTTGTATTAATCTGGGGGTTTGGAGTAGCTCGGGATGGGATCCTCTTTCAGCAGTTTGCTTGCTTATTGAAATGTTCAATAGTGTTTGCTTAAAAAACACAGTAGTGAAATCGAATTGTAATTGTATGATCTTTGATCTCTCTGGTATTTTAAAGGCATGCTGTTTGCTGCCTGTGATTCCCAAAGTTTAATTTAGGTAACATATTGGCTGGGTCTGTGTTTTGGAACATAAAGGAATTGTCAAGTACATCTTACTGAGAAGTTGTATGTTTGTTGTGGTAGCAGCTCCTCTGTCTGGAATGTATTCTAGAGAGTGAGCGTTATTTTATTTTTTTTTTTTTTATGTATCATCTTAGAAATCAGAGACAGAAAAGCCATCCCCAGGTTCTGGGTTAAGACGCCCTCCCTCGCCATCTGTGTCTGCCCGTAGAAGATCCCCTTCTCCTGCTAATTTGGTGAAGCGTCCTCCATCACCTTCTGCAGTTAGGTATGCGTCCAGGTTGAATTTCTTCTTTTGTTCAGAAGAAAATGAAGGATCTTTCCTGCCTCAGACAGCTGCACTGTGAGCGTTTAGATGACCTATGCTATGCCATGTTTATACACACAAGAACTTCACTTTTGGTCCGATTTCATTTTTCCACCGTAGGGATGGCAGCTCTTACTTGAACCTTTGTCTCCTGCGCAGACAAAATTCACCCTGGTTTTCTGTACAATCTCTGCACTAAAACCAACAGGGAGCCTGCCAGCTTCTGAACAAGCTGATCTGCCTGTGTTAGTGTAGGAAGCTTCTTGGATTGGAATCACAGGGTTCATCCTTGATGTGGAGTAAATGGAGGTCTGGGCTAGCAGACCTGATTCGATGTTAGCCCACAAGTCCAGGTGTCCAGGGTATTTTGGAATCCTGTATTTGAGTTTTATGAGGAACGCACCAGTAGTTTGTGTGTGGATTTATTTTTAAAAGTGAGGCGCATAATGTAAACTAACCAAAGTAGACTGCTGTCCTCAGTTTCAGTGTTAGACCTGGAAAATACTCTTTATTTCAACAGACAGAAGACTCGCCCACCTTCGCCCAGCGTGTCAAAACAAAGGCCACCATCTCCTACTCCAGTCTCTAAACCTGCACCCATCCAACGTCCACCTCTAACACCAGGTGTTATAAATATTACCAAAAAGAAAACTGAAGCAGAGAGCAAACCAAAGGATAAGAGCACAGAAGGAACAGGACAAGAGCAAGGTGCCTCACCGGCCTCGGACAGGGATGTGGCAGCAGCTAGCACAAAGACCAAAGAAGGTGAGTATTTCTCCGTGACTGATGCGCTCTTATTCCAGACATCTCCAGTGAGCACTAGGACTGGTGAAATAATTCGTTCCTGAGGATAGGATGCTTTAAGGTGAAAGCTGTTCATTGCTGATTATTTATACAATAATTTTACGTGGTATGACTTTTGGACATGGATTTTAGCACAGTAGTTGGTTTATTTGGCTTGGAGATTCGAGTCAGGAGCTTTCAATATTATTGCCTGTAGTATAATTTTAAGAAAAGCAGAAATCCTGTTTGCCTTTTGAACTGCAGCCACACTAGCTGAGGGACCTACTAGGCTTAGGTTTGCAGAGTCAATAGTTACACTATGCAAAGGTCTTTCCGTCCAGTTGGTAGTTCCTAAAACTGCTTGGAGGAAGAAATCAGCTACTAGGGCATCACCAGGCTGAGAGCCAGTTTTCACAAAGCTAGGAGATGGCCTCAGTCTTGATTCCAGTGAATGTATAATCATTGCTGCCTCAGGAAGAGTGACAAATGATCTTGGTAGATTAAGGAGAGCCATATACTGAATAAGCGATCAGTCTTCTAGTCCTCTTCATCATGCCAAGTAAGCACAGCCTCTGTCCCTCTCACCGATAAAATGCCATCAGCCATCTCCAGAACAGAATGTGGGAGAGCCTTCTGATGAGGTCTGGCAGGCTCCTTTCTGTGGAGAAGGACTTAGGGGAGACTTAACTGGAAAAGGAGGGATCTCTGGAGTTTAAACTACAGCCAGTGGGCAGTGCTGGAGGTGAAAATCCTTCAGACACAAGGTAAGTGGGAACATATGCTTGCTGCACGTTACTGCATGTGCGGTTCCTGTTGTGCGTTCCTCAGCTGCTGCAGTTGCCTGTGATTCCTGAGACTTATGGGCACTACTCAATGTTGGATGTGAAACAGTGTTAGTGGAAGAACTCATTTATGGTACAGTTCTTTGAGCATATGTTCCTCTAGAAGGAAGCCTGGATGTCATAGTCAAATGTGGATGTTGGTATGAAGTTGCATATCCGTCTTCAGTGACACGTCATTCATCTCAGCAGTCACAATGTCCATCTCTTGATGTGCTACAGTACTGTGGTAAATGTCTTGCATGCCTCGGAGGGGGCATAATCAATTGTGATCAATGTCATTGGTTGGTTGAAACCTCCATAACAACGTGTCCCATTTCTGTATCTTCCAGTTGTGGAACAAGAACACCTGTCCTTGTTCCTTGGATGCCCCACCTGTCTCCTCTCCACACTGACTTCTGGAACTGTATTAACCCAGTTTACCTGTTTGCGTTTTATTTTCTGTTTAATCTCCAAGCTAGTCATCTTTGTAGTGATTCATACTGGGGCTGGGTGAAGCTCTTTTTCTTTGACACATGCAAGATAAGGAAATAGTGGGCTTGTTCTTCAACATAGAGATGATCTCATTTATCTGTTTCATTGTTTTTGGGTCACTGCAATATTGCTAAGTAAGGCAAAATCTGTGTTCTTAAAAAGAAAAAAGTTGCTTGCAATGTTGATTTTACCCATCTGTGTAGGCGGTTCACCCTGTGGGTTGGTGCAATACCATATTCCAGACAGCTTCTGAAGTCAGAGCACACCAATGAGTGGCATGTGGCAAATCAGTCTCCAGGTCTTGTAGATTCAACCTAATTTCAGCTCTGTGTGCTTGTATCATCACGCCATCTCTTCTCCTTCAAACTAAACTTGATTGACTGTTGCTGACAGACAGCAATCAAGTCTTGGTCTTGTTTTTTGTGTCTTCCTACTAAAATATACTGTTCTGCAGTAAAACGCTTTCTATTTTTCAGTGACTTGGAGCAGTTGTCATTTCTGGCAGCAGCCTTTCGCAGCTTCTCTGAGAGTTAAAAGGCTTGTTTCAACTTAAAGCATAAGAAGTGCTCCTTCATGAGCTCTCACCTTATGCATGATGATAGGTAATAAACTATCATGGAGCCTCACTTTTTTGTATCTGGGTAGTGAAGGCTGTGGAATATGATTCCTAGATTAATTGTGAATAAATGGCTTGCCTTGAAATGTGTTGGAATCTTCCCTCCATCCAACTAATACTACAATATGAGCATGTTTGTGTTCTTGCTGTCAAACTGGAAAATAACAGTCTGGTAAGGAACTGACACCAGCTTCTCCTCACATCTGTGTAATATTCTTCTCTGTCTTAAGTAAAAAAGTTATAGATTAATGGGAGAAAAGGAGGAGGTTCAACTTCCACCTCTTAACAAGTTGCAGATCTGCATCCTTCCTACTTAGCTGGCAACCAGATATTGCTGAAGAAGCTCCTAAAGGCAGTCTGTATTCCCGACGGCCACAAGTATCTTAATCATGCTTCTTAAACCACAGGCTAGAATTAAGTAAGGCCAACAGATCAGTCCTCTAGATGCATTTTAGAATTGTTCTGAGGCATTTCTCTTGCCTGTTTCCCTCTTTCCCCTTCCATCACAAAAAGGTCCTTTGAGAAAAAGACAGTTCTTATCAGGAATGACAGTGGGAGTACAAGGAAAATGCAGCCGAGTATAAAACGCTGGAAGAATCTTAAGGCATGTTAGCAATCATGTTGGGAAGTCCTGTGTCCTGCCCTGTGGAAGCAGTCTGTACAAGGGCTGCGTGGAGATGAAAGCGCTATTGAAGTAACCATACAGAAAACATCAGTAAAGCTTCAAAAGTGAAAAAGCAATGGGAAGGTTCCCCGTAGACTTGAGGTCTCCTATCCTCTCTTTCGGTTCTATGCCCCCTGTTCTTTCCATATCTACAGTGCCCTGAATCATTATGACCAATTTTCTTTTGGTTTTGATGCCAGGTATTCATCATATTTCAAGCTATCATTATGATGCTATAACCCTAAAACCTATAATGTAAAAGCCTAAAACCTTTAGCCTCCTTGCTGAGGATTAAGTTGTCTTGTTTAGGTTCAACTGTAAGGGGGGGAAAAAGGTTAAACCTCACATTAAATGTCAACCAGTTTTAATATGACTGAAGTTCCAGTAGTGTTAAAATAGGACTGCTGCATTGGTTGCCGTGCAAGTGCATCATAGAAGATGGCCTCTGCTGTAAAACAGGACTAGTCTAAACTGGCAAGACACTCGAGTGGTGGTGAAGAGAAGCATTTTGGTTTCTTCATGGTTATATGCCGGCAACAGTAAATGAAACCTCCTGCCTTTTCTTTAAATTAAAAAAAAAATTATTGCAGAATATAGGAAGAAAGGCACTTAGTATGTGCAAGTCTCAAGTAGCAGATCCTGCTGATGGTTCTTGTAACTGCAAAGGATCGATCTTTCCTGCTCGGAGCTGAGGAGGAGGAGGAGAACCCCTTGTGACTGAGTTCAAATTGGGAAGTGTCGTGGCTGATTCCTGTTTGTACCAACATGATTGCATTTTTGCCCAAATCAGAAGCAATGCGTGTCCTGGGGAGGTGCTGCTTTTTCAGCGCTGGCTAAAGCTAAATTTTAGAGAAGTCCGTGACTGCACTCCATGTGTTCAAATGCTTTTCCTAGGATTGCAAGAACAATTTCTATGCAGAAAACACTGCCATGATTCAGCTGCTATGGGTGCACTCTGTGTAATTATGCCCTACAGCTGCAGGTAGTGATTACGTGTCCATGGGGCTTAAGCAGCTTTTTGGGTATTAAAGTTCCTAATGATGGCATTGTGTTTTGAATGATTTGTCTTTAGGTCAGAAGTAAAATTACTGATGAAAGCCCGATGTCATTGTTCCTTAATATTACCTTGGCTCGAAGGCTTTATGAATGTTAAGCAAACGTACATGTGCTGAAATATTAAAAAGAAGAAAGGCAGGTCCTCACCTTACACTATGATGCTATTGCTCTACTGACGCCAAGAGCTCATTCTCTGAATATTCAGATGATCAGTTCTTTAGCCACAGTCAAACAGTAATATTTCTAGAGAGTGGGAATAACTGGTAAAACTAATCCGTGTTCTTTCAATATATATTGAGAGCAGCTGGATGGCAAGAGTGCTTTTTCCCCTAATGTTAATTTATAATTTATATAAATAACAATAAATATATAATTTATAATATGTAATTTATAATACATGTGACCATAAACACCAGGCAGGCCATGAGGAAACCTAAACTGCAGGACCATACAAATACCTACTAACCTGGTGGTTGGAGCTGTTTTGGTCTCCATGAAAATTGGAAAATGATTAGTTGCTAAAATCTGTAGAAATATGCTATTGCTGAAGTCATTAGTATGTGCTTTCAGGGCCAGGTAACGGGGTGATTATTTGCACCCTAAGATACTCTCTAAGTATAAAGGCATGAATGTTAATGTTATGAAACAAGAGAAATAAAAAAAAAATATTTCCTCTTTAGGGTCACGTGCATTGAGTTTTATTAGAAGGAAGTTAAGTGTATTTCCTAAAGCAGTATTTTTTTCAGTTTTCTTTTAAGTGTTATAGAAAAAACAATGTATTTTTAGAAATATGTTTTTAAGTACTATGGTAATTGGAGAGTGTCTTTAACTGTATCGTCTGGCATACGGCTGGATGAGTGCAGCTGAAATGAGTTGCTGTTATTTTGGTGTCAGTGCGATACTGTAGCTCTGCATCTCTGTAGGAATGCCCTTTGGCTCTTGTGGGCCTTTAGGTACAGGGTGTACCTGCTGAGTGATGAGCACTGATTGAAAAGATAGCAGGTCAAAAGAAAAATCTCATCTCACAGTGATAATGTCTTTTTTATTTTAAGTCACTGGCGCTTTTTAACAGCAGTTTCTTTTAACCTTTGCAGAATCAAGTAGCAAAACAGTAGCAGGGACCACCACAGCTGAAGAAGCTGCTAAAATCTTGGCAGAGAAACGCCGTCTAGCTCGGGAGCAAAGAGAGCGTGAAGACCAAGAAAGAATTCAGAGACAAGAAGAGGAAAGGTAACAGTTCAGGAGAAGGAAGGGATGCTTTCAGTGGTGGGGTGTGGTTGGAGTGGACACTTCAGCTGGATATGTTTCCTAAGCATTCACTGAAGATCCTGTAGATCTTAATGGAGTTCCTGAAGCAGAGAGACAGGCACTAGCACCGTTGGAGATGGGACAGGTTGCTGTGTATATTATTAACCAGCATCTCAGTATATACGTAATGCAGTGCAAATTGCTGCTTCTTTTTCCTTCTGGTCACCACTGGTGCTTCTATTTCAAAATTAGAATGTGCTTTTTACACCACTTGTATTTGTTTTGAGGTCTTGACGTAGTCAACCTCTCTATTAAACTTTCCTTTGATAAACTCAGGCCATGGATTGATGGTACATTAAATCTCACATCAGTGATCCTAAATCTGGATCAGAAATGTTGCAGCCAAGTAATTCAAAGTGATAACTCAGTGTACGTTTGGTTCACCGCGTAGAAGCTCTTAAAAGTAAATTATTAATTTTGTGCAGACTAACTTTATTCCAGATCAGGGAATGCCTGCCTGGTCTTCTCTGAACATTACAGAATTGTCTGTTTTCCACTCCTGGGTATAAAGGTGTCATAAACCTGCAAGTTGTCTGCTGCAGAGGTTTTATCAGAAATAGAATGTCATCGGATCTGTTGTGTATCTCTGCATGATTTGACTGTACACCTCCAGTATATGTGGAATTTGGACTATAGAAGAAACAGTCTTTTAGAAAATCCAACTAAATTTATATTTGACAGTGACTGAAAGCTTCATTCCCATTGTAGGTGCAGGTAGCCTTTATTAAATAGCTGTCACTTAATCAGTTCTCAGTCAAACATTCCGTTATTGGAGCAACCTGCCTTGGCCTTGACTTAATCAGCAAAGAACATTATGTACTTGTAGGTAGTTTCTTCCAAGTTACTCTGCTTTTTTCTTTGACGTGTCTGGATGGTGGCATTTGTAAATCCACACCAGAAATTATCTTTACACAGTTATTCTGTGACTGGATAACTTAGAACTTTCTTGCTTTCCTAGTCAGTCTCATGTGCATGCACACTTTTAAAGAAATGGATATCCAGTTGGTAATCTGTATCTTGGAAACACTAGAATCAGAGAAGAAGAAATGGCCAAGAGAGCAATTGAGGAAAAAGCACGGCGGGAGGAGGAGCTGCGCAAACAGGAGGAAGAGAAGAGACTGGCTTATGAAGAACAGCAAAGACAAGCTGAAGAGGAGAGGATCCGCCGAGAACAGGAAGAGCAGGAAAAACTTGCAGAGCTCCAGCACCAGGTCTGCTTTTCTGTAGGCTCAGCTGTGTTCCTCGTACAAGCTGCTGACGTGTTTTCGAGGGGGTGACCTTGATTTTCTTTCACAGAATGTTTTTGACAAATGTGTCAGGAATTATGTAAAGCAGAGTTCATCCTGTCTGAGATGGATTTGAGAATGTCTCGAAGTCCTTTCCTTGCCCTAGTCTATGTGATTTACTTTTTTTTTTTTTTTTTTTTTTTCCAAACGTTTGATAAATTCAAGTGTGGGGCAGAGGCAGAATTTTCTTTAGCCATCTGGGAGGCTGTTTTGCATATGTAAAATACTTGTACTGAGCCCACTTTCCCAGCTTACTGCCGCAGATTATAAGGAGGTGGTTTGTCTGGAAAGTCAGCTTGCTCCGATTCCTTTCAAAGAAAGATTGGTAGTGTTTCCAAGTCTGCTTTTCCGGTTGCAAAAGAGTCTTCCACAGCTAATATCTGTGTGCCTTTACAAAGGCAGCCTTGTAACTGAAGGGAGATGTTTTGCAGAAAGTGAACTTACTTTGAATTACATTAATTTTGAAAATTAAAGCAGTTTTACAATGAACTACTTTGTATTTTGAAGAGCTGTATCTTGTGGATAGCATTGACATGTGTCTGAACGCTTCTTTAAAAGCCTGTTTAAGTTAATAACAATTATTCAGTGTTACCTAGGCTTCTGTCTTCTTTCCAGTCATACTGGAAAAGATTTTCCAGTGTAGAAGGAATGGAAGATGGTCAGCACCAAGTGTCCTTGTAGTAATACCTGACTGTCAAGATTTCAAAGTTAACCTTGCCACATTTAGAGTTTAATTGCTGTCTTGTTACTTTAGAAATTATCCTTCCTTCCTAGACAAGTCTTCAACCTGAAGTGTAGTTAGAACCCTGAGTAGCTCAACAACGTCCAGAACATTTCCATAATCACAGTGTAGCCGTGCACATCGTTTTTCTTTTCAGATCAGCTTCTGAACGTCATGTTAATATCTGTTTCATGCCAGCAGTTGGGTATTTGGCATTTAGCTGCAACGTATGGTAATATTAAATAGTGATTGTCTGATCTTCCTGTCTGTGTTGAACCAGAATCCCTGCAACAGCTCTGCTTTTGGCTCTTGGGAAAGAGTTATGCACTGGGTGCTCTCTGCTTTTTGTTTTATTTTTAGAGAGAAGAAGCTGAAGCAAAAGCTCAAGAAGAGGCTGAAAGACAGCGGCTGGAAAGAGAGAGAATTATGCAGCAAAATATGCAGGAAAGGCTGGAAAGAAAAAAGGTACGCTGTTTTGAAAGCAGAGAAGTTACTCAGCCTAAAATAGCGGCTGAGGTGTTAAACTGAACAGGCAAACAGTCTCAGATGTATTTAAATAGTAGCATGTTCTTTAAAAGAAGCTTGTGAGCTTTAAAAACTCTGGAAAAAGTAGTAAATTTATGAAATAGGAAAGTATATGATTGATGAAAATGTAAACCGGAACGCTGAACTGTAAAGCTCTCTATGTTATTGCAAATATCTTCCCTGTTTTAACAGAGAATTGAAGAAATAATGAAAAGAACACGAAAATCGGATCAAAGCGAATCCAAGGTACTTGTTTGGATCTGTGTAATGACAGAATAGGCCCTTCCCGGAGAAGGCTTTGCCTTGTATCCTGTCTTCCTCTGCTGTCCTCACGCAAACTGGCTTCCACGTGAAGTGCAGAGTTCTGGTGCACCAGAATGACATTCAGTAGCTTCCCGTTGCACCCATCCTTCTGCTTTGCTTGTTCTCGCCAAAAGCCTTCGCTGTGTTTTTGTTCAAGGCATATAGAAACAATGGGATCTGGTGTTCCTGTGCGCAGATTGGTTAAAAAAGCACTGCTTGGCAATGGATTATTTTTTTTTATATATATAGCTAGGCATTCTGCTGGGGCTGTTTTTCCCCAGAAAACTTAACTTCCTGGCTTTTTCTGTTTGCTTAAAGCAAATCTTGCATGCCCCTTGGATTGCTACAGTAAACTGGATGTATTTTTGTTAATGTAGTGACCTAAGGCTTGCGGTAAACTATGTTGAGGAGTAGTTGTTGTCCTCTGAACATTCAAAGACTCAAGTCCTCACGTAGCTGAAAATCAACAAATATTTGGCACACACCTTGGAGAAATGAGGGGAAGAAACTTGGGAATAGTCCATGGGCAGGAGATGGAAGTGGGTCCCACGCGTTCCTGGGTGACCTGATTGTCTCTTAGCCACTGGGCTGGTGTGGCCTTACGGCGGGGCACGGAATAGTCCTGCGTGGGAGCTGGGATTGAACATTTGTGGAACGCTTTATGGTAGTGAGCTGCTCTGAATAACGCTCTGGCAATTCAGTTGCAGGGTGAAGGGAAGTCTGCCTCTGAGGCTATGGAGGGAGAGGATATTGAAGAGGAGGAAGAGCTGGGTCTTGAGAAGACTGATCAACCAGGTAAGGAAACTTGATGACTCAGGTCTAAGTGGCATCAGTGTCTCAGTGACGTTTGGGCATTGTTTAAGATGTCAGTCACTTAATTACATTGCCATGGTCTGAGACGCAAGTCCCAGGAATGCCAGGGAGGGTCTCTGCCTGAACGGAGAGTGTATCGCTGCCTGCTCCATCCTGCAGGACACAGTCAAAAGGATTAAGTGCAAAAGTTATTTGAGAGTAAAATGCAGGCAGCATGCTTTCATTTTACAAGTGTATTTTTGAAGATGGAAAACTAATTTCATGTTGTTACAGGCAGCTTGTCTATAAAGAAATCAATCTATTGAAGCCAAGTGCTTCGAGTTTGGCCAGGAAAGGTCAGCTAGGCAGCTGTATTTTATTCATTTAGAACGAATAAAATGAATCTGTTACTGAAGCTCTTTTTTTTCGCCCCTCCTTTCTTTTTTTTCCTTTCTTCCCCCCCCTGCCCCAGGAAAGCTAAATGGCGTTGAGTTACCCCAGGAAGTCAAGGGGGAGGCAGAGGGTTGTTTAGAGACTGCGTGTGACTTGATCTCCGCGAACTCTGAGGAACACGATGTGGCAGAGTTGAAGGCCAGTGAAGTATTTATGAATGGAGGCGATTTGAAAAGTGATGACGGGTCTCTGCTCGTTACTGAATTAAAAGATTCCAGGTGAGTCTGTGTAGGTGGCTGTTTTACTGTCAGAGCAGTTACCTGTCACATGAGAAGTCCCTCTCTCTTTGAATTAAATCCAGTGCTGTATGTAGTGTTGCATCCAATCTTGCACCCCGCGAGCTTTGTGGCGTTTCTCTGGCTCGCTCCAGGCGTGTGGCGTGCGCATGCTGTCCGTTTACTGCTTCACGCAGAGGCAGTTAGTTCAGGATAATTGTTTGTTTAGATGGCACCAGGTTAACGGTACTGGCTTTGCTAAGAAGTGAGGCATGTGGCCAGGAACGTGGCAGTGTTACTCCTAAAGAAACAGCATTGGCTTGAAATCTTTCCCCTTGAAACGTGTAGCAGTTCTTTTCGTTAACAAAACATTAAACAAGAGGGAGGGCAACAACACTGAAAAGGGAGAATAACCTACAGAAAGCTCCAGAACAGTTTCAGTTGCGCTGAGACACCAGATACAACACAAAAACCTCCCCTAATGGGAATTTTTTTTAGTATTTCAAATTTTATCTTTTTGAGCATAAAGCATTTCCACCTACTGCTGGAAAATCTGTCCTCTGATGCTTGTTCCTTTTGCTCGTCTAAATGATAATGATTTAGAAATGACATTGTGAACTCTTTTTTTTTTTTTTTTTTTTTTTTTTCCAAATGATGATAAATTCATTTTATTCCTCCAGTGATGGAATATAAAGAGTTTTTCATGATTTTTCTTAAGAAGGAATGAAAATTGATCACGTGGATTTGGGTTTAGATTTTGAATCTGTTTTGAGTATTGCCAGTCTTGTGAGGTTCAGATTTGTGTTTTAAAAGTCTTAACTGGAGAAAAAAGGCAAAATACATACTACTAAAATAGGGTTTTAATGGTGCAGGGCTTTAAACTTGTTGCTTTCTTATATCAAATTTTCTTACCTGAGAGCTATTAAAAAGGATAGTAAAAAGTGAGTGTATGTTGGTGAGTTGTTCTTCCCCATTGTCTCTTGGAGAGAAGATCGCACATGGCAGCTGGAGGAGCTTGTCTGGGAATGCCCTTCAGGATATTCAGTGCTTTGCAAAGTATGCAGACTGCTAATTGGCTCTCCTGTAATGAATCTAAAGGTTAAACATACAGAAATTCTAATACAAGTATCCATTCTTTTTGTTCTAGCCATCCTGCAAAAGAAATGGTTATCGGTGACTCGGTGAAGTTGGGTGTTAACGAAGCTGATCGTACAATTGGACTTACACAGAATCTTAATGGAAAATCTGGTTCGTGGACTTTTGAGGAGTTTATTGACGTTGGAGTACATTCCAAGTCAACCAAACTGACCTCGGACAGCATCTCTGCTGGTAACTGTAATCAAAACTTGAATGATGCTGCTACAATACCTTCTAGTCCCAAATTGGCTTTTGAGGAAGATGGTGCAGTGAATTCATTGACCAAACCTATAGATGCTTCATCAGGTAATCCAAGCTGATTTCCCTATCTGTCTCTTCCTCTGGCTAGCTAATTAACTTCCTTGCATTTTACTCTCCTTGCCTTAAGTTCAGCTTCTTTTTTTCAAGGCACTTTTTCCTATGTGTAGACCGGAGGGAAAGCTCTTTAGTGGTTGTAACTTGCATTCTGTCAAATGGAGTCACCAGCTGAGGCCTCTTGAGGGACTTGCTCTTGACATTAGCTATGGCTCGACATTAAGGCTCTTCCAAAGACACAGCTGGGCCCCTGGGAAGCTCCTGTATCTCCTACCAGCACTCAAGCCCATCTGTTGTATTTTTAGGTTTCTTCTAACGTGTCTTAAATGGCACTTGTTACTTTTGAAGATACTAACGGTTTAAAAGGTGTCTGATGTAACTCTACAGACAAGACCTTTCCACTCCTAGGCATGTTCTGTAACTTTTTGATGACGGCCTGCATGGTCTTACAAGGTCTCTTCAGGCTCTGGCAACGTATTAGCTGTCCTCTCCACTTACTATAGAACAGCCTTTCACTTCACTGAGAGGGGTAACACCAACCTTAAATTCCACAGATGGTTATGTTACATTTTGGGAGGAGTAATAAGGCTGCACACGCAATATTCTGACTATTCTGAAAGAAGCAGGGCTGCGTCTGAAGCCACATGTACTTGAGAAGCCAGACGCTGATGCAGTACAGCGTTGTGTGTCAGAGAGGCTTCAGTAAGCTAGTTTATGTAAAAGTAAACTTCTCTGGTGTTGGAGCTGAACCCCAAATGGACGTACTCACAGCAGGAGATCTCCTTCCGTGAGATAAATGACTGCGTGAACAGTTGAAATGAATGGTGGTGGAAAAAACAGGACTTGCTATCCACATTTTCTTTAAGTGATGTGTAGCACTTTTTTTGATTAAAGTGTAGCACTTTTCTAGACTGAACTGTTTCCTGAGTCTCCTCTGTCACTTGGCGTCTTGTGAATTTTAGTCCCATGGAGGGAGCCTTATTGAGACGTTCCGTGAGGCCACGACTACATGGGCCGTGGGAAATGGGACGTGATGCTGCTGATCGCATTTTGTTCTGATCAAAAGCATTAACTTTTTAGTGAAGAAAGTGTTGCCTTTTAATTCTGAACTTGAAAATGCTTAGACATAACATGGTTTAAGAATTATCTGCATAAGTTTGAAAAACTAATATTCATAGGTATAAAAAAAAAAAAGGCTACTGTGCCAATTTTGGACCGTAAGTAACCAAGTGGTTCTGTGCTCGCTCGCTGGATGTAGACTCTGACAGTGATGATAGGCGTATGTGGAATACACACGGTTATGATGGTTAAATGTTTTCTTCTCTTTGCTCTTTGGACAGAACTGTGAACACTAGAGACCTGGAAATAATCTGATTGCACTTCAGTAATCCAGTTTTATCAAGTACCGAAGGCCTTGTTTTGAAAAGCTGCTTGTTTACCTTTACCCATCTTCAACTTTGCAAAAAAAAACAGAACACCACCGGGGGAGGGATGACAAACTTCTAGATTTGCACCTTGAAACATTTCAGGGAAACTATTGTGCTGATATTCCTTTTCCGTTCATTTAGCTGACTGTTAGATGAGATTTCCTTGTTCAAATATCATTTCCCTTTTACAGACTTTACAGTAACCTGTTTGAGTCTTTTCTTTTCTTTTCCTATGAATATCATGTACAGCAGCGTGCCACTGGAGGCTCCCCAGTTAGCTACTGGCCAGGTTTTGCGTATTCCTAGAAATGGCACTTGATGAAATAAGACTCATTTGGGGTGTGTTAAAGCTGAACTCCCTTTGGAATGTTCTAGAACAGCGCTGTTACTTGTTGGTTCATGTGCTATTTAAAAAGGCACAATTAAATATCTTCAATTTCGAATGGAGAAGAAAAATTCCTTATTTTCTACCCTGAAAATATTGGCAGTTTCAAAATGCAGTACTGTACCGTCGCTAATATGTTTTAATCTACTGGCAAACATCAAAACGTTTTATAGCATATGCACTAAGATATTACTGAAATGTTGAGTACCTAGATACGTCTGTCATAGTGCGGTTTAACATGTCATGCTTTTAAAAATGTTTTCCTTTTGAATTACTTATTTATCTACACTCATGGAAGTATTATTTTATTGTGTACATAACAGTATTAGACCACTGAAGTCAATGTTTTGTTCATGTTAATTATTCTAAGTGTTCCTGTTGTAGCTTTATAACAGTGGCTGCAAGCTGCATATATATATATATTTCCCTTCCCCTAAAGCCTGCGTTAAGTAATCTATTTAACCTAAACTTGCCTGCTTTTTACAGCATGAAGAGATTAACTAAGCATCTTCTGCAAATTGCTACTAAAAGTAATAATGCAGTCTTGTTCTTAAGTCTCCTGTAACAGATATACCGGATAAGTGAGCACCGTAAAGAGTAGCTGTCCCCAATCCTCCTGTAAACCGTTGGCTGACACTTCCATTCAAACGGATCATCCGAAGGGCAGCTGACTTTTCAGTGGTTAAATGCAACTGGTTTTGCTGGAACTAAACCTGCTCTGTCCTCAACATCATGGTTACAATAGGAAACCCTCAGCCTTCTTCCTCTCATGGTTTGCTATTCAGAATACGGTAGAACTGTTTTAGACTTTAGAGCAGTGCCTTAGGTAAAAGGAAAAATGTATTTTTGTATGATAGCTGGTTCATTCTGGCAGAGACAATCATTCTAACGGAAAAGATGCCGATATTTTTTTTCTGTGCTGATACTATTTGTTGAATGATCTGTTACAGCTCTGTGTAAATATGTGCACACTGTTAAATAAACTTTGCAGTTGAACAATGCTTTAGTTCTGTAATGCTAACCATTGCCTTAGTAGGAGTCTCCAGCCCCTTGCCACGCTGACCTGTGCTCTGGTACCGCGTTAGCTACGCCACACCGTGCACTCCCAAAACTGGTAGCCTCTTTGGCAGTTGCATTTGTGCGGTTGGGAAGTATTTGTACTAATGCCTTCACATCGGGCTGTGTTTGTACATGCTGATGACGTGTTTGTAACTTGGATTCTTTAACGTGCTTTTTGCTGCAAGCCTTTGCCTTTTCCTTGTAGCCCCGGCAGCTTTACGTTCTAAGGGTGAGTCTGGCAGTGTTCCGTGGCCACAGCAGAGCAGTGACCGTCAAGGACACAGCGAGATGGTGCCTTTTGTTTGTCTTGCAAGGGTTCTTTGTTTCTGGTGGGTGCTCGGGAATGACTGGAGCAGCATCCAGTCGATAAATGTATGGTATCGACCACCCTGAAACCAGCATTCAGGTTGGGGAAGGGTAGTGGTAGAGCGGTGTATGGCCAGTGGCTGTACACGCATTCTCTAAAGGGCTTTTTCACACAGGCTGTTCTTGGCAGATGGTCTGGTGTCAGTAATATATTTAAAAAATTATTTTACGGAAATTGTTGCTTTGGTCCTCAGATATCTAAGGGCGCTGTAGCAGAACAGGTGACTCCGCTTTGCCAGTATCAGTGTATCAGATCGATTGCAGTAGCTCAGCCCTAAGAGGTGTCAATCGTGTAAGATGGCAAAATGAAAACACAATTTTCCAGACCGCAGGACTCCAAGCAGGCACTAGTTTCATTTTTATTAAATCATAAACCATACACTGTCGTGATAGGAGAGCTATCGTTGTCTGAGCTATTTTTAAGGCACTTCTAAATGCATGTGCATTTTGGTGTAGTTGAAAGATTTACTTCTTGTTAATGGATTAATAATTGTATATAGACAACCTCATTTAAACAATGATGTAAAAAAAGCTGATGAGCAAAACTTTTGGGCAAACCATGCGGAAGTCAAGATTAAAACAAGGTTATGGAAACATAACTAAAGCTAAATTGTACTGCCAAAACATTGTTATATGTAAGATGAAGCCATTCCGTACACTTGCTGCAAAATTTGGTGTGGTAGGGTAAGCGAAGGTATTTATTACTGTGCTGCTGTTACTGGTGTGATGTATGTGATGTACCTGTACTTGTAAAGCGTAATAATGGATCTCTCTGATCCCAGGTGCAATCTTTCATCTCTATTTCCGAGGTGTGCATGCCTTGTCAAACCTATTTCATCTAAGTGCCGAGCTTAAATGTATACCAGACAAATTAAAACTAGCTTTGTTTTAGTTTAAGCCACACACAGGTTATGTAGTATGTGGATCTCTAATGCTAAATCTAATGGCATTTCAAGCCTTTACACTAAGGGTTACTTGGAAGCAAAGTTAAATTTTTGCAAGGCTACATGCTTTTGTACTGCAGGAGCTTCAAAAGTCAAACCCAGTATGCTGAGGCTACTTTAGTTTTTATACTAAAATGGAAAAAAGTTAAAATTCTTAACATGCAAAAAACCTGCTTCTTTACCAGGATTGTTTTGGAAAGCAGGGCTCTAAAATCCATTTTACAGCAGTTGCTGTCTGCTCCTTACAGTCGTTTGGGACACTCAGCACAGTAAATTTTTCCATTATGGCAAACAAAGCGCTTGTTGGCCAGACCACGGGCACACTTTGTGCATTTGAAACAATAATCGTGCCAGGATTCATCTTCGTAGTTAACCACACTGGTTCCTCTTCCAAATCCTGCTAGGAGAGAAAACAATTATAGGACGGCGATAGTAGCTTTTCCCTTGGCTGGGTTTGCCCATCCTGCCTCCTGTGCTTCTGTAGGCTTGCAGGCCTTACTTGTATGCCTAAAATACTAGCCAAAACGGCAACTGAACCATGTTGTTTGCCACTGGGTGTTACTGCTCTTAGAGAAACGGGCAGCTTAGCATAAAGCTTGCATGGCTTGTCTCTGCAATAAGCTTTTTCCCTTGGGTCCTTTCTCTAGGAAACGGTCAAGCTGAAGGAAAAAAAAAAAAATCAAGGTGGAACCAAGGCCAGGTTGGCCTAAAGGCCCTGCCTGGTTGTTACGGGCTCAGTCCATGCTCTAAAATGCAAAACGGAATGCAAGTCGCATGGGACCAGCAGGATGGTGCCTACATTGCAGGGCTGAACTTTCTGAGCCAGTAACTGTGACGTGTAAAATACATCAGAAGTGAAGCAAATAATGTCACTTCGGGGCAATAAAACGCTGCTCTTTTTAGATTTAAGGTTCCCAGACTAAGATTAGGTGGGAACACAGTTCTAGTTGGGCAAGTTTTGAAGGAGGTAGATTTGAGGCATGCAAAGGGTGAAGAACTCAGTTACTAACTCAGGCTCCATCCAGCAAGAGCACGTGGCTTATTGTTAAATCCCATGGAAATTGCTGGGAATGTTTTTGGGATTCTAGACCTGTTTCTGTGTTAGTACCCTCTGAGCCGCATGTCTTTGGGGATCCCTGCTCTGACCTTCAGCTCCCCCCGCCCTCAAGCTGCATTTAATCCAACATACCTGTAATAGGATTCTTGCAGCCAGCACACTTCTTGGCAACGCACTCCTTGTAGCACTCAACGCAGTAAAACTGATCCTCTACAGCTGTGAAGCGCTTCCCACCCAGTTGCTTCTTGCAGTTGGAGCAAATGAAACACTCGGAATGCCAAGGCTGTTCCTGGTAAGTGAGGCCTCCAGAAGTGATGGGCTAGGAGCGAAGAGCAGAGATGCGTTTCAGAATCAGGAGGGAGGAAGAGAGGCAATGCAGGTATGGGGTGTAGGGTACGAGGGCTCTGTCATGGAAAAGGTATCTTGAAAGTCGTCATTAAAATTAAATAGTGCAGTGCACTTGAGTTCCTCTAGCCTGAAATCCTGCATGCCTGGAGCTTTCATAATAGTTCATTTTACATGCAGTGGCTCCACAATTCTACAGTAATCAGTTGCAAAAGTTGTAAAGCAGCTATTTTATAAAATATGGTTTTACTGCTTGAATACACAATACCTACTACAGAGCTTAAACCACCCCCAAAGCGAGCACGAGGCTGGTGCCCGCTTGGTTTCAGCAGGGTTGCCATCAGATAACCCTACAAGCCCCTCAGATGCTATAACATGCAAGAACCATTAGCACTCTCACATTATTACACCACCAGCTGCTTGCACCAGTTATCCCAAGGAAAGAACATAAGCACTGGTACGGCTCCAGTGTCATCTGTCCACTGGTTGACTCTCCTAGCTTCCCAAAGGAGTAAGGGCTAGTTCCGGCAGCTGCCTTTGCGAAGTGCAAGGACTTACATTCTTGCATTTAGCACAGGTCTTGGCAAACTTATGCTCGTGGCAGGAGACACAGTAGAATTCATCACCCTTGGGGAAGAAGCTCCCAGATCCAATCACTTGCTTGCACTGGCTGCAGGTGAAGCAGTCCTTATGCCAGACCATCTTCTTGTACTCAACATTTTGGTCTCCTACAACAGACAGAAATAACTTGTTAGGTGGGATTTCAGGCTTGTGACAAAACTCCCCACCCTGTGTGATGTAGCACACCTGCAGGCAAGACCTATGCCCAGCACTTCAATTGTAACATGGTCAAGGGATGAGCTGTTAATTTCTGTATCTGGTTTTAGCCAGGGCATTCTAGATTTTCTTAAAATATTTGTCAGAGAGGTGCCTGAGCCTCTCTGAGAAGAGGACCTTGATTTACAGAGGAAAGCTTTTGGTAGAAATGCGTCAAGACTAACTACTGGGACGAACTTCCCCCATGAGGGTTACCTGCAGAGCCGCCTTTCAACGCTTGAATAAAATGGATGGGTGAAAGCAACAGTCAAAACTTGCACCTTTTTGTGGTGCTCCAGCCTTCTGCTATGATGCCCATACCCCTAACTTCAGCCTTGATAAACCACCGTGGCTTCGCCCTAGTTGCACCTCTCTCACTGGCACCAGTACCTGCGATAATAGGCTTGAAGCAGCCCTTACACCTGGGAGCATCCTCGGTGGCAGTGCAGTTGCTACACCAAACCTTGTTGTTCTCCCTTAGCATGAAGGGCTCGTTGACCAAGGACGTGTAGCACTTGAAGCAGCGGAAGCAGTTGTCATGCCAGTAACGGTTCTTGAAATGCAGCTCCTGGAATGAACAGAAATGGAGCGAGCAATTAGCCCTTCTCTCTCTCGCTGAGCAGCTCTAAAACCAAGCTGCTGGCTCAGCAGCCTTGGCAGGGAAGGATGGAGTCGTTAGCCCCTAAGCACGGCTGCGTTCAGGGGTTGGAGGTGCGGCTCATCTGCAAGCAGTTACGGGAAGGACATCTAACCAAACTCACTGACATTTAACCAAACACACATTCACTGTGGCCTTTCAGGGTAGCAGCAGATGCTTGAAACCGACAGCTTTGAGATTTGAAGTTGTGCAAGTGTGGGCTGCTTCGGTTGTCAAGTTCCCTCAGGTTCAGGCATATGTTATTATTTATAAACACAAAGCAATAAACATTTGACAAACTGACAGATCAGCCCCTAGGTTCCCGAGCGCTTTGCCCAGAAGATGAGTTTTCTTGGGGCCCTGTGCAGGCTGGATTACCTGCAGTACTCTCTGCAGGACAATTCAGCGGTTGCAGCAGTTCCTGCGGCTGAATCTAGATGCCAACATTAGCTCCTGTGCAAAAGCAGCCCGTCGTGAGCATCCCTCCTGCAGTGCCTCTGAGCCCATGGCGCTGGTGTCCACGTGGCCCATCAGCCAGAGGACTCGGGAGAACTCATTTTCACACAGGCGCTCATAAACAGAGCGGAACCAGGAAAACAAGTGGGAGGGTTATCAGCGTCTGCCTGTCATCTTCTCATCACCCATTTAACTGCTCGGCGCTCACCTTGGAGTCGGCTCCAATGGGTTTCTTGCACTCAGTGCAGGTGTTGGCACAGAACTTCTCGAAGCACTTGACGCAGCAGTGGCGGCCCTCTTTCTGCACATACTTCTTTCCTTGGAGCGCGTCACGGCAGTAGTGGCAGTCAAAGCGCTCCGACATGGTGCCTACGGTGTAACTGCCAGGCCCTGCAAGAGGAAAGAGGACAAAGTTACAGCCTGGATAACTGCTCCAGCTTCTTGGGTCTAGGCAAGTAAGAAATACCAGGAAGATGGCTTAGCAACGAGCATGTGGTGGTGTCACACTCCTCAAGGGTCTGTTGGTAGAGAAAGCAGCTTCTGTGCAAGCGCTGTTAGGGCAATTTGAAGGCAGGCTGAGCGAGCTGGGGGGGTTCAGCCTGGAGAAGAGAAGGCTCTGGGGAGACCTTCCAGCCCCTTCCAGTCCCTAAAGGGGGCCTACAGGAAGGATGGGGAGGGACTCTGGATCAGGGAAGGGAGTCATAGGATGAGGGGGAATGGTTTTAAACAGTAAGAGGGGAGATTGAGATGAGACCTGAGGAAGAAATTCTTTGCTGTGAGGGTGGTGAGCCCCTGGCCCAGGTTGCCCAGAGAAGCTGTGGCTGCCCCATCCCTGGAGGGGTTCAAGGCCAGGCTGGACGGGGCTTGGAGCAACGTGGTCTGGTGGGAGGTGTCCCTGCCCAGGGCAGGGGGTGGCACTGGATGGGCTTTAAGGTCCCTTCCAACCCAAACCATTCTCTGATTCTATAGTAATTTTTCTATCCGGTGGCTCAGTGTTTTATAAAACACAACACCTCTACCAACTGCACTGGCACTTCCCAGGTGCCTCCAGCCTTGCCTTTAAGGTCTAGGTTCGGCTAACGAACCATCACGCTCAGGGAAGCTGGGTGCAGGAAACAGCCTGGGTTTGGTTGCAGCAGTCACAAAACTCATACACCTGCTAAAGGAGGCAGCTTGGATGTCCCCTCCAGGGTCACAAATTGCCATTAGGATGCAGAGAAATGCCATGAAGTCTCAGAAAAACGCAGGCTACAGCATAATGCGATGCAGGCCAGCTCCTGGCTGTGCTGGAAGGGCCGCCCCGCTGCTGGAAGCGCTGCGCTTGCCCCTAACAGTTAGCATAAGCAATGCATTAGTAACACAAATATTTTCAGTTCCCTTAATAGCCATCCAAGATACAAATGCTAGATTTCTGCCTAGCACAAAACCGCAGCTCTCTGGGGTGCAGCCCGCTGTGAGTGCGGCATGGCGAGCTTTGCTCGCTCTGGGAACACAACTGCAGGCCAGGAGAGCAGAGTCCCACAGCAGCCTGTCCCCATCGCCTTCTTGAGAGGAAGGATACTAGGCTGGTTTATTTACATATTTCACATCAAGCAAGGATGACGATACCTAATCATTCAGTGAGAACCACTTAGTTGCTTAAGGACAGCCCCACTGCAGGCCTCGGCGAGGTCCTGGCGGAGGCTCGGCATAATTTGTGCACAGAAATCACCGCCAACCATGAAGGGAACAGAGCAGTTTCCAGCCTAAGCCCACAGCCAGCTCCAGCCCTCCAAGGCCTTTTGTGCTGGATAGTTGTGCAGCTTCCAGCTGCCTCTTTCCACCGGGTTTTCACATATAAAGTCATGAGGGGAAAAAAAAAAACCAAAAAAAAACCCAACCCACAAAAAGATCTCCCTACATGTAAAGAAACTTCTTCAGTTCATTCCAGCAGGGCTCTGCCAAGGTGTGATACTCCACCACGGCCAGTTATGTGGGAGGCAGCACATCAGCGGGCGTGGGGGCTCTTGACCAGCGGATTTTCCACTTTGGCTGGAGGTGCACACTCATGCTTTCTCCCCAGACGCCCGCCCCCAGCCTCACGCCCGGCCTCGGCCTCCCAGACCCCCTCTGCTAAGGGCTCCCTCCATTTCCCCAACGCCCCTTCTCAGCGGAAGCCAGCAACGCTCCTGCGCGGGGGCTGCAAGAGCTCGGGCAGGATTACACGAGCCCACACAGTCCCAGACACCCAGCTCCATCGCTGCCCATGCCACTCGCGCCCCCGCAGCCCCCAGCACCACCACGAAGCCCCATCTCCTCTGCACGGCCAACAACCCAGGACGCAGCCTCGAGCTTTCTGCACCATCAGCCACCAGATGGGAGAAACATCTGGCAACAGAGGAAATTTAATTATTCTTTTCCTGGTAGAGCTATAGCACCAGAGCAAAGAAGGAAAGGGAGAAGAATGTGGCCAGGCAATAAGAATTGCTGCTGCTTCCTGCTGAGAGGTGGAGGGGACCATTAGCACCTCCATCACATAGCCTCACCTCAGACCACCCTCCTGAGTCCTGGAGTTTAGGGTCTGCTTTGCTGCCTGAAGGAGATGGAGCTCAGCAGCATAATGGCCACCCATTCCAGCCGTGCTGCTCCCAGCCCAGAACCTTTATAAACTGAAACAGGGCTTGGGTTTTTTGGGGTGTAGAGAGGGCATGTCATTCCTGGCTGGGTCAGTGGGACCCCGTGGGGATCGCCCGTGGCTGTGGGATGATGCTGCACAGGAAGAAATTCTTGGCTGTGAGGGTGGTGAGCCCCTGGCCCAGGTTGCCCAGAGAAGTTGTGGCTGCCCCATCCGTGGAGGGGTTCAAGGCCAGGCTGGACGGGGCTTGGAGCAACCTGGTCTGGTGGGAGGTGTCCCTGCCCAGGGCAGGGGGTGGCACTGGATGATCTTTAAGCTCCCTTCCAACCTAAACCATTCTACAATTCTATGACTGCCGTGTTGTTATGGCACGAGGACCTGTTTACACAGCTTTTTCTTGGACACCTGCCCACACCAGTAAATACTGTCAACTGCGTGGCCCAGCCTGTCAGCACAAGAAATCCCCCCGCTGACATGGGAGTCCCCGGGCCAGAGGGATGGCTGCTGATACCTTTCTGAGGCGCAGCACTGCACATTTACCTCACCAGCCAAGGACACATCAAACCCAACAGGTCCTGACCAGAGCACAGCCCTGCCCAGCAAGCCCAGGCACCGCAGAAAGCAGTGAAGGGTGGCTGCTGCCTTCACCATCTCCTTTGCCGGCCCAATTTCTCTTTGGGAGCGACATACTGTTGGCAGCACACCATGAGCAGCCCCAATACAGCCCCAAAGCCCGAGGAGGTGCCTGCCTGCAAATGAACGCTTTGCTGTTATTTCAGAGCTCTTCTGCGTCATCTCTGGGGTCAGGAAACTGCTGAATGGGCGGTAGGGGAAGATGCTGTGCGCACTGGTGATGAAGGAGCTGATTTTCTCCAGTACCACCTGCAAGACAAGGAGGGGCTGGAACACAGGACACAGGAGATGGGACTCACACTGTTACTTTGCAGATTTTAAAATCCGAGAGCCATCTCACTGCCTCCTCTTTGCCACCTTTTCGATAACTTCGGGCCAGAGCAAGTTGGAGCATTTCTCTTCCAGAAAGCAAGACAGATATTCCTGGAGAGGAGCATCACTCAGGGGGGCTGCAGCAGAGGCGGGGCACCAGGTTCACACCCTTCCCCTAAAACTCACAGAAGCAGGCCGGAGGCCGAGCTGGCAGGAATTGCACTCCATGGGGACCAAGGTCTGGAAACGCCGCCTTGCCAAGGTCAGGAGACGGCCATGTCCTGCTGACAACTACGCCAAGGGTTGTGTTTGTACCGGTTCAAGTAAATGAAACAAATAAACAGCTGGGGAACGTGGAAAATATGTGAGCCACGGCCAGCTCTGCAGAGCTCTACCAAGCGAGTTTAATTTAGAAGAAATGAATGCACGAAGCCCAGGGCAAATGGTATCGAAACATTCCAGATCTCAGGTTTAGGTTTGCTTTCAACCAGAACACGTAATCGTGAACACATGGCTCAGAGAGTAACATAATCCTGTGTTCCCATGTAATGCTAACATGAGACAGACATTTATCACAGCAGCTTTGGAACTCCCCAGACAATTAGCAGTGGGCCCGGCAGCCCCAGGAGCTGGGCTGTACATGCAGACGTGCCAGCTTCTGCCTACCTTGTGCCACCTCATGGACCAAAAAGCCCCTCTCGTACCTAGGTTAGGGCATGAATTTGCTTCCAACTGCTCCAGGAGCTTTCTGCCCTCATCAGTATCATCCCTGATCTCGACCTGGGAAAGGCACCTCTATCCCCTCACCTGCAGTGAAGATACACTGACCACATCGTCCCAGCAAACATGCTGGTTGCTCATGGTCTCTGCTCACCCGTGCTGTGCTGAGAGCCCACATCAGCCGGACCGTCTCCTACAGCCCTCCCACAGGAGCAGCCTATCCAGGGGCTGGGGCACGAGAGCCCCAAAAGCTGCCAGCCTGTGGCAGAGCAGGGCCCCATGCCGGTACCAGCAGTGCTGGGACCACCGGAGCGCTTTCCCAGAGTGGAGTAAGTGTCCATGGAGACTTCAGAGCTGCTCTGGGGAAGAAACATTTAGCCTCTTACTGCTGCTCCCCTAAGCAGTCCGGTCTCCTCTCCTCAAAAGTAGACAAAATGGGTATTTGTTGTGCTCTGTAAAAAAATACATATATCTTCTAGAGCCTGGTTGGCAGCAGGTTGTGGGTTTGGAGATGTTTAACTCCTTGATAACCTGTTCACCCTTCAGCTGCACCACATCCCCACAGCTTAACTTTCCAGACCTTCCAGCTATATTAAGCCTGGCCTGTCTTTGCTGTCTGGAAAATAGGCAAGCCGTGAAACTAATGACACACTTGGGTATACGGAAAAACCATGACTCCTTCTCTCTCTTCCTTGGGGCCTTTATTTTAGTGCACACTGCATACCTTCCCCACACAAGCTGTGCAGCAGCTGTTGAGCACTCAGTGGGGATTCACACCAGTGCTACAAACTGTGCTACAGCAACGCCAAACTCGGTGCTGAGGGTAAGCTCTCATCAGGCAAAGTACTAAACCCGTAGGTGCTTCATTTCACAGTGGTGTGCTTAAAATGACAGCAGTACGCACAGGTGTTTTAGCTTGGAAGTTATTTGAACGCAGTTTCTTTGGCTGTACCTTTGCACCAGACTACACTGGCCCTGAGCTGGCAGCCCCGTCAAGCGTCTCCTGTTTAACCCCAGGAGAATCACATACCCTGCGGACATGTACCGATCCAAACCCCATTTCAGCTCTACTCTGGAGCCACAGAAGGGCTGGAGAGGAAAAGTATGGACAGTCTGGAACTATTCTCTGGCCCAGGCTGATGTCCGTGCACAGAGGATGTTCTGCTGGAGAGAAACAGGCGAGAAGAGAGCACAGGCTGCTGGGGAGAGGGTGAAGTGCAGTACATGCCCATCCCTAAATAGCCTAGAGGACCCTCAATAAAAATAAGAGCTCAAGAAAAAGCCAGCAATACTTCCAGAAACTAACCCCCCCTCTAAGCAAGGTGTCCCTCTCCCACCAACCTTGGCAGGGCACTGTCTAAATGTAGCTCCCTGATGGATTTGCCTACAGCATGAGGGCGGCTGGCCAGACCAGTGGCCTTCTCGAGTATCAGGGTATTTGGCGTGAAGACCCACTGGAATTCAACCCTAACATTTACCTGACCACAGAGGTGCCAGTTAACCACTTGTCCCCAGAGAGCATCTCCTGCTTTTCAAAAACAGCCCCTCAGCCCTTGGACAACCATGCCTTCCATCTTTCAGAGAAAGATCTCAAGTGTCGGGGCTCCACCAGTACCTCCAGCCATGCCGCCACCATGCTGTGGAGCAGTCACACGGCTGTCCCAGCTAGTGCTCACAAGCAGGGCTACGTCTGCATCCTGCAGCATGGCAAGCTTTAGCATGGAAAGGAGGGTACAGACCACCTTTTTGTGACACCCCACAAAAGCCGTGCCTCTCCTGTAGGTTCCTGTCTCCAGTGGCCCCTGGGTTGGTTCCTCCCAGTTCAGGCGACCACCACTGGGCATCACAGTGTTTTGCACAACAAATGAAACCGAATCACTCTGCAAAGGGAGCTGAAGCATAGCTGATAAGCAAAGCACTTAACACAGGATATGTCTTAATGTCTCTGGGGAATATGTTTAAATGTGATAAACCACCAAGGAAGAACTTGAAGTGTGGTCTCGGAAAACAACCAGGGAAACTACTTAACCTTACAGACTATTCTGCCACTTAGGAAACAAGATGAAGGTGTTAACCCTCTGCCCTACATGCAGCTGCATGCTCTATGGTGATATGGAAGGAAAACAGCAATTGCCTTTTGACTCTCCATCCATTTTATTTTTCTCAGCAGACTGAGCGCACATGGCTCCCACCCCGCCAGGCGTTGGCTGGATCTGCCTATTCCAGCTCAGAACCTGGCATCCCCTGCTCTGTCACCTGAGTTACTATTCTCAGCTTTTCTCTATGCGTGGCTTGCTATAAATACCAGGGAATACTCTTAAAAGAAGAGTCCTGTTAATCTGAAATGCAAAGCGACGCTCAGGACTGCGCCTCAAGGTCACTGGCACGCTGCCCTGGATGACAAGGAAAGAAAGAAATCACTTGCGGGTCATTTTTGCTGGGAGAGCTGGCAGGGACGAGTGGAGAGCGGTGCTCTCCCATTGCCAGGCTGGGGCACGTGCAAGTCTCACACTCTATAATTCAAAAATTAGTCTGTTGATAAAATGGAAGCTGCTTTATTTAGAACAAGAACGGCTCCAAGTTCCTCAGGCGGTTGCCAAAAACATTCCCTACGGTCCTATTGCCACCGTGTCTGAGCACATCCCAATCATTATTAAATCTCCACAGCTCCCCAGGGAAGTAGGGACGTGCTATTAAAAAAAACCAACACACTGCTCCAGCCCTGCAAACACCTCCCCCAGGGCTGGCTTTTGCACTTAATACAGAGCTCAGCTAAGGCTAACAAGGCTCCCTTAGTGCAGCACCGCTGCCTAGAGTAAGGCTGGGCACTCGGGCAGGATTTAAGCAGTGAAGTTCAAACTTTTCAAAACAAACCAAATCAGCTAAAGCGGGGGGGGGGAAAAAAAAAAAAAAAAAAAAAAAAAAGCCCTGCTCAGCAGCTCACTTACTCTGTGGCTGCCTTAAGCTTTGACCTTTGAGACTCCTCATTTACGTTCCCAGCTATGTACGGATCTGCCCCCACCTCAGTAGCTGGATGCTCTTCTCGTGCCCAGGTGCCCCCAGGAGCCAAACATGAGGCTGTCTCCTGTGGCAGGGAATTCACCCCCCTGCGCCCCACGGCCGCCACCCTGGAGAGAAGGGCTCCCCTGGATGCTTCACTATAACTCATTGGTGGCAGCGCTCCAACTGCAGCATCTGCTCAGAAGACACTTCAGCATTTTATATTAGAGCACAACATCAAATCCGTGGGTCCTTGCCCCGGAGCACGCCTCCCTGAGGAAGAAAAGAAAGATACAGCTGGGACTATAATGAAAGGACGCCACAGCATCAGTCGGTCTCGCAGGGTGAAGTTGAAAATGTAAATGTCGTCTTACATTTTAAGTGAGTGGATTGCTCTTTTTAAACACCTTTAAGGCATTTAAAAATGATACCACAGAGGTCCGATTTTACGCAGAAAGGTACCTTGCATCGTGTATATCTGCATCACACGAGCAAATCCTAAGGAGTTACATGCCATGCAAGAAGGCTCGTAGTCGTGCCCTGTCCTGGGAGGCTGAGCATGAAGTTGAAGAGCAGGCTGTGACTGTCCAACCCAGTCTGGAAGAGGCTCTATGTTCCCAACAGAGACTCATGAGCGCCACTGTTCCCTGGCTCCCGGTGTGCCGCAGCTCGGTTTGATGCCCACAGGAGCTGTGCCCCAAGCTTCACATCCTCTCCCCAGGTATGTCCACCCCTTGGGTTAGGTCGCATCAAAAGATGCGGTGGCATTGCCATTGTATGTAATGGCATGTATGTAGGGCTGCATGTAAATACATGCTGGACTCACACACAAACATGGTTAGCTTTAAGAATTGGATAAGCTTTTAAAAAATCCCAAAGCACTGGCAATTGGCTGTCATTGGAGGGCTAGAGTAGCTTAGTCACGGATGGGAGGACACAACACATCTGCGTGCCTTGGGAGACATGCAAAACATGCTCTCAAAACTGCTGTCGGTGTTAATGGGAAGGAAACGCTAACATTTTCCTATCACTGGTGAGGGTCAGACTGTTTGATCTATGAGGCAAACACAGAGAAGAGGGAGTAAACACCAACTTCCCACCAGAGCAGAGAAAACCATCTGGATTTACAGGCCGGGCTTCGGCACGCTCCCCTCTGCAATTTGGTACTACATATAGGGCTACAGCTTACTGGATAAAGAAGGGGGGGGGGTTCCCCAGCAATGGGTTTCCCCAGCTCACTGCAATAGCTGCTGCGGCAAGCTCACTGCGAGGAGGAGCATCATCATCCCCTGTTTTCACCTAGGCTTCCTCAAATAACGGCTGAGCCCCAGCCCTCCCACAGCAGCACATACAAAAGCACTTACCAGCCAATCCATTTTACAAAAATAGATGAGGCCACCGCCGCCGTGCTCCCAGCACCAGTCCCACACACTGGTTATAAACCCATTTGCTATCGTTAGTTACAGCTGCAGATTGCTGAGGCTTAAGACTGCATTCGAAGGAGTTGTTTTGCTGGTGCAGGAGCCTGTTAGCAAAACCTTCCTCCCGATTTACCAGGCATTGCACACGCAGGGCTTTTCCCACGACACCCAGCAGCACGTCCACTTTACCTGTGTGCCTGTGGAAAGCCATGCTTAGCAGCCCAGAGTCACCAGCAGCCCCTTAGATAACAGAGTTCACAGTCTCTTGGCCGATTAGGAGCTGCCCCGTTTGATAACATACATTTAAACGGAGGCTATTAATATGGACGGGACTCCTACCAGATGTCCACTCCCCTCCCCAGAGATCACAACCTTAATCCCCCTTGAAAATTCTTACCATTTTAGGTGATCTGAGGGAGAAGAATAGGATCCAGAGACCTCTAGGTCTCTGTAGGCAACATGTAAATACCTGCCCAGCTACTCAGCACCCAAATTAGTCCCAAAGGCAGAGCGTGCCTCAGGAACTTGACCCCATGCTAGTACTATTTGGCCTTGGCTTTAGAGCTAGATTGTGTCTCATATCAGTCCTGAGCTAAATTACAGACCCAACGTTAATTCTGCACTGCTGTTGCTGAAGGGAAGAGGTGGATCATGGCCCCATGGGGGCTGGAGGGGCTGCAGTCCCAGGAACCAGCAAGGGGCTGTTCCCTGGCTGTTGGGCCCATAAATGCAATGGGTTATAGCCCTGGGGACGCAGCTGAGAGCCCACTGAAGTAACAGAAGATACCTTTGTGGAGGGGGTTAGACTTGCCTTCAACATGAGCGTCACACTGAAGTTTAACTGCCAGTAAAACTGCTGTACCTGGTCCTCCTCCAGCTTTTATGCTAAAGAAACTCAAGGCATTAAGCGTTCAAAGTGAGCAAGTCCCCGAACAGCAGCACTTAGATAATCTGGTTTCATGAACACGGGCCTCCTCTAGTATTTAACAGTATGGTGCGGTCCATTCCCCAGGACATGGCTTGTAGGGAGCACTGGCTCATGTCTCTGTCCTCTTCACGCAGGCATCCACGAAGCTCCCTGGGAGACCCCACCTCCACAGCTCCAACTGACCTATTTCCACCCAAGTCACACCAGGGAGCGGAGGGAGCTCTGGTTCAGGGCTCACTCCCATGGGAATGCGCAGGCTGCAGCAGCTCCACGGCCGTGCTCGCTCTGGTTTATACAGTCGGCAGCAGCGCACGTTCAGGGCCAGCAGCCAGGGAGGCCCAGCTGCTAATCCTGCCTTGACACTGACTCACTGCATGGCCGTGGGAAAGTCATTTAACCTCCTGACAGCCACTGGGAAGAGCCAATGTTTGTCATTCCTTCCACAGAGCCCATCGCAGTGGTGTCTGGCCTCTGAACAGCATAGAATCATAGAATGGCTAGAGTTGGAAAGGACCTTGAAGATCATCTCATTCCAAGCCTCCTACCCAGGGCAGGGACACCTCCCACCAGACCAGGTTGCTCCAAGCCCCGTCCAGCCTGGCCTTGAACCCCTCCAGGGATGGGGCAGCCACAGCTTCTCTGGGCAACCTGGGCCAGGGGCTCACCACCCTCAGAGTGAAAAATTTCTTCCTGATATCCCATCTAAATCTCCCCTCTCTCAATTTAAAACTGTTCCCCCTCATCCTATGGCTCCCCTCATGATAGAGAGTCCTGAGCATCTTCAGCCCAAGAGGCCCTGCTACAGCCAGGAACATCTCTGCTTCTCACTTGTGGAGGTCCCAAGACCTCCTCGACCACCCACACATGGCAGGGCACACACAGCCTCCAGCCCCAGCACTGGGCTCAGTGACTCCCTGGGCCTTCACACCCATCTTAGGGCTCCCAGGTAGCACACATCAACATCTCAACATCATCTCAAGCATCTCATGACAGCATGTCGTCCCAAAAGAGCACAGCATAGATCCACTTGTGTAGCAGATTGGGGCTGGGAAACATGTTAAAATACTAGCACACTGAAACACTTTGGCTAGGAAAAACCCAGCGTCATTCTGCCCCAGCTCATCTATAAACTCAAGCAAATTGTTTGCATAATTCAGATGGTAACAGGAACCCTTACAACTGGTATTTTCCTGTGCTAATCTTGCTGCATGCAGTGTAATATTTACAGACATGAGTTCATTTTTGGCAATGCACGTAGAGTTTGCACCATTAACTATTCTTGTTCCTTTCTAGTTCCCTACACAAAGAGCTGGCACCCTCCCCCTCGGCAGTCATTTCCTACTTCCCCCGGAATACCCTCGTATTTCAATTAGAAGCAGTAACCCTTGCTGCCCATCCCAAAAGGCGGAATAACGCTGCTGTGCAGTGTCAGCAGCTGCCACGTCCCACCCCAGAGGCAGCTGCAATTCAGCAGCAGTTTGACAGCACTGTGGAGGCATGCGGAGAGCAGGGACAGACACTTGGCCATCAAAATATTTCACGTGTGCAAATGGATGTTTGTTTGCAGCATGACAACAGGCACGGGCTGGAGGAGGTGTGAGAAGGAAAGCTTGGCCAAAAAACAGGAGGGAGACCCAGCCCTGCTGATGCCTGTGAAGCTTCACCATGAAGCTCCCCGGAGCAGCATTTCATGGCACAGCCCACTCTGCAAAGTCTCTGCTGATTCCCCAGAGCAGTCTGTAATAAAAACGCCATTTTATTTGCATTTGTGGCTTCCTGGGCCAGTGTAGCAGGGACAGGCTGGGGAAAAATCCTTGCTGAGAGGACAGGGCTGCTCTTGGTTTCTTGGCTGGCTTTAGCCATGTGACCTTGGACAATTCCCATCTCCCCCCCAAGTCCGCCCAAACCCAGGTGATTAAACACACCGGTGGTGCAAGGTATGGCACAAGTGCCAAGGAGGGACGTTGTTGCCCTGTGAAACATGGCAGGGAGCAGAAACACCTAGGAAGGAGAGAGTGCCCAGACAGGAGGGGTACCAGCCCTGTCTGAGCCCTTCTCTGCTAGCCAGCACCCTGCACTCATGGGTCCCAGAGGAGAGAACACTACAGACACGGCGGTGGGTGCACAGCAGGGCATGCAGGCTTGGGTTTTCACGTTTTTAACGTTAAACCTGTCCTGTAGGTTTTCAGGACTCCAGAGAGCTGGTCTGGACACACTGATCCCCCCCCACAGGTCTGACTGCAAAGCGGCATGGCTGGGACATAGTGTCATCCACTCGGATAGACAAATGATTCACATTGTGGTTTCCAGAGTATTTTCTTGCCTTAACAAACCTGCCAGGAAAGGTCTGGGTGTCTCAGCTTGCTCACACATCCTGCTGTCACTCAACGGACAGAAGGTCCTAAATAGAGCCGGTATAACCCGGGCATTGATGAACTCTTAGTCACCATCATCAAAGAAAGAAGCAAGCAGCAGTAAATACGAGCAGGAGGGGAGCACATGTCCACCTCTTCGGGTAACGCTGTACCTTCTGTTTCCATACGCACCGCTTCGCAATGCACAGTGAAGCTGCAGAGGAAAGCACACTAGCCATTCACCAAGCTCCCATAAAACAAGAGCCCCGTATTCTTCCTACTCTTCCTGCCGTGCCGGCAGGCGCTGGACTCGCTCCATGCTCGCTCTCCCGCTCCAGCAATAGCACAGGACCAGCACGGTCCCATCAGCCAGGGCTGCACCAGGCAGCATAGGGGTTTGCTCTCCGCATCCAGGTTTGCTCCCACACGCCATTTGCACAAACACTTCCTTCTCAATAACAGCACAGCAGTTTCAGAGGTTTTTAAGTTATCAATTTATCTTAGGTTGCATGCAACGTGTGTCCTCCCGCAGCAGAGAGTGCTCCTCCTGCCCAACCTATTGCAGACCCCAGCTAAACTTCCCTTGGCTCTTCTGGAGCAGAAACTAAACAAAATAACTTTAAAAAAAATTTATATATATATATATATATATATGAGCTATATCTATCTATCTATATAGATAAAGACAGAGTTTGCAGGAAGCCAATGAATAAAGCAGTTGGGCTTAAGAGGAAAGAGGACACAAGAGCGAGCCCGCCTTTGCACTCGTGGCCGGTCCATCAGTGGGACAGAGGAGGCGGCAGCCCCACCACAGGAATGCTGGGCAGGTTTGGGATCCGGGACTGACGCCTGGGGCTGATCCAGCTCTCCAATTACTCAGTATCCCATGTGTTTCCTGCTCCCAGCGCTGGCGGGGAATTTTCCCCATTCAGCACTCAAGGATGCACCCCTGAAGCATCCTGCAGACACTCAAGTGACCACAAAACAGAGACACCCTGGCTCACACGAGATGTACCCACATCCAGAGCAAATCCAGCAAGGACATCCCTGCAGTGACAGAGGGTATGAACATACCAGCCATAAGGCAAGCCCCATGCCCTCGGGCTACCAGCTCAGAGTGGACCTTGGAGAAGGAAATGGGCAGCACATGGCAAAGGCACACAGGGTGTTTTCCTTCTTTCCATGCTGAACTCCAGCCCACAGCTGGGTCAGATCCGTGCACTGAGCCTTTCAGTGCCAGGGGAAGCTTTTAGGATCCGCTATGGAGGTGGGGATAGAGGAACTGGGAATAAACTTATAAGTAGGCAGGCACAGACTGGGTAACCCTCCATGAACTCAGATACAATGTGAGTAGAAACAAAAGGGGGAAGAGAAGGAAGGATAAGGAGAGAGAAAAAAAAAAATAAGGATGAGGGTGTATTAACAGACAGGAAAGAATGGCCCAGAGATAACGGAGCTGGAAATGCAGGCATCTGAAAAATAGCAAAACTGGGAAGAGATCTAAAGTGGGTTTTTCCCATCTGCCTCCATCCGCAGGCTGGACTGTTTCCAGTACTATTCCCATGGCAGCTCCAAATTTATTCCCCTGCTGCCATCTGCTCTGCAGCTCCCCTCCACACATGCTCCTGACTGGCACTTCTTCCCGTCACCTGTTGCTGACATGGCAGACCTCTGGCTGCTGCTGAAAGCCAAGCGACACCAAGGCCTGGGGGCAGCATCTGTGCATAAATCAAGAGCTGCTTTGTAGACCCAAGGCTTTGTCCAGCTCCCGTCGCCCCTCCGGGCTGTGTCAGGGTTGGAGAACAGGAGCCGCAGCATGGTGGGGTGCAGGCACCACACAGACCCACAGCAGCAGCCCCGGGACATACAGGCTCCAGAGAGGACTGCGGTGAGAGGAGGCTGCAGCAGTATAAGGTGCTGCACAGGGTTGGCTTTGAACCAAGTGCACCAAGAAAGCCCATTTCCTCCTACCGCTGCTCCCTCCTCCCTGTGGCTCTTTGCTATATTGCAGATAAGACGCCAAGACTCTATCTTCCAGCAGCAAGGATGCTGAGCGGATGCCTGTTGTGGTCCCTACAGTTACATTTAGACCTTCACTACAAGCTTTAAAAGGGACAGTCCCAAAAGGCTGAAGACTTTTTTTACATCTCTTAGACAGAAAAATGTATTAGTCTTAAACTCACTAGGTTAAACCTGGGCCGAATTTCTCTTCCCAGCTGCGTCTCCCACATCCTTCTGCCCCGACCCAGCCTGCGGAAGGGAGCTGTGAGGTGCAGTCAGCGGGGGGCGGGGCTTGGCAGGCTGCCTGCAACCCCCTCGTGTGAGCTGCAAGGTAGAAACGACAGGTCTGAACGTGTCGGGGCATTGGCCAACCGTAAGGAGACACAAAGCCTTCCTTTGCTTCTCCTGGGAGAAAGATCCACAGGTACTGCCAAGACTGGTCCAAATTCAGATGCCTTCTAAGTGCATCAAGCCCACAACTGGGCTAAAAAGCCTCAAACACAGCATTCGGCCCTTCCTTCTCAGCAGCCTTATGGCTGCATTGTGCACAGATCCACCCAGCAGTGCCCAGTTTGAGCAAAGCGGCCTCGATGCATTGCAGCCAAATGGGAAGTCCTCCTCAGAGGCCATCTGCACTGGGAGGAGCCGAGATCAGCTGGTTCTTGCAAGTTCATTTACCACAAAAGCAAGCAAGGGTGCAGCGCTTCCCAGGGGAGAGGAGCCAGCAGGCAGGGGAGAAGCTGCCTGTGTGTCCAGCGACACAGGAGCAGTGGGGAAGGTCTCCAGGTTAGCATTTTGGGACCCCAGCAGTGCCACGCTCTCACCCACACTGGCCAGGCCCCTGCATTCAAAGCTCCCTTGAAGAACTCTAGGGTTTCTGCTCTTTGCAATGTACAGAGCTTTGGCTGCAGAGCTCCAGCTACGTAGCACTGTGCCCTCAGTGGTGGCAGGGGTGTGATGCCTCTCCGTTACCAACAGCACTTCCACCAGGACTATGTGGTCCTCAGAAGAGCCCTCCTTGGGGCCAAGCAAGCTGCACCACAACTCAGTTGTTCCCCAGGTTATTACCCCAAAACTTCACACTTAGGACAGTGGAGCTCCTTAGGGCTATCTTGGCCAACTGCAAATGTCTGTCTTTGTTCAAGTTGAGATGCAGTCACATGGAGAAGGAATGACAGTCGGAGTCAAACATGGGGCAAAGGTTAGCCAGTCACAGCTTCCCCCCCGTGGCTCAGCCCTGGCTTGAGAGCTGAGAAACGTAACTTCAGTCCCTGTCAAATAAATACCGCACTGATCCCAGCCAGGCAGCATGGCAGTCTCTTCCAGGAAAGATGAGGTCTGATGAACACTCACAGGGATATAATCCTACCATACCCACACAATAAATGCTCATGTCGGGGCTTCTCCAAGTTGTTAGTAAGCCGTCACTGAAATAATATTTCACAACCTCCATTATGTTCTCTGCATTCCTAATTGCTTTCAATTACTTCTCAAAGATGCAGCAGCTGGCTGAGCGATGCTCTCCCCCAGTGAAGTTAAACAGCTCACTGTGGAGAGCACGGAAGGAAGTTCCACTATTAGTTCGTATCACTGCTTGAAAGCTAGGTCATTCGCCTTCCCTGGAAATCCACCCACCACGAGTCAGAAATTAGCAGCTGCTCAGACATCAGCTACAACACACACGCTCTCCAGCATCCCTGACACGGGTTTCCAGCAGCCCTGCCATCCTCCTGCATTCATGCAACAGGACCTGGCAGCAAGAAGGACTTTCAAGGCTGCAGGCTGTGCCTGAGCTCTTCTTCCAAAGGCTGGGAATGTTTTTGGTGTGATGTTTTCTAGTAAAACATCATGTTCGCAGGAAGCTGCTGGGCAGACAGTTCTGCAGACCTCCTTCCTCTGCCCCACAGCACAGTGGGCCAAGCCAAAACCCACCACAAGTGGTGCTCTGCAATACCAAGGAGCCTTGGTCTTTCCCCTTAAAGAGCTTTATTTTCAGAGGAGAAGAAAGGTGGGTGGACTGCAATTCTGGCAAAACACCCTCCAGAAACTCAGCACATAGGAAACACTAAGGATAGAAAACTTCATCTCAAGTGTCCAGAGATGGGTAAAGCAAATGCTTCTCAGAAGAGGGCCGGGCAGAGCACACTGCCTGGCTAAGGGTAAAGACAGGCCACCACTTCAATGAGAAGGACATGCCCTTCCAAGCATTGGCATGCCGGTTGGGAAGACTCCCTGGCATCCAGCACACCATCAAAGCACGGCCTGAACTTGGCACAGGCCCCAGGGCCATGGCGTGAGCGCTGATTTAGAGCTGACAGGAACCAGCCCTGGTGTAGGGGTTTAGCAGGACAACGAGCCCATCACCCCGGGCACAGGACAGTCGCCTCGAGCAAGATTAGCGTTTGGCTACAACCTTCAGTTGCTAGAGAGCACTGGTGGCTGAAAGCACCAAATCACCCTTGTTATGTGGCCATTTTAAAAATAACCTTTCCCAAAGCCCCACAGTGCACAACCCTGTGTCTGTCTCAGCTCCAGGAGCCGAAGGAGATCAGCTTGCAGGGCTGACGGGTATTTTTGGGCACTCTGACTAATTGTCAGGACATATGC
Organism: Chroicocephalus ridibundus; assembly: GCF_963924245.1. Classification (NCBI taxonomy): domain Eukaryota; kingdom Metazoa; phylum Chordata; class Aves; order Charadriiformes; family Laridae; genus Chroicocephalus; species Chroicocephalus ridibundus. Next base: position 21,502,115 of record NC_086292.1, read on the forward strand.
TGGGCATACTTTACAAGGAAAAACAAAGCTGCAAAGTCCCCTCCAGTGAGGCCTATGGGGTTGGATTAGTCACAGAAGTTATTCTCAGAAACCTCTGCTTTGGGAGGGTTTGATTTCATTTCCAACTTCAGATAAGTGCATTTCAAAATGGAGGAAGGGGTCAACTTCCATGCACCCCGATACATACAACGAAGGCTCAGCCAGGCTGGGCCACATTGCACCACCAGCACCAAGGGCAGGAGAAATGGAAACCTTTCACCTTGGAGCAGCTACAAGTTTGCAACGGCTTTTTTGGCACCACATCACATGGGCACTCACTGGCCATGCCAGGGGACGTGCTCCAGGACAGTCTGGGGACATGCTCCAGGACAAGCCAAGGAGGAGACACCCACCAGAGGGGGGTGAGGAGGCCCACAAGTACCCGCTCACTTGTAAGATAGAGCCATGGTGCAGTCTTTCTAAAACACTTTGCTCTGGTCCTGCATTATCACACATTTCCTCAGCTGAAACAGACAGCATTTAACTTTCCCCTTGGCCCAGGCTCAGTCTGTGGACAGAGGTGACTTCAGCCACCACTCACATTAATATTTTGCAAATCTGCCCATTAAATCTCTCATGAAAGCTCTGTTCATTTAACGACGACACATCACCCTGCTCAGCACGGCTCCTTGCTCTCTGCTTTTGCAGGGAAGCTGGAGCCCTTGCCAGGCTAGAAGACCACTCGCTCTGATCCTACTCAACTTGCCTTGGCTGCTCTTTCCCAAACTGACCTCCAAGAGACTGAGGACTCGGGCAAAACCAAAGAAGCCAGCCAGACTTCCAGAAGAGCCTGGAGCCCTGATAAAGGATTATTTTGCCAGCTGTGACCCTTTTTCTCCCTCCACACTCATGAGCAAGGGACTCCCATCTCAGCAACTCCAGAGCCTCAATGCACTGCAGCTAAACATGAAGTCCTCCTCAGAGGCCATCTGCCCTGAGAGGAGCAGAGATCAGCTGGTTCTTTCAAGTTCATTTACCATGGAAAAAAAAGAACTTATGTTAAAAGGAACCCAATTTGGGGATTTTTTTTTTTTTTGGTTGTGGTTCCTTGCTCCTTCTCCTCCCAAGGGCATCTTTCACCAATCTCAGCACCTCTTCACTCTTATGCCACTTTAAGCCAGCACTCATCCGGCTTGATTTCTCTACACTTATTAAGACCACAAATAAAGCACCTGTGTGCAACATTTCCACAATGCTCTGGGACACAGAAGCCCAGAGCAACCCACTATCTCGTAAGGCCTGGGTGCACTCTGCTTTCAGTCCAGAAGCTGTTGCGGTGCTTTGAGCCCCACTGCTGTCTCTTCCCATGCTGCTGGCCCACGCACTTGTGCTTTCCCTTTTCTCTGGTGTAGATCAAACCTTGCTCTTTTCATTCAGTAGAAACGCTGCACCAAAAGCACACACATTTCAGGGTGACGAGAGCTCTCTGAAGTCTCCACCAGGGCTTTCTGCATATTTTTCCCCCGCCGAGCTACACAGCAATTTCCACTGAGGAAAAGTGTTGTCTATTCAATTTCTAATAACGGCATTAAAATGTATGAGCCATTTCTCCGGAGTCAGGGATAATATTTTCAAAGTGCCTGTGTGATACCGGAATGTAAATCTCATTTTTCATAAAGTGATAAGGATCCCGGGTCTCCCTGGAAATCATGTCAGATCAGAGCTGGGCAAGGACTGCACTAAAAAGCATTCTCCACAGGGTCGGTTGGAAAACATTGGTTCTCATTTTTTAAAATAAATAAATTAATTAAAAGGAACAAATATCTTCAAATCTTTCATCGGGGTTAGGATTCAATTTCAGCCCAAACCAGAGAGACCCAGCCCAGGATGATGCTCAGCCCACGGGCAGGAGCCTGGCCTTGGTTTGTGACATCCCAACTGAGCGTCCTCATCTGCCGGATGGAGGCAGTGGCAGGGGAATTCTCCTCCCCACGATGCCCCCCTCAACTCTACTTTTGGGGTAACCTAGCAAAATTTCAGTTGCTTTTGTGTCTCTGGAAATATTAAGATCAGTAGATTAATACTTGGCAAGAGACAGTTCGGCCCAAAGCAGTATGGAGAGGTAAGGTTATTTCAGCTGATACATTTAATTTGCCTTGCGTTTGCTGAAACAGCAAATACCTTCATCCCCCACCTCCACAGGGAGGGGCCAGGGTGGTCGGAGGCAAGAGAAGGTCCCGTCTCCTGTCCCATGCTCCCACCGAGGGTCTTACAGCAGCACTGCACCTTTACAGCCTTTCTGTCAGTGCAACGGGCAAAGTCTATGGGCTGTTACATTTATTAAACACAAATCTTGGAAGATGAAAAATAAGATACTTAGAGAAGTGCTTGATTTTAAACATAGAAATAAACTGACTGGAGTTGGTACAACCACTTATGTGTTTGATTAAGCCATCCTCGGCTCTGTGGCTGGATCCAGGCGCAAAAAAATGATTTTGTTTCCTTTCTCAAGTAGCAGTGAGACAATAAATTCAGGGACAACGAGTAACACAGTCTGCAAAGAGAAACAGCCCCTCTCAATACAATTGCTGCTGGCTGTCAAACTACTGTCCAAATCAAACTATTAGAGGATCAGCTCCATGTGACAAAAAAGCAGCGCTAATTGCACACAAGTGCCAGAGAAAACTGTCAAAAAGCTAAAGCAGATGTGAAACAGTGGCTTGCTTTCTTTTCAAACCAGCTTGTGCAGCCGCATTGCATGAGAGCCCACAAGCACCCGTGTCCTGCTGGGAATGCTGCAGGACAACGAGGAAAGGGTAGGGCTTCCAAAGCATCGAGGATTTTCCTGCAACAGCAAGGACTCTACTGTCCCTTTGATAAAGTTACACCTCTTGAGCCAAATTGTCTTCTCAGTAGCAAGCCTTGCCTGCTTTATGCCAGGGTTGAGCAAGGTTAGGCTTGGTCCTGGCCAAGTCCAGGATCTGCAAAGTACAGCAGTGTTTTTGGTTGCCCAGAGACAGCCAAAAAAGCAAACATGCCTTGATACCAAGTAGGTGAAACACTGGAGTGAGGACATGTGGAAGAGAGACGTTGCAGACCCGCAGGGATGCCTGTCCCATTCCCAAACACTAACACCCACTGCTCAGCCCCGTAATAAAGAGGCGATGCAAAGAAATAGCAAATAATTCATGCACGTGTTAGACATGCTGTGCTTCATCTCCAAAAAGCTGCTGAAAGCAACAGATAAAATGCCACGCAGCAGTTTGTTAGCTGTCTGCCAGCCCAGTTATGGGCATTATGGGGGACACGGTGGAAGCAGCTGCACTACACCAGAGTCCTGTGGACTCAAAACCAGCCCTTGGGATGGCCCAGGTGTGCCACCAAGAGCACTGCCAACTATAAAAGGCAGATGCGTGCAGCTGAACTCATGCCTCTCTCACCCAAATCACACTTAGTTATAACTCCTCACATTAAAAATCACCTTCTTTCAAATGCCAACTTACTCCACATAACAGGGTTTCACGAAGCCCTTCCCTGATGGCTGAATGCAGTGATGGCTGCGACAGAGCTGCCCAGGATGCTGAGGGACTTGGGTGTGTCACCAAAGCATTTCCCACATGGCTCCAGAAAGGAACTGGAAGAAATCCACTCACAGGCCTGGACGGGACTTGCAAGAACAGAGACAGATCACTCCATGCTTGTAAAATTATAATGAAAGACTTCCAAAATACAAACGTACCTCTGCTGAAACCAGCACCCTTTTTACAGATGCAGCCTTCACCCCTTGCTCCAGAAAGCCGTGAGTTTAATCCAAAAAAAGCTTGTGTTTTTGCATCATGGGAGTAGGTTCGTGGATTACATTTCAGGGGCTCAGCTTTTGTTTGCATTTGTGCTGTTGATAATTGTTACCTGGTTTCAGTCACTGGTGACTATGTCTTGAAACATTCAGTGAGATCCACCAGTGGGCCTCTGGTAAGTGGCTTGTGCATTGCTTCATGAAGACAGCTGCCAGGTAATACAGTGATGTATTTCTACATCATTTCAGGTATTTGACCACTCAGCAATGGAGAGCAAAAACTGCCACACGTTTGTCATCCTCTCCCCTGCAGCATCCTAGTGCAGAGGGACGGGCAGTACTTCCTCCTACAGATGGACTTTTTTAAGTTAAAAATTCTATTTCTTCAGAAAATATTAATTCATTGGATGCAAGTACACCTGGAAACACCTCTGCCTTAGCAGAGAAAAGTGCAGGATGCTATCGGAGCCCTGCCTGGACCCCTTCTGGCTGGGCTGACAGAGACGCAGTCCTACCTTTCCAACCAGCACGGCCAGCAGCCCCGCGAGAGCCCCCTCCAACCCCAACCTCCATCACCCCGGGTTCAGCTCTGCATCAGAGAGCAAGAAAGCCATCTCTCTGCTTGCAGCAGCTGCTCCCACACTGCCCGCTACGCCCCGGCAGAAGGTGACCCCAGTGGCTGTCCAAGCGCAGGTCCTCCTGACACCTAGTGTCATCTGTGGGCTTATTCCCGGGAGCAACTGCAGGGACAGACGGACACAGAAAGCTGCTAAACCCCACTCCTAGCACCAGCCCTTCAAAAGCCAAGTCCTGCTCTACTTAAACTGGGGGTGCGTCAGGGCAAAATAACGGCAGAGCCCAAATTTTCACGTTCCTGCCTCATGTACGTTGCAGAAGAGGGTGGGGTTTTCCCAAGTCCTTGCTCCAGCGCCCGGAGCAGCAGCAGGGAAGAGGCTCTGCCCGTCAGATACACCTATCTGACTAGCTGTTTAAAACTAGCCCTTATCTACAAGTCAAGCATCTGGGTTTTCCCCGCAATCCTTGTACAGGGAGGGGTTTCCAAGATATGGGAGATAGCAGGGGAGACCACCTCTGCAGCACCTTAACCCACTCCTAAGGCTCTCCAACCCACCAGGAACATCACCACCACACTTCCAGGACCTGTAAAAAGCCTGGGCTCAGCAACCAGCCTCACACACCATCCCCTGCTCGGTCTCATTTGCAAGGCAAAAGCTCTCTGGCAAAACAGCTCGCACAGCGTCCAAATGTCGGTGGAGCAGACAGCATTACTGGCGCTGGCTCCCTTTCCATCCGGCTGCTCCAGCTCAGGCACCACTGTTGCTCAGAGGATGAGCTCATCGCTATTTCAGGTTGAATATGCACTTGGCAATCTCCCTGGTAACCAAAACAAATTACTCATCGGTTTATAACAGATTTATTGGTTGTTTGTTTCAGTGTTTAATGCAGTACACAGAAAGCTTCACCACATTATAGCACCAACACAGCCTGGGGTAGGAGCGCACGGAGGACGGTATTTGCAGCCATTGCTATGGAGATGGGCTGCGTTAGCACCGGAGGTCAGAGGGAAATCTGACTTCAAGCCTGACCCCAGCGACATGAAACTGCAAAAAGGTGGTGTGAAGCATAGTCTTCGCTTACACACACCACGGGTGCCCCTGCACGGCAGCCTCCTGCCATCCCAGACACCAGATGGGTGGTAGCCTCCTCCAGCACATCAGATTGTTGTTTGCAATCCTCTCCAGCCAGAAATCAAACAATCTTTCCCTGAAACAGGTTTCAGGAGAGACTGACACTAGCATATCCGCTAACACCAGCCGTCATCAGCTCCATTTCACGTGTCAGCCTATGAGGACATGGCCACTTACAGGTCTTCCTGCCTGTTTATGCTCTTGGGCAGGAATTTCCTCTCATCCTTCATCACATGCATCAGCATGAAGGGCAGTGAGAAGCAGGACTAACCCCAGGGTATCTGCCTGCTCCGAATTGCAATGTAGAGTGCTTGAAAGAGATCGGCCGTGTCTGGTTTTCTGTCACACCTAGACCTGAGCCAAGATACAGCTCAGAAGTTGCCCAAGTCACCTCTTACGTTTAACAAAGGGTTCGTGTTGTTGTTGGGATTTTTTTTTTTGCTGAATGCAGTTCCACAAAAAAGAGATACTCTTCCCTGACCAGTTCAATCCAGCAAGCTGAAATGTTGGTCAAGATATGTAATCTGTGGCTAAGTCCCCAGTCAGCCTTCTGAAATGAAAACAGGCAGGTTTTGTACCTGACCCGCTGCAAGAAACCCATCCCACCCCAGAGACAGATCCAGAGTCAAACTTTCCACCTTCAGCTAAATAAAAAGTGTTGTGGTGATAATGGTATAAGAGAGAAGGGAAGATTGTGGTGAGAGGTGCACAACATGCTCCTGCACCCAACAAAGCAAATCCGGACAGAACTAAGTAGATTTGCATCCCCACTAAGGGCCTTTGTGCCACTGCAGGGTAAACATGGGCTGCTCTCCGACCTGCTCCAACGCTGCCACCCAGCCGTTTCCAGAGGCAGCACTGAAATACATTATACATCAAGTGGCATTTACCTGGCAGGCTGTCCCAGAGGGGAAGCGTGACTGGCTTTCAGTCAGCAGAGCAAGGGTAGATAGGAAACAGTATTTGCATGTGTTGAGTGAAATATATAGCTCTGTGTATTTTTAAAGCGAGATGAGACCAGAGGGAGAGAGAGATTCTTGCACCCTGGACTGCTCATTACTGCCTCTCCAACAGCACTGTCAGAAGCAAGACCAGGTCAAGTCAATGCTTAGAGACACCAGGGAATTTTAAAGTGGAAGCAAATCAGTAGGAATCGCTCAGATTTCTGAATGAAGACCACGCAGCCCTGTGCTTCTGGAGGTGCTGTTTGTATTCCCTCAAACTACCGACTGCCCCGTGGTTAATGCTGTACCAAAGAGCAGGACGTGGTGCCAGGCCCCCAGGATGCTTTCAGAATCCTTACGCTGCCTCCATGGGTTGTTCATCTGAACAGACGTCAGCCAGAACAACTCATCCAGACCATCCCCTGGTTTAGGTAAGTCACGCTAGAAAAATCCCCGTAGTACCCAGCAGCAGTATGACATCCCTATCCCACTGTGACATGCCCTATCCCAGGACAGCATGTCTTCTGGGATGCAGGCAGTCCTGGGGATAACACACCTACGGGATATTTTAACGAGCTCTTTGCTATGCCAGAAAAGGGGCAAACCAAGAGGCACAGAACGAAGAGGAGAAGGGTCGAGAGTCCAAAAATGAGACGATAAGACAGAAGCTGGAAAGGCAGGCAGGCAGTGCCTCACAAGTGACTAATTCCAAATCTTTGCTCCAATGTTTATTATAGAAAAGAGCAGATAAGAAAGGCGGCTGATGGTAACAACTGCCAGGGGCAGCCAGTCCCAAGTTAAACAAATAGCAAATGCCTTGCGAGTAGCCTGCCAAGTCCGAATGGTTCCCACAACTTGGGGCATTTCTTTAGAAGCAAGTACATTATTTTCTCCCACCCCAGCATCCTATCAGCAATGGGGGAGCTATATTTAGGGTGGTTTCATAGTTACTCTTAAGGGGATCTTTGGTCAGAGACCATTGGAAGCACATGAAAACTGAATATTCCCAAGTGAAGGCATTGGGGAAGAGCTGGGAGCCAATTCCCTGCAGGAAAGCCAACCAGCAACCACGGTGGGCTGGACCAGCCATAGGTTTAGTGTGATGAACCGCTTCTATTTTTCTTAGCAAAGGCAGCAAGGCACATCCAGCACACTGGTTCATAAGACAGAGGAGGATTGAGTGGATTTTTCGCTCTCTGGCCAAACAAAACAGGGAAGAGCAATTCTGCCAGAAGCTCTGAAGTCATCTGCTGCATAGACACTGGTGTAACACAAGAACTTTCACATATTGGGGCAACTGCTTTGGCATTAAAGCTAGCTTGAAGCAAAATAGGTGGATCATAGATGTCTATAAATCACACCTCTCCACAGGAGACCCTCAGCATATCTAGCACATGCAATTGCTTGTTAACAGGAGTCTCTCAAACCCATCATTTCAGTAAATAGACACCACTGGAGCCAGCCGTCATTTCATTTGAAGCTCCCCCTATTTCAAAGCATCATAAAGCATGAAGGTCCCTCATGTCTTGAAGACAAGTGGGAGGATTTTCCAGGAGGGAAAGCTTTCCTACTTTTTTAAAAATGGTTTTGTTTTTTTTTAGCTATTTCTCCTGTTCTTCCTCCCCATCTACATCACAGTAGAGACACCAGAACCGACTCGTTTCACTGTAGCTCTGCAGTTCAACAAGTAAGCTGGCTCTGAAACATTTTGATTCAAATTATTAAACCTCAAGCTAGACCTGTCAGGCAGCCTCCGGTGAGCAATTTTAGTCTCTTCTTTTCCACTCTGGTTTGGTTTCCCCTTTCCAGGGGTGGAAAGATACTAGAAACAAGGAAGCTGAAAAGCCACCCTCAGTGCTTGTTCCCAGCAGGGAGCCAATTCCCTGCAGGAATTTTTTTGCTGTTCTTCATTAGAGGTCTGGGTGACAACTGGTATTCGGTGTTTGATCCCAACAGACCACAAACGCAGCCGTATCCAAGCACTTTTAATCCCTCTCAGTTAACGGCTGTTGACTGCCTACTCACATGCCAAACAGCCAGCTCCGCCAAGCAGGAGGAAGATAGGGATGCCTCCCAAATCACAGCAGTCACCAGGGTCACCTCAAGAAACAAAAAAGATCAGGCACATCCATGGAATGACTGGCTCTTCTGAAAACACCAATGTGAAGTCAAGAGGTTTTGAATTTCCTATTTACAAAAGTAATGCAATTCTATAACGCCATCCAAACCAAAATTGTAACTCTGCCTTAAAGTTTCCAGTCAGGCGCACAGCAAAATACCAGTCCTTCCACCCTGGGCTGCAGCTCCCTCGCTGTCGGGAACCCTGTCCTGGCTCTCCAACCTTTTCCAGTGCACTCTTTAATTTGGCCTTTTTTGAAAGAGTGTTTCCTCAGAACCCTGTCTATCCCATTCCAGCGTGGCTATAATGAAATGTTTGCCCTGCTTTTGAATAGCTCCAAAGCCTTAAATGTCATTTTAGCCCTGTCCTGCCATAGGTCATGAGCCCTATTTGCCAGGAGGGAAGGAGCAGTTTCCTTAGAGGGAGATGAAAAAGCTGGAGAAGCATAAGAGCATCCATCCATCCATCTGTCCGTCCCCCAGATGACACCGCTCTCTCTTGCTCCGACAGCTGGAATTTGCTCTGGCGGTGTTCTTGGCACCACACACGCCTGAACTGCTCCGAAAGTGTCGGGGGCCAAATCCTGCTCCAGGACACGCTGCAGGGACACACAGGGAGGGCCAACGCTGCCCCGCCAAGAAGGCTTTTTTGTGGCTTTCCACATACCAGCTGGGAGCAGAGCAAAGCCTTTGCGGGAAATACACAGAGCAGCAAAATGAGTCAATCTCTGGTAGGAGAGAGATTTTTGGCTGTGGGCCTGGAGAGGGCGAGCGTGTGGTATGCACAGCACCTGCATCCCCTGGGACTGAGGGCAAGAAGCTGGGACAAGGCTCCATTTTCCTGACACCCATCCCCTCTTCACACCCTGCCTGTTTTGTGGGACTCAGCAGCACCCACTCACAGGCTCTCTCCCAGCGCGTAGACTTCATTTTAGCCCAATTTTGTGACTGCCTCTAGACACCACAGGACTAATTCCCTACATGGAGCAACTCATAATCCTTCTTTAAGGGACTTTATCCCTCCAATTTACACCTTGTTTCAGAGCCCAAGTTTCTGCAGTATTTTTGCTGAGCCTGCAGGCTCCCTTTGGACACAGGCGGAGGGTTAGCAGGGAGAAACGCTCATCACAGACCAGCCTTCACCTCTCAAATCCAATTAATTCCCACAGAAGCCAGCTGGGGTAACATCCCATCTACAAAATGTCCCAGTCAAAGCACATCAGGGAGTCGAAACATGCTGGGCTTTATCCTGTCTCTGAACCCCAGGGAAGCCGCAGTGCCTTTGCTCCTACACCCAGCCAAGTGGCTGCAAAGAGGGCTTTGCCTAGACGCAGGGATAAAAGAACTGAAGCCAGAATATATGGCACAGTCCTCCTAAAACAATGCTGTGGAAGCAAGCATTTATCTAAATGCATTTAATCCTTTAGAGTCCTAGTGTCTCAAGAGCCATCTGCTTAAAACTCCTCTCCAAATCAGGATATCTAAATGAAACATGAGGTCTCTCTTCCTCCCACGCTCCCTCTGCCAAAAATCAGACATGAAACGTCTGATCTCAGAACATTTCTGCTTTGTTACTCTCCCTGTCTGCATCTTCCATAATAGAGAAATGAAAAAAAGAGATCCCAATGAATCAAGCTGAAGTATCTTGCCTTACAATGCACATTTTATAATAAAATCACAGGTTGGATCTGGGAAAGTTTATTGCATAGACATTATTTCCATTACCTTTCCAAGCAAAAGTGATTCCACATAGCTAAAATTACAGAATCGCATACGAAATCTCAGCTTTGCTACCTTAGCACTCCTACACACAGAGGGTTAAGGTGACGATGGCTGGGGACCATGAGGGTGAGAGGCAGGCACTGGCTGCATGGATCAGCCACCCCCCACACACATCTGCTGGTGACACCTGTGTCTCAGTGTGACCCTGGAGGAAGCCTGGCACCAGCAGCCAGAACTTGGCCATCGCTCTCCAGGAAGCTGCTCTGATTTAGGAGCACACCCCAAGCCTGAGCAAACCTGGCACGTTGGTGGTGGGGAGGTTTACCTTGCTGCATTTAACGCCACTGGGACTTCAGGTCTAAACAGCACCACAAAAAGGGAAAGTGCTAAATATAGGCTGGACTGGAATGTCTCACCAGCAAAGATCAGAGGAATTTTCCAAAGTTCTTTAAGGAATTGAATCCCCCAGTACATCCCTCGGGGATGGTGGGTAAACTTAAAAGGGCATCGTTGACACAGGCTACTGCTGAGGGGACAATATTATTCCTTGCTCACATCATTACTTGTCTCCACTGAAGCACTGGAAGATTCAGACACATCCCAGCTCCCACCCAGTGCTCAGACCTGCATGTACTGACACCAAGGATGTGTTTCCAAGGCAGAGATGGGGAAGATAATCACAGCCACGATCCTCAAGAACCACACCAAAGGAGCACAAGTTTCTACCAGCACACACAGAGCACAGGAAGGGCTGCAGGATGTCCTATAACACGGAACAACCTTCTTTTCACTCGGGTATTACACAAAAGGAAGCAAGTTGCTTCTTGGGGGCAAGGAGGGCAGTTACTTAAAGCTTTTGTTATATCCTAGTGCAGTGGTTGTGGGCTATAAGTCATAGTCATGGGATATGGGTTTAGATCAGAGAGAAAGTGCATCCTACAACATCATTCCCCTATTCATGGATGCAGAGAGGAACCTGCCAGGGCTCCCACCAGCTGCTTCGTACCATATGTCTGGATTTTCCACTCGTGGTACAGTTCGATGGAAAGGCTGCTTCCGAAATAAAGGCCAGACAAGATGGGCTGGAGAGTGTTTATTTTCAAGTGTTTGAGTACCCTAAACGTCTCCTTTTGAACAGCTGCCATTATTTACATCCAGGCAGAGAATTATACCAGCATACGTGGAGGCAAGCCATCATTCACAGCAGGGAATAACTTCCCCTGTTCGAAACACTGCGAGAGCCCAATCCTACAAACCTCCCCCAGCCAAAACTCCAAGAGCGGCGCGAGTCAGAAACCTGCTGTAAAACCCCAGCCCCAAACTGGTTCCTCAGAGCCGCAGTCCAAAAATCTGAGCAGTTAACTTTCTATTGCACTGAGCTCTTGAGGGTTTGTCGGTTTGTGGCTTTTTGCACTTGTGGGGTTAGCTCTGAAACCCCTAACCCACATTTTTCTAGCAGGTGTTAGTCAAGAATTAATTTCTATATACTGAGCTCTTTAAGGAAAAATTAAGAGCTGGTTTGTATTCAAGAATGCTGTACTTGGGGGGAGGAGCAGGGAGAAAAAAAAAAAGGGTGTTGTCACTGAATTGAAGTATGTGGGTGCTTTTATCATTAAAAAAGAAAGTTTAAACTTTAAAGCCATATTTGGTTGCTTGATCAGCTATTTGCTTTGTACATCATGGCTTAAGAATTTAATCAGTTTCCTTTCTGCATTTTTTTTTTGTTGTCGTCGTTTTTAAAAAACACTCTTCCGCTCAAAACAAGGGAAAAGACTAATTGGTAGGTGGACTGTTTTAACCAATTTTTTTCCCCTCCCTTTCAAGTGTTAGATTCCAGTGATTTAAAAAGCAGCCGCATCCATTTCTAAAGTGGCTCCTGCTTACACAATACAAACTGGACCGGAGTCACACGCATTAACTTATCTTTTGCCTAGTTGCTAAAGAAAAGATTAGTGACAGAAACACCCGTCTTGCAAACACATGGGCAAATAGTTTCACTCATGCAAGTGATTCCACAAATCTAGACAGATACAAGGGCGCAGTGTTTGTATAAAGATAAAGGTGTTTGCATTCTCATGGGGGCAGCTGCAAGCATGGCTTGTCAGAAACTCTGCAACTGCCCCATATGCCGTAATACAGAAAGAGGATGATGTGATAATTAATAGGTAAAAGCTTGCATTTCCATATTCCCCAATTCTGTTACTGCCAGCTGGCTCCCTTGATTCAGAGGGTACCATTCCTCACTTTCTGAGGGCATCACATCACCTGAGAGCCCACAAAACACCCACTGCTTTAAGCTATTTCCTCCCCGGCTGTTATTAAAAGCTTCAAAGAGGCACATCTGATCACCTGCCTAGGGAAACACACAGCTGACAGCTCTTCCACAGCTCTGTACCACTGCAAATGCTCCTTAAACACCCACTCAGCTGGGAAGAAAAGAGAAAAGCTCTATTTATACCCCAGTGGTTGCCCATACTTTCAAAGCCATCACCTTCCAGGAGGGAACACGTCTGTCACAAAAAGAGGGTGCAGGAGAAATCAGAAGCAAGAATTTAGATAAATCCCACCCTCAAAACACCCCATAAACCAGAGGCAGTTTCAGAGGTTGACTCAGTGATCCACAAAGAAACTGCTTGCTAGAAAGAGTCTTTTAGAAGTACATTATACACCCGCAGACTTCCCGTTTCCCCCAGCCCTGCTCTCGCAAAACCTTCCCCGGCAGAGCAGTCGCAAAGCGGAGCAAAGACCCAGCTCAAGCCCTGAAATCCAGAGATCCGCGGAGCACGGGATGCTGAAACGCTCCCCGTGAGGTGATGCTTGAGAGGGAGAGACAGAGGCATGTGCTTACTGGCTGCCGGAGAGCCTGGGAGCTGCTGCGGGGCGGCTGCTGCCTGGAGGAGGGCAGGGATGGACTGAGCTCCGTGCACAGCACCTCAGCAGAGGGATGGACCCAGGAGCGCTTCGGTCCAGGGCCGTGCCTCCAGCCTGGCAGAGGCAAGGCGGCTGGGCTGGGGTGTCCGGCTGGCGGGACAGCGGCTGCTTTGTCACTTATAGCAGGGAGGCGCATTGCAAAAAAAATAAATGAATCCAGCCAATAGCACCGTTCCTGCCCGAGGAGCAGCTGGAGGAGCCTGCTCCTCCCCGAGCCCCTGCAGGGTCCACGGGGGAAAACCCACCCAGCAACGGCACTTGGCCAGTATAGCCGTTCCTCTGCTTCCCCACAGCAGCAAAGTGCTGTTACTGGGACCTGTGGGACTCACCAGGCTGGGCAAAGCCCTGCTATCCACAAAGTGCTAGGAGTCCCGCTCCCAGACTGTTTCACACAAGGAGAAAACAGCACAAAAACTTCATTTGTGGGTGGATTTGTCACCAGCCTCCCACCAAGCTACCTTCTCCCACAGCTAAAGCTTTTCCTGGCAGCTCTGTTACAATGTGTGTCACCTTCAGGTTCACAGACTGAGTTTCCAGGACAGAAACAAACAGAAAGGATGCATTTCAAGTCAGCAGCCTGCAGGGAGGGAAGGAACCCAGCTGAAGAGAGCACAGCAAAAACAATGCCAAAAGAGGTATATTTTCTTCAAAGCAGACATGAGAGAAAGTACTATCAGGTAGCAAGTCATTCCTATTTTTAAACAAATCTGCCTGTTTGTGCTGCACCAAATCTGACAACATTCACGTCTGTTTTCTTTTCCCCCTCCATTCTCCATCCCTTATCCCCCTCCCGCCCCCCCAGTTTGTTTTTTTTTCCCCTCTGCTTTTACGTCTTCCAAGTTTGCCCCACTTTCTTCCATGCTTCTGCTATTGGGTATGTGGCCCAGCAAGTAAGTAAGTTTGGGTTTTTTAACAGGAGGTGCTTGGGTTGGAGCTCTTGCACTACACATAGGCTTTTGTGGTGCCTTGGAGAGCCGCAGAGCTTCTAACTAATGGCAGGAGGGGCTGGGCATCCTGGTGAGTATGCTGGATACACCGCCGGTATCCCTGGAAAGCAGATCATTACACTCAGGCCAAGGAATTTCTGTTTCTTTACTAAAATGAACAAACATCACATAAGAACAAACACTTTCTCTTTACAAAAGCATTTGCACTTCTGTGTGTCTCTATACTTTCAACAGGTAAATCTCACAGATTCCTGGGCACCCCATTGTCCATGTTCACAACATTCCTAGCTGGGATGAGAACATCAGGTTGTCCCAAGGTTCAAGGCTCAGACTGTCACGACTTGCCAAGAGCAACTTCAGGCATGCATAAAATACAGATGTGAAACACCATCATTATTTATCATTATGGACCGAAGTTTACATTTGTTTTTCAAAGGAATCCAAATACCCATTTCTAGCTCGTTTTTCCAACAGCTTTCCCAACAACCATAAGACTTAGTTACCATCAGCAAGAGCTTTAGTGGCTGTCTCTAACCAACAATCAGACCGACAAGATCGCTAGCAAAAGCCCCCTGCCCCTGAAGCATGAAATTGCTTACGTGATTGCAGCTGCAGAGCTCTGGGACTCATGAGAAATCACAGAATACCAGGTTGGAAGGGACCTCAAGGATCATCTGGTCCAACCAAAAAGCAGAAGCATGGTTGAGGCAAGATGGCCCAGCACCCTGTCCAGCTGAATCTTAAAAGTGTCCAGTGATGGGGAATCCACCACTTCCCTGGGGAGATTAGTGCAATGGCTGATTGTTCTCATTGTGAAAAAATTTCCTCTTGGGTCCAATTGGAATCTCCCCACGATTAACTTGTACCCATTACCCCTTGTCTTTTCCACGTGACTCCTTGTAAAAAGGGAGTATCTCCATCTTCTTTGCAGCCACCCCTTAAATGCTGAAATACAGTGATAAAGTCTCCCCTAAGCCTTCTTTTCTCAAGGCTGAACAAACCCAGTTCTCTCAGCCTTTCCTCAGACAGCAGGCTTCCCAGTCCTTTGATCATCTTTGTGGCCCTTCTCTGGACCCTCTCCACCCTGTCCAAATCTTTTTTGCGTAGCAGGGACCAAAACAGAACACAGTATTCCAGGTGCGGCCTGACAAGTGCTGAGTAGAGTGGGATAAGGACTTCTTTATCTCTGCTGGTGATGCCTGTGTTGATGCGACCCAGCATCTTGCTGCCTTGCTTAGCCACTGCAGCACACTGTTCGCTCATATCGAGCTTGTTTGAAAAAGAGCTATTGACCACCACGCTCTGGGTGCAGCCTGTCGGCCAGTTCCCCACCCACTGCACAGACCACTTGGCTAGACCATAACACATCAGTTTCTCTAGGAGGAGGTTGCAGGGAACCATATCAAAAGCCTTGGGGAAATCCAAGTAGGTAATGTCCACCGCTCGCCCCATATCAACCCAGCAGGTTACTTTGTCATAGAAGGCGATTGGGTTTGTCAAGCACAATTTGCCCTTGATAAATCCGTGTGGGCTTTTCCCAGTCAAAGAGACTAAGGCCCCTTAAAGATGGGACATTCAGACAGAATGTTTCCAATTCGATAAATAAAGCCAAGAGCTCCAGGAGAATGATGAATTGTAGAGTGCTGGGATATAAAGACAAAGTAGGTGTTGCACACCTATAGGAAAATATAACCAGGGGTAAGTTACTCTGCAGCCACCTCCTGCAGGTTTCTTCCTTCAAAGGATGGAGCCTTCCTGCTTCTGGCAAGCAAAGGTCCAGGAGCACCTGTACCAGTGGAGCTTAGTTAATGCCCCTTCTCCAGAAACCAGTCAGTGCCCCTGCCACTGCAGGAGCATTTGGGGACTGACCCTGATGCATCTTGCAGGGGCACGACTGCATTATGCATCCTGGAGAAGCACAAGCACCTTAGTAAGTGAAGAAGCCCAATGGCAGGTACACAGCCCACCAGCAGCGTAACAAGCACCCCATGTCTGCAGGGAGCATCACCAGGCTGCTGCCAGGATCCTCTGCCTCTTATTTAAAATGTTAGATGCCTTCCACGCACAACACAAACTAGAGAGATCACTGCTAAATCCCAAGTGCCAGCTACCATCAAAACCAACTCTAGGGCAGTACGTGCCTGTCAGCCTAATAGAGTAGTGGATAAATAACAAATTGATCTATTTGACATGCCTCTCACCGATTACAGCAGAGCAAGTTGTTATTTGAGTAACTCATTGCTCTCGTTGGATTACAGCTCAAGGCCTGATCCGACACCTGCTGCATCCTCCAGACCCCCTTTGTCTTCCCTGCCCAAACCCATGGGCACAATGTCACATCCCAAAAAAAGCAGCAGAATAAAGGTCTGCAAAGGCGTGTGGCGCAAAGCAACTACTCTACCCCACCTTCAACATTGCTGCTCCTGACAGCGAGTGAGTATTTGCAGGATCAGACCTTAAATCTGCAGACTTAAAATGACCAGTATACCTGACAGAGAATAATTTAAGCACTCTTAACCTCATGCATATCACAACAACAGCTTTATTCTGTTTGGAATAGAACAGAAGATGATTTAGAGAGCAAGGACAGCACACAACTAGAGTCAACGAAAAGGCACTTGGGCACTGCCATATTACAGATACAATATAGCGCTATAAAAATCTCTGCCAAAGCATTGGATTAAACAAGAATAAACTGCAAGAATGACACAACTCATTTCAAAGGACTGAGACAACTCTGAGTCAGCCCCATACTATCGCCATTGCTTTTAAGGAATATAATCAGTTATCGTGCACATTGATTTTTGGCAAACACAATAAATATAAATTAAAAAAAAAAAAAAAAGGATTCCAATGCTCCAATATATCCTTGACTAGTTATCCAAACAAAATGAACTATGAGCAGAAGCACTTAAAACCGAGTCAGTGGAATTACTCACTCAAATCTAACTGCTAGGAAGCTTTATTTGGAAATGGTGGAGCTCGTAGAGTCATGGAGAGAGGCTGTTCTACAGCCAAATGCTCTGCAAGAAACCACATGGATCCAGACACTATCTCAAAACAAAGGACTCACCTCAGACCATGGGCTTGTACACACTGGTGAAGAAGAGGTGCTTTGCTTCATCCTTGGGGTTCTCCATGCTGTTTTCATTAAATCACTCTGCAGCCAGAGGGGAGGAAAGTCTTCCACACAACGGGGCCCATTTTTGCAAGTTGATGCTCTGTGGAAGGAAGCCATGTGCATTTTGGGGTGAATCCACGCAGAATGATGTTCACATAGCCATTGGGTGAGTTTGACTGTCCTCCTGGCTTCCAGGTGCCAGGCTGGGACTGGGGGTGACGTACCTCACCCATGGCGTCCCCACAACCACCCCACACGAGGGGACAGGACTGCCCCACTCACCTTTCCTCTCCTCTCCAGGACACCATGGCCACACAGAGACACAGCAGCTCTCCGTACCAGCAGGGATGACCTCCCCACACAAGCCCTTCAGAACCCTCCTGCCCTCTTCTCTCAGCATGGAGGCCTGGTACCTCAGCCCTTCCCCTCAGCTGCCCCCACTCCCTCCTCAGCTCCAGGTGAGGGCAATTACCACTCCCCCTCGTTAACCATCTCCAGACAGACTTCCTTTCTCACAAGCAACGTTGCCCCTTCCTCTGAAAGAACCAGGAAGGGCTCTTTTTTCCTTCCAGCATTGCAGCCTGAGGGGTGCAGCCATTCTGGGGACAAGGCACCACCACAAACCTCTCACCTCCCCATCCACACCAGCTCCCTGGGGTCACTGCCCTATTATTTGCTTAATTGACAGACTTTGTCTGCATAAACACTACCACCTCCTCTTACCAGCCTCTGAGAGAGGGAAGCCTTCCTGGTGGAGGCAGCCACGTGTGCTGGGTGCTCCCATGCTGCTTCTGTGCTATTTGGCTGCCCATGACTCCATGTGGAAGCCAGAGCCATGCCCTGGTTTGGGCTGGTTGTTTTTCTAGTGACATATAAAGAACCCGTAACCCACATAGAGCTCCTAGACAAAAAGCCAAAAGGAGAAGAGTCACATTGGAAATCCCTCAAGGCCTGATCCCTCGAGGCCCTGGTGATGGCTCCCTCCTCAAGTCATCCTTTGACTTCTCCAAAGGCTGTTCTTAGCCCCAGAAGCACAGGGGAAGACAGGGCGCCCTGCAGTGAGTCATTTCAAGAGATCTGAGAGAAAAGGTGGGAGGGGAAAAAAGAGAAAAAGAAATCAGGAAAGAGATACAGCAGCTTCCCACCATTTTATTGCCACAGGGGAGAACTCATGGCCAAATTGAACCTCCGCCCTGCAGGCAGCTGGGCCTCACCTGCCCCCGGCTAATTACCTCGCAGGCCATTAGCTAAAAGTCTCCAGGCAAGCGAAGTAATGGAAAAGCTTAAACATTTCAGAGTCATTCCTCTCAGGGAGTAAGTAAGGGTGGGGCTGGGGGGTTTATAACGGTGTGGATAAAACATCAGTGATGTAAACCCTTTTTCCATGGAGTTTAAACACATAACATTGCTGCAAATGAGAGCATTGCAGCCTGTCGATCGTTGGTGGGGAGCAGCCAGGCTGCCAAGGACACCCCTGCAAAAACCAGGCATCAGCCAGCTCTGTCTTGGCGTCCGCTGTCATTCTTCCTATCAGTGTGGTTTGGAAATAATATAGATACATGGGAGCGAAGGCTTAAATTGCTGCTGAGGGGCATCAATGGATCTGTCTTCACCAGTGGCTGTGCAAACCAGCAAAGGATGAAGGAGTAAGTTCTCCTGAATTTAGTGGGCAAAACAGTAAGACACACAAAAAGGGTTGTGGTTGCTCTAGGTGATGTGCATAAAACTGCTCAGCTTTCCACCAGTTAGTGTCAAAATATGTCTGCAGCGTAGCCCTGCCATACCATCAGCAAGCCTGGATCAATGGATCAAAAGAGATTTTTCAAAAACTGGACAATCACCTGCTGAAAGACAGCTATGAAATCAGCCTGTGAGTAATTACAGTGACTGTGTTATTCAAGGCATCACGACGACTCAGATTTTCCTGAGTGACACCAGAACCTGCACACCGAGAGAGGATCCAGCTAGAGATTGTTCCCACCTTTAAAAAGCAACTGCAGGGATGGCTCAGCTATCAGATTAAGAGGAGCAGCCATGTCAGCCCGCAGGGTGTCCTTTGGCTGAGGCCAAAATGCTTCTCCCAGTACAAGTTGCTCCTCTTGTGCATGGAAAATTACAAAGGTGACTCCCATTTATAAAAGATGATGCACCAGGGCCCCGCAGAAATGGACCCATCTGTTGACTCTCCGGCCCTAGCAAGGCTACAGTT
Source organism: Chroicocephalus ridibundus (assembly GCF_963924245.1). NCBI lineage: Eukaryota > Metazoa > Chordata > Aves > Charadriiformes > Laridae > Chroicocephalus > Chroicocephalus ridibundus. The sequence goes on from NC_086292.1 coordinate 21,521,591, forward strand.
CAAAAAGGCAACAGAAATTAAGGTTTCCAACCGTCTTTCCAGCAACAATATAAGTTTTCAAGGAATGTTGGCAGCAGTCACGGCTATTTATCTGCAGCCTGCAGGGGGCTATTCAAACACGGCGGGTTTTTTGCCAAGGGTAGGGCTTGAGGTTTTCTGCTCCACGGTCATTTGAACCTCAGCATTTCCATCCACATTCATGCGCTGGGTCTCAGTGGTGTTTCCGTTGCCTGCGGGATCACGGGCAGGGATGTGGGAGTAGCAGGCGGCTTGTGGCTATGGGCATCGCTGCGCCTGGGCATGCACCCACAGGACACGCTAGGCCCGTGATCGTGCACACCTCTGCCTCCCCATCCCCGCACCCCGGCCTCATCTGGTGCCATGGTTTGTATAAACCCTGTCTAATCCTGAGCAGAGCCCACAAACTGAAGCATGAGGAACAGTCTGGGCAAACAACTAACTTTGCTCCTGCGGAACTTCTGCTGTGATTAAAATTTTTCAGCCACTGTCTACTGAAGTCAAGTAAGTTTCCATTGACTTCATCAGCTGCTGGGTCACCATTTGCTTAAGTGTTTCCAGACTTTGGCCCTTCCAGCAAACACCTTGTCCAGCTGTTAAACAATAACTGAGATCCATCAAATATTTGAGTATTTGCATAAGAAACACAGATAAAATTTGAGACAAGGTTTGGTTCTTGGTCTCTATCTGTTAGTCAGCTTGGTCCTCAACAATTATCAATTACTGGGTGGATACATAATCAGAGAGATGTAACAACTAAAGGATACTCATATCAATGAGTTAAAGTGGTAGTAATATAATATAAGGTTTTACTTTTAACAAAGCAAAGGGATTTGTGATGGTATGTGTTATGGACACCCAAAACATGTTTATCTTTATCTTACTATACATCATTACCCTAACAGTGGTCTTTTATCAGGGGTGTCAGGATCACCAGGAGTTTCACTTTCCAGATTTGAAAAGATGGCTCCCAGGCATGAGACTGAGATTGGGCCCCTTTCATTAATTTTAGTTTTAGATTTTAGTCTCGGAAAAAAATTAATTCAATGTACCCACAGGCTAACATAAGTAAAATAAGTGTTGCAATAGCAGAGGAGGTTTTTAAAGCGTGACAAATTTCATTTTGCTTGAGTCTGCAACTAAAATCAAATCAATTAGAAAGCTGAGGACCATGAAAAAGCACAGACAACTGGGTTCGATGGTTGCAACGAACACGAGAAGCGATAGACGCAGCAAGGGCTGGGACTTACAGCATTAGCCTTCAGCTCAAGGGACCAAAATTAAATTCCTCATCCTGGTACAACCTTCTCGCTTGACTTGGGCTGAGTCCCGGCACATCTGGCCCTCAGGCACTACCTGCCTGGCTCCAGGGCTGCTGGCTGTGCTATGGCCGTGCTGCAGAAGGGAGCGCTGGCGCCCAGTGCCTGCAGGCCCTCACTTAGCTGGTTTGCTAGTCTGCCTTTGCACTGTCTACACTGCCAGGCTGGAGGGGTTCACCTTGTCTCACTGTGCCTCGGGTTCCTGTGTGTATAAAAAGACCTAAGAGCAATTTTTGCTTCCCACATGTTTCCTAGGGAGGTGTGTTATCAATGACTGTGAGTGGTTTGGCTTCTGTTTAGAATGCAAGCTTTGCAACAAGGGACAGGTAGAAAGAGGACCAGTTGTCAGACATAACAGCACCCAGTGGAGATGATTCAGGTTCAAAAAGCAGAGCTGGAGACGTGGCATCACTGCAAGGGACTCCCACAAACCTCCTCTGCAACCACAGCCTCTTCCAGTCCACTCAGACATGGGACGGGACGCAAGAGTTGCACCCCAGCCCCCTCCGCCACCCACCTTCAGTGCCTCTGAATGCAAAGCCTCGAGCTGGGACCTCTTAATAAATGTTCTTCTGGCTCTTCGCATAGGGATTTTGCATGACTCACAATTAAAGCCATTGAAAGTCTTATTTAGTAAGATAGTTAACAGCAGCTGAAGCCATGCAGAGGCTTAAATTTGGTGTGCTCCAGGGTACCAACCCAAACTACCCACATGGGACGGTGGCTGTGCCGGGGGCAAAGTGGAGAAAGAAGCCTCTTGTCTGAGGGAACGGATGCGATCTGTCCCAGGGGCTGGAGCTGAATTCCAGCCCAGCTCGCCAGGCCCAAGTGCCTCTGGCTAAATCAGAGTCAAGTCTTTTTCTTGTATATAAACGCGCTGAAAATCATACTTACTGCTCAGGGCCGTGCTGGTGATAACACAGAGAAGCCAGGTCACACCTTTCTGCCTTTTCTGCTTGTTCTTTGTGCCGACAGCACTGGCTATATGAGCATTTTCACTTTCCCTTTGCTAAAAAAGACTGTATTAAAATTATAAGGCTATTTGTGGAAGGCTTAGTCACAAATAAGGTTGGGGTTTTTTATTCCCGATCCCAAACAATTTTTTTATTCCCTATGTCAAACAAATCAAGTGAACAGCATCCCCTTAAACTATATGCTACGCGTTAGCTTCATAGTTAGGCAAAAAGTAAATCTGCGTGTGCTTTTCAAAGGCTTTGTTTCACAAAACAACAAAAAAATGGAATAGTCATGGGAAAATTACAAACCGTTTGGCACTAAGGAAATTATGAATGCAATTTCCTGAGCTCAGTGTGCTGAAGGAGCTGCAGTAAATAGCTGTCAGGCAGTTTTCTCTACCAAAAGATTTTAGACATGATACCCGGCCAGGAAGGAGATTTGCCTGTGCTGGACTTTTGCTCTCCTTCCAGTTCAGATGGGATTTTCAACCGATTTAGTTCAGCTGGCACAAAGGGAGCATGGGTGTGTTTTCTTTGGTTTAAACCAAGTTTTCTGGGCATCATCTCTTATGCGGAAACGAGAGAGCTCACTTCTTTGCTGCATTCTGCTGAAGAAAAGTGATTTAAAGACGGTTTGAAGTCAAAGCTGAAAGAGACCCAAGAGAAAGATCTCGGATATATGCACGGATATAGAGAAGCTGTCTTCCTGCCACTTCCAAAGTGAAATAAATATCTTCAGTAAAAACAGATTGCGATTTCTTTTTTTCCCTCTGCAGCTCAAGTGAGGGTTGGGAACAGAAGAAAGTGAACCAACAGCGGGGAAAAATATTTGGCATTAGAGACACTGGATCTGAGGAAGAACGTGAGAGTTATGCGGAGGCTGTTTAGATTTTGATGACGGAGCCTCTCTTAGGAGAGCAACACACTAGAGTAAGGGGTGACAGAGCTGTCCCCAAGAAGAAAAGGGCTCTGGGTGCTGCTTCCCACTTCCCTCACACACCCCTGAGTGAAAAACACTGTTAGACTGACTTTTGGGGGCTCATCAGTGCCTCATGCCCCCCTTTGCAGCCGCCGGCTGGGCTGCAGGTGCTGGGTGGGTGCAGTGGGTGCTGCTGTGATGTGGCACCGCAGCCAGAACCTGCTTTTGCTGCTGACAGGAGCCGGCTGGTGCCCTGGGTGCCACCAGGCTGGTGCCACTGCCTCAGGGAAGTGCCGCAGCGATGCCCCTGGCTCCCGTCGGAGAGGTTTCTGCCCCTTGAGCAACCCTGCGAGTGTCCTTGGCAACACGGAGCCACAAACATCAAGTGGTAGGAGCCAAGAAGAACCGGCCAAACACGAAACCTGGTAACTGGGCTATAAATATTTACATGCTGCGCCTCGGCTTTACTCATCCTGCTGCATTCAGGAGCGGGGCCAGCCACAGAAGTCCAGGTATTAACTGTCCTGCTTGTTGTGGTCCAGGGCTTTCAGGCGGACCGTAATCCTCACCGTCGCAGTGTCCAGGGTCAGATCCACTCCTGAGGGGGCCAAGAGATGCTCCTTATCCCAGCCCGAGGTGCCAAGGCATCCTGCACTGATTTTGGTGTACCTGCAGCGTCAGATTTGCCCACCACTCCCCACATCGGCAGAGCCTTGCACCCCAGCAAACGCAACACTCCAATGCCATCCGGGCACAACTCCCCAGCCCCCAGCTGGGCTCTCCTCCTTAGAGCAATGAAATTCAGTTTTGCAAGCATTGCTGATGCCCGATGCTGGCTATGGAATCTCCAATTAAAGGTCTGTAAAGCCAGGATGATCCATTTTTTCCAGGGAATTTTTTACTCAACCCCTACACCCTTGTCACGAGTGCCGTCAGTCTATTATCAGCGCTGTCATCGGAGCACAGCCAGATTCCAGCTGAAGCAACAAGTCGCTGATGGAGCTGGGTTTAGGCATGTAACTGTGCCAAATGGCACTGGCTTCTCTAGCGGGACAATAGCATTCAGCCCTTTAAGGCATCTGACCCAGAGCTAAGGCATTTTATCGACAGCAAATATCTGAGCAACAAAGCTCCAGCTGGTGAACCGGCCCATGCAGAGCAGAAACAGTGTCACGAGAGAAATTCATTTGCCTTTTGTAACAATTTGGGCATTTCTCCTGTGAGCAGCGTGAAGTCCCAGAGTGGAAAACATAACCCCGACATACCTTGTGCATTGATGCGGCATTGCATCACTTAACCTGCCTTATCAGAGGAATCCTTGATTTTGCACCTTGAAAAATGGACAAAAATGCAAATAGTGACTTCAGACCACTCAACCAAACATCATTTACCTAAATAGCATTGGGATGTTCATGTCTATCCCAAAGCTAAAAATATGGCAGAGTATCTGGTGAAGTTTGTATTTAATCTGGCCCTTCGGTCACTGAGATCCAGAGGCATTACCAATTCTCTCTTATTACAGATCTCAAAAGCTTCAGAAGCTGGGAGAATTCACGCAACATATCCAAAAGCACCAGTGATTAATATTAACTGCCTGGGAAAGGCAAGCAATGCTGCATCTGTTGTTCTCCTTCCTCTTGCACCTCTGGGAGTTTTCGGAGTGAGCCATATCACGGAAGAGCAGATTTAGCCATCCATCATCAAAGGGTGCAGAGGAGATACTTCAAGGCGCTGCGGAGAACGAGGATGCTGCGGGGATGCGGGAGACACACTGCCCTTAGCTGTCTTTAATGTTATGCCCTTGGAGCTACTAAGCAGAAAAGGTGCATTTTGGTACAAGCCACTGCTGCAGGAGGGGACAGGGAGATGCTGTAGATGAGATGCAGGTGCAGAACATGCCTCTGATTTTCTGTCATTAGCCCATCCTAAATCAGGCAAAGGGGCTGCAGCTGGCTTGGGGGAGAGGAGGAGCTCAGTGGGTTGTAGGACATTTATCGCCACCAACACTGAAGGGGACAATAGCTCCTCTTGCTGCCTGCGGAGAATGAACAGAGCAGGAGCTAGCCATGGGCTGTGGACACCAGGCCACAGAAACGAGGAGAAGGAAGGAGACAATGTCCCTAGCAGAGGGATCAGGCAGGATTCAGGATACAGAAGTCCCTTACAAACAAAAAGGGCTCAGAGGTAGCTGCTGGGTACCCGCAGCTCTTGGCTGTAGTTTAGCATTGCTTATAGGAGGAGGAAGGGCAAGGGAAAATATTTCTGCTGCTGCCTCAGCCTAGGCACATTTACATTGTGAAATGCTTTGATGCTTGGCCTGTTGGTATTTTCCTATTCACAAAGCATCCTTGCACCGTGGTGCCTTCCCAGCTCAGCGCAGCACCCGTGCGGGTAGGCTGGAATAACTACCCTTGCCGCTGCAGGTAGCAGAGCTGACATGCTGTATAAAGCTGACGGCTTGAATTTATACACTTTTGATCTTTGTTCGCATTCCTGGGAGCTTACGCGTACAGGAAAGGGAGCAATGTTCACACGTATCCTTAAAAGTAGCTATGACCACACTATTCTGCGAAACACACAGGGTTAGGAGATTGTAACCATATATGGGCTCCCTGGGGCTGGAATATCGCTGGCACCCCTCGGAGGAGGGCAGCTGGTGGAATTTCCTATGAAAGGCCAATTAATAAAGACCAAATCCTTTTGTATATACGCATGTCTAAATATTGGACGACAATAACGTGGACTGTTAGGGCTGGAGTAAGGAAAAGCACCAAGATGGGCTGTGTGCAGGCTGCATGTCCCAAAGTAACATGCTCTAGAGCCCCTCGTTCCCAAACTCCATTCCGAGAGCAGAGCTTTGGACACCTTTGGTACCATCCTGCAACACCAGGTGGTGACAGGCTGGAATTCTGATTTCTCCAGCCACGGCCTCACCCCTGACGTCTCACCTCTGCAGCAGCCAACGCACCAGGACTTTGCCTTGCTTCTTCCCAGGCTTGTCGGAGGGCCAGGAGCCTTTGGGGCCATCAGACCCACAGCATTGCTGTGCTGCTCTCCTTTTAGCCGCGGCAGAGAGATCGGGGTACTGGAAGCCGGGCTGTCCCCGGTGCTGCTCCTGCCAGCGAGGTGCAAAGCAGCTTCTGATGTTAATGTGGTTGAAGGCAGCAGGTGAGTTGTAGATGCCTTTATATTAAATGACCCCCACATTGCTCTCAGCTCAGCAGAGAGCAGAGGAGATGGAAAGCAGGGGCACACACGGTGCTCGCACTGGGCAGTGTTGCTACGCTTGCACTGGACACAGAAAGTACACAAATACGCCCACGGTCTCTGGGTTCTCTCATCGGCTTGACGGATTTTGTTATGATTGTCCGCAAGGACACCATTTCTTCATTTCCCTTTTACTTGCCTCATCTTCCAGTTATTCTCCAATCACAGACACATGTGGCCAGAAGATTTTTTTGCAATTTAGTATTATAAGAGTATATTTGGGCCCACTAGCATCTGAGAGGCACTTCCACTCCTCTCTTGATCCCACCAAGATATTTGCTCCAGAATATTCTCCACATCCGGTGACGAACGCTCTTTGGGGGCTGTGACAAGCAGGAGCCAAGCAGAGAGAAAAGCCCTCCTGCAAGAGTGCAAATGGCCATCATGACCACAAACTGGCCACAGACGAAAGGAACTTCTAGTGCTAGGAATGGCTTAAAACCCAGGTGATGCCCTACCTGTGAGAGCTGGGGAGCCTGGAAGGAGAAGCACCATGGAGAAAGGTGCTGTTACAGGCCCAATGCTGTGGGTTGGGGTTTGAAGTAGCTCTGATACTTGTCAGCAGCTCTAGCAAGGGCTGCAGCTCATTTCTGGCCGGCTAAAACTCATCCTGCCACCAGCTTGTGACCACGAGCCTTAAACTTCTGGTTCCAAAGGCCTAACAGGGGAAAAAAATGCCAACAAGCAGCTGGCCTTAAAGGGGAAAGCAAGATGCGGGGTAGATGTACAGTCTCTGAGCACAAGGTCACCTCAACTGCCTCAACTCCTGGGTGTCTGAGAAGGTGGTGGCTTCTGCAAAGGGGCTCAGGCTGTAAAAGCAGTCACTGTTGCAACGGGGGCTCTTCTCCTTTCTGCAGGTAAAGACTCGAGCTGGACATGGTGAACCCGGCAGGGGATGGAGAGGGTCTCGGGGGTGAGCTGGCAGTCTCTGCACTGCCTGGACCTGCAGGAATGCAGCCATGATGGACAATTACTGTCCTTTCCAATATTGCCATCTAGAGGACCCAGCAAGGACAAGAGCTCCTTGCAGGCTGCAATGAGATAAGGAAGAAGAAACAAAAGCTTGGGTTTTTTTTAAATCTTACCTCACATAGAATCACAGAATGGTTTGGGTTGGAAGGGACCTCAAAGCTCATCCAGTGCCACCCCCTGCCCTGGGCAGGGACACCTCCCACCACACCAGGTTGCTCCAAGCCCCGTCCAGCCTGGCCTTGAACTCCTCCAGGGATGGGGCAGCCACAGCTTCTCTGGGCAACCTGGGCCAGGGGCTCACCACCCTCACAGCCAAGAATTTCTTCCTCAGATCTCATCTAAATCTACACAAGTGGTTCCCCAGCATCACATGGAGACGGAGAGCCAAGTTTGCAGGACTGTCTGTGCCTCGGGCATGAGAATACAGGATTGGTCTAAAAACAGCCCTGTGATTTTTTTGAGGCTGTAGGTACCTGGTGTTGGCCCATTTCCCAGCGCTTTTCTGATCCCCATGTGAACATGGCCAGGTGGTACGATAGCTTGACTGAAAGCTGTCCCTCATCAGCTCAAATTGAACTGAACTAGTAAAACGGGGACTATTCAGGCTCTCTGCACCTACCAGTGGTGCAAGTCCCCCTCCCCAGCCTACACAGGGATCACAGAATGGTTAGAGTTGGAAGGGACCTTAAAGATCATCTAGTCCCACCTGCCTGCCCTGGGCAGGGACACCTCGCACTACACGAAGTTACTCAAAGCCCTGTCTAATCCTGGTCAACTTGGATGTGCCTTGTCCATTCTTCTAGTGCCTCTGAACAGCATCTATCCAAAATCTTTTTGCATACCTGCCTGCAGCTGCCCGCGTTGGGGAGGGTGGGTGCACGCCAGCTGGTCCCACCTACATTTTGGGCACTGGAGATAGCGCTCACCAATGGTGAGCCCGAGGGCCTGAATCATACCTTAATTCAACAGAACAACTCATTTGTAAGGGGTGTACTGCACTTCTTTTGAGGGTTTGCAAAGGTAAATAGCTGCCAAAAGGCCTTTGTTCAATTGCTAAACCTTGTCCTTGTTTGGTTTAGTTACATGGCCCAGTATGACCCGAGCCTGGGATGGCCAGCATGCGTGCGGCGCGATTAGCCGAGCCTGGGATGGCCAGTATGCGTGCGGCGCGATTAGCCGGTGTTTATGCTGATTGTCAGGGTTTCGAGGTGTGAGAGTCCACGGTGGAATTAGCATCATTCCACAGTAAGAAAATAAACACTGTTGCCTCCTGTCCCGCTCCTGTGACTTCCAGTAACACAGGCCACCCATGACTGGTGTGGTACTGGACAAGCCCTTCTCCCTTGCAGACTCAGGTACTTTTGTGAACCGCAGCCAGGGTTTTAGCAAAGCTCAGGGGGAGAGCTCAGGACTCGCCGCCCCGCACGAGGACCACAGTCCCTTTAGAAAGCAGAACAGATGTCCCCTCGGCTGTCTGCTGCTATGATGGGAGATAAGTGTGTTTAACTGGGTTTCAGGAGCTACCCTCCCGCAGCGATACAGAGCTACGAAGAACTTATTTTTATAACACTTGAAAGGTGAAGGTTGTCTTTTGTAAATCCAAGCCCTCAAAACCAGATTCCTGAAGCTTCTGAGGTGCCCTCTGTATTGAAGGATTGTAAAGCATTTGAACAACAAACCTCTTCAGCTGCTCCAACAGCACCAAAAAAAAAAAAACCATGGTACAGACAGGAGACCTGCCACGAGCCCAACCACAAATTCAACAAAAACACAGGCCATAAAAGCCCACAGAAGCTCAAGGAGCCTCAGTTTTGCAAGCACCCCGTAGCGATGCCTCTCAGGCAGGTCCACCCACCACCCCAGGATGAGCGAGCAGCGCTGCCCCAGCTGGGGTTTGCTGCTCATGGAGGAGCCTGGGAGCTTCAGCGGCTTTTAGCAGCCATCGGCATCTCCGGGCTCCCCAGAGCCTGTTCCTGCAAGGAAGGACGGCCCCAGGGCTGGGCTGTGTCGCAGGATCAAAGGCAGGAGCGCGGTCCCCAGCCCGGCTGCCCTCCAGCCCCCACGGCTCAGCATCAGCATCCCTGGCTGCTGCTGTACCTGTTGGCCAAAGGCCATGAACAAACTGGTCCGAGAAGGTCAAGCGGCACATCGTCACTTTGCTACAGATTTATTTCCGTGTGAATTAATGAAACGGTACACACAATTGCAGGAAAAAAAAAAAAAAAAATTATAGGCCCATATTCCTTCTTTCACAGTACAACGCAACAGTAAAGGATTTAGTCAGTGTAAACAGAAGGTCTGATAGTGATCATCAGCTATCACAGATCAGCTGCACAAACACCACAACTACGGAGTTAATGCCATTACCACACAAATCGACAGTACTAGTACAAATCATAACTTTACCTACAATGCTTTTTCATGTGCAAAAACCATGAAAATTCAATTTACAGAAGAAGGGCACCTTCTCTAAGTCTTCGTGGGAGCTGTAAACTGCCTCTTCGGGCCCGTCTTATCTATTTGGCAAAAGGTCTCGGGGCCCGATTCTCCAAGGTACCCTTAGCTTCATCTGCAGCACACAAGCCATCAGGGCTCTGCAGCTGAAAACCAGGCACTCGCATGTTCTCTGCTGCAGCAGGACAAAGGAAATAATCAGCTGAGGATGAATCTGAGTCATTTATTATCCCGAATTTCAGCTTAAATTCATTCATTCACCAATACTATTCATAACAGTCCTGGTTATATTATGTATGGATCAGAAGAGTTCACTGGTAACCCATAAAATCATCATTTGTTCACCTTTTTTTTTGTTCTTTAATGTACTAACTGAACTGTCACCGATGTCAAAAGCTGAGGCTTATGGTAATGTGTTGGCAAGCTTAAAGAGAGTGGATAAATTGAAGTTGAAGGGTGAGAGAAAGACAGGAACGCTACCGAGGCTATGGTAAAACGTGACGCTGTGGCCACCTCGGCCACATTTGCCCCTCAGCCAGGGATGACCTGGGAGGGAGGGAGCCCTGTGCCAGTGCGAGGACTGGCCGAGGGGTCCACGGGCTGTCGGGGGGGAGCAGAACCGTTCCGCACCTCCTGCTGCACCAACGCCAGCTTTGTAAATTGAATTCATAGTCAGGTTATACAGGAAAAAACAAGAGGTAGTTATTTATCATACCTCTTCAAAAAGGCAAAACAAACATCAAACAGGATGTAGAAGTGATGCAGTAAACCTAAAGTCAACGGGTACCTACATTTTTTTTTTTTTCCTTTTTTTTTTTTCCTTTTTTTTTTTTTAAACACATGAAGTTAAGTTACAGACATCATATAAAATGCACACTTTATGGAATTCCTGCATAGCAGGAAACAAAGAGGCTAGCGCTAATCCAACAGCTATGTTAACAGCGAGACTGCCATTTACTGGTGCAAGGAAGATGCCCTATCTAAATATAAACAGAGCGTTACCCCCCTTCTAGAGGGGTCCTATGGCAACACTTACACATTTTGTTCAGAAGGAAAAAGAAAGCATTTTCTTGGGGATAAACTGCCAAAATAATTAGTTTCACATCCGTGAATTTAAGGCTATGTTACTTAGACCTGAGAAAATGAAAAAAAAAAAAAAAAAAACAGAAAAAAGTTTAAATTTATGTTCTCAACTATACATACACGCTCAAAATTTCAGTATTTCCTGGGGAAAACAGCTGTGGGGACACTGCTCTGAGCTCTCAGGGTCGGATCCTGAGAGATGCAGAGTTTGTTCCAAGGAAAGATAACGGGAGCTGTGAGCGCTCGGACTCACCGGCTCTTTTTCCTTTATTCTCTTTTTAAACACCTCCGTTTAAGCCCTCTGGAGAGGGTTAACTCCAGAAAGGGGCCTGTAGTGCACAGATAACCCTGAAAGGTTTGTATAGCAGAACTGCAGCTAAGATAGACAACAAAGTTACACACAGTAAATTTCTGTGATTCCCCCTTTTCAGGAGAAAAAGAAGGATGTCAGGGTTAACAATTTCACTGCACCTTTAGCCATTCCCGTAACTACAGAATAAATCCTTTAACACTAGTGTGAAATCGCAAATTGTTCTGTGCTCTTCCTTGGAAATTAAAAATTAAAAAAAAAAACAAAAACAAAAAAAAACCCCAAAACAACAAACCCACAACAAAAATAATCAACTCGCAAACATTTCTCATTAAATGGTAAGAGACACGAGAGAGGTGGGGTGGGGATCACAGACACACAGCATGCTAGGGAGTTATTAAACAAAGTGCAATGGTTTTTGACTATACAGGAGGACGGACGGACAACTCCCCTTCAGTACCACCCGGATGCTCAGTACCTCTGGAGAGGTCCGGAGGTACCGTGTCCATCTGTAGCCGTAAAGCTCGTGTTCGAGGTTGGCCGGAGTCCCGGGCCCTGCCTGCGGCTGCGGCCGCTCGGCACGTCTCAGCTACGCCCGTGACTGCGGGAGAAGGGATTCGCTCGCGCAAAGACACGCGTCGCACAAAGACACGTGGAATTTAGTTGAGGATTTGATGGCTGGTTCTAGAAAGCTGCTTGAGCCGCGACTGAAGGATGGACTCGGCCCTAAAACCTGGACACACTTGGTGGAGTTTCTGTGGGATCACCTCCTTCTCCTAAACATGACGACAGACACAAACCACCCCTCCCTCCCGCTCCCATCCCAGCCACCAGACACCCCCAGTGCTCGCTGTTGGCTTTGGCCGGTGCCTGCCATCGCCCGCTAAAGCAGGACTTGGGCAGAGGGTCACGAAAAAGCAGAATTTCTCCAGGTCCCAGCTCAGGTTCCCACAAAGCGAACAAGTTTATCACCGGCCGCTGCCCGGCGAGAGGGGCTGTGGGGCAGACTTTTCGCTAAGATTTCAAAACGTGACTATCCAAAGATCAGAGACCAAAAGAAATAAACAATCCTCATCTGAATAGAAAGCGATTTCCACCGCTCGCCAGCACCTCCCTACTCTCTTCTCCCAGGCTCGAGGGATGAACAGGGAGTCAGCTTCTTTACTTACCCCGCTGGGAACTAAACCCTTCGTCAAACCACACATTAAAGAAGCTCACTGTGTGCAAAAGACTCTTAACGCTAAAACAGTTCCACCCTACATAGTGCAGTCAACACAGTTTTTAACTTAAATTTGCAGCTTGTTCTTTACAAGTGCTTGGCAGAGAATATTTATATTCTTCTGACACCATATAAATAATATTTATACAGCTTAGACATTTTGAGACATGCATTAGACTTTAGGTAGTACACATTTCTTGATCATATATGCAAATATTACTGTCAATCAAACCGAGCAACCTTATGCTGGACCGTGTCTTGCGTTATCCAGGACGTTTGACGGTGGCTCCGAATCGTCCATGGGAAGGACCAGGCGCGTTCCCCGGATTACGAGTTCATGGTCCCCAAAAGCAAGCTCCCGATCAAGCGCGTCTTCGGAGCTGTTTCCCACGAACCGCCGCGACGTGCCGCTGGATGCCACAGAGTCGGTGTTGACGGTGGAATCCCCGTAGGTCAGACTGATGTCCCCATCATTCAAAATGAGGTCGGAGTCATCGTCCTTCAGCTGCTCTTGATTCTGGGCAACAAACAGGAGGAAAGCGCTGTTTAACTCTTCCCAAAGAGCTGTGTTTGAAATCACACGGTGACAGTGCATGAGCAGGCAGAGGCACCGAATGACAGTCTCCTGCACCATCACCATAACCAGATGGGCCACACACATGTATCTCTGAGCCCATGAGACTCGCACAACGCACCAACTTCTCTGCAGACTGCCGAAGAGGGCTCTCTCGGCTCTTCTTTCTCATGCCACAGCCAGATATATGGGGAATGCAGTTTTGAGAGGCTTTGACAGCACTAAAATACCCACAACCACAAGAACCGCATCGCCGACCCATCAGAGCCACCTCCGTTCTGTGCAGGGAACTTGATGGTGATACTTTGTGGGCAAGGAACGTCCTGCCACGGAAAGCTGCCGCTGCAATGGGCTCCTGGGCATGGCGATGCCCCAAGTGCCGAGGCCGTGCCGGAGAGCCATGCCGGCACCATTCACCCCCAGAGCCACCCATGGGAGGCCAAGCCTGACCAGTAAACCCAGCTCCTCAAAGAGCACGGGCGCACGCAGGCTCTGCAGCAATGGTGGAAGAGGTTGTTGCCTACAGACACTCCAAAGCTGCTTGTCATCCCCCTGCCCCTCTGGGCTGCTCGAACAAGAGCTCTTTAGCATTTCAGGAGAAAATATAGTGGGAGGTGTCCCTGCCCAGGGCAGGGGTGTTGGAACAAGATGATCTTTACGGTCTCTTCCAACTCTAACCATCCTATGATTCTAGGAAAAGCAGCCCTGGTTCAGATTCTGTCAACCTTTTCAGTCCTGGGCTGTGGGAACGGCTCAGCTGCAAGGCTGGAAGAAAGCCGGGGATGAAGAAATTGTCTGTCCTCTCAGCTGGGGCACCCGTGACAGCTTCATTGAGCCAGTCACGGAGGAACCACCACGAGTCCCTTCATGACCAAACAGTCAGCTGGAAAAGCAAAATGCTCGCGGGAATTAGCTCACCCATCAGCCCCAGTATGTGACCTCCCCAAAGGGTCCCAGCTCCGTGCTGCAGAGCAGCATCCAAAAGCTATGCAGAAATGTAAACATGTCAATCTCCCCCGACACCGCAACAGAAAGGACAGCGATGGACTCACTTCGTACGCCTGCGGACTCGTCAGGCACCGGGCAATAGGCCCACAGCACCCCGGGAGCGTGGTCGTCAGAGGAGGACCGCTGTGCGTCAGCAGAGGCTTTAGATAGCTACAGAGAGGGTTAAGGAAAAGAGGAATAGGGCGACGTCGGAAAGTCGAGGGGTGGGATGCGGAGGCAGCAGCAAGGCACTCCGTGTCTCAAGGAAATCACTGGAAGGAAAGAAACACAAGTCCCTGGAAGCACAAAGATTGTAGGGATGAGCAACGTGAATGCAACCAAACAGCAGGACATGAGCGGACCAGGGCACAGTCCCGGTAAGAAAAGGTTTAGTGGCATCACTAGTCCCATCACCCCGTGCCCCTCAGCCTGGCAAATCGCTCCTCCAGTAATTCATGGCACAGCATGAATTAGTGAATGACAAAGCATCTAGCAAGAGGGCGACAAAGGAGAAGACCCTCTCATGCCACCCTCTGCCCCTCCTGCTCGCCTGCCACAGGGATCGAGGACCCCCTGGGCTTCCAGCATGGGAAAGCCCAGCTTTGAACTGAGCTACTGCTGCATCCCCAGTTAACGGCGGGTGGGAATGGTCATTTCTCACAAATCAAAAATCAGCAGTGTGTCGGGAAAGCAAACACTGGCTCCGCTGCTAAACAGGGAGCGAGTCACGCTCCGAGTCAATGGAGTTGCTCAGGCACGGATTTGGCACAGCACACACCAACCGCCACTCAAGGATACTTGTGATCGAAGTTGTACCACATGCGGAAGAGCCAGGCGCTTTCTGCCTTCGTACTCCTCCTCTCGCTCTCTGGGACACCCTGCGGGAGAGCAAAACATTACACAGCGGCAGGGCAACGTGCCACGACCTGGATCAGGCCCCCAGTTATCCCCATGGGGATGTAAGACGACCCACACCTTCCCACTGCCTCTTCAGTGGAACCTCTGGGTTGCAGCGAGTGCAAGGACATTCACAGCACGACAGGCTGATGGTGCTTCCAGCACCACACTCTGCATTTAGCAGCACACAACGGCCCTTAGGAGGTGGTATCAAAGCACAGAGTGACCATTTTTCTGCCAGAGCCTTCCAGTTTCTGGCCTCAAGGTTTAAAGTCCCTCGGAGCCAGTGGCTGCATCCAAACATCACATTTAATAGTGACTGACAAGTCCAACCTCCACCAAATCTCGCCTGAGATTTTTGCATGCCAATAATCATGTCTTATGGCTTGCTTTTAGTCAGAGAAAAAAATATAGAACTCTTTGGAGGGGACTATGAATACGAATACATATTTCACAGAAATTTGGCTTGCAGATTTATGGCTCTGGGCTGCCTTTAGCATTTGATGCTTTCTCTCCAAGAGGTGAACAGCCCAATAAATGGCTCTGAATGAAATGAACCTCCAAGGTGCGGGACCCACGCTGAAACCCAGCAGAGCTACAGCCACAGCACGACTGGGCTGCAGACGCACGAGCGAGACAGCTCGGGGCTACCGGGCAGGAAAACTCCTGATGCTGCAGGGCTCCAGCATTTATCTCAGCGCGGTCGGTGGTTCCAGGACTGCCACAGGAACCGTGGGGGCAAAAGAGAGGTTGAGGGTACCTGTGGGTAACAGTGGGATGGAAGATGCTACATAAAACAGGCCAGTAAATGGCACTTCTGTACTGCCCTGGGCTCTGGGATGAGGCAGAAAGCTTCCGTGTCATGCACATTTTGATATTTGTTTCAGACCCAGCAAGGGAGAGACCGAATCTATCGCAGCAGTAATATGGACTGACTAAACAGGCCAGCGTTACTTCTATGCCCTTCTTTCCAAGGGAATAAAAGCAAGCCTCATCACAAGCACAGAGAGCACAGGAAAGCCGTGACTCCCACTGACTGCCAACTCTTTCACCAGAGGAGCTAAAAACCCTCCTGCAGCTGGAAGGGAGCGGGACACAGACGGGCATTCACAGGGTCTCAACGTAACCCTTGCACTGACAAACGCAGCACAAATTGCTCTACGGGGCCACTCACCACGTTCTCCTGATCCGCGTCCACACCGACTCTGCGGAGGAGAAAACAAGCACAGGGTTAGCACAAGTAATGCCAGGTACATGCCGCAGCCCAGGGGGGAGGAAGGACGCGATCTTCCTCTTGTCTCTTAAAACCGAGCACCTTAACGTAAGAGTGGGACGAGGGAGAGGACAAGGGGGGACAAGAGCCCCGCACACGCCACGCTCACCGGATATTCAGGCAGGACAGCATGGCCGTGGTGCCACCACCAAAAACCCACACCGTAAAGAAGACGATGAGAAGTGTCGTGCTGAACATCATCTGCCGGGCGTAGGTGGCCGTGTCACGGATGGCCAAGGCAAACGCCATGGCTCCTCGCAGCCCTGATGGGGAAGGGAGGGTGGAGGAGCTGTGTCAGCCCATGGCGCAGGTGGCCACCCCCACCACAGGCTTCCCCACCCGGGATTCACGCTGCCCCACATGTGGTCCCGTCCCTCTGACAGGACATCCACCACTGAAGGAGATCACAGGGCTTTAACAGTGATGATTTAAGCTTAAGCATATCCTAAGGGACCTGAAAGCCCATCCAGTTCCACCCCCTGCCCTGGGCAGGGACACCTCCCACCAGACCAGGTTGCTCCAAGCCCCGTCCAGCCTGGCCTTGAACCCCTCCAGGGATGGGGCAGCCACAGCTTCTCTGGGCAACCTGGGCCAGGGGCTCACCACCCTCACAGCAAAGAATTTCTTCCTAATATCCAATCTAAATCTACCCTCTTTCAGTTTGAAAGCGTTCCCCTTCATCCTATGGCTCCCCTCCCTGATCCAGAGTCCCTCCCCAGCTTTCCTGGAGCCCCTTTAGGGACTGGAAGGGGCTCCAAGGTCTCCCCGGAGCCTTCTCTTCTCCAGGCTGAACACCCCCAACTCTCTCAGCCTGTCCTCACAGCAGAGGGGCTCCAGCCCTCCCAGCATTTCCGTGGCCTCCTCCGGCCCAGCTCCAACAGCTCCGTGTCCTTCTGCTGTTGGTGCCCCAGTGCTGGATGCAGTACTCCAGGTGGGGTCTCCCCAGAGCGGAGCAGAGGGGCCAGAATCCCCCTCCTCACCCTGCTGCCCACGCTGCCGGGGATGCAGCCCAGTGTGCGGTTGGCTTTCTGGGCTGCCAGCGCACATTGCTCGTGAACGTTGAGCTTCTCATCCACCAACACCACCAAGTCCTTCTCCTCAGGGCTGCTCTCAATCCATTCTCCACCCAGCCTGGATTTGTGCTTGTTCCTACATCTCAAAAATGAGCCATTCACACCACCGAGCCTAAGGGAGCCCTCTCCTGCCCAGTGTCTTCTCCAGACATCACCCATAAGAGATTTAGAGTTGATAAAGAACATTTCCAGGTGCTTGTGGGCAAGGAAGCGCAGATGGGCCACACGGTTGGAGGCAAGAATGCAATAACGTACCAGCAAACATCATCATATGCTGTAAATTTGTTCCAATCTTATTCCTTCTCCCCAAATTCAGCAAAAATGACAGTGGGTAAATATTGGCAGCTCTTCCTAGGAAGATAGCAAGCTGTATTTGCACACATTAAGGAAATTCCTCTTGCTACGTCTCCCACCGCATCCCACCTCTGCGCAGAGCGCCAGTTTCTATTGCGTGACAGAAATGTTGGGGAGCCTCAGAAACGCCAGTCCTCTGGATGCAAAGAAAATAACCCAGCTCTGAGTGGTACAGCAGTGTGGGAAGGGCCTCACCGAAGCAAAGAACACACTGCGATTCACCAATAGCACAAATAAACAAGGGAAATGCTGAGAGGACAGGTTAGATGAGTGAGAGGAGAGAAAAAACACCATTTCCCACTGTACGCTCTCCCATGCCAGGTCATTTTTCACCCCAAGAATTATTTGTCCTCTGCGAAGCTCAAGTTATCACAGCTACCACCACCCCTCTGACATTCCCGCACTTCACAGCTGGGTTTGAAGCTTTAAGCCAAGTCGCGTTCCCAAAGATTATTCAGCAAAATGAAAGCAGCAGCAGTTGAGAAGGGAAAAAAAAAACCCTAATACTCTTTCTGTTTTCATAGCCTGCGAGATACAAGAATCACCAGCCCCTTCATATTGCTTTTTATCTTTGAAGCTGTGTCTTTTAATACCAGCACCCAGATGGCAAAAATAATCTTGGATCCAGTATTCAGCGCAGCCCTGAATAATATGGAAAATGCTTCCAGCTTTTATGTTCTTTCCTGAACATCATGAATTTGCATAAGAGACGCATTTCATGATCTCTCTCATGAATGAGCTATTTCATCGGCGAGTTAGCCAGTTCCTACTGAAGAGGCACGGCACAAAATTTCAATCGAAACACCCAAACGGCATTTCCCGGCTCTTCGCTCCCTTTACCCCACCGCAGCCCCACAAAAGCTCAGTGGGGAGATTCAGAGGACCTCGCCGCGAACCCACAAGCCAGCACTGGCAAAGATAACAACATGTTATTTACTGGTATAAACCTGCTTTGTTGTAAAGGGTGAAAATAATTCTGCACATCTGAACTGGCTTCCCTGTGATATGAAAAAAAATTCCTTCAAAATCCTTGTTTTTCCAAGACATACCAGGGCCGATAGCTCGTTTCCATTAGCATCAGCCTGCAGAAGGGGAAATCCTTTCTCATGACATCATTCAGAGGCATCTACTGTGGCTTTAACTGGGCTATTTGACCAAAAGAAAAAAAAAAAAGCTTTTTGCAGGGTCAAACAAAAGGAATAGCAGAGAAAAGAGGAAATAAACGGCTATAGCAGGCGGTCCCCGCTTGCAAAGCCACCCCTGGTGCCACGCGACAAAGCCCAGTGCTTTGGCACCACGTTCACATCGAATGCCGAGTCCCTGCAGCAGCTAAATTGAATGCTCAAGAAACAAGACGAGACGAGGGGAAAAAACTAAACAGAAAAGCTGGGAAAAGAATCTCCATCTTCTTAAAATAACCAGCAAAAAGACTACTACACGGGAGAAATCCCCTTTTGAAAACACAGCCAGACTGACTGAAAAAAGCCCCACGCATCTGAATGAGACACACAACTTAGGCAGGAGGCACTTCTCCCTTTCTTTTCTTGTTTTATAAAACGGGCTCCAAAGGATACAAAAGCCCCCACCACGAAGGTAGGGTTAAAGACGTGGTTCTGGAAGGTGAACAGGGCAAGTCCCATGTAGGAGAAGATGAAGTTTTCTGCCAAGAAATTCAGAAGCTCAAACAACTGAAAGAGAAAAACAAATTAAAAGCGAGTTAGACATAACATAGATTTAACAAGAAGAACGTGTCAGCCCATCCATCACGCAATACATGCTTCTGCAGAAGCAGCCCTAGGAAAATCCATCTGTAGAAAGACAGTTGCACCTAATTCTGGCGAGAGGGAAGGAAAAAATATTCCGCTTGAAATCCAGAGAAGCTGAAGGGGGCTGAGGAGCTCTCACCTGCTTCGTTCTGTGCTGGGACTCTGTGGATAAGTTGTTATAGGTATAATGGGCCTGCGTGATCCCGCAGAAGAGCACGGCCACCACACCTGGGGAACAGAGCATCACGTTAGACTCCTGGTCATGAAAAGGGAGCCAAGCTACACCCCAGTAGAGCAGGAGAACCCCAGAACCCGGAATAATTAAACTTCTGAAAGCAGAGGGACAGCCCCGGCTGCTATAGATACTGGGAGAAGCAAAACTCAAGAGACCCATCGTCCCTGCCGATCTCCGTCCCAGGCGCAGGGCTGTGCTGGAGCTTGCCTGTAAAGCCACACGCTTCGGCCAGCAGGAACGTGCTCCAGGACATCAGGAAGAACAAGCCGGTCTCCAGCAACGGGAACTCCCGGAGTTTGGTGAACTTGGTGACGTTGCAGATGGTTAAGGACAATTTGGAGAGAAACTGTCAGTGGACAGGATATCAAATCCAGTTGTGTATCGCAGCAACACTACGTAGCCCGCCCTTAAAAAGGCTACGGCATTACCTTTCATTAATTTAGGCAAAAAAAAAATCATGAAACACTGGGTCTGGGTGAAATGCAGTGCAGACAGAAAAGAAGCTGTTATCCAAACGCTTGGAAAAACCAACAAAAAGGATATTAAAGCTGTCACAACTCCAGTAGCTGCTCCCATTGCAAAAGATCCACTGAATATCCCCAGGAAGATCCCGATGGACTTGAACATCGCTGTGACATCAAACGTGTGGCTGTTGTCCCCTGCCGGCTGGTACGCGACGATTGAACTGAAAAAGGGAGGAAAAGCACACACAAGAACAAAACACTCCTTAGTCCGGAGGGAGAGGCACCTCCACGGTGCTACCTGAGCTCTGCAAAGTGCTACCACACCTGCCAACACCAAGCCCATGAAACCAGGGAGACAAAACCTGAGACCCACACTGCAATTCCCCCGGGGATCGCAGCACGTGCCCATGGAGTTTGGGATCCCCTTCGCTCCTGGCCAGCTTTCCACTGTTCAGCCACCCCTTCGAGGCACGGCTCCGCATTTGCTCCTTCTAGACGTTAGAGAGCATCAGCTCAAAGCCCGTCTCTTCCATGATCTCCTGCAAATATATTTGCTAGGCGACAGCCCATCATTTATGACGGTATTTTGGAGGTTTGGCATCAGCCCTCGGTAAAGCCAGGCAGTCTGGGACCACAAAGCATCCAAGTGGGAAGCCTACATTTCTCCACCAACTCCACAGAGGCAGCTGACGTGAATATCCTCCAGAGAACCGTAAGTTATGCCATTCTACAGCACTTAACGTGCACTACATTGATGTTGCACTGCTCCGAGTTCTCAAGTGGAATATCGCAGGGTAGCAAGGCAAACGGAGCAGCGCTGGTTCACTACAGCAACGCGAGTATCTCATCTGCCAAACTTCAACAGACCTTTGTGACGAGATGCCGTGCTGGTGCCATCTCTGAACCTGCTCCCTCCTAACTCCTGAGCCTTACCTCCGGCATTCCACTGTTTTACTTGGAAAGCCTGAGATCAAGGGGTCCCCTAGCCATCTCCTAAATCCCATTTTAATATCAACTCCTTACTTCTTACGTCGCTTTCTTCGATGTAAACTTACCGAAAACATTAACTTTCTAGTTAGCAATCTCTCAGCTGGCTCTGTTAAAACTCTTGGATGTGAACTTTAAACATTTGCTGTTTAACCTCCTGAGTTATGCTGGAATGGAAAGTTACTGCCTCGCGCACGCATCCTGCAGCTTTCTCCCCTCACTACACACCAGCGTTTTTCTGCAACACGAATGACAATCCTCTCCTTTCCAGCACGTCCCGGCTCACTTCCCTTGCTAAACTTCCCTGCTTTTAATACGTTTCATTTTTCTGCATTGTCTTTTACACTGCAAGCTGCAGATTTCTCCCTGTGATTTAATTTTTTTCGTCAATCCCATCCTCTACTTCCTATTCACCACTGTGCTCCTATTCTGGGGTTTGGGGTGTGTTGGTTTTTTTTAATCCAGATTGGTTTCATTTCCCTTCCATAACCAACTGTTTGGATGTCGGTTTTGTGTTTTAATCCCTTTAACCCTGCCCTTTGTGTGCTTTATTTCCCCTATCCCTGCCCACGGGACTCCCCGTGGCATTTAGCCCCTGTGGAAACTCCCTTTGGAAGCAGGCAGAGACCCTGCTGCTGCATTTCCCCTTCCGCTCACTAACCACAGCCCCAGCACCTCACTGCCCACCAGCTTTCGGTTCTGGGTTCAATTCCTCTTCATCCTGCAACCAGCTCCCTGCTGCCAAGCCAGGACAGGACAAGACAGCACAACGCAGAAACAGAAAGGCACGGATCCTGCTCCCCAAGCACGGGAACGGACACTCGTCCAGGACCAAAAGCAGGGAGGAGAGGAGCCTCGGGGGTCACCAAGCTCCTGGCAGAAACCATGGAGGACTCCCAGCCCCAGGCAGCACCAGCCCCGGCTCCTCATCCTCCCCCGGCACAGGGACGATGCCCGGATTCACAGAATCACACAACTGTAGGGGTTGGAAGCGACCTTTGGAGTTCATCTAGTCCAACGCCCTGCCAGAGCAGGGTCACCCACAGCAGGTGGCACAGGAACGCCTCCAGGCGGGTTTGGAATGTCTCCAGAGACGGAGACTCCACCACCTCTCTGGGCAGCCTGTGCCAGGGCTCTGCCACCCTCACAGGAAAGAAGTATTTCCTCACATTGAGATGGAACTTTCTGTGTTTCAGTTTGTGCTCATTGCCCCTTGTCCTGTCACCGGGCACCACTGAGAAGAGCCTGGCCCCATCCTCCTGACACCCACCCGTTAGATATTGCTCAGCATTGATGAGATCCCCTCTCAGCTTGCTCTTCTTCAGGCTGAACAGCCCCAGGGCTCTCAGCCTTTCCTCAGCAGAGAGGTGTTCCAGTCCCCTCAGCATCTTGGTAGCCCTTTGCTGTCCCCTCTCCAGCAGTTCCCTGTCCTTCTGGAACCGGGGAGCCCAGCACTGGACACAGCACTCCAGATGTGGCCTCCCCAGGGCAGAGCAGAGGGGGAGGATGACCTCCCTCCACCTGCTGGCCATGCTCTTTCCAATGCCCCCCAGGAGACCATTGACCTTCTTGGCCACAAGGGCACATTGCTGGCTCATGGGCAACTTGTGGTCCACCAGGACTCCCAGGTCTCTCTCTGCAGAGCTGCTCTCCAGCAGGTCAACCCCTAACCTGTACCGGCGTGGGGGGTTATTACTCCTGAGGTGCAAGACCATTGGCAAGGAGCTGACAGCACTTCCCGGGACAACCACCAAAGCCACATACTCAGTTGGCCACGGCTGGAGCCCCTCTTTGCCCTGGGGACAAGGCAGCACCCATCACTAGCTGCTGCCCGTCCATCAACAGAGCCCAGCCCCGCAGAAACCCCACAATTCTTCATCTTCCCGACTCTACTTCTCCTAACTGGGGAGCAGGTCTTCTGCTTGTGGGAGCAGAACCATCCTCATGGGGTTCCCCCACTTATGCCTCTGCTGTGAAAGAGGCAAATGCCAAACCAAATTTAAAAAAGGGGAACCATGAGTAGGAGCTCCGGGCTGCTGTCGGAGGAGCTCTCCTCCCTGGAGCAAGAGGACCTCACCGCCTCCTTGCACCCAAGATGTGGCTCTGTCCAGGTGACTTAAGGCTGTCCCCAAGATACCTGCACCAATCGGTACCCGCCGTGCTGACCGAGGCTGCCTCACGCTGCTTACGGTCACCATTATGAACTTTAAAACAGGTACAGGCCAGCTGCTGAGAAACTCTTGGGAAGTCAGCATGTTGCTGGGCTGGGCTGCACAAATGAACAAGCCTTGCAGCAAAATACCTGCTGACTGCAGCTCGGGGCTGCTGTTTTGGTGCAAATTATCTCATTTTGGGGAAGAGGGGGCAGACTGAACTCAGCTTGTGGAAAGAGGAAGGCAGGAGATCAGAGCAAGAGCTGTGAAGCTGGTACTGAAACAGTGCAAGAGGCAAATGAGCGTGCACAGCGCAGTCACCTACGTGTGCGGAGATCCACCACAAATATCATTGCTCTGCTGCTCAACCCACCCGCTCCTACCCAGAACCTCCCAGCAGAGGTGGGACCCCGTCTCCTCCCCGCTCAGGATCACTTCTTATACACGACCTGGCTGTGCAGCATTTACTCTCGTACCAGCGGTGACACCTCCAGCGCAAAAGCCAGAATGAGCCATACAAACAGCTCCAGGAACCTCAACAGAAACATTCACTTCAGTAAACACAGCTCACACGGGTGGCGATACGCAGCTGATAATATGTTACTTGCTGCCTCCACCTCGGTAAAACCCACGCAACCAGCACGCCGGAGTGACAAGTATTCCAGAAATATTTTCTGCATTAGTCTTAGCTGTACATTAACCCATCACCGTTGCAGATATTATATATTTCCAAACAAATTCCTGTGATGACAACACAGTGAAAACACAGGTAAAATACGTCCTAAGTGCAGAGGACATAAAATACTAAAGAATATAAAACACTCTTTAGAAAGCCAGCAAGTTTCCCATGTGTTTGGTCCAGGGCTGTAAGAAATACCATCTTCTTGATGCACAGAAAGTGGGGAGAGAAAGGAAACAGCTGCTTTACCAACTATTTCTGCCTAACCAAAAGCAGGTATCTGTGGATGGGAAGGAAGACAGGTAGGAACAAAGCCATCAGCAAGGGGTTTCAGTGGGGTCCTGCGGCTAAAAAGCAGACACGAGGCTCTTCCCATTTCCTTCTGGCTGGGTCAACTGGCCATAAAAGCAAAACAAAACCATCCATCATGCAGGGGGAAGTTGTAAGGACAACCTGCCATCCCAAGCTGTGGTGCACAATGAGGAGGTGCATCAGAAGGTCAGTAGAGCTTCTGGGGACACGTAATATGGAAATCTGCTCTTGCAAACACCGGTGCTCCTATTTTACAGGAGCAAGGCCAAGTGGCTCCCCCCAACGCCTGACATGTAACATACATAACAATTAAAAATAAAAACAGAACACACTTACGAAGACAGCACTATGGCAACGGCATCATTGAGGACGCTTTCGCCAAAGAGAAGGGCATACAGCTCAACATCAACCTGGAGTTCATGGAATATGGCAAGAACAGTCACTGACAAATAGAAAAATAGAGAGACATTCAAAAAGGTGCCGTTATTTTGGTGTAATCAAAGACAAAACGCCCCTTTTCAGAAAGCTGCCTTCCTGCCTGTCTGTGCCACTCTGCTGCGATGGTGCCAGCCACCCCCCACGCTCCCTTCGAGAGTCTTCTTTCTGCCCTTTCGGATTTGGATTTGGATTTGCTTTATCATTTCCCTCCTCCTTTTGTTAAAACACATCCTGGGCATTAGGTCTGTTGAGTTTTTAGTGGGCAGACATGAGCAAACTCTGCTCTGAGCTTCCTGAGGGTCTGACCTCATGGGCTGGACCCCGGTACCACGCTGACACGAGCCACCCAGCTTTTGGGATGCCGATAGCTCAAAGCGTCAGGGAGAGCCTTCCTTCACCTGCAGAAGGCCAGGAGGAGGTAGGCTTGTCCAGGACGATGGCTGCCTTTTCCTTCCATGCCTGATACTCCGAGAGAAATCCACGGACTCAACATAGGTTGACATGCTGGAAGTGCCAGCACAGATGTGTTAACGTTCCAGACATAACTGGGAAAAGCCAGGCATCGGCTCAAACCCCACGTGGGGGTTTCTTGCAATTTACAGCCACGTGGCGGAGATCGGAATACCCTCAAGCCCTTCCGCGAGCCAGCAGCTCCAAGAAGATAATGAAAACGCAGCAGGTTTTACGTGTCAGCCTTGCAAAAACGTCACAACACCTAAAGCAAGCAAGAGGTAACACATGGTGCATCGTGCACAGCTCTGGCTGAGCTAATTCCAATCAACTTCTGTGAACGTCCTTCAAAACAGCATTCAGGGACTCATCTGTGCGTGCTGGAGGGGGTTTAGCCCATTGACGCACCGGGAAATGCTCCATATTTACCTGTGAAATCTTCTCATTCTTATTTTGAAGCCTGGAGAAGGGACACAACACCACCAGCTCGTCTGCAGCATTTCTAAGCATCACCTCTACCTACGGTACTTGCCTGGCCTCTGCCCATCCGCCATCGGATCTACCACATCGCCATCACACCTGTGGGGTCCTCCCCGCTTTGCCAACATGCCCCTCCTCTCGACGTCGACACCCCGGCTGAGCTACAGGGAGGATGCTCAACCTCACAGCCAAGCAGGAGCAGCTAAAGGAACCGGTGGCCTGAACGCACACCCATCTGAGATATGCTCAGAGAAGCCAGGACATCGTTTTAGCTCTTTTTTTTTTTTTTTTTTTAAGGTTTGTGTTGGTTTTTTTTTAAAAAAAAAACATCAGCAATAATAGCCACACCGCTACCTGGCAAATCTTAGGGAAACGTTAAAAATAAATTATTAAAAACTCACGGTGAATGCCCGTCTCGCATCTCCACCTGGCAGACAGATGTGGCTACTACCACGTTACGCCGCAGGTTATGTTCTGCAGCGCTGTTCTTGCATATATGCACATACGTACAACGCTCCTCATTTTGCCTTTGAAACCAGAAATGACTCATTGTCAAGATGAGCAGGTAAAAGTCCCGACTCATCTGGAAACGGCAGCTGGAACGGCACTTGTTTCGAAAGGGCAGCAGACTTGGCTTATCCAGGTGTGCGATCTCTCCCTTGAGTGCAAAACTGACCGATATCTGCATTTAAAAAGATCCCCCAAAGCTACTGTAACGTCAGGAGGGGGGTTAATGCTGCCAAACCCCATGCAGGCTGCAAAGAAAGACATTCGAGCCCTGTTCAGCACAGGGCAGGAGGAAGGAGAGGCCGTTCTGTGGTCCTGTGCTTTCAGGTGAAGCTGGAACGTGCAAATAAACAGCTACCGTGTAAAAGTAATCGCGAACGATGCGAAATTCAGTTGGACAAGGCGTGCTTTTCATAATTTTAATTTACAAAGTGCTTCAGCAGACCGAGCTGTCACTACTGTCCTCAGCACTGCTCACTAAAACCAACTTCCAATTAGATTAGCACCTTCCAAAATCCCACCCAAACGGAAGCGGAAGGAAATCAGCCAAACTAAAACTGTCAGTTGAACCCTCGCCGCGTCACGCATCTTGTTCTGCGTCAGCCGTTGGCAAAGGACGGCAGAAACACAGTGGACCTGTCCCAAAACCCAGCAAAGTCAAGGGAGAGACTGCTGGGACTTCACTGCAAACAAAGATTTAGGAAGCAGAGGTTTGGAAGGTACATTACACGGAACTGGAAGGAAATGAGAAGGCATGGAGACAAATCTAGACCTCTGGGAACGTTGCCAATAAACTCCAAAATTCAGAAAAAGGGAACTGCGGGTTCAGACTTTCTTCCCCTCTTCCCCGCTACTCAAAACGGATCAAAAAGGTAAAATGAGGGGGGAAATAACCACCTAACATACCTGGGTCAGTAGCCGATACGATGGCCCCGAACAGGAGGCAGTCAGTGAAGTAGAAGTCTCCCCCGAGCTGCCCAGTGACTTTCATCAGCGCCACGCAGCCATACACAACAGAGCTGGTGATCAGAAGAGGCAATTACTCATCTCTGCAGTGCCTTATAACGACACTCAAATGGGCTCGATTCCCCTGAATTTGCCAGATTAACCCCTGAAGTTATCCAAACGCAGGAACGCTGAAGAACTGATGAGCTGAGCCTGGTGAAACCCCAGGGCCATGGTCTCGAGGGGAGTGCTGGACCACGCACACCAAACCACCCGCCGCACCGCACCGCAGACACGGCACCGGTGAAGAACCAGGACCAAAACTCCTCCACGAGCATAACGCGACTAAATAAAAGCAGCAGCCAGGCTCGTGGGGTCTCGCGATCGTTTTTCAGCGTTTCGCATTTACGCGTTTCAGCAGGATGACCTTGGCCTGACTTTGAAATGGGCCGAAACTTTCCGTGAGCAACAGAAAATGCGGATGCTGAGTTTGCTTGAATCCACCGGACTCCCCCGTGGAAAACACCCCACGCCAGCCGGCGTGCTACTATTCAGAGCGGGAATCATCTAGCTCCCTCTGCGCAGAGGGATAAATAATTTGAAACACAATCTGCGCTCGCTAGGCACCTGCTTCCAGCAAGTAAGGACAGGAGACACGTTTACGATCCTGCCCTCTGCTCCTGCATCTCACACTTGCTAGGGCTGTGCTTTCAATAATTTGAAGTTACCGACTGTTTTTTCAAGACAATCTTCAGAGAAGTGTGAAACTTTCCTCGCCGGGTATATTCCGTGTGGGATGCTGAGAAAGCACTACGCAATTAGACAGCAATCGCCCTGCCCACACAGGGAACGTTTGGACAGTAAACAGCGTTATTTGCCGCTGCTGAGGGGCGGTAGCGGAGAGCCCGTGTGATGTTTCGGGGCTGGGATTAGCGGCCGCAGCTCCAGGCTCAGAGCGCTGCCTCCGAGCGTGGCTCAGCCCCCGGTGGAACAACCGGCCCAGCTCCAACCACTCACCCGATCACCAGGCAGGAGATCGCCGTGCCGAGAAAAGCGTATGCTAGGATGGATCCCAAGTTTCTGAAGAAGTGCCTCTAGAAGGAGGGGAAAAAAAAACCAACAAAAACAAACCACTGAATTATATTTTGCTAACTATTTATTTCAAGCCTGCACAGGCAGCCACGCAGCTCGCACCTAGCTCAGACACCACGAGCTGGACAAGCACGGCAGAACGGTGCCCAGCACAACGGTGTACACTGCCAGGCCAGCAGATTTTAATGCAGCATTAATAAACATGAACATAGCATTTTCTTGTACCCGTGTATTTAATAAGGTGCTGTTCCGAGTCCTGGGAACTGATTTCCTAACCCAGCAGCATTCCTCCTTCCTCCTCCCGCAAGCTAAACAGGATGATTTTCCCCTCCTTCCAAATCAGCATTTCAGAGAGCTGCTGCTCTCTAAAACCTTCCCACCCTCCTACGTGGTTCCAAAGTAAGGGGGGCTGGAACGGCCCAGCTGACCTCCGAACTTCCCGCGCAAACCCACGCTGGAAACAGTTGAAGTCGCTGACCCTTCCCAGGGCAGAGGGACGGACGAGACTGAGAGGGGCACTCTCAGCCCCGCTTCCTACAATCCCGCATCTACTGGGGAAAACTGTACCCAGCTCCGCAGCCCTGGCCTGCTGAGCAAGCATTAAAGCACTCTCAAGGATTAAAAATGCTCTGGAGGCAGAGGAACTAAAAATGTAGGCGCTGTAAAGGCACGTACCCTTTTCAAGCTGTAGCCTGCATAAAATATAATTGGAGGAAGCAAAATGTTGAAAAATACTTCAGGATCAAAAGTCACCTGTTAAGGAAAAAAAAAACAACAAAAAACAACCAACAGTTAAATAGTTTGTTAAGACTTTGCGAGACAAAACACAAATAAAATGTCATATAAAATACACGGAGGAAACCCTGTACTCCCGCCAGATGAAATGCCGTCGGGTGAACACTGCGGATGTGTCTGGGATCTTTTGGAGACAGAGCTCACAGTCTAAACGGCTCAAATTAAGATCAGCTGAAACTAGAGTTTCATTACATCGCGTTCAACTTAACATTTTACAGCTGATCGCAATCTGCCTGAAGTCAAAAAATAAAAAATAAATTAAAAAAAAAAAATCACTTAATCCAGCAGATACAGGATCCCTCCCCATGGAGAGAGTGGGGAGCATTGCTCACCTCTCCAGCCACCGACTCCCTTACCTTCCTCAGCATCTCATTGTCCTGGACGTTGTTGAGCTCCTGGGCGCTGATTTCCCCCTTCAGGGTGTACTCGTAGTACTTTCCGCTGACGTTCACCAGCAGCGTGGCGGGACTGGTCTGCACTTGGCAGCTCTGCGTCACGTTGTTGACATCGCTGGGGACGTGGATGCCATAGCGCAGGACCACGCCGACCAGGACCCCTGGGGAGGAACACGTGTGGGTGAGACGAGCCGTGGCAAACTCCTGGGGTGATCTCTTTGAGCATGGATGCAGCACCCAGCATGCCAGCACCCTGACCCTCTGCTCAGCTGCTGAGCACAACCACCATCCAAATAATTGCGTGATATTAAACCACCTGTGTCCTCCCATGAGCCATGCAAATGCTCCATGTTCATGTGGACGTGCATGGACACCAGCACACGGACACTAACATGGTCCATGGACACCAGCCATGGACTGTTCCTGAGGGATTTTAATTACCCAACAATCAGTCAGACCCTCGCTCTAGAGCTGTGAACAGCCAACACCTAGGGCACACTGGTTTTCTTAGGGCAAGGACCCTGGCATTGCTGGCACAGAGCTGGGGACCTGGGCAAGGCTGCTCACACTTGCCCAAACTATGCACGCTGCACCCAAAAACCTGACGGCATCACGTTTTGCCACTACAGAAATACATTAAACTCTTCATTTTTGTAGGGGATCAAAAAAAAGCTACCAAACAACCACCACAAACGCTCCAAGGATGCTGAGCGTCCTTCATAAGACGCTGTAGCACTGTACAGCCTCCTCCCGCACCGGGGAGCTTTTGCAGCACACGGCAGTGATCCCCGTTTCCTAAAAACTACGAAAGTTTCCCCATCCGGGCCGACTGCCCGGGTCTGCTCCTCGCCCCCAGCAAGCTCCAGCTCTGCACCACGAGGGCAGCGCCGGGAGCCCGCCCTGCCTCCGGCCCAGCTGCTGCGCAGGAGTATCACAGAATCACAGTATCGCGGGGTTCGTTTGCAAGTCAGCAATTTATAGGGCACTCTTCATCTGCAGCACAGCTGACGAGCTGCTCTGAGGTCTCACATCCAGACTAACGGCATTCGTATCGCGCTGGCTCCTCCGGCTCCTTCCCACTCGCACAGTGTGCCCAGCGCTCTCCGGGCTGAGCTTTTGGACATCTGCAGGCTGGGGAGGAGGGATGGCCCACGAGACACCTCTCCACATAGCCTTCAGCACGAAAGGGTTTGGAAACTCCTCGATTAAGGCAGCGCTGAGCCACCACAGAAATGCTGGATCTTAACCCCATCTCTGAACCACACATTTATGAAATGCTTTCAGACACGTGGGAACTAAACAGAGACCACAACACTCGAAAGGCTTCTCCATTTGCCTCCCAGGACACTCCTGCTTCTTGACTGTTGCCCTAATTAAGATCTCGCTCTGTGCTTTCCTACAGGCAGGGCACAACCCCGACTGAAGGGAATCATAGAATGGTTTGGGTTGGAAGGGACCTTAAAGATCATCCAGTGCCACCCCCTGCCCTGGGCAGGGACACCTCCCACCACACCAGGTTGCTCCAAGCCCCGGCCAGCCTGGCCTTGAACACCTCCAGGGATGGGGCAGCCACAGCTTCTCTGGGCAACCTGGGCCAGGGGCTCACCACCCTCACAGCAAAGAATTTCTTCCTCAGATCTCATCTCAATCTCCCCTCTTCCAGTTTAAAACCGTTCCCCCTTGTCCCATGGCTCCCCTCCCTGATCCAGAGTCCCTCCCCAGCTTTCCTGGAGCCCCTTCAGGGACTGGAAGGGGCTGGAAGGTCTCCCCGGAGCCTTCTCTTCTCCAGGCTGAACACCCCCATCTCACGGGAGCAGGTCCTGGGCTCTGCCGTGGCTGTGCAGGATGCCGGGCAGGAGACCGATTCAGCATCTCCTGCAGCCAGTTCCCAATCTGCCGCCCCGTTTTTGCCTTCTCTTCCCTTGACAGCAGTTTTCCAGGATGAGATTTGCTCATTTTGCCGATGGCCAGAAGAAAAGCCCCAACTCCCGTCCCCAGGGATGTCACACAGAGCAGGGCCACCCAAGCACACATCCAGCCCATGAGCAGAGGCAGAAGAAGCGGCTGCAGGCAGAGACTCACCGCTGCTAACCCATCACACCGGTGGCGTCTCAGGGACCAGGCTGCACCCAAAACCCAGTCCCTGCTCTAACCCGGCGCTTCTGCAGCACAGCTGGGCTGCTCTCACAGTTACCCCTGCTTTTAAGCCATGTACGGTCTGCCACGTGCTCACCACACGCTTTGGGCTCTATCCTGCACTGTTGGCACAGAACCGCCCCGACAGTAGCAGAAAAGGTCCCTGTCGGCAGAAGCAGGCAAGGAGACCTGCTTCAGGGAACGTCACCCAGGGTGGCTTTTAAATAGTCTTTTTTTAAAAAAAAAAAAAAAGTTGATTTTAGAGCTTCATGCAGGAGTCAGAAACTTCCAGCAGCTGTCTTTCTTTTCTCAGCTGGAAACGCATCCAGCGATCCCTTTAAATGCCCAGGCTCGGTGCTTTGAGATGAGAGGCAGGAGGGACGGAGGGACATTACTGCTGGGAATTCAGAGTGATCCTGACTCGCCCGCCTCTCCACTCTTAATCTCCATCGCAAAGCAGCTGCTCCCGGCCCCACATGCCGAATTCCCACTCTGGCCAGGAATAGGACAAGGGAAAAGGGACGTATAACCTCACAATGATCTGGCAAAACTGCTGTGCTTAGGGCTCCAAAAATCGGGCATTTTCTCTTGCCCGGTAACACGCTGCCTGGGAGGCTGCCAGAGCTCTCCGGACCTGGGCGGGAAGAGACACCCAGATGCCAATACAGATCGGCACAAGGAGATACCACCAGAGGGACTTACAGGGAAAGCACGCCGTGCACTGCTTAAAGCCAGCTACTCCCCCAGCATTAAGATGACCCCACCAGCAAGCCCTCCTGTCCAACCCTGGACCTCTAATCATCCCTCCCCACCTAACGATGCTCGCTGGAGGCACCTGGGACAAACCTGACTTGGCTGCCAAGCTATCTTTCAGACACCAAACCCAGTCCTGGGCTCAGGCTACCTGGACCAAGCCCAGGGGACGACGTAGGTCCTCCTGGTTCGGACGGTCTCTTAGGAAATGCTTCAGACTCTCTTGGCGCTCGAAGGGCCGCCCCAGCAGCAACCCGTGAGCCGCTCCGCCAGTATCGACATGCTTTGGCAGCCAAAAGTTTTACAAAACTGAGCCCTGGGAGGGAGCGGAGGGGAGGGAACCTGACACCAAGGAAGCTGCCAGCCGAGAGCTGCAAGGAGTAGAGAGGCTAAAGGCGAAGCTGGTGAATTAATTGAGTTCTTTTATGCAAAGTGCAAGAGATTATTTTCATTGCATTCCTCCCAACTTCATTAAAAAGAACAAAAGCCCATGGGCTTTTTTTTTTTTTTAAGGTGCTGTTGAACATTTCCGAGGTAAAGTTTTAAATGAAGACTAATATATTACCATTCAGGCACTTAAGAACAATGGAAGCACACAGGATCCCCAGGCGAGCATTAATCTGGACACCGAAAGGAAAGAAAAAATGCAGTGAGCAACCAAAGACAACCTGAAACAAGCAATTCAGACGTACGCAATCCAGGGGCCAAGTGGGAACAAGTACAAGGAAACTAAACTTCTAGAGAAGCTCCTGCCACATCCACCATCAGACCCCAAGAAGAACTGAAACAAGAGCGTTCACTTAATCATCCTAACTGTTGAGTACCTCCCATGCGGGAACCTCATTTTAAACACTGAAATGAAGCTTAGGGGCTACTAAACACCTATTGTCTGTCACCATGAAATGAGCCCAGCCTGTGCCCAGCTCCGGAGCATCAGCTCTGAGCCAACAGCGTGATTTGTAAGATATAAATCCACCCGGAGCAAGAGCTTATAACCTACAGTAAAAACACAGACCCCAAGGAAACTCTGATGTATTTCCGCACGAAGAGGTGTACGGAAAAGTTTTATTTGACTTAGTCGTTGGGTTGTGGTTTTTTTTTCAATTAGAAAAAGACAAGCTTTTACAAATTGCTTCTCTTGCCCAGATTTCAGGGTCTGTTTTGCAGCCTGCCTGCTGCAGCACTTCCACATTTTCAGCGGACTTCCCCGGGGCTGAAAGCATCGCCGGGGCCGAAAGCATCGCAGGGGGCCAGGCACAGCCCAGCAGAAGCGGTACCTGCTTTGCTCCCTGAAGCTTTTAAGTTGTCACTATAAAACAGCAGCATCTCACCACTCCTTGGGAAATTACACATCCCTTTTCCTATGGCAGCTTGTCACGACCTAAGAAGCAAAAAAAGGCCGCAAGCCTTGAGAGCAGGGATAAACTTGGGATTTTCTGCATGACCAGACGGGTGACGATACCGATTTCGCCAGCAATTCTCTAAGCACAGTCTGCAAAAGAGCAGACAGAAAACATACGTTTTACGGATCAGCAGGAGACCAAAACGACCCAGGTCGTCCTCTGAGAACAAGGGGAGCAATCAGGTGGGTCAGGACAGAGGACCAAGAGGAAGAAAACTCCAAGAGAAGAAGAACGAGGTTAAGCATGAAAGGAATAGGAAGGCCATGTGTCATCGAGCTCCAGGGCAGCAGAAGAAAGACGACCTTCCATGCTGGAAGCACGTGCTGCCACAGCAGAGCTCCCGTCCCGGGGAGGTGACCACCCCTGCCCCGGGCGGGAGGCCAGCAACGCCTGCACCCGCCTCGGTGCTGGCTTGCAGGACTCTGAAAAGGCACACCAGTATTCTGTGCCTCTGGGCCGACGCGACTGTCTCCACCCCTTCGTTTGGAAAGACACCTCCGATTAACTGAAACTTAGGATCACAAAAGCCAACGGCCCGAACGGGTCGAGTCAAAGCCTTGAGAGCAAAGCTCTCTGCTGGGCGGGGGACTCGGCCACGTTGCTGCTCTGACCGAGCTTGGTCACACATCACCCACAACCAGCAAGGGCAAGGACAGCACAGAGAAGAGACACTAGCCACAGCACTCAGCAGAAGACACCTTTTCAATCCTAAACTCAACAAATCTCATGTAGATAAGGCTCCGTGGCCGCACTAATTGCTCCCCCAGCACAACTCCCAGTCCTACTTTCGCTGAACTCCAAGTCGTGCTAGATAACCCCGGCAGAGCCACGTACCGCATCCCCATACAACGGTTCAGGCCACTCCACGAGGTCACGTCACCTCGGTAAATCACAGGCCACCATTAAAATCCAACCAGCTACAGACCCGCTCCCCCGACCCACAGCCTCGCTCCACTTTTTGCTGGAACGCACGTGTGGCTCCTGTCACAGTGGGAGGAGGAACCCCAACGTGAGCACAGGTCCCCGAGCAGCAGGACATGAGGCTGCTGGTCCCACGGGTCCTTGAGCACAACCAAGGGTGGGAGCACCTTCCCAAATGGCCTCTCCGTTCTTCTTGGACAGCTTCTGGAAATTCAGGTGCCCTGCATGTAGGGTGGAAACACAACTTCTGGCCCCAGCGTGTGGGACGCAAGGCTCCCGACCAGTGCAAAGCCTGATCTATAGGATCATAGAATGGTTTGGGTTGGAAGGGACCTTTAAAGACCATCCAGCGCAACCCCCCTGCCATGAGCAGGAAGATCTTCAACTAGATCAGGCTGCTCAGAGCCCCGTCCAACCTGACCTTGAATGTTTCCAGGCATTGGGCATCTACCACCTCTCTGGGCAACCTGGGCCAGGGTTTCACCACCCTCAGTGTAAAAAATTTCTTCCTTATATCCAGTCTAAATCCACCCTCTTTCAATTTAAAGCCGTTACCCCTCAAACTGTTGCAACAGGCCCTGTCCCGTGTCCCCACTCTCAGCCCTGGAGCAGGTAAGCGGGACTCGCTGGTACTCTGCAACATGGTTTCGAGGCCACTTGGCACGTGGTAGCCCTCGACCCCGCCAGCTTCACCCGTGCTGCAGCTGCCCTGGGAAAACCCCACCAGTTCCTCACCGCCGGAGATTTCGGAGTAACGCCGCCCTGGAGAGCCCTCGACACCTTGGGTTGGGAAACCAACCAACCAACCAACCAACCAACCCACCCTCCTGCCAGCAACACCCAGATAACGCTGGGCACGGGGCGAGCCGGGAGCACCCAGCCATGGCAGGGAGGGGATGCGGCGCGTCCCCCCGCGTCCCTGCACCCCCTCGCCCATGGAAGGGGCCCTGCCGCAGCCCCTCGGCGAGGGGCCACCGGGGACCCACGAAGGGAAGGGTGGGCTGAAAGCAGGTGGCCAGCCCATGTTCTCCGGTTGGCCCAGCGCCGAGCCGGGACTGGCTGGGACGGGGCTCCCGGGGTTTCCCACGGAGGGGGTGCGTGGCGTGGGCGGGGGGGGTCGCGCCCCTCACCGTAGATCATGGCGAGCCCGGTCTCGTGGAGGAAGCGGGCGCGGCGGTGCTTGAAGAGCCAGATGGTGAGGATGGTGAGGGTGAGCAGCAGGATGAAGATGAGCAGGTTGGCGCTGTCCTGCCGGTGGCTCTCCTCCGCCGCCTTCTCCGACACGATCTCCTCCTCCAGCGCCCCGGGACGCGCCACCGCCACCTCCCCGCCCGCCGCCCCCCGAGCCCACAGCCCCGCCGCCGCCAGCACCGGCCCCGCCATCGCTCCGGTACCGGCCCCGGCCCCGGCCCCGGCCCCGCCGCCACCAGGAA
The DNA here is from genome assembly GCF_963924245.1 of Chroicocephalus ridibundus. Lineage (NCBI taxonomy): Eukaryota > Metazoa > Chordata > Aves > Charadriiformes > Laridae > Chroicocephalus > Chroicocephalus ridibundus. The sequence continues at coordinate 21,557,610 of NC_086292.1, forward strand.
GCGGCGCTGGGCGCAGGCGCCGCGGGGCGGGGACAGGCGGCGGGAGCCCGGATAGGGACGGGGCTGGGGCGGGGGAGCGGAGCGCGGAGACGGGGGGGACGTTCAGCCGGCAAAAAGGGGGAGGAAGGCGGCGCCTGGAAGGCCGAGAGGGGGAACGCGGGCAGCAAGCGAGCGGGGAGGAAGGGCGGCCGGCGGTGAGGGGGGCTGGGAGCCTGCGGAGTGCGGGGCGGTCGGGCCGCCAAGGTGTCAGGGACGGGGGACAGCCCCGAAAGGCCACCACATCCCCGGCAGCGTGGGCAGCAGGGCGAGGGGGGGATTCTGCCCCTCTGCTCCGCTCTGTGAGACCCCCCTGCAGTGCTGCCTCCAGCTCTGGGGCACCAACAGCAGAAGGACACGGAGCTGTTGGAGCGGGGCCAGAGGAGGCCACAGAGATGCTGGGAGGGCTGGAGCCCCTCTGCTGTGAGGACAGGCTGAGAGAGCTGGGGGGGTTCAGCCTGGAGAAGAGAAGGCTCCGGGGAGACCTTCCAGCCCCTTCCAGTCCCTGAAGGGGACACAGGAAAGCTGGGGAGGGACTCTGGATCAGGGAGGGGAGCCATAGGACGAGGGGGAACGCTTTCAAACTGGAAGAGGGGAGATTTAGATGAGGTATCAGGAAGAAATTCTTTGCTGTGAGGGCGGTGAGCCCCCGGCCCAGGCTGCCCGGAGAGGCTGTGGCTGCCCCATCTCAATGGCCTCGGTCCCGCGTGGGAAAGCGGCGGCGCGGCCACGCCCCCGCCGCGAGAAGCCACGCCCCCGACGGCACCAGCCACGCCCCTCCCGGGCGCGGCCTGGCCCCGCCCCCGTCCCCCCGTGACGCCATCACCGTGCGCCGGCGGCGGGGGCGCCCCTGGCGGCGGCGGGGCGAGCGGCGGCGGCGGCGATGGCGGCCGCCTCGGTGTGGAAGGGGCTGGTGGGGCTCGGCCTCTTCGCCCTGGCACATGCGGCTTTCTCGGCGGCGCAGCGTGAGCGAGGGGCCGGCGGGGGGGCGGCAGCGGACACTGAGGCCCTGGGCGTGGGGGGAGTTGCGGCGAGGGGAGGCCCACCGGGCCCCGTCACCCCCGCCCGGCCGCCGGGGGAGGCTCCGGGGGGGGGCCGGGATGGGCCGCGGCGGCATCAGCACCATCATCATCAGCAGCGTTATCATTATCATCGTCATCATGGTGGCCCGGGGGAGCCCCGCCGGCTGTGGGGGCGCTGCCCTTGCGGGCCGGGCCGCGGGGGGAGCGGAGCGGGCCCCGCCGGGAGCTGAGCCCGAAGGGGAGGGAGGGAGCGCCGCCGGGCCCGGCTTCCTCCGCCCTCCCGGCAAGGCAGGGGTTGGCGGGGGCTGCCCCGGGAGCGGGACCGTCCGGGGCCGGCGCGACCCGCAGCAGGTCCCGGTGGGGTTTTGTGTATTGGCTGTTGCTGGGGGTTGATGCGTGTGTGTGTTTCTGTCTTGTAGATCGTTCTTACATGAGATTAACAGAAAAGGAAGATGAAACGTTGCCCATAGATGTAAGTTCAAGCGTTCACAATGTTTGGAAGGTCGAATGCTGGGCGGAGGGTTTAGTCTGTCTCAGTTGCTTTGGGTTTTTTTTTACGTGACAGGGAAGAACAAAGGGTAAAGTAGTTTTTATACTGCACTTTCATTCGAGCTCCCTCTGTCAAAAAGAACCGCGTTTTCTTATCCCAACTTCCTGCAGTGTCTTACATCTGTCAGGGAGAAGGAGCCCCCTGTCCAGACCTCCCTCTCCTTCTTTAGAACTGCCCTGCAGCATCTCGCTCAGGAATTCCCTGAACGTAGCTCAGGGAGCCTGTGCGTTCCTCTCCTCCTTTGCAGCATAAACATCCTCCTCCCTCTGGCTTTTGTTGGCTGACATTTGTTTATCCACCGTGGCTGCGCGCCCGTTTGATCCCAGCACAACCTGCTTCAGGAAGAGGGTTTTTTTATTTATTTATTTGCTTGGTTTTTAAATGCCACTTCAATTATTCTCTGTTCCGTTTTTGCTTAATCAGAAAGGTAAGGAGATCAAATACCCACGACAGCCAGGCATGGCGTTTGGACCGAGCGGCAGCTGCCACCGCTGCACAGCATGCGTTGGCAGCCAGCTTGTTGCTCGGAGAGAATATGAGAACCTTAAGTGCCCGGGAACGCGGCATTTTGTTCTGAGGCTCTTGCTGAGTGTGAATCAATCCAATCCGTGCAACGCGGACCGATGTTGGGCAGACCAGGCTCTTCTCGGCTCTGCCACGCAGAACAGGCGGGGTATTTAATCTTCCCGTGCCTCAGTTTCCCTACTGTTGAATTGCCACCTCTGTAAAAGCACCTGCTGTCACCGCATGAAAAGCGCAAGAGATGCTGGAAGATGAGATTTTTTGGGTGAATATTAAGTAATGTGTGTGTTGCATTGTGCTTCCCTCTGTTACAGATAGTTCTTCAGACTCTGTTAGCCTTTGCAGTTACCTGCTATGGCATAGTACATATCGCAGGAGAATTTAAAGACATGGATGCCACTTCAGAACTAAAAAATAAGTATGTTTTATTTCTTCTTTTCCTAAACAGCTGTATCTGCTACTGTCCCTACAAACCGAACACTGAAATAGCTCGCTCTTTAGCTCAGTCCTTCAGTGCACGTTGTAGACAATAACACTGAGAGGAATGGTCACACCTGGGAAAGCCAACAATGTCTTGAATTTCAGAGAGAGTTAGATAACCGGAACAAATTAAATAAACTTCTTGCTTTCCCTCGTCCAAAATCCTGCTGTGCGGAGTTGGTAGAGGAATGAAGGGTCTGTGTGGGAAGTAAGAGCTCGGCAGTCGCAAACTGCTGTCGTGAGATGGTCTCATAGGCTACGGGCCTGGCACAGCCTCTCTTGCTCTTTGCTTCTTTGCAAGAGTCTGAATTATTTGAATCTCACACTGAACTATTCAAGGCAGAATATCTGAAAGAGCTTAAGAAAATAAGGGATTTTGAATCGAGAGTTTGAAAAAGACAGGAAATTGGATGGGCCTCTCTGGCTACTTCCAAAAGTGCGGGGGAGCATGGGAAGTAAATAAGTTGACACTGTTGTATTTCATAGCGTTTACCTAAAACCCGCAGCTTCAGGCCCAGAAAGGGATGGGAAGCCAACAGTAAACAGCGTCGAGGTCTTAGCACAAGCGGCAGCTGGAGTAAGGCCGGCAGGTTGGCAGGAGCGCGTGCAGTGAGCCGCAGGCCTGCCCCCGTGCTCGGGGAAGAGGGGGGACGTTCGGCTGTGGGGTGCACCGCCTCTGCCTCTTGAGCAGTTGGTGTTTTTCACGCTTGGCTTCGTGTTTCAGCTTAGGAAACTTATAAATTGAGCAAGAGTTTGGGAGTCAAAACTTGTATTCCTTGTCTGTAAAAGTTGGTGTACCCTAGACCGACTCTTCTAACACCCCTGTTCTAAAAAGAGTATTAACACTGACTTTTTACATTTATTTTGAAGGACGTTTGACACATTAAGGAACCATCCATCTTTTTATGTATTTAATCATCGTGGTAGAGTATTGTTCCAGTCCCCAGACACAGTGAATTCTTCTTCAAACCAAGATGCTTTGTCATCCAGCTCGTCACTGAAATTTCGAAAACTTGAACCTCTGCGCCGCTAAGACTTTTACAGATTATAATAATAATCCAGGACACTGAGATGTAAGATTCAAGTCGGGGATGTAAACACTTTTTTAATTTCTGGAGCAGTATTTATATTGATCTTCCAGACTTTATAAAGTATATATATATATATAAACTAAGGACCTTCTTTGTACACTGGTAATGACTGAATTGTGAATTGGCAATGCAGTGTAAATTATTCTACAGTTATGCTGTGAAACACATCTTCAAATTTTCATATATTAAACCCAGTTGCAGCTGACTTAACTTCAGTTAAAACGAAAAGCAAGCTAGTTTTTACCGCGGTTAATGTTCTTTGACAAGAGGGAATGTCCAAGTGCTATTTATTCTCTCGGTTTGCTTGCACTACAGTTAACGGAACTCCTTTGGAAATACGGTGTGCACCGCAGCACTGAACAGCGGAGAAAGGGGCAGCGTCTCCTGGCCCTAGAACACCAAGGAGACCTGCAGGGTGTAGGCACGGCAAGTCAAAAAAGATTTGCTTTCATTTTTATTTTTTTACAATGCTGAAAAATAGTTGCGTGAAGGGTTGTTTGGTTTGGTTTGGTTTTTCCACACACCGCCCCCCCCCCCAAGCTTTTCATTATGACATTATTTCCTTGTTGCCCTCTTTCGTTTAACTGTGCGGTGTTGCCCCAGGTTGCCTGGGATGCGGCTGCGCGTTTGGGGTCTGCGTGGGGGGAGGCAGCCAAGCCTCAGCGGGGAGCTGCTCTCCCAGGCTCAGGCTGCTTACCCACCGGGTTTATCTTCCTCCGGTCCTGGATAGGGGAAAGGCTGAACGCACCAGATACGAGTTCCCGAGAAGTATTTAAGTATCATTAAGAAATACCCATTCTGTCGGTGGGCCGGGGGTAGGTCCAGCAGCGAGGGCTGTTTGCTGGCACCAGCATCAGCCGGTCACGGTACAGCTACCCCCTTTTCTGCCAACAGAGCCTTTCAGTTTTGATTTTTTTTTTTTTTTTCCAGCTGAGCCCTTTGTAAATTTAAGATTACTGTCTCGATTTTATGTATTAGGACAGACGACACAGTCCTTAACTCTTACTGCCATTCTCAACTCCCCTTAGGGGCTGAATCAATGCTAAAGTTTCTCTTGGTCTGGCATTTCACCTCCCTGATGTAGCCGAGGGAGGGTAGTTCAAGATACTGATGGGGCCAACCAGAATTTTGCCTAGTATGAGGATGTCTCAGTGCCGCCGTGGAAACTCAGCCTTTTGTCCTGGCATCTGCTTTTTCTTTTTTTTTTTTTTTCTTTTTTTTTTTTTTTAAACTGTTAAGAACTGTCAAAGGCAAAAAGCTTAGCAAAAATACTGTGCAAACCGAAGCCTCTTTTTTTCTAGCTCTGCCCATCCTATGGAGCGGGTGCCCCAGTGCTAGAGCAATATCCATAGCTGCTGCTCTACAATCACTCTCAAGCATCTGGGTTCGATTAGAAAGGGTTACCCTGCCAGCTGAAAAGCGTCTGAGCTGCCGGATTACTCCCTGAAGTGTCCTGGTTCCCCCCCTAGCTGGTGTCACAAATCAGCTCCTGCCAGCTGCTGTCACCAAAGGCCTCAAAAATAGTCTAAGTCAGCTCCCTAGTGCAGACCAAGCTCTTTCCTGGGGGAAGGGGCTGCTGTGCGGCAGGCGCTGCGTGGAGGAAAGGGCTGAACGTTGGCCAGGCGACCTTGCGAGGCGCAGAGGAGAGACAGAACTAGCGGAGGGAGGGCGAAGCCAGGCAGAGGGTCAGTAACCGCTCTCCCGGGCTGTGGCTGGCAGCGAGCCCTCGGCAGAGGGTCTCTGAGCGCAGGGCTGCTCACCCCGAACGTCTAAGAAGCCCCATTTGTGCTACCCATAAGGCTTCGTGGAGCTGCCCCAGGCGGAAGGCACCGCTGTGGGACAGGGCGAGCGGAGAATGGCACCGGGTCCGGCTGGGAACACCCCGTCCCTCGGCTGCCTCGGGTCCCCTCGCGAGGAGTAGCCGTACTCTCCAGCAGCGATGGTTATATCACAAAGCTGTACAAATTATTTTTTCTTATTGATCTCGCAATGTCCAATAAAAATTGATATCCTTAAAAGTGTTTGGGAGTTTATTTGTTTCTTTCTGACCATCCCGGAGCCTGCTGCAGCAAATCCCCTATGACTGAATATTTAAAAGTGACTGCCTAGCACTGACAAGAAGCGATCGCCTTAATTACGGCCGCTCTGTGTGAAAGTTCATGCCCAGTCTGGTGTTTGTTACTAGGAGATAAGATCAGTAGGGGGAATCAAAATAGCATGTAGCTAAACAAAGTATTTAGGAGGGAAATGTTACCAGCCTAGGGATCTGCCTGCCTTTGAGATGCCGGTAGTCAACGTATCTGGCAGAGCTGACGTAGGAAAGTAAGTATTTAACCATGGTAAAGGCTTTTCTACCCCGTGCTAATTCCCTGCAACCCACGCCGGGCTCCTGCAAGCTCTGGTGTCGCAGTGGTTGCTGGGAGAAGCAGTCGGCCTGCCCCCAGGGCTGGAGATAGTTAACCGCTTGGACTTGAGCAAGATCCCTTCTCACTCCCTCCTCTGCTTTTCCTTTGGGGGAGGATGAAAAGTTAGCAAAGAACGAGAGGAGTTTGCTCAACTACAGCATCCATCACGATTGCGCCAGAGACTCACCCTCCGTCTGCGCACCGCGCTGCTGCGGCGCTGCCTACCGGGGCGTAAAAACACAATAAATGAGTGCTTCCAGGAAGGGGCACCTTAAGCAGGTCCCAAAGCTGCCCTGTGCTTACCTTGCCGTCCGCGGTTCCTCACAGATGAGCTGCCCTTCTTCAAAAGCAAAACAAAAGTTGTGCCAAGAGCTCCTTCCAGCCTCGCCCAGCACGCGTTTACTGCCACCGCGCCTCGAATTGCTTTGGCTACGGGACGAGAGGCTTCTGCTACATTAAATACTAAAAAAAAAAAAAAAATAAAAAAAAATAAAAGTGCTGATAGTTTGCATTCATTGCTGGAGTAGCGGTTTAATCGGCATTAATTTCGCTGGGGTTTTTCTCCTCCTCCTCACCAGGCAGTGGGAGTTCAGCGGGGAAGCGGTGTTTGGTTAAAGCCGAGGAGGGCAGGGGTTGCGTAGACCCTCACAAAGGTGAGAACGGGGACCACGGTTTGTCTCAGGGATCGTTCCCTGTCCCTGCCCTGTCCGTGTCAGAGGCTGGGGTGGGAGCGCGCTGGCAGGAATCTCTTTTCCTGGAGGGTTCAGGCAGGGCTGAAGCGTAGCACCGCTTGTGCAAATAACTCCTGCTCACGCTGGGTTAAAGCTTTCTCGGGAAAGCTGGTGGCTCACAGGCCCTTCCTGGCGCTCCGGAGCACCAACACAGCCCCCAAACCCCAGAAAAAGCAGGGAATGGCAATTACTTTCTACTCTAAAATGATTTTGGGCTTCCTTATCACTCACTTGGGAGTTCCCTCACCCTTCACCGCGCTGCAGCTGCCCTTCTCTGTCTCTTGACACCTTCAGCGAGGACAAAGAGGGGAGATTGAGATGAGATGTGAGGAAGAAATTCTTTGCTGTGCGGGTGGTGAGCCCCTGGCCCAGGTTGCCCAGAGAAGCTGTGGCTGCCCCATCCCTGGAGGGGTTCAAGGCCAGGCTGGACGGGGCTTGGAGCAACCTGGGCTGGTGGGAGGTGTCCCTGCCCAGGGCAGGGGGGTGGCACTGGATGAGCTTTAAGGTCCCTTCCCACCCAAACCATTCTGTGATTCTAACAAAACTTCTATGATTCTATGACATTAGCTGTGGGGACAATCCTCCAGCTGGATACAGCCCCCGCCTCGAGAGTGGCACCGCTTCTGGGGGTTCACACCTGCACCAAAAGGCAGCAATTTCCCACCAGGCTCCTGGGGAAGGCTGATGTCTCCCTGCTGTCACCATGGGAAGCCCCCACCGTCACCCACCCCCAGCCTCGGCGGGGCAGGGAGGCTGCAGCTCGCGCCGCCGTTGCCTGTGCCAAGCTGGCAGGCTGCCTGCGCGCAGGGGAGGGCGAAGAAAGGCTATTTTGAATGTTAAACAAGGAGGGGAAAAAAAACCAACCAAACAACTTTGGTACCAGCTTTCCACAGCCAGCACGAGCAGCGAAGGGAAAACACTCCTTTGATTTGGCCTTGAGGTTCACCTTGAAGCCGTAATCACCTGGGGGAGAACCACACCGGAAATAAATCTGGTATTCCGGCAGGTAAAAAGCCTTTTAATCAGCCCCACATCGCTCTCAGTGATACAATGTCATTTCAAAACACTTCAGACTGCAACAAAAGCTCCATCCTTAAAATGGCAGCTAATTAATTTTCCTGTCCTGCTAACTTAATCCTTTTTCCAGCCAAGAAAGGCGAGGGGGAGTTCAGGACGCAGGGAGGCAGCCGGAGCCTGGCAGCGCGAGCAGGAACACAAGCCCCAGGGCTCTTTGGCTGGGGCCCAGGCTGTGCCGTGTCATCAGGCCATTCCCAAAGGAAAAGAGAGGAGAGAAAAAAAAAAACACCAAAACCCAAATATTTAAAAAGGTGATATTTGGAATATCAAACCAATGGTTCATCCTAGGCTAGAGGTCACGGGCAACCCACAGCCTCCCGGACATCGCAGCCCTGGAGTAACCCTTATGCCATGCCGAGCACCCGGTGCTGGCACGGCCCTCCCTGCCCGGGCTGGTGCTGGATCAACCAGTTTCCCCGGGATTTGCCGGAGGCACGCTGTGCTGCAGGAGGACTTCACTTTGGATTTAAAAAAAAAAAAAAAATTAAAAAAAAAAAAGAAAGGAAAGAAAAAATTCCCCCTCCTTCCCCAAGGTATTTCTGCTGTATATTTTATCATAGAATTGTAGATTGGTTTGGGTTGGAAGGGACCTGAAAGCCCACCCAGTGCCACCCCCTGCCCTGGGCAGGGACACCTCCCACCAGACCAGGTTGCTCCAAGCCCCATCCAGCCTGGCCTTGAACCCCTCCAGGGATGGGGCAGCCACAGCTTCTCTGGGCAACCTGGGCCAGTGTCTCACCGCCCTCACAGCAAAGAATTTCTTCCTCAGATCTCATCTAAATCTCCCCTCTTCCAGTTTGAAGGCACTACCCCTCATGCTATCACTACATGCCCTTGTAAATAGTCCCTCCCCAGCTTTCCTGTAGCCCCTTCAGACACTGGAAAGTCGCTCTAAGGTCTCCCCATTCAGAGCCAGCCACCCAAGGCCAGCGCTGACGTCCTCCAAGCCCCGGTGTCCCCTGTCCCTGGGAGGGCTCCGCTACAGCGCAGGATGCAGAAGAGCTCCTGGCGCACACAGCAAATGCTGAAGCAGCGATTTATTCCCCCGTCCTGGACGCAGACGTGCACAAAACAAGACACCTGCATCAAGAAGCAATTTTGGAGGAGCCAGTTTGGCAGGAGCTCCAAGGAGCAGCTCATTTCCCCACGTCCACATGAAGCTGTCACTCCCCAGGACATTCCGGAGCCTCCAGGGCACCAGCAGGCCTGGGCTCAGCCCCCGGCAAGGACAACCCCACCACTAGGCACCACCTCCCCAGCACAACGCCAAGCACACGGAGGGGAGAGAAGGGGCCCCATGACCCCCTCACCTTCTCCAAGCCCACCACGCTGCTTCTGGTCTGCAGCCTCCCATCACAGACAGATGGGCCCAGGGACCCGGGTGAGAGCGGTGCCATTTCAACATCAAAGTTGCCACCACCACCGTGAAGCAGAAGCCGGCTGCGACTTCAATACCTGTTTGGATACAGCTGCTTCAGATCACAAAGGAAAAGCCACAGCAGAGCGAGACCCGCCTTCACCTCACGTGGGAGGGACCCACATATCCCATGGGGTGCAAGAAGCTGGTTCATAAACCCAGGTCTGCTGCAGGTACGGCCTTGGGTTGGCCAGGGCTGGCAGGAGGGGACAATCTCTGGAAGGGACAGGCGGAGATGTCTCCTGATTCCGCATTACGTGAACAGTGGCAAGGGGAGGTCTGCAAGGCCCTCTCCTCTCTGCCCTCGCTTCTCACACCTAACCGGTAACTGCAGAGCTTGAGAGGGCCAGAAACGGGGCTCAAACCCGTTCCAGGGAGCAGAGCACTGGGACACTCTCAGCCAGGGCACAAGTTAAGACAGGAGCACTGAAAAGAAAGAGGTGAGTCACGTCAGATGTGGTTCCACGACGAGCAGAGCAGAAGGCCATCACGGCATCGCGACACCCCGCTCGCAGGGCACCGACACTGGCTGCACGCCAAGCACCTGCGATGGCATCCCCAAAGTCACCGCCTCCACCTGAGGGGGTCCCCATAGGCATGTCTGTGCCTGGGGATGAACAGAGCAAGGCTTTCATTGCCATTTTCAACCTCTTACTAGTCCCCTATCATGATGAGAGCAGTCCCTCTCGTTTCCGTGCTTTCATGGCCCCTTCTCACCCCAGCAGAGCGGGCACGCCAAGTCCAGGAGTACCACGCAGACCTGGGGAAGGAGACCCTGCTCTGCTTCCACCTGCAGAAACGCAGCGTTTGGCCACCTGGAACCCAGACCACAACCCAGCTTTCAGCTGCCCGGCGAGGTCACAGCCCCCTCGGGGTCCTGTTGTGTGCGCTTCTGGAAAGAGCCACCACTCAACCAGCCATTGCTCAACCTCTTTTCCAGCAACAGTTCCCCACCACGGCCCGGGCTGTGACTCACCGCCAACCGCCTCTCCCCAGGGCAGCCCAGGGCCAGCTGCCCGCATCCCGTCTCACCCGGTTTCACCTGCTGCAAGCCGCAGGGATGGCCACGGCCGGGCCAGCATCCTCCTTCCCAGCATGTCTCCCAGCACGCTGAGCCCCGGCATGCCCTGCCCGCAGCCGCCTCCCGGCGAGCCCAGCGCTGCAAGTGCCACACATTCCAACTCCCCTGTTCCAACAACGCTCCTGCAGAGGGATTTGCTGAACGCAACACACTTGCAACAGCCTCTTCCAGAGCTCGTCAGTCCCCCCTTTCCACTAACAATCATTTTTGATAGCAGTTTCCATGCTCTGCCTGCTTCTCGTTGGCAGAGGGAGAAGCCCTGAACGCGGGGATGCCAGAGGAATTTAAGAATACACCTTTACACAGCTGAGAAAGAAAAGGTGCCAGAGCAGCTCAGGTCAGAAGCCAGAACCCAACTTTAAAGAGGAGGCAGTAACACCACGAGCACCTACGGGCTTGGGCGACTTCTCTACAGCCTTCCCAGCTCCCTCTTTCCAAGCTCCTGCTTTTTTCCAGCCCCAGAAGCATGCTTCCAGCAAAAGGCCACCTCTGTCCTTTCAGCTCCCCCCCCCGTGCCAGAGCCAGGCTGGCAGCTCGGAGAGCACAGAGAGGAGCCCCCCGACACGCACAAGAGCTGCCAGCGTGTTGTTTTGCGGTGGGGTTTTCAACACCAGGGAAATAATTCCACGTACAAGACCAAATTAGGGCATGGATTTTATAATCATCTTTGCTCGTGCCACACTATGCGACCTTGGGTAAGTCCCTCCGTCCATCTTTAAAGACTCTCTCAGAGGAGTGCCGCAAGACTTTAATTAGCAGCCCTAAAAGTACTCGAGATAGTTTGTCTCTCTTCCAAAATAACCAACTGCAGATGAATTGGAACAACCTTATTTTCAAATTCTGCAAGCAACTGGGATCCAGACTGCTCTCAGATCAGTCACTTCAACAACATAATCAAAGTTAAATGTGCCAGCTGTGCATGAAGGATTTTAATACGCTGCACGGCCTGGAAAATAGCTCAAAGAACCAGCGTTATTTTTCCACGGCTGGGATGTCACTGTAGAGCAGCTGCATTATAATCATCTGCAATCGGCAAAATGCCTTTTTTTATATCATTTTTTAGTCATAGGGAAGAGGACTCATTTTTATTTTTGTCCTACTTAGGAAAGCACCCTTGAAGCCTGAGATACCCACTACCAAGAGATCAGGCAACTACTACAGCAGCACGGACTGATCAAAACACCTTAAACTGTTGACGATCAAACCCCAGTTATACTGACAGCTTTAAAAACCTGTGCCCACACAGTAACTGCTCACACCACCACCACCACCTCAAGAAACACTACGTGCGTTTCCACAAACCCAGCTACCATCCAGTTCCAGTTGCCTATCGTCACGTACCCAAAACCTGCGACTGCTCCAGAGCCAAGTCCCTCCCCGGGCACAACCTGAGCGCAGCCCAGCGTCCTGCTCTCCAAGGGCCACCTCTGCACAAGCAGACGGGGCACTGCTGCAAGACAAAGCAAGAGAGGAAGTCTTCCAACTCCAGCTTTTACAAAAGGCTGAATCCCTCTTTGATATAGAATCACGGAATGGTTCGGGTTGGAAGGGACCTTAAAGACATCCTGTTCCATGCCCCTGCCCTGGGCAGGGACACCTCCCACCAGACCAGGTTGCTCGAAGTCCCATCCGGCCTGGCCTTGAACACCTCCAGGGATGGGGCAGCTACCACCGCTTTGGGCATCCTGTGCCAGTGCCTCACCACCATTACACCACATGTAATACTCGACACATTAAATATTGACAAATAAAATGTAACATTAAAATATGCACAGACTTTGGTGAAAAAAAAAGTCAAGAAAACAGGCTGACCACACAAATAAAGCTTTGCTCTTCTACCTACCAAAATGCTTTATAAACCTCTCCTCCCATTTCACTGCTCTGCGAGGTTGTAAGCATTTCACAAATGGGCCCACACTGTGAGGATGCTTCGCAAATAGCTGTCTGTCCCTCCTACCAGCTGCTCAGCAGTGGCGAGCGGAGCACTGGGATACAGCAAATTGCCAGAGGTTCCCAATGTTTTAAGGGACGTCGTGCCAGACTGCCTGCATTAGAGGAGTGGCAGTGATTGAGCTGACAGCAAGCATATACACAGGCCAAAGATCCAGCTACTTCCACTGCCGTTGGAGCTGATCCAGGAGCAGAAAATAGGCATGAAATTCCCGTTGCAGATGTGAAGATGAAACTTCCCCAAGCTCTCAAAAAAACCCAAATAAATCTCCAGCAAAAATCTGATCGGGGGTTTCCATTCCACCGCCTTTCCCAGGCCAAACTACTCCTTTGCACTTCACCATAAATTCTTTAAGAGCTTTTGCCCAGGCTCAAAATCTTAAAAAACGCAGCTCCTTTGACAGGTCCCCAACTGATGGTAAAGGGGGATTTTGTTTTCTTTACATGATATCAGCGGTCACCGTTCCTCGGGGAAGGCGTACACAGCTATGTTCTTCTACTGCATATGAAAATACCCTCCAGCGAGTTTAGCACAAGATTGTACCAACAGTTTAACTCCCTCCTTGGTGCGTTGTTCTTCTGAACTCTGAATAATCTGCTGCTGGTTACGAGATTTGCACTCCTAGCCCTCAGAAGCAGCTCACAAGCTTTTAAAACGAAGGCTCTGAAGTCCAACAGATGAAGTTGAGCTTTCATAGCAAGCAGCAGCTGCTCTCCCTACCAACTCTACCCATAGACTCTACCCACGCTCCCGGCTTGACGGGCAACAACAGGGTTCCGCAAAACTGCCACGCTGCTTTAGCCACGACCGAGAGACAGTCGAAAACACTGACAATGCAGAATGATGGAAGAAAAAGCACCAAGGCTAAAGCCAAGAGTCTACTTTCAAGGACAGAACAACACGCCAGGTTGCAGCTGAACTGGAATGGCGAAAAATCAGACAGGCCCAGCCTTTTTGGTTTGGGCCTCCCTCCCTGAAATGACAGCCCAAATAAGGCAGACAAAAACTGATCGCACGATTCAGATTTAGAAGTACAGTTTAACTGTAATTCCTGCAGGCCACAAGATTTTTGCTAAATCCCAAGGTGTTATTTTTCTCCAGTTTCTTCCTTTTCCACTTAAGACAGACTTCAGCTTGTTTTTGCAGACCTGAGAGCAGCAGCTCCTTTTAAATCCAGTGACTAACATCCTTCCTCCAGATCTCTGCCAAACCTCCCTTCTGCCAGATCTGAAGTGTCTTTGGCCTTGTTTTCAGCTTAACTGGGTTGTTTATTCTTCAAGAAAAGCACTCTAGCGTTCATTTGCTAAAGGTGTGACGTTGCCATGTTGCTAATATGAAACAATATAGTTTAGCTTTTATAGTTTTTTTTTTTGTTTCTTTCTCTCAGCCAATGCATTTCCACTCGTATTTTTCCATCAGAAAATTTCCATTTCTTCGTAGATATTAAAAAACAGAACAAAAGGAAATACACTCAATACCCTACACTGCTGCCATTTCAGCCAGCCAGTTTAGAGGCAGAACCTGGAGCAAATCACCAAAAGAAAAATCAGAGAAAAAAAAACGGCTGGAGTTTTTTTCGTTTTTGTGCTTTCCTGTAAAGGGAGTTACACAATTGCTTGACCACTGCAAAGTCAAACCTAGCACAGTAACAGCCTCTGCGGCTTGTATTTTGGAAGACGACAATCCTTTTCTGATGCTGGTTAAGCATGGGCAAGAATACACTTGCCCATCATAAATGCGCTGCGCACGTGAAGTGGGAACAGCAGCACCTAGCAGACATCTGCCACCAGCAACTGGGCTGGGAGCTGCGTGGCTATGGGCTCTTTTTAGGGAAGAGCAAAACTCCTTGGGGTTTACAAGGGGAAAAAAAAAATAAAAATCAAGATACTGAGCAATGAGGATACCTAGTTACGAGAGGGGCAGGAAACAGAAGCAGCAGAATACATATAGGTATCCAGACTCCAAAGTACCAGACAGCCCTTCTACTCACATCAGGAAGCTAAGCGCTTAATTCATTAATTCAGATCGTTCAACAATGCTCCTTACAGGAAACACGGCGAGCTGTGTTACTTTTCCCCACTTCCTAACATTCCAGTTTAACAGCTTTCCAGACTCCTTCCCCTCATCCCGGGTGTTCATGGCCCCACACCGTGTCCTGACCCCTTGCTGAGAACACTCCTGTTGCGCAGAGGCTCATCTGTGGCACAGACTGGACACGATCTCGGTAAGGCAGCTGTTGGGGTCATGGTCTCTACCTAGAAAAGGCAGGGCTTGACATTAGTGCAGTCTCTCCTGGCGGGCCTGGTCGCACGCCCAAGTGAAACACCCCATTCCCAGCTTGCGGCTTGTTCAACGCCTGTTCCGTCCCCATCCAGCATGGCTGTTTGTCTAACGACCAGTTCTCTCTGTTAAGATTCTCCTTCATGCAGTCATGGAGCATTTACTGTTTCCTAAGCAAGCAACGTTCATTTCCTGCTCCGTTTGGGAGGCAGGGCTGTGCGCGCTTCGATGGAGCGCTGTCGCTCCATTTTCTTCATCTCTGCACTGACGCCACCCGTGAGGATGGCACATCTTCCTTCCTTCTTACGAAGGCTCACGTCCAGTCCACTGTAACATTTCTTCCCCTCCAATATTCTGATCCAAATTCCATTTATTCAGATAAGGGAAAATTCTCACTGCTCGGACTCAAATAGACTATTTTATCATTTCTGTGCGTTTTCTCAGGTGTAAGATTCCAAACAAGTGAATGAGAGTCATCAGCTTCCTGTAGTTAATTTGGCAGCCAACTGCATCACATCAGAAGAGCTGGTTTACATACTAACAAGGTCACTAGTTAAACACTCGGCCCCTGCTCAGACACAGTATCATCAAATGAGTGTCTCTGGAACCAGGAAAGAAAATTAAATGACCATTAACTAGATAGAAGAGAGCTGTCTCCTCTTACCACCTACGACTTCAAAAATAGCGTATTACAGGCAACTGGATGCTTGCAACCAGACCATTTTAAAACAAGGTATGCACAGTATATCTGACCTTCTGTAAATAAATTCCCTTTTAAGAGTCCATCATTAGGCATGGGAGGTCTATCTTGGTGACATACAGCTTCCACATAACGATTATGAAGGAGTGAATCCCTACTTTGTATCATTCCAAGGTATTTCTGTGGTTTTCTTTTAAATATTCAACTGTACAGATGAATAAAATTTACTTCCAAGAGAAGAATTAGGACACATTTATAGTAACGCCTTTCCCGGTGTCACTTCATTCATGTAACACTGTGACAGAGATTTGCTGTTGCTGGATTTTATTTCCGTCTTGAATTTCGCTGGGGTAATTCCAATGGTCCAACTGCATCTTCCAGAAAGACAAGGCCACTGCTTCAGAGCGGATGGAAAAGATGTCTCACAGGCTGTCTGGTACTAAAAATACCAGCAGGAACAGCGAAGTAAAGGCTCACCAGCTAAAATCTGTCTTTCTGCCTCTCACGCATCAGCTAGTCAACCGGAATCCCCAGGATATTGGCAGTACAAGGTAAAGAGCTACTTAACATGAGCACAACTGCAACCTGCCTTTAAAAGAAAGCTGTTAAAGGATCAGAGGATGTTATGTGCGAACAACTGACAATACACAGTTATCAGAAGAGCCGCTTGCTACTGGCACATCATCGGTACTGCTTTAAAGGAAAAAAATAATTACATGCAGGTGCTTCCGTCTTCTTTGTACATTCTGCAATATATAAAATGACCTTTGGACAAAATAGTAAGAGGAACGGAGGAGAGGGTACCAGCACAGGTAACCAGGGATTTGGTAAATTGGAACTCAGTGCCTTTAATACGGAGTAAAAACATGCCCCCTGCGCAGGCTGAGCTGAGTGATGGGGCAGGTGCTCCAGGATACAAATGCATTCTGCAACTCTAACTGCAAGCTGTGTTTGAGGGCGTGCGGATCAGGTTCAGCTGCAGTACAGCTACACTACTCACTGCTTTTACAAAAATAGGAACTCGGTGCTGCCCGCTACAGACTCCTCAGATTAGCACTTATTAAAAATTAATAAAATGGTTTATTTTATATATACATATGTTCCAAAAAATTTATACAGTTAAAATATCAAATTAGTGATCTGGTAACAATACTGTTCAAAATAATCTCTTTTGTATGAACATTAAAATACACGTTTTTAAAAGCGTTTCCTTTTAGTGCTTCCAAAGCACAGCGTGTGCCAAGGCCACCTGAAGAATCTCCGTCCTCCTCACAGGATGAAAGAGAACTGAAGTCGGGGACCTGGGAAGCCTCAGGTGCACTTTCATAATGTCTGCAGACAAAACAGAAGAGAGTCTGAGGTAGATTGTTTAGTGACCATCGGGTGGTAACAGTCACAGGGCTGTCTTTAGCTTTCATTAACACAATAGCAGTTTCTTTACTCTCAATCTACACTGAATCTCAAGTTTAAAGGCATGGCTAGCAGTTCTCGGGAACAAGACCCTTGTCTCTGTGGTGGCAACATGCAATTTTACCAGTGCAGGTGTTCTGGGAAGGTTTTTTTTTTTGGGAACACACGGGCTCTCTCCACGATGCAGACAGTGTGTGCATTTGACAGTGCCCCATTTTAGTGCAACCTGCTGCCTATAGCACGTAAATGTCTAATGACAGCGTTCAAATGAGTAAATTCTCATCACCTGCAGGAGGGGCAGCAATGGTTATTTTCTTCAGCCTGTTGAGCAAATAGCACCCTCCACAGGAAAAAGCCACACCTTTCATAGCAAATCCTTAAGGTTATAGCCCAGCTTCTGCCGATAGAGGTTCTTAAAGTTAAAGCTCCACTGCTTCTTCTCAGACTGTGACAGTAAAATCACTTGACTGCCAAGATGGTGAGGGCAGCAGCTACATCCTCTTCCACTCTTCTGCGGCACAGCAAACTCATTCTTGGTCCATATTCGTCTGGCCGGTTCATTATTATCTACTGTTGACATGATTAACTCTGTTGGGTAGGCTGTTCAACTCTAGTTCCTCTAGTATTCTCTCTAAGTGTTGTATTAAGACCCGTTTTTTAAACCTAAGGAAGAGAGGGAGAGCAATTTAGACTCTTTTCTTCCAAAAATACAACCCAACACTATTCAGCCATGACAAATCATATTACCAGAGGCTCTCTATTTCCAGTAGGGAAGAGCTTGCTTTATTTCTGGTGTTAGAATGGCCAGAAAATTTAATTTAATACAGCCACCCTACCACAACCCACCCCCTACCCCAACCCACCCACATTTTGTGTCAGTCTTCAATAATGACCCACGTCTCTATATTACATTTAAACTTCAAGTAAAGACCAGTTACTGCACAAAAAAATAATGGGTTGACCACTAAAACAACTATAATAATTGAAATATGTCAAAAAGGAAAACAGAAAATACTAATACTGGAAAAGTTTATGATTTACTATAATGATCTAAATTAACATTTAATTTATGGCTGAGTCATTTATAACCATACAAACCTTGCTGCTTCCTTGATAGCAAATTCAATGAAATACTTCTGAATTTCCATAGGTCCTTGCACCTCCTCAAGAAGAGTGAAAATTTTTTCATAATCTAAAAAAAAAAAAAAAATTAAAATCCAACCATATATTAAAAATAAATATTGCAAATGTGTTTTCAATTAAGTTTAACAGCCAAAAGAAAAAGCAGAGCACAGTTTCACACTTCTGTGTACAGCAATACATGTACGGCAAGAAAAAAAACCAACCCCGCGTTAGGTTTATGCACAGAAAGCAGGTGATACCAATAATCTGAAAAGTGATACTGATGGTCTGGTATTTGAACATGGCACCAAAGAATTAGGTTCTCCTTAAGAGCAGCAACTAGAAACAGCTGTCCTCAGAA
Source organism: Chroicocephalus ridibundus (assembly GCF_963924245.1). Classification (NCBI taxonomy): domain Eukaryota; kingdom Metazoa; phylum Chordata; class Aves; order Charadriiformes; family Laridae; genus Chroicocephalus; species Chroicocephalus ridibundus. The sequence goes on from NC_086292.1 coordinate 21,575,846, forward strand.
AATGCAGGGCAGGCAGAGAAGCCTCATACCTCCACCACCGCAGTGCCACCATTAGCAGTCAATATGCACGTAGGGCCACCAAGCCCTGTTTTAACCTAGAGCTGTTCATTTCTGAAAGCAGAGGTTAGGATCAGTTCTCTTAGAAAGATTAATTTTTAGCGTGGGCACAATTAATATGACTACCTTACTGGTACCAAGTAAATATACCCACTGCGAAAGAATGAACTGGACACATTATATTCGAAACAAAAAATGGCACTGTTTCAGTATTTTCTGTAGTTGAACCCAGTGTGGAAGTATTTACGGTGCTGTGACTAAGAGCCTGCTCAGAGCGATGCAGCAGGCACAGAGAGGATATACGGTCACAACTGTGAATATATGTACATATTTAACCCACTACTATTTCTCCTCTCTCTTTGATGACTGCCTCAACTCTGCAGCAAGACAGGTGACTCATACTGAACGTAGTACTATTTTACTCTACATCACCATTTACCAGACACAAATTTGGTGTACGATTAGATGAGCCCACTTGGCAAAACAGGAAGCAAAGACATACCCATTTAGGAAGTTTTAAAACATCTTAAAAATAAAATACAGATGCAGCATAAAAATGACTTCATCTCTCAACAGCCTCAGGCTGCCACAATGATTATGTGCCTCAATAAAATATTAAGTTTTGGGAAAGCAATGCAAGATCAGAAAGACTTAAGAAGACTAGTCCATTTACTACTAACTGGCACTTGACAATGCATTTGAAAAACATTCAATAGTTTAATTTGTAGACATAATTAGTTCAGACACAGACCACATTAGGGACGTTTGCCATTCAAGAAAAAACAGAAAGATTATGCCTATGGCAAATCCCACACCACATACGTTATTTGGAGTTTCAGGTTAGTGTTTTGGTTTTGATCCTGTATACAAGTACAGGCAAAACACGTGACAAAAGCTGAGGAGGCAAGTTACTTTTCCTCACAACATTTTATAATTTTGGGGGCTTAACCAAACTTTACAGAAAAAAAGGAGATAATTTTTAGTATTAGTTCTTAAAGAGTTTTACAACAGTGTTTCATCACTAGCCATATCACTAAACGATATCTAGTGTTCATATCACGAAATGAAAAAATTATCACTTCGCTATTAACTGTTAAGATTCCCTTTCAAACATATTCCAAGATGCATCTTTGTAGCTACACATGCCTTTGCCCTCCAAAGGAAGTTTTGATGGACACAAAGCAAAGAGGTACACTAGGCATACACAAGGAGCAGGGCAGCACTAGGCCAAGTCTATCCAGTATCATTAGACCGTTGGTAACACCTTCGTAGAGCTACACAAACAAAACCTCTGAAAGGCGCTTTCACAGGGTACCTCTTAGAGCAGTTAACTTACCTTCAAGGGCCAACAAGGTCACTTGGCACTCAACTTCCCAAACACTGCTGTGTCTAAACTTTAACTCACCTGCCCAGCATGTAAGAATTTTCTTCCTTTTTGTCCCTCCATTGTTCATATGCACGCAATCAGAAATTATCCAAAATCTAAAGTTGTATGTGTATTGAAAACAGCTCCTTGTTTCAAGAAAAAGTCTTGTCCCTAGCACCATGGATAATATACTAATAAAAAAAAAAAAAGAACTAAAACCCAACACAACTTACTTCTTCCAGGTTTGCGAACCTCTTTCATCACTTTAATTTTGATATCAGCATTGCTTCCCTCCAACATCATAGGTGTTATTTTGAATGAATTTGGCACAGATTCAGAAGTAGACTCCATCGCCCGTTTTTGGTCATCTCCAGTCACACTGTAATTTAGAGGCCCTCGAACAAGCGCGTTGGTACCAGGTTTATGATCCAATCCATCTTCACTTAAACAATTGAATTCAACAGGCAGAGAGTCTAAGTCATTGGGTAACATTTCATCCTCTCCCATAGCAGCTGGAACCGACGGAGCCATTTGCACAGGTAAGCCATCAATTTGCTTCTCCAGTGACTGACAATTTTCTGCTTTCTTCTCTCCATTGCCATCTTGGACAACACTGTTATTGGCATCTATAAATTAAAAATATATATCTTACTAGTGCATAACTGCAGTATCAAAAACCCAAAAGGGAATAGTTCCATATCCTTTCTTGTTTGAAGTACTGTGTAGTGACGTGACAGTGCTAAACAACTCTCCAATACTTTTATTCAACCTTTGATGTGGCTAAGGGAATACTTCCCTTTAGACTATTGCCATCTCGTGTCACTATCATGAAGTCACCATTCTCTGTACTCCTATTGCAGTGTTATGACTTCGAAGTAAACTAATGTTTTCCTTCCTTCCCCCAGTTTCAGCTAACAGCGTTTTCCTATGACTCAGTTTGCTGCAATAGGTGGGTAAGAAAATCAGTATTTGTGGAAAATGAAAACATAACCATATTTTAACTTTTCTTCCCCACCACGGAATACACAAATGAGAAATAACAGATGATCTGAAATCCTTGCCAACTCCAAACCACTTTGAAGAAAGGTTTCAGTATTTTTTATTATTTTTTTAAAACAGTTACTCAAAATTATTTTTTATTCCAGACTTCATTGGCTATAACAGCAGACTGTTTATCCAGGCCAAAAAAAGAAACCCAGCCCTAATTAACACTAAAGCTTACGTACAAGCTGATATACCCTTTGAATCAACTCAGAAAGCACACAGAGAGTTGGGACCACGTGGCGTGCTGTGCAACAACTCAACATACCTTTATTTGCTGGGAGGCCTTTGAGGTTCGGATACGATGGGGATCCAGAAGCTGAGGGTGGCCCTTTCCCACCAACGTGATTCGTTACGACGGGCGGTGACTGTGGCCGTCTCAACAGCGGTGACATGCTACGCCTTCTCTTTAGTGATGCTGGAGTATTGGGCTCTCCAGGACGCTTTATCTTATTCTGAGGCCCAGCGACAAATTCATCTGCTTCATCGATCATCATACCCTGAAAAGAGAAAAAAAAAAATTTTATAATTTTTTTAAAACAGTACAAAATAGAAATTGTTTCATCACTGATGGAATAAGTCCCCCCGCGTTAAAATTCAGGTGGCTTTCAAAACACTTTACAGCTCTCGGAACAGAGATAACTAATGTACACTGTAACTAGAGACAAACTCTGTAAATCAGCGCGATTCCTTACACATTTCTCTTGGACCACACGAAAGACACCTCTCCTTTTGCACATGACAAAAGAGCTACACAGGTTAGCAACATGCTGCAGCTGTTAAAGAGAAATTCTATGTTAAATATAAAGATACAGTAGATAGTGTGTCTCGTCATACCTTCTTATCCTGTTTAAATGGATTGCCAAATGTATGAAGTCTTTTTGGTTGATCTGGGTCAATCTCCCGCAGGGGTGAAGGCATCATTTTCAAGTACTCCTGGTAATTTCCCATTTGAGCAACAGGAACACTATGAAGGCAGTCTGCAACACAACAAGAGATCTCAAATTTAGTCTACATTAAAACTAAGGCAACACAAACTTCACGCACTTCACTTGCAAGTGCTAGAACTCAAGAACTAGAAATGACTATTTCTTTTCGCTATGGAAAAATAGCTGAAGACTACAATTTTAGAAATAAAGCTGGCGTGAGCTGAGTTTAATTGTCAGTAGAAGAATGAAAACTAAGCAAGTTTCATCTCTATACTAACAACTGCATTTTTTAGATTCCCAGCACCTAACAAAGGTAAAACAAAAGAAGCCCCTCTGCTTTAAGCCACTGTGACTATAAAAAACATGTCTACTGAATTTTTGTTGTACAGGAAAGGTCTCCCATTAAACTTATTTTTAAAAATCTAAGCAAGCATGACATGTTGCATGACAGAAGGCAAAAACTTCTTTCCCTTTCAGAGTGAAGAAAAGGACACTGACTGACGCAATAGATGATGCAATGGCCACTTCTTCTCCCACACCCAGGACAGAAAACACTACTTCAGGGAATAAAAAAAAAAAAATAAAATAGCTGTACTCTCTCCAAACCGTTAACAAAGAACGGTGGCTACTTACCTTCATCCTGCCCCAAGATAAGCCTATGTGTTTTCAGAAGATTGGTTCTCATTCTAGTTAGCTGGTCTAGAAGATTGCGACGAGGAATATCATACGCATTTCTGAATGCCTGTGGCTTCAAATCCTAGTTTTATAAACAAAACAAATGACTTTCAATTAACCCATCAGTTCTCATACATAGCGAAATTCTTCTATGAACTGTAATAATGCTAACTATTAAAAAAAAATTATTCTGAAGTAACTTCAGAGCTTTGTAACTGGACAGAGCAGACTCAACAACTGTCTTTTCAACAAGACCTTATCCAGCATTAGCTCTTTCAGCTCCATTAAGACTAAGCATGTTAATTCCTGGACAAACAGCACTAGCTGTCTTTTGCAGAGATTGTCACTTGAAACACAGTAATCTTTGTTTACTACCATGGGATTTTCAAACAGTGTCCCAAAAGCAGGTGCAAAAAAAAAAAAAAAATCACATTTACTCTTCTCACTATTTATGCCTATGCTGCACTCTTCACAATTCAGTGGAAGCATTTACTTCCTTCTTCTACACCAAGTCCAAAAAAGTTACCCATTTAAAACACATGAGATCAACTGCTTAATCATGTTTACCTTATTTAAAAGTCCTATGTGGAAGCCAGCAAATTCTTTAACATTCATTTCCGCCAGTCTCAGTGGAGATTCCCCAGTGATGCCTTGCAGCAGTTGCTTAAAATCCCTACTGTGTACCAAGGAGAGGCCACTGGAGTGATTTTTCACTTTTATTCCAATTTCTTGTGGAACTTTCTTACCCACTGAACCTATTATCCGTTCCGACTCTATTTTTGTCTAAAATGGAATCACACCATGAGTTAAAGAATCAGCAGGCATTGCAGATTTCCAGTATAAAACACATAGTACATTAACAGAATAAAACTATAAATTTAGTTCCCAACTACACAACAAACAGGAGAACTACTTGCCCAGGGATATATTGGATCACACACATTAGATCTCAAGTAGAAAGAAATCCTAATGTGCTAGCATATGGAAAAAATATTTAGCCAGTGTATCTAAATTTATATGTCAGTAGGAGGTCTGTGAATATCCCTGATTTTGCTGCAAGTCTTGTGACTTTCTTTTGTGTCCCTGAAAAATCATCTTTAAAGGGAAAGAAAAAAAATAAATAATGGTGGGATGCTTTACGTTACTGTAAAGCTGCACCTAAACCAGTATTATTCAGATACAGCAACATTAATTCCAGATTTCATTTTTGAAACAATCTACAAACTAAGGTTTGCATTGTATCTTTGCAACAAGATAAAGGAGAAAAGTCATAAAAGGAATTTGTTTCATCAGTATGTTTCTAAATACATATTACTTCTCCAATTAGCACAGATTCCTTATTGCAGCTACAGGTAATTTTACTGCATTAAGCATTAACTGTATTCAAAGTAAGACCCACTTGCATTACCTCCAAAAAAACCCCAACCAACCAAAACCCCAAACCCCACAGTGATTGCAACCCACTTCCCTCAGATCTCATCCTCTGCAGGGTTTGCCTCATCATCTGTGGGGAACTCTGAATTTAAGGGCAGCAGGAGCACCGCAGAGTTCTGGAATTGCTTCTCCCTATACAGGAGCTTATAATGCATCCAACACATTTAAACTGTTTCCTGTGCTGAGAATGTCTGTGAAAACCACAGTAGCCATCTCAAGCCATTTCAGCTCCATAGTGCAGATAAATAATAGGCATTTGCATATCATTAAGTTACCGAAATGCCACGGGAAGTTTTATGTCTAATAGATGCTCAGTCATTCGGAGGCTTTTGGAATGTATTTTGTGCATTCTTTAAGGCGGAGGATTTTTTTCTTTGTAATTTTAAAGGCTGCACTGCTTCCCCACTGACTTCTAGATATTCAACTACTGTCGTAAGAACCATTTGTGCTAAGGAGGCACGGCTTTCAGACAGTTACACCTGAAATGGCATTCTTCACAAAGAGAAAAAGATACACAAGACTATTTCCCACCAGGTCACACTTAACACACAGAATGGATTTGACCCGAAGGAAACAGAAAGCTTAGCTATAAAGCTTGAACTATGACTTTAATCCCCGTGGACAAGAACATACACTTTTTTGGAACATACACATTTGCCAAGGCACACATGGAAATAAACATGACACTGAGAGCAAGCCTCTGACTTCAGCTGTGAAGAACAATGGCAAGAGCAGTCATAAATCCAATTAGTGATAATCTTTGGAGTTTAAAGGTCTAGCAGATACTTTAAATGTAGCTGAAGAGGTGTCCTTCGCACTCCCCTCCACCACTTACAGAAGGCACAATCACTGGCTACACAATCTCTCTGGATTCATCCACATTTGCGGGGGAAATGCTCACCAATCTTCAATTAGAATATATGCTGTACACCCATATGAACTCCCACAGGGATTAACTGCTTTATAATGAGATTACCACAAACTAAATAATCAACGCACTTCTAATTGCAAAGGTTTTATCAATACTACCTGTTGGCTGAGTTTTTTAAGGTAAGAGATAACACTGTAACTAAGTCCACAATCTAAATTATCTGATATCAGATTTGGAGCTCCCATCATCCTTAGGGCTTTCTTTAATGGCTATAAGGAAAACAAAATACACAATAGTAAGAGAATAAGTCTTTAAAAAAAAAATTTATAAGATCAATTACAGGAAGCTAAGGCACATGGATTAGTGCTCTAGCTTTTCCACTTTTGGCCACTAAAATTCAAGTCTATTCAGATAACATGTGACATGAGTTTGGTAGTCTAACTAGCTCGCAATGGACGTTATGCCACATTACCAAGACACCACACGGTGTGGTGCCACTGGCAATTTCCACTCAAAGGCTCAGTACCAGAATAGCCGGGATGATGCAAGTCCATATTGAGGTGCATTGTCCAAGCTACACGTAAAAGGTGACACGGTGCCGCCCCCCACCCTTTATTTGGCCCAGCCAGTTCACTTCGCATCAGCTTCCCAAGTTCTAGCACTTCACCCACATTAATAAACAAACAAATCTGCATTTTCCTTATCAAGTTACAAAAATAATGCCAAATTTGGTTTCTCTGAACAATCTGAAGTACTTTAGATCAAAGCTTATTTAATATTTCACGAACAGAAAACACATTTAATATCTTAATATAGTTACTATTACTCAGTATTGCTAGAAATTTACTTATCTCTTGAAAATGTTTGACCTGATCTACATACCTCAGCAAAGCAAAATGTTTACTACCTAAAATGTCATCATAATCACATAAACAAGATTTACTAGGAAGAGGTATGATGCACACGCCTCTGGTCACATCAGCCATTATACCCGGGAGGATGAAAGGAGAAAAGGAACATACCAGTAAGTAGTAAGGAGGCATGGTTTTTAAGTAGTTGTCAAAAGCCTGTCGCCACTTCAGATTTGGCTTAAGTTTGTGAACCTTAAACAAATCATCTGCAAGAAGGAAAACAACAAAGAAGGTTTCATTTATATAGTCCCAAACCATTAGTATTATCCAAAATTCAACGTGCCGGGTTTCCCCCCACTTTTCTTCTCCCTCCACCCATCTCCCAACGGGGCTTCCCCACAACATCTGTTCTTAACCTTAGGTTTGAAGGATTGTGGACCCCCAGTCCTAGCTGCAGCAGACAATCCAGACCAAGTCCTCATTATAGGCAAACTTACAAGGTACACCAGACTTAAACACCGCACACAACTACTAGCAGCATGGAAGGTGCAACAGATCCACCTGTTAAGAGTGTCACCTCCCTTGCCTCTCTCTTGCATCATCAGGGACTCCCTGTATCTGATTAAACCCAACAACATTCATTTGGTTCAATTTCCATTTTCAGCCCAGCTTTCTCTTGTTCAACCTGTATGATGAAGTCTGGTCTCCAATAAAAATATTCTTGGGCATCAAAGGGAAAGAAAAAAAAAAAAAAGATATCAGAGCAGGGAAATCTTTCAGCTGTCAGCTTTGCGGGACTCTGCTGACAAGAGCAGCAGTTGGTGAGAAGGGGTGTACCTCCAGCCTGCCAGAGCAGCAAACACGCCCACAGATACAGACAAGAGACAGGAGTTAGCTAGAAAAACTGCTGCCCTCTAAAAGAAGGGCAACTGGACAGATTATTTCCTTTGGATACTGTTTTAGAAATACCTTGCTTGCACTAGAGGTGTGCATGCTGCCGTTTAGCAATCACTGATTTGAAGCATGTGCCTATTCGCCATTGCACACTACAAAGTGTAACAGTGATCTCTAAACACCAAAACCGAACAGAGTATGCTGTAATGTACCATTTGAAATTATGGATTATCAACTGAGATCAAGTTTCTCCTCAGCAGGGCTGTAACATGCTGGCAAAGTGAGGCTACTGGAAGGATATGCGGGACTGGAAAAAGGGATGTCCAAAAATGAGCCGGGGAGAGCTGAAGGAGACAGAGATGCACAGAAGAGGGTGTGCGGAAGATGCAGCAAGGAAATCGTTTTCTCCAGACTGAGCTTTCAGGAAGATATATTTGGAGAAGCAAATTTGACTTGCATAGTATTCTGCACAAATCGAACAGATGTTAAGATACGATTTTCCAAGTTTTCATAGTCAAACCACACTTAATTACAGGTATTTTCCAATCTAAATGAATTCTGTATCACATAAAACAAAAACACACTACAGATGCTAATTGTTCTCTTTCCTGGCCTGAAGGAAGAGGGGTGGAGTTTGAGAAGACAAGTTAGAACTCCATTTAAAATCTCAATATACCACATGCTTAGCACTATTATCCAAAAGAACTGTGATGGTATCATGGCATATGGCAAATATAAAGTAACATCCATTCTTATCTTATAAGCCTATTAGCTCTTTGCAGCAAAACAGAAGTTAAACTATACCCCTCTCCCAAAATTCAAAATGGAAAAAAAAAATAAAGTGTAAAATGTTTAGTATCGTGGTATGCCCTAATATTTTAAAGTCTACGAGCAGGTTATGAGTACAACTTGAACCTTAAACCCCTTATCAGCACTTTATTACTGTCTCGCACCCTGCACGGTGCAGGCTGTACCAGTGAATAACCCCTACGGTTGGACTGCACAGCCACTCTTCAACGGCGCTGACATTCATCATGCTCGATTAGCCGCGATTCTTAATCCACCGCAGAGCTGTAGTCTGGGAAGTCAAATGCAAAAGCACCTCCCTGACCTTTGCTATCCAAGTAAGAAGTTCTCAAATCTAAATAGAGCTTCAGCAAAGATTTGTCTATTTAAAATGAGAGCCTCCCCACAGCACAAACCCACTGCAGGAACTCCTGCCCTCTAGAAGGAAGACGGTCACAGTGGTAAACACAGCCACAAGTTTCAGAGAACACCACCATCAACACCTTACCTGCCTCTATCGCAAGAGTTTGAGACATACACTCTCAGCAGATTGCACCACAGGCACTTGAAATGTACTTTTTGCGCTGTGCCCTGGGCTGCACATAATCATTTATATAAATAAGCAAACAGTAACCCAGTTAACTATGTCTTTCATAGATTAAATCCCAAACTTTTGTGGATAAAATCCGAAAATATTGAAAATATCCTTTCATAAATTAGTTTTAACCCAATCTATTCATTTTCAGATATTACTCTCTGTATAGTCCATTTAATGCAGAATTCTTTTTACTTCTGAGCTCAGACTGCTGAGATAAAGCACTGGATAATTGGAAACACGGAATGAAAAACCACTAGGAAAGAGCCACAACCTGCAACAATCGAAGATATCGAGTAAAACTACAGACAGACTAGTTAAAACTGCGTTGCAAAGTCTTTATCCACTTCAGATTAGCGTACAAAACAACCAAATTGTGACAAACTGGATACCAATACACATCCTTAACACCCAGTACCACAGAAGGGGGCTTGATGCACTTTCAGGTTCAGTGAATATTTAAAAAAAAAAAAAAAAAGAAAGTATGAGAGAATGGTCAACAGGTAATTTTAGTAGTTCAGCTGGAGCCTAATTACAGAAACAGTTCATGTGACAAGTCTAGTTGTAAGTGACAGCTTGCACCATGTAAACCAAAGTAAAAACTTGTTTTTTGTTTGTTTTTAAAAAAATCACCACTCACTTTACGTTCTACCTGAGCAAGTACAGCACCATTCCCTGCTGGCTCCTGTAATTCCCTGAGCTCTCTAATGCCTCTGCGCTAATAGATACACTCCTATGTTTTAAGCAATAGAGACTCATGATTTTATATTCACGGAAATATCCTTCCCTGCAAATAATCTAGCCAAAAATAAGGCACTACAACGTAAAATAGTATCCACCATTAAAAAAAGGTATTGCGACATTCTTTCCGTTGACGCAAAATGTTCAGCTCTCCCTCCCACTGCCACAGCTTGCTATGTTCACATTTGTGAGAAAGACAGCCCTTGGTTTCCAAAATATAAAATCATGACGTGCAGGTTCTCTCAAGGAGCCTGTAAAATCATCAAAGGAAACTGTCCATGTTGCGGTCCTTCATGGGCAGTCATTTTCTAAATGCTCAGCCTTCTGCATAGTTAGACCCACAGAGAAAGGCTATTAACCATTTTCTCGTGGCATGTTCACCATGGCTGCTTCAATACCGCTTCTGCTGACATTCCCAATGTCCCAAATGATGATCCCAATGGATAAGCACTCCCATGGCTCAGCAGCACCTGCCCTCCCTCTAACGCAGCTAAAGATCAGCCAAGGAAACATCCTGGGCAAGGCAGGAGCATCCAGAGGTGTACCCCATCTTTGCTAAGCTCTAACCCCTCATTTCACCTGGCTGTACAATTGTTTTTAAATAAGAATATATGAAGTACAATAGCCTTGCTAGGATCAGTTAATGGCAACAATCCTTCAAGAGGAAATTTCCATAATCTGAGGGCAGTACATATTCAGCATCAGAGCACGTCAGCATCTATCTGTGAAATGTTCTGTCTTCAGAAGTCTGCCTCTCACTGAGCAAAAAAAAAAAAAAAAAAAAGACAAGAGGAGAATGCACCCCACCTCCCCAGTTCTCCGAGCAAACCACCACCTCAAGCTCATCGTGCTGCCTCTCTAGCCTTCCCCACGAGAGCAAAAAGGAGCTGCTCAGCTCAGCCCACATGGTCTGTCTTACCCCCACAGACGATCTAGAGACCAGAATTTATGTCAGACAACCCACAGTGCATGGGGCAGGCTAACACATGGCCTGTGCGGCTTCACTGTTGTATGAAGTCTCGTGAATTGGTTCCTTTCCTTATAAAGCTTCAGATTCTAAAAGCAGACCCACTAAGTTACAAGCTAGGAGAGGCTACAGCATTCCCAAATCCACTCTCGCAGAAACCAAGATGTAAATCACCAAATATACAGGATGTGGTACAATTTGTCTCCTTCAGTCACAGACCACTACAACGTGTCTCAGTTTATTCAAGTATAATCTGTAAGCCTCTTCATGCATGCCTATCTTACCTGTCTTTTAGGGCTGTCTCTTACGTTATTTTCCAAGAACAAAATTGTAACTTCTCCTGCTCAAGAATGCAGAAGAAATACAAAAATGTAAAAAAAAAAATAAATTCTGAAGCATCTCTCTATCTATTTATAAGGCTGAACACACGCAAACCACTTGATAAGACAGTACAAGTAATACAGTTGTAAAGTGGTTTTGGCTTTGTCTGAAAGTCACTAGAAGGAAGGGAGAGTGATTATCCACTGTACTATCCCAAGGGAAGTCCCAGTCCTCCAACAAAATATTCTACCAGTAGGGCAGAAGCCACTAGAACCTCACTGATGTGCCGATGTGGGTGGTAGGGGCTGAAAAGAGAAGGCTTCTCCTGGGCTTGGAAGTTCTCACATCCTTTTTAATCTGGGTGAGAGTAACGAAAGATTGGTTTTACACCCTCAAATCAGTCCTCTACTGCACCATCAGTAGCCACTATTGGTATGCACTGAGACACAGGGGGAGGGCTTAAAAACAGAAACAACCCCTACCTACCTACAGAGACAAACCCACAGTCAGTATTTTTTAAAACACCTACAAATAATTTAACAGGTATGCATCTTAGTAATTCTCTGTACTGCTACGCAGAAAAGGGGCCAGATCTGCTTTCGTGTTTTGTATGTATTCCACCGAACTTAATTCCACAAGGCCTTGGAGACCAAAAATAAACAAAGACCTGGAACAAGATCTGAAGGTTACACTTTGTGTATGTGTTTGTGTGAACAAGACGGAATGCACAGTATTTGCATTCTAGAGAAAACATCCGCTTTACAACTCAGGCAACGTGGAAGCTCTTCATTTCCCTTTAAACAGCCTTCAGAAATTTAAGATGTGGGATACCAGGTGAGTAAACTGTAGAATCGCACTACACATACTAAATAATGCCTTTCCCAAAAGAGTACTAAGAGCTTTACGCCCCTGCAAAAAAGGCAGGGGGACGACAAGAGCTGGCAGGGAAGACACAGCTGAACTACAAGTGTCAACATCAAACAGGGAAATTAATTTGGTGTCAGTGATGGCTTTTCAGCTAGTGGATCTGCTGCAGTAACTCAGTAGCCACAAACTCACAGAAAGTCTAATTTAGTCTAGAAATATCCTATTTGCACACATTAGGACAATTATTAGGCTACATGGATGACTATGTAAGATACGTTCAAATTGTCAGCAAGCACAATTTTTTTTTTTGTTGTTATGACCAGGATTATGAAAAAGCATTCCTGAACTGTGTTGTGGTTTTTTTCTACAAATGAACCGAAAAATCCTGTGTAAGAGTAAGAGTCAACGTTAATTCTCTTGATCTCCACTGCTATTCAGTATTACTAAACACACCTACCAAAAAAAAAAACACCCAAAAAAAAAACAGAACAAAAAAGCCTTGCAGCATCTGCAACTAAAAGGGTTAGTAACACCCAGGAAACTGTTCTCTCTGCCTTTACCTTTATGTCAGAAACCCAACAGCCACAATTATTATGGCAGTTATTCACACAGCACCTTTTCATACCGTCTTTCCTGTAGAAAGTAATTTCATTGTGGGAGTGAAAAAACCACTGGTCCTTTGGGCAGGGAAGAAGTGTAGGTTGTTTCACTGCTCTGTTCCTTCTTACTGCTCTAAACTGCATCAGGGAATTCCCTCTTCCCAGCACCCATAACAAACGCTGCATCTGATCTTCCAGTAAAAAATTAGCTGCTACAAGAGCAACTGCAAAACCTGGATACACCACACCCTAAATGAGGGAAAAGAATGGAGGTTGAAGCTTACTCCAGGTTAAGGAAGAGGCTACGTGTCTAGGAGGTGAACAGCATCAAACATGCACTGGAAGCAGGTAGCTCTCCTCCTCTGCTGGAGAGAAAAAAAGGGAGAGGGGGTATGAAAATCCTCTCCTCCCAAATTGTGTTAAAGAGTTTGCAACATTCTCTACTCTCTGATCTCCATTACTTTATAACGTCTCAAACTAAGGCAGAACACCAACCATTATTGTTTTTCTTTTACTCTGAAGTAGCTGCGTTGGCAGTCCAATGGAAATGTATTACCTACCTAACAACGGAAGTAAAACAGGATAGTTGTAAGGCATCACAAAGAGGTTTACACAGGTTAAAGTAGTGCTTGCTTTTAAATACCCGAACGGGTGGCCAAGTTCGCTGTATTTTCCACTGCTACTCACAAACACCTGATGAAGAATAAGAGATATCACTGTATTAGAAGAATACGAGGAATATTAAGCATGGGGCATTTAAAATTTAAAATCAGTCTGAATCCAATTGCATTAAGACAGTAAATCATCAAGGGCAGCCAAGTTTGAGGTTGCACACATCAGGACGAGCATGCACTTACATTCCCCAGCCACACAAAACTGAGACATGCAACATTTAGTGTACCGCCAGTCAGTGTGGAAATGCTCTTCAGAGTATAACCTTTAGTGCTTTAGTAAAACTACTTTGAAATAATGCTCTGAAAAGTTTTTGCAATTATTTAAAATAGGTTAGGGGACATCTGCTGAGGGTATGTTAAAAAACAGTCTGTTTGAAATTAGTCTTCTGATTCATGAAACAGCATGACTAAGATTTACCACACTGATAAATGAAATCTTTTTAAGCATAGAAACTAAGCAAAACAAGCAAATATTCAAGAAACATCTTTTTGTTATGCCAAGCGCCAAAACATTCTTAACATTGACTTTTTAAGCGCGTATGTATATGGGGATATTAACCTTGGAAAGCAATACATGCAAACAACTACCTCAACAGGATAAAGGTGGTAGATATTCTTATTGGGACAGTCAAAATAACACACATCTAACCAAAAATAGTTTTCCTAAAAAAAAAGTAAACCTTGCAGTAAAAAGAAAGTGTTTTTCCTCTATTTTTTTTGGAGTGTAAGGAACAGGGTTTGTTACATGGTTTCTATGACAATGAGCCTATTTCTCTAAGGGTCTGATATGTAGCTAGGAGAAGAAAAGCAGTTTTTGAAAAACAAACGAGTAATTTTAATAACTTAGTCAAATAATGTACCTATTAAGCTTAAAGGACATTTTTGAAATTAGTTTATGAAAAAGTAACTTCAATTTTTCTTACGAATATGCATGTTATATTTTTAGTTAAGTTGGAATATTTATTAGGGAAACAGAAACATGAAAGAGACACCTCCAAACCCATCTTTCCAGCTAAAGCATCATACTAAGCAAAAACTCCTGATGTACCTATTAAGCTATTTTTTTACAAGAACACCATTGAGAAGGGAATTACAAGCCCTATTTTATAGAAGAAGCAGAGACAAGTCACTTATCCAAAAATTACAAAAGGAGCATGTGACAAAGGATTTCAGCAGCAGAACTTCGACCTCTTCAAGGCCAATGCAGTCAACAAGATCAACAGCTTCCATTCAATTCCCATTAGCAATTTCAACCATCGAGTGGAAATTATTTGCAGCTGTTGATTAGGTAACATGATGGAAACTAGTGCTAGGTTTTCCTTGTAAGCAAATGGAAGCCTACAGAGAATTTCAATTTAGACGAAAATGGAACCTGCGGGACACGTTCCTTAGCAAAATGAGATGGACCTAGAAACAGAATTAAATGAGATTACAAAGCCTGTAGAGGGAACACTCATTCTGACTCCTGATAATTCTATTAGAAAGGAGGTAACTGAAACCTTGACACGTTTCTTCTCAACAACTGCAGAGTCTGCAACCAGACCCCAATTCTCCAGATTTACAAATACTAAAGTACCTTATGATGCCCATTACATTTCCAGAACCAAATAAAGGGCAAATACCTGCCAGCAGGTATGAGGAGACTTTCGTTCCAAGATGTACTGTGTTAAGGGTGAAGGCTCAAGCTCATACTTGTCAAAAGGAAGCTTGTCTATTACCATTGGCTCACAATCGACACAGGAGAACCTCACAACGGGGTGAGCTGTGCGCGGAGGCTAAAAGGATGGGAGAAAAAAAATGTATCAATTGTCTGCTATTTATGGTAAACAAATCAGTTCTCTTAAAAAGGTTCATACGCATGTATGTTACCATCCTATAGGCTTAAACTCCCAGTTTCTACATTTTCCTTCAAGAGAGAAAAAGATACAGGCTCACACAATAGAATACAGATTAATTAATTCTCTAACTTAAAACAGAGATAGACACACACGTACATACACTCTTCCCACCAAGAGAAAAACATAGTTAATATTCAACTATTTATCTTGCTATTTAAAATCCTCCATGCCAACCAACCTATAATATCACAGATAGGTTTAAAAAAAAAAAAAAAAAACAACTTCAACTCTGCTTCTCAGCTTGATGTTCACAGCATTACAGATGTGAAACTGTGCTCACTTCACCAAGGATATCTCAAGATACTCCCTGCTAAGTCTGATTTTCTTCCTCTTGAATCCTGGGGGGCGGGGGGGGAAACAGTACCTTGAGCACTTGCAAAGTACAGAAACAGAACATGCCTAACAAGAGGGAGATGTTTTGAAAGGCTAATAAGATATGCCAAACGTATTATCATTTCAGCAAGAAAAGAAGGAATGAGTGCTGGTTTCCCCTCATTTTCTGAAAGGGGTAACTCTTCCGTTTCAGTTTTAATTCTTCCTGCTAATGAAAGAAGAGTCCATACATGAAGTAATACTAAGCAGAGACAACACGGTTCATCTATCAAAACCAAATACTCCTTTTTCCATATAAATGCATTTTATAAAGCTTCGATTAAAATTTAATAGGTTCACTACGATTTGTGGTATGTGAAATAATTTGTAGTTTAATTTTATAATCTTTAAAAAAAAATTTACCAAATTAAGTAACTATATACATGGAAGTAAACATTCCAGATGGAAAAAAACATCACTGCATAGAGTATCTACATTAGATTATACCATTCTGTGTTAAAAATAGTTTTAACTACCCTTTTAAAGCAAAGTCAGATCACATTAGTAGACAAAGAAAGTAGAAAGAAAAAACCCAAACAACTACTTTATTATTCATTTTCAGTCTGTTTCATTAGTTGTAGAATCCTTTTTTCAGTTCTTATTTTACTTACCAGTGTTGGTGAATTCTGATCAGGCCAAAAAGATTCTGGGATTGGCCAATGCCCAACAGGAACACCAGTTTTAGGGTTAGGCCGTACATAAATGAGCTTATGACAACTATGCCACGGTTGAGAAGCAAATGAATTGATGGGCCTGGATGAATCAACAAGTCCATCTAAAATTTAAACAAAGCAAAATAACAACAAAAAAGAAAATAAAAAGCTACATGCACGCATATGTCTCCCAGCAAAATTTCTGTATTAGCAACCAGTAAGGTGTTTCATTACAACTGTTTCAAAGACATACAGATCTTTACATCAGCAGTTGAAAAGAACCTACACGTCAAAATGTAAAACAGCAGCATCTGAGAAACAATGCTAACATTTGCCCACATCTACCCTTCCACCCCTGTGGCATAGATTAATTAGTGCAGCAAGGCAGACTCACATATTATGGAAAATGCTATTTGCTGAAGGTTAGTACTTTGCCATAGATCTGATAGGCAACAGCAAGTCTGTAATTTTCAGTTCTGCTGCACCTGCAAAGACTGACAATTTGCATTTACAGTCTTTCTACATGGGATGCAAAACTCTGACTGATGCTGCCACTAGTGGAAACCAGAAGTGAAGAAAAGTTTTACGGAAAAGTCAGATGCATCGTGAAGGAGCAGCTTTTGTCACCTTTTCAATTAGTAAGAATTCACAGATCAATTAAATCCCACTCTACTGGAAAGAATGGTGTTTTCTGCCAGTCCACTGCAGCATACAAGCACAGACTGCCCTTCACACTGAGGGCAAAGAAGTTTGTAGCAGTGCAGAATCTCAGCAGTAGTCTTCAAAGCCTGCTCTTCAAAGCAAATGGCACAGCAGAGACCACCCATTTAAAGACTCTTCTTCACTGTACAGATATTGTACACGACTCATTTTCCCTGCTTTAGATAGCTGGCCAATAACACTATGCAGAACACCTTTCAGATTCGTATCAGTTTGGTTTCTCTGCGTTATATACACAGTGGTTTTTCTAGCATTCCTAAATCCCCCCAAATTTCTCTCTAGTTTAGAACTTTCTCTATTCAGGTAAAGAGGGAAAGTGCAATTTTTGTACAATTATATCCACAGTGCATCACAATTTAAGCATGACAAAAATAAAAAGCAACCCAACAACAAATTTCACCAGGCTTTTTGCGACATGGGAGAACATGTGGGCCAACAGAGACACAGGAATTTGCTGAGGTGCTGTCCTGCACAACATTATAGGAAAGCCTTCCAATAAAATAGCATTTAAGTAAGCAAAAGGAGAAAAAATATATACAGCAAGAAAAAGGTGATTCAAAAAATGAAAGCAGGAATAAAGCTGGCTATCCTAGGATGGTCGGGGGATCCTAAAAGCTATTATGTTCCTGACATTCCAGGAACATCCACGTTTCCTAAACATGAGCTGGTCAGCTCTCTATCCTTCTTTTCAGCCATGAATTTCTGCAAATCTGAAAAACTGCTCCACATTAAGAGTTCATTTTCCTCTTCCCTGTTAAGTCCTTTACTTGCAGCTAGCAAAATAATTTCTCGTTCTTTGTACACAATTCTTCACTTGCAGCTAAGAACGTTCAATTGAAACTTACCATGTTGTGACCAATTAGCACAATGAAAGTGTACAGAAAATGAAAACACTGAGATTACTTTAGAGATGTTTAAGTGTTTAAATGCACTAGTCCTGGATTTAATTATTTTAAACCCAAGTTTTGACAACACTAATTCAAACTTTACTACTTCCTGCAAACATTCAATTCCCTCAACCCTCAAAAACGAGGTGAGAAAGAGTGTGAGGCGAGCCAGCAAGCAGGTAGATCGTCTATACAAACATGTGCAAACACATGGCACCATTTAACTTATCAAGGATCAAACTAACACTTGTAAAAATATCACAAAGACTAAACATAAATAAACATAAAACTACTCAAAAGCTAAGAACAGCACATCCATCATGATTTGGGGTATTTAAAGAGATACCAGAGCTCTACTACTGAAGCATATAAGCTTTATAGCTTAATCGCTTTTTTAGAATGTATTAGGCATTTAATGTATCCTGTACACTACAGTGAAAAGCTGGTAGGAAGGACACCAAAGGCACTCAAGTACATTTGCATGCATACAAAACATTTCTTCTTGAACATTAGGGGGAAAGACACAGTTACAATACCTTCTCCAATAGGAGCTGGATCCGGTCCTGACTTTTCAAAGTTAATAACAACTCCACTTTGGACTTTTTGAACTAGAGATTCTAAACATTGATTCAACATTCTTTGTGTCCGAACGCAGTAAGAACGACCTATGCAAGACAGAAATTACACAGGGAAAATACAAAAGCAAGTTTTGAGTCACCTTAATTAAGGAAAATGTTTTATTACATAAGTCACACTGCCAAGGCTTTCAGTTTTATCCAAAATATTAGCAACAAACTGTACAAGCTTATGTAAAAGGCAAGATACTTTTCAAATGCAATACAACCAAGGGAAAAAAACCCCAACCTGCTGAGCTTTTACTCATTAGTAAAAAAGACCATTAAGGCTAAATCAGGCTGGGCCAAGGCCAAGTTTATAAACAGTCTTAGGAACGCCTGATTTCACCAAGTCTATGTAATCTACCTGCTTTTGTCTACCTAAACCTTGCCAACTCCTATGCACTCTCAAACTCCCCCCTCCCACGCAACATTTTTTTTTCAAGCACCAACTCAAAAAAAATCTGATGAACACCTCAAGGAACAGGCTCCAGAATTAGTTCTTTTAAGATTAAATTTAGCTTATTAACCCTGCAGCATAACTAACATCTCAATAATACCTGTCCTACTCAACTCAACATTTAAATAACAAATTTCATAACTGAGCAAAGCCAAAATCTGGAAGGACAATCTAAGAAGTTTTCCAATCCCTCCTACTAGTGCATTAAGAAAATTCTCTCACATCTAGAAGATCTGAGATGGGTATATAGTTTTATTGTAAAGTTCTCTTGTGCTAATGGAAACCAAGCTCAAAAAACACTACACAGGTTCACATGGACACAGAGTAATTCAGATTACTCTGTGATAACTGCAAGAGGTGAAGTTGAAACAAAGGAAATTAAATACTTTAAGGCAAATATTAAGTGTGAACCAAAACAAAGTAACATCTGGTTACCTCCTGTAACTTCACACATCTGTGTGATCGCAGATTCATCAGTAGGCACACTCCCAAGCTGCTCTGGTTCAGCAGATGCAGCTCCTGGCAAACGCAGCACTAGAGCAAACAGCCTTTGATCCCAACGAAATGGTTCTTTGGTTAGTTCACTTCCAGGCAAAGGAGAATTCAAAGGAAGATGAAGCTGGTAAAGAAAGATTTAAGAATATTTTCAAGTACTTGACAAACCAATACCCAAATTTATTCATTATTCTTTAAAGAAACCCATTTCTCCATCCACTAACTTATCTGAAGTTACACTCTAGAAACCCATGTGAACTATGAATTTAGGGGCTGGGCAATGACAGCATAGCTAGTTCCTAGTATCTATTGTAAAACATGCTGATGAAGCAGAAGTACTTTTAGCAGTAAAAAACAATTAGTAATAATCTCAGTATAGCGCCAACCTGCAAGATCATAACTTGAAAGAATTTAATGCAAGTTTACCTCCTCTTGAACTCCTGCCGTATTTGTCAGTTTGTTTCCGTCTGTGATGGTAATCAAAATAGATGGCTCCAGAAAGAATGGATTCCTCCCCTAGAGACAAAAGTGCAAGAATGCTAAGAGTAACCTTAACACTCAGGCATAGGCTTATATTTCTGTCATTATAAAATAAACGGTAAGATAAGCAATCTTTCAAAATAATCCTGTAATTTTCTTTCAATAGGTGTGGAGCCATACAGAACTACGCAAGATGTGCTACTCTGTGCACTCACACACATCCCCTGAAGATTTTTAGAATTATTAGTCTTTTCCTCCAGTAACAGTAAAAAACCACTCTAGCCCACAAAAGCAGCATATAAATTGGTAATGAGACAGAGAACTCAGAATTTCATTATGAGGGTGGGGCAAAAACCAGAGCACTTTTAACCACAGTCTTCAGATGTGACACTGGAGAAGTCGGGACATTCACTACAGACAACATGAAACTGCAAAGCAGATTCGCTGCCATCCAGTGTACATACTCCCAAACAGCAATCGTGGGTCTACAGTCGCAGTCATTTATACTACTGCTTTCTTTGTAGTTCAGTAAGGAAAAAAGTGCTAGTATATTCCAGGATATGTACAATAGATGTAATAAGAAAAAAGAAGGAAAAACAAAGTTCACAGTTCCAAGTTTTAACACAGTTATACAACATTTAAAAAAAAAAAAAAGTAAAACACAAAACCAAACCTGAACCACCAAAATCCCTCCCCCACTATAATTTCAAAAAACAGAGAAAAATATAAAAGACCAAAGACTATAAATAGATTTGTTACCTGTCCATAGTTGTCTATTCCAGACACTAATCTATTGAGATTTAACAAGTCAAACGATGATCTGAGTGCCTGACCAAGGGTTGTTAGTCCTGAAGCCTGAAGATTTTTCAGTTCATTCATAAAAGTTGCATGGTTTTCCTTCCATCCAGCCTATTAAACAAACCAAAAAAGCTTATTAGTTATTTTAGCAACAGACTGCAATCAACTGCAAATTGTTATTTATCTCCCTTCCCATCAAAAATTAGATTATATTCCTGATTAATGCACAGGCTGCATTATTTACATGCTACACACATCTAATCCACGTACGCACAATTTGATGTGAAACATACCGTCAAGCCGACAATGGGAGACTCACAACATACATGCACTGTCAAGCATTCGAAAAAATTTGCAAATACACATCTCTGACCGTCAAAACTGCTGGAGAGGCCGTGCAATTAATAGAATTATTTCGATTACGCATGTGAATATTTTATTAGAAGACACTGACAAATTTTGAAATCGGAAACGCAGTAATAGCAATGATAAAACGAAGATACAAGCAGTGTGATATTGCTGCTTCTTTGACACATACACATCCCCCTTTCATTCTTCCCTCTATAAATCGAGGTTGGAAGGAAAGAAAGGATGTGTTTGCAACATGTACTGATGCAGGAGTCAGAAATCTAACAGTGACGGTTAAAAAGAAGAAAGATAAAGAAGCAATAGTAACAGTGACTGCCATTCTTGCTCCTTTCCCACAAACTCCCCAAGTAGGAAGCAAGCAAGCATATCAATTTAGTAGGAGTATTTAAAAAAAAAAAATCATAATCAGCTATTTTTAAATATTACATGACTCTTGCTCAACTATTCCATTTTTCTTGTACTTCCTCCCAGCCCAACCCGTCAGGCTCAGTTCATGCCTTTTAACGAACTATCAAGCACCCTCTGTCGCTTCTGCGTTACAAACCCCCTGTTTGTTCTGCATTACAAACTTTTCTCCTTCCTTGGTATTTCAACTGCCAGCCCTCTAACGACACCCTTCTGCCCTTAATTCTCAATGTGAAACTTTCTATGGAGTACCTGCAAACACTCCGTGTAACACAGAACCAAACTACTGTTTAGAGTCTCAGCATCACAGCTTGAAATTTCGGAGGTGATGAAAAAAGCCGTTCTTGCTGACAAAGCCTGCAGGACATTCCAAGGAACAGCAAAAAGCGATGAGGATGGATCAGTCCTGCCAAGCACTCTGGATCCTACAGTAAAAGCAGGGCTAACACTCCTCACAGCAGTTGTGATTCGTGTGCCCTTCTCCTAAAAGGTGGTATGCTGCAGAGTTCGGAAGCTGTTTTGGAAAACACTAGCTCACAGGGAATTGGCGCAGGATTTAAGCTGCCTCAATTAAAACAAGCAAAGCTTGAAAACTCCAGATATTCACACAAATATCAGCCTTGCTCTCACATCTTACTCTCCAAACCATTCTTGCAGTAAGCAAGCAGTTATTCACAGAGGCTCCCTGACATCTGGCACCAGAGACGTTCCCGTGCTCCACACGGAATCCCAGTTACGCAGACATGGAGAGAATCATTTCAGACAGTTTGACTTTTCCTGGGACAACCTCTGGCTAGGTTCTCTCCTCCCCGGTGTGCTGGGCTCGGCAACAATCACCTGCTGACTGTGCCATGCTGTGCAAGAACCTGAAAGGCCAGGATTTTCCTGTCCTTTTTTAACAGGTATATCCTGCTGCCAATCTCTAGTACACACTGCGGGCTGTGGAGATGGCCACAGGATCGACAAATTTAGAGTCATAAATGACTACAAGAATGGAGCAGAAAGGAAGGACATGAAATGATCAATGTCCGGGCTGAGTTCTCCGGCCTAAGCTACAAGGGCTTCTTTGCAGAATAAGGAATTAAGCATAAGGAGACAACAAAAACAGTTTTTGGTCAAGTTTAGCTCCCCGAACCAGTTCTTCAAGCTTTACATTAATTAGCTCAAGGGAGACAGAGAGAAAATCCTGCAACGGGGCAACGAAAAAAGAGACTTTCAGCAGGCCTGGCCCAGCTTTATGACCAAATTGCACTTGAATCCGAAAGGAGCAGCGTAGTTGGATCAGTTGGGTAATCCTCAATAAAACACCATCCGCACCCGAACAAAACACAGCATCTCATCAGCTGGGCCCCCAACTCCCCATGTGCCGCCAGCCCAAGGCAAGGCTAAAGTACAAACACAGGGTCATTGTTTTGGAGTAAGAGCGACTTAGTTAATGATCTTTTTCTTTCCAGAGTAAAAGTACACCAAATCCCAACAAGATGATCTGTTTTATCCTAAAAAAGTTTGCCTTAAAACAATTTAAAGTGAACAATTACAAAAATGTTTTTGTATGAATTCTGTGAACCCTTAGATGTAGGCGATGCTTCGTTCTGTCCGGTACAAACACCTATCCAATACCCCAGCTTCTTGGGAACAGCCGGGC
The DNA here is from genome assembly GCF_963924245.1 of Chroicocephalus ridibundus. Classification (NCBI taxonomy): domain Eukaryota; kingdom Metazoa; phylum Chordata; class Aves; order Charadriiformes; family Laridae; genus Chroicocephalus; species Chroicocephalus ridibundus. The sequence goes on from NC_086292.1 coordinate 21,599,310, forward strand.
TGCAGCTCAAAAAGTGTTTTCTGCCGTTTGAGTTACTTTGTTGCAAGAAGCACATGGGGGCGAATAAAACATTCACAAAGGAAACACTATTCCCAGCCTAACTCTTTATTTCAACTCCAATGAATTTAAGAGTATTTCTTCGTAAAATAAACAGTAACAATCTTCCCTGATATTCAGAGATTCTGCTGTTTTCCTTGTCTGAAAACATGTGCCTGGCTTCCAGCTCCTACGGCGTTCGCTCCGGCTGCAGCGCGGTCTGCTGCCTGCAAAATACGCTGCCTCCTTTTTTATTTTCCCCGTGCACAACCAAGGAAGTTGAAGAACTTCTCAATTCAGTGAACACGGCAGCAAATGCAAGATTTCCTAATTCCATACCCAGTTTTAAACAAAAGTCCAATGAGTTAGCGTACTACACTCTCTCGCTTACGCCCAAACAAGCTTTTTGGATCAAAACCAGCAAAATTAACGACAAGAAGTTCTACTTCTGTAAAATGTTTTTTCAAGAAATACTCTAACCGATGTATATAATTCGACATGTATTTCAGGGACAGAAAATAAAGCCCCAAAGAACTCTGTATATTCTCTTCTCCATATATATGGTATGATCACTCTTAGGGCAGAATAAAGAGTCAAGTACGTAATACAGAGCATATGCATAATGAGTTCGACAAAGCACTTTGAAGTGATTAAATAATAATCCTTCCTAAATTCAAAATACTGCCACTAATGCTGCTTAGAAAAAAAAGCACTGCTTTTATGTAGCACTACTTCTATTTGCCAGTAGAAGCACTAACAAACAAAACACCCCACCAACCAAAACAACCACCAAAACCCCACAACCTTATAGGACCAAACACAAACATATTCTACAAGAGCAATGTATCCTCTACAGGTCAGTAATTATGAAGACAGAACTAAAGATTAATTATTTTAGTTGTTTATGAACCAACTCTAACATTGTGAGTAATTTCTCATCATCTTCCATATTACATTCCTACTTAGTCACTTTTATGCCCAGAATTTATTAATAGCAATCTGAGCAGCCTTTGTCTTGCCACTATGTTACTAGCTTCTCCTGTGATAATTTATAGGAAGAAATAATTTTAGCCTGTACACACATACCAGGAGACTTTCAAAGATAGCTGGGAAGAAAACAAGTACTATAAGTAAAAAAATCTCATCCTGCTTGCTTATGCCAAGGCCAGGCAAAAATGCAGTGTCATTTAGGCTTCTGTGTTGACAACAGCAAGCTTTGGATGCCATCCTACGAAACCCTGAGACTTGGAAGCTGCACACCACCTTCCAGCTCCTGGCGTCGGCCTTTGTGAGCAAATCATACTGAAAAAAAAAACCAACATACTTAAAAAATAACATTTTTTTCCAGTGAGTTAGTTTTCAGACAAATCCATGCCCTGCTCTATTTCACCATACAGCTATAGAAGCATTTCAGCTGCTTCAAGAAGCAGATAAGGTCAAAATTGCTTTTTTTCAGCAGCGGACAGGCCCAGATTATCTAGAATTCAGACAAATGTCATGGTGAAAAACCTAGTGAAGAAGAGAAGGTTTTATTTACCCCAACCAGGACTAACTGAACATCAGAGTTGAGCAGCAAAAGAAAGTCTCATTCAGAATCAGTAGCTAAAAAATACCTTCAAGACATTGGAGAAACAACAGAAGTAGATTTCCATTGCAAGAGGCAGGAAAGAACGTCTAATAAAATGCTTTGCCGGGGTGGGGAGAGGCGGAAGAAGCTGCTACCTTCATCACACCAAAGAGAGTGATATCAAAGTACGTACAAGTAAAACATGACCAAGTTTTGACTATATATTGTAATCTCAGCTACACTAACTAGCTAACTGTCATATTTACTGGTTTTATTGTAGTTTGGTTAGTTGTTCAGTTTTTAGTTTTTTTAAACAACATTTTTGGGCAGCATGGTTGTTTCCAATATTTCTTAGCACAGTTTGGTCAGCCTACACAGGCAGACCCAGAGGCTGGGCATTAGAGCACAAGAATTCCCGGTCCAAAGCAGGCTCTCCCGATTCCACCAGCTCCATGAAATCCAGGGAGCCGGTGCTTTTGAAGCTGCAAGTCTTCATCCTTAGTGTTTCTACAGGCAATGCCAAAAGACAGAACTGCAGAGCTTATTGTTCACTGGATTGCTTTCAGGTTTGATTCAAAAATTGTAACATTACTAAAAATAATCTTCCAAGTAAGAAGAGAATTTGCAATCTAGCATGCCAATCACAACAGTTTGTGTTACAGTAAGTACTCAATATTTATTTAAACATACAGATTTTTAGAGTTCTGCTAACATTTCCCGAGAAAGAATTGGATTTTAAATATTACAACTTGTATAAAGTATTAAAGTTTCTCAATAATTCAAGCTATTATTAAATGGACCCATCTTAGGAAAACCAAGACTAGTTCAGGATAACACGCCTGTGGCATGCCAGGTTGTCAGTGACATCCATTTGGAAAAAATAAGGGAAAGAAAAAAAAATCCAGCTGTTGAAATCTGAAACCACTCCTGCCATGGAATTTCCAAGCACTGTGTGAAGACTGAGAAATCAACAGAGCATTTCGCCTTCCAAATCATCACAATGGTTAACTTTTAAGTTACCTTTCTGTTCACGAGTAACTGCACACACCATCACCACTCAAACCTGCTCCTGCCTGTGCGAGAATCAAGCAGATGGGTTTTTTTCCTAGGGAACTGAAGTATTCTTTTGGATCCCCTATCATGCCAGAGGCTGCTTCTCAAATGCCAAAATATCTTCACTTCCTTGTCATCCCCTGAACACAGCCGCAGCATTGCTCCGTGGGCTCTGCAGCAGTGAATACTCTACGCAACCTAGAGCTCCCCTGCCCCAGCTTCAGCTACTCTGCAGTAGGAATTCTAGCAAACACAAAGAGTATCTCGGTCAACCCGGTTTCGCTGTGACAAAACCCAGCAAAGGGGGAGAGGAGGAGAGGTCCTGGTGCCTTCCTTCGCCATGAAGGTCTGGGTTATGCTGCTTGTTGGTACAAAACAGTCAATGCCCACATGGTTTTTATTTGATGTTCAGAGATTTACTAGTTAGAAATAGTAGTAGAAGAAAGGTAATGACTATGCTATAAACATTGTATACCATTTTATTTAACATTTAAAAGTCCTAAAATAAGTCAACATCACACAATCTACAAATTTCATCGTCACGAACGTTTGCCTGCACTGTGCAAATGGGGCAGAAGGAACAGCTCTAAGAGACACAGACCTTGACTCCCCTCCAAATGCTCATGAATGCCATTTTTGAGGCAACAGAGCTCTCGGGTTCCATCTATACCTTGGCTGCAGAATAACCCTTCTCTCATTTCAGTACCTGCGCTCTCTAGTTCCGTTTATGCAACACGCCAGTCCTGTCACCACACCCTATCAAACAGCCCTTAGTAAAGAAACTCACAAGATCAATTATTTTTTGTTCTTGGCACAGGACAGCATCACAACAGCCACCTCTCAGATAGAAGATTAGCATACCTCCAGCACAGAACGATACTGGCACGCGGGCCTGAAATCAGCTTATCATCATCAGGGCAGTGCGGAACACGAGGAGCCAGCCTGGATCCAAGCTGTACTGTCCTGGATTTGAGGACTCGGGAGTGCTGGTGGAGGTAAAGCAGCAGATCCCACTGGTCTGATGCAAAGCTTGTGGGAAGAGGAGGAAGGTTTGATGGGACCAAGCCAGCTGTGTGCAATTGCTATCACCCTGTTAAGCTCTCAAGCACACATTAAATCATTTCTATTACTAGTCTTATTCCCCTCTCTTCCAGTCTCCCCTTGCCTTAGGTAAGGGTTTGAAACACAGACAGCCACTACCGCTATCCTTTGCTGTAACAAAGTAAGATTCTAGGGCAAGGGTGGATGAAAAGACAAATATGTCTTGGTTAGCAAGCCAGAGGAGCCTATCTTTAGCTTTTCACATGGAAATCTGGTTTTGCAAAGCGGAACAGGGAACAGTTTCACGATAAAGCTTAGATATGACCCTACCACAGGCACAAGAGAAACAAGCCCTGGTCCCTCAAGCAGGTATACGCTGCTGCTTGCTATGAGACCAGCCTAACAAAAAACCACCTTTTCAGTTCTCTTTTGAGGGGTATTTTAATGGATAGTAAATTCACAGGTTTAAACTACTTCCTCAATAAGCCCACAAAGCATTCAAGTACAGTGACGAGTCTACAACAGCATCTGTCTCTTGGTCCTCTTACGTTAAAGCTAGTGAGCAACAGGCTGGCGATTCAAGGTTAAAGCATTGCAAATAGGAAGCAAATTGTTTCTTCCTGTCAAGTTATTTCTGCTGATTTTGTAGGACACACAAACTGAAACCAAGTAGTCAAGTGCTTCTTGAAATCCAGAGTGGACTTTTTAAAAATTTATTTTAAAAACAAAACAAAACACTTGCTCGAGTCCCAGTCAAATAAAAAAAGTCACAGAAGTTTAATATAGGTAAAACATCTCCAAGAGAATGGAGAAGAATAAACTGCTTTAATGCACCTTTAGAAAAAAACACACCCTTAGAAAAACAGACACGGGAATAGACGATTCCTTTAATCCCACACATTTTGACACCAGAAAGCTGTCACTTCGCTTGTCCTCCATCTCCATCCATTTCCAGGCACCACAATTCTTCCCTTTTCTGCAGCTCTGGAACAGACTATGTACTTTTGATAACAAACAAAGTCTCTCCTCCCCTCACCCTAATTATTTTTTCCTACACACCTGGAGACAGCTTTAGTGCAAGGACAAACACATCACAGACTACATTTAGGCCAGCAAGCACAAAGAAGGCAGTTGTTTCTAATGAGATGACAGCCACACTGCTGCATTTCAGGGGTTTTACTTCAGAATAGCTGTCCTGTAGGATAGTCTCGTGGACACTCAGTGGCTGGGATGCATCTTCCCGTTTTATCTCATCCAAAAGCAATCCAGTTCTTACACTTCAAGACAGGTCTGCACTGTGACCTGAGGTGCACAGAAGATCCCCTTAACTGCACATTTCTAAGCTCAACTCTCCTGTAGGTGCACCAAGAGACATTTATAAATAGACTGGACCAGCTTGTTTTCTAAAGAATATATTAGTGAATGTGAACAAGATCAGTACTGCATTCTAGTGCAATATATAGCTGTCATTGACAGGCAATTACACAGGGGGAAAAAAGGTATTTCTCCATGGTATCTCAAAAAAATAAATTTAAAAAAATCACACACCTCAGGAAACAAGCTCAGTCAAACCTCAACATGTGGTTCACTGTCCTTTCAAGAGGACTTCAATGTTTAACAAGATACAGAAATGTTTCTCCATCAAGAAGAATTCAAGATGTTTATGTAAGAACAACTCAAATTAATCTTTAAGCATAGTATTGATGGAAAACACTAGTAGAGAGGCTCTTAAGCTCCAGTTATAAAATGAGTACTGGGGCTGTCTGTTAATATCGGCATTTATATAGAGAAGCAGTACCTTCACCTGTTAGAAATGTCAGAGATGCTCAAAGCTGAAACTATGCTTGGAATCGAGTGGTAATCATAATCAATGCCAAGCAAAAAAAAAAAGCCTACCCTACCTTTTTATTTATTACCTGCTGCTCCTGCTTTAATCGTCTCTGGATTTAGCTTTTTGGTCAAGAATATTTCATGTGTTTTGACAGCCACACTTTATGCTGTACAAGGATGAAAGGACTACACATGAAGAAAGGAAAGGATGAATACCGAAGAAATCATGGTATCACCCTGTTTGAAAAAACAGCCTTATTTAAATAAAAGAACATTACCCAGTTAAAAAAAAAAAAACAATACAGTATTTCTGAGAAGCACTCGACAAGCTAGGATATTTCAGTACAGAGTTGAACCAGAACAAGCTACATTTCAGACAACAGCTAAACAGAGAGGGAACAGAGATGTAATCATACAATTTCCAGCTCTAGTACAGTAAGCAAAACAAGAGGCTACGTGCCTCTGTTCAGCAGCATAGCAGTCATTTTAGAAATACCATTATAGGTGCATCTAAAAAAAACACTATAGAGAGGGCAACAGTAGAAACATGGAGGTTTCAATCAAAAATCTGCATTTACCCAGGGCACCCCCTTGCTCTTCCAGGCGATCAAACATGCTTTCAATGCCAGCCCACCCCCAGGTCTGTCCTCCTGACCCCTTCCTACTCCCAGCATGGCTGGAAAAGTCACAAGGAATAAAGGCAATAGCGAAGAGATTACAGAGTCTGTGCTATCAGCACAAGGGATTCTTCTTGGCACATTTTTGGGAATAGAGTGGTAGAGAATTACTGATGATCCTTTAGCTTTACAGCTAACAGCTACAGACAACGCAGCATGATCCACACTCATTTTGAGAACTGCCACGTTCCTCCTCCCTCCTTCCAAAAGCACATCACAGAACTCGCCCAGCACACCAAAATGCTGCATATCTATGGCAAGTTTACTTTGAATCTCAGAGGTAACAAATCTAGAGGGGGTCATCTAATAATGCATTTCCCCAATTCACATCTGAAATGCTGTCTAAGGCACCGCTGGGAAAAAGAAAGATAGACTTTCAATCATAATTAAATTCTTGCACTCACTGAAGGAAAACAAACTGAGAAACCTCAACTAGTCTGGCAAATAATGTCAACTTCACCTTCAAGGCTGATACAGCAAAAACATACACTGGTGGAATTGGTAGCATTGTTCTGGTCAGTTTTTTATTTTAGAGGAGAGTAAGTTACAGCTTTCCTCTGGAGTCGCGCCATTCAGAAGTTAACTCTCTCAGCTTCAAGCTCTTTGGATCAACTGGAGGCACTCGCAGCCTTGCAGCACCCTGTGGACTCCTCCACGTGTCGACCCCGCTGAGGACATGGCTGGCCCCAGAGCAAGCCCAGGGACACACTACCTCCCCGGCCTGCGAGCACCAGGGGCACCTGGCAGCAGCTGAAGGCACCTAGTGTTCTGCCTCAACAGATGCAGATTTTCCCACAAAGCAGAGTTTAACTTCCCCCCCCTCCAATAAGAACCTACTAGCTCTACTGCTAACATGCTATGAAGACCAATACTAATGCATTATTCTCACTTATAAGCAGAGCATAGCAACACCAGCTTAACCACACTGTACATCTTTGTTTTCAGCCAAATTAGTCGTTCAACAACATCCATCTTATGAAGATTTGCATTTTTTTAAATACTATTTTACACTTTTAAGAGTTTAAAAGCACTCCTGAAAACACAGCCAAATCAACAATCATCTTCATATTTAAAAAGCAAAATTAAGGAGTTCTGAAGTGTTGATTTTATAGCCTAGAATAACATTTAACACATCTAGTGCTGCTTTTCCTGGAGACTTTGCATAGGAGCCGATGCAAAGAAACACAGTAACTCGGTAAAATGTGAGATTGGCCCTTTAGTTAGAAAATAATAAGGGGGGGTGGGGGGTGGGAGCTATTTAAAAGCAAACAAGGCTCTGGTTTACTTATCAGTTAATAAGTAGGTCGAGTTTCAGAGATACTTGTAAATGCCAGATCTTACACCAAAAGAAATTTTGTCTTTCAAGTACTCTGCAGAGCAAATATACAGATCAATACAAGTGTCTATGGGCAACCACAGATTCTGATCTGTACAATAATCGAGTCTCATTACAAGAATGTACTTTTTCCATGGTGCCTTACTAGAACCTCAACCCTAGAACATGCTGCTTACAGCTGAAATTGATAACTACACAACTATTTTCTGACTATTCTAAAATTAGCACGAAAAATGCAAAGCAAAAGATTCCTTTAAGTTAATACCTGCTATACTTTTTTCGGGGGGTAGAAGCACAATACATACTAGTGGTACACTGTAAGAGTAAAGTTTAAGAAGGAAGAAAAAATTCCTAGAGTCTAAATCTATGGGAGTGAACTACTTAAATAACGACCTGCATTTAAAAATGCTAAGAGCAGTAACTCCTCTTTCCATTTCCAGGGCCCTTGGATTCGTACTGTTCCCCCCTCCAAAAGCACTGATCTCCAGCAGACAAGTCACACGGAACAGAAACCACTTTTTCCCATTTGATTCCAACTGTCTGAAAGATGAAAACACTGTAGCAGACAGCACCAAGTTTTGTCTTTTCTTGTTCACAATAAGCTCAGAACATCATTCTTGCACCACTGCTGCAAATCACAGATCTTTCTGGCAAGCTTTTTTGAAAAATATGCAAGGTTGAACATTGTAGAAGCATCTGCAACATTAATTACTTTTCTCCGCTGTTACAGTGTGAGACAATCAGCATTTAACACCATACTAGTTTTTCAGGAAGTTTTAAAAGAATAAATGCCCATTTTCAAGACATCACAGAAGTATTTTGTGCATGTTTTTAGCTACATCACAAAGTCAGGTTACAAGGCCTAATCCGCCTTCTGTAAATACCAACAAAAAAGAAATCTTTAAAAAAAAACCCCATGTGTGAAACTCAAATACTAACAGCACAAAAGGGGAGGAGGCAGCCAATAAAGATTACACGTGGCAGGAACCACCAACTTCACAAAGCACCTTCCTTCTTACAGAACATCTCACTACAGAAATACAACTAGGGAGATTCAACTCAACCATTTGATTCCACATTTTAAGCTTCTATTTTTAAAATAAAAGCGACCTTTGCACTAAGGATGAGTTAAGCCTCTTAGTGCAAACATATCTACTTTTGTCTAGTTTATCCTGTAGTCTTAAGGGCTTACATCTTTGAATGTGTCTAAGATCAAATAAAGAACCAAATAAAAAGATGAAAAAAATAAATCGCTACAGTGGCTATGAACAACAGATGTTGGTTTCCATTCAAGGCCTCTGGCATCTCATCAATAGTACGAAGCAGTAACACACTTCAGATGAAAAAGCAAGCTTTTTAGTTTGCAGATTCCTGTAGAAACAGAACCAGTTAAAATATTTTCATTAAGAATTAACCTAGCAACACAGGCTCTCCCTTCCTGTGAAGACAGGTAGCAGGTGAAAGCACAAGTTCAAGTATTTAACTAACTTCAAAAACTAATGATAAAAATGACAGCCAAGCAGAGTTCGGTCCATCACACCTATCAAGGAGAAGTTCATTTCTGAACTGCGTTTCCATTTAAAATCAATTCCTTTCAAAAACTTAAACGCTTTCTTCTTGCATGAACTTGATTTTTTTACAAGAGACCTCCATTTCAGAATGCACCAAACTATTTCTTTAGAAGAATGAATCACTCCATTTATTACTGTTTTGAGTCTTGTTTCTCCTCGTCACACCAGTTCCTGCAAAAGGACGTTCACTACAGCTCACAAACAAAAGGCAGAGAGCAAGCAGCAATCACTCAGGACAGGGAGAAAGACGACTAGCATGCTTATGCATGTTTAAAAGCATTTTAACACGCTTTACACTACCTAATATGTTATCTCTCAAGAAAGGGAATATGCTTTTTAAAGGATGCTCTCTATTGGAACAAGCTAAAAAGAGCTACAATACTTCATTGTGTGCTTGCTACAGGGATGCCAACTCTTAAGTTTTTAGTAAAATAGATTTAGATTTTGAGAGACATGCACTACAGTATATAAAATACAAACCTACCACTTGCACCAACAAAAAAAACTTTTGACTGATTTTGGCCTTACTTCTTCAATTACAAAACAGGTATTTAATTAAAAAAAAATAGGACCATTTTGTACGCATGCACACAGTGTACACATCCTTCAGTCAAAGACTTAAGTAATAAGGCAGTTAAATAGAAAGGAGCAGGTAAAAATTGTTTGGTGGAGGATTCTCAAACAGCATTAAGTGGATTTTGTTTTGTCCTCAAAAAGAACAAGACAATCAGGATTTGCACGAGTGGTCCTTAAAACAATTAAGTGACTTCTGTTTCTTTTCTTAAATTCATTGTTTTTAACAGAGTAAGGGCAATTGTTGGCTTTAAGCTCCCATTTATGCTGAAAGTCAGCCCTCCAAGAATACACAAATTCCATGACAAAACCCAAACCAAGCACAGTGGAAGATGTATGGCAAGACTGGAGGAGAGGTGTGCTTAGTACTTCACAGGCAATGGAAGATGTTAGCGTTCAGAAATAAAAATATTGCTGTAACTGACTCACAACGTGTGTAGTGGTAGAACAGGAATGGCTATCTCTCCCCGCTAAACAAATATAGAACATATTCTCCTGAATTAGTTACCAAGCACAGACACTGTGTATCCTACCTACATTTCATCCAGTTCTTCAGTACTATATTCTGCATGGGGTTTTTTTTCCCCCTCCTTCCAATAACGCTTGGCTAGTAGGTTCATTAAGTTTGTACATTATTTACAGCATATCTGGCAAGAAAGATAGGCCTCTCCCATTTACCTCAAGCTTTCTTGCCCTTTTGCAGCTCCCCGCTATCAGCCTCCCCCCTGCCCCTGCAGCTGCTATCTGCCTCGCACCAAACAATTCTGCCCGCGTGCCTCACGACCAACTTGTAACCTCCAACTGTATTTCCAGCCGCTCACACATCCTTTTCCACAGCGCAGGTCAGACCACCAAGTACTTGCATTTGCCAAAAGCAAGACCTTTAACATATAAAACTGACGGTTTTCAGTGTCTCAAGGTTCCTCTAAAAGCTTAACCAAGTTAAGATTATTCTGTGGATTTGCTAGAGGTTAGCTTATGAGGTATTCCTCTGGTTTTCTTCCTTGACAGAAGTTAAAACACACACAAATGCATTTCCTATCACCTCAGGCAGCTTTCCTGAAGCCTTCTGCCTCAAACCCAACAGGTTTCACAGCTGGGTTTCTCCTTCTCCCTGCAGCTCAGGTCAGGAGCTCTGATTTCATTTCTTCCAGAAACGGACACATAGATCCAACATCTCTGGTTTGCAGCACAGCCTATTAATTTGCCACCCCCTTTTGCAGGATCAGTGGTAACTGGTGACATTCTACACCAGCACAGCTCCTCTGTGAAAGCAGAATTAAAAAATGCAAGCAAGAGCAAAGAGATAGCAAAGTTAGTCTCCCCAAGTCTGACCTTACGAACTCCCAGTTTTGAAGCACTATTTCAGTACCGTAAATGAGCAGCTCATTTACATACAGGAAGTACTCTTTGATAGACACTTAAAAGAGCCTTCTACAAGTTCCTATTCCAGGCTCTAAGGTATCCTGATCCAACCAAAATCAACGGTCATCAAGCTCAACCCCTTATAAGAATTTCAGGGAAACAGAAGAGGTTGCTCTGAGTCCCTCACGAAGGGCTGCTTCCACAAGAGAGCTCTTGAGCACTGAAACATATGTTCAGACTAGCAGGGAACAGCAAGAAAACTGAAGGCATCCTATCTATCAGTCCCAGTTTGCATTTCTCAAACAGTAAAGTGTTTCACATCCATCGTTTTAAGGATTTTGAGCTATTTCTCCAACAGCTACCTACATATTTCCGCATTCAAATTCAGGGAGCCTGTTTTTATGGTGTAGTCACAACTGACTCTCAAATTCAGTGTAACGAATAACAGAAAGAGGAAAATACATATTATTTCAGATTCAGCAGAGTAAACATAATTTAAGTTCTCTCAGTCCTCTGACTTGTGACCAGATCGTTTATGAAGGTCATACTACAGAGTCTCAGAAGAGCATAAAACAAAAGCTGTATTTCTGTGATCCTATCATAAATAATACTCCTCAAGCAATGAGGAATGGCTGTATCACCACCAGCAACCAGGTGTCAATCACAAGGGAACAGGGCAGTCCAGTTAATAACTTCACATAAGACCACCTTTGTTTTTTCCATCTGGGCCTGAACTAGCCATTTGCAGCACAAATCCATGAGCAGAACACAAACTGCAGGAAGTGAGGTTTAACAAAAATCAAGAATGGAAAAAAAACATGGAGACCTAAACCTTGCTTTCCTTTTCAAAAACTCTTTTTAGGGAGAGATTTTGGCATGAGCTCCATTTACAGAGCAATCTAGGTGGATCTTGTTGAAACCTCCCTCCCTCTTTTGTGCATCACTGGAAAACAGGGAAAGCATGGGGGAAAGAGGCAGGTGAGAAGACTCTTGCCTTCTCCCCATACTTTTACTCTAGCACCATTACCTCAGGAAAAAAACAAATAAAATGGCTTAAGATTCCATCCATTTATACCATGTGCTTAGGCGTAGAGAAACACATATATTTGATAGAAGGAAAAAAAAACACCAAAAAAACCAACAGCTGAGAATGCTCAAGTTTGATTTTTTTAAAAAAAGCAACCAGGCAAATACATAGAAAAAACCACAGATAACCATTACTGGCATACCAACCCTCGGCACGGGTCTCTGAACCGCAAACTGTGGGAGCTTGGTAAAGTGCTCTGCAGAACTGCCAGTAATACACTCAGCCTGTTTTCTCCCTCCTCCCCACACATTTGGTACCAGCCAGGTTTTGCAGAAAGGGACGAGAAGGGTGCACGCTCCTCTTGGAGGTACTGCAACACCAGGTCAAAGCATGGATGGGATGCAGCAAGCTCTGAGTTCTAACAATCCATTAATATAAAGTCTTCAAAACAAGGACATATCAGATACCATATTCATAGATTCAGATAACATATTTATCTTAGCTAGAAGGCCACAAACATAAAATACTGTGCCAGACAGCAAGGCTGTTCTTCAACCCACTTTCTCACCCAAGAGAACTGGATCCACATGGGAAAGTAAATTCCTTCAATACCTAAATTCAAGCACTAGTGTTTTAGTTGTAATAGACACCTGCCACATGTTACTGGATACAAAGGAGTTTTACTATAGGTATCACTGGCTTCCCAAGCGTGCCAAATATCCAAAATCAGAAGGGGCCAGCTTACTTCAAGGCTGCTAATGTGCCACTAGCCTGAGACAGACTCGCCTGACAGCATCCTATTATGATTGCAGTCTAAGAACAGTGGAGGAAAAGCTTCTTATATATAGCATGAACATTAGGTTCAACACTCTCGCTTCATGAAATAACATCCCATTTCCCTCCCCATAAAATGACAGTCTGACCCAACGTTCAACAGAACTTACAGGTATCTTACACAGGATCACATCACTGGACAACAGCAGGTTTATATACTTCATAACATGCTTTTAAAATTCTGAATATTTGTCTCTTACTGGAGAGCATTTTGGAAGCCAAGTGAGTTGTAAATGGCTGCACTGTAATTACTGTCACAAATCACCATCTATACATTACGTAAGGAAGAGGAGCAAAGCAGCTGACGAGGTTCCAGAGGCGTTTGCTGTGGGAGTGGAACCGAGATTCCCACCATCCCCATCTCACTGTCTCCACCTCCCCAGGACAGCATCCTGCCTCCTCTTCAGACACATGCCACCACAGCTCTTTGCACAGCCACACTGCAAACTCAGAGACTCAATAATCCCCGTTTTAAAAAGTGGCAGAGCGCGCTACGAGCGATCAATTAACAGCAGGAGTGATTGGGAGAGGGGCCACAGGTCTTGTAAATCAATTGTCAAACTCTCTATACTGAAGACAGTTCCAAAAACATCCTTTCTTACACTGATTTTAGCAAAATCATGTATGCAATAGCAGGATCCTTTCACTTAACACAATACCACCGTATGCGTGATGTTTTCTTGAGATATTCTTGTCCATCAAAAGGGAACCAGCGCTGCTGGTTTAAAATACTTTAAGGCTACAGGTAACCGAATTCTGAAACAAACAAAAACAATGCACTCATCTCACAGTTAACCCTGCTCCAAGCTGACCTTCTACCTCCTGGGTGGTCTCAACTCCACAACAAGATTATTTCCGTTAATTGCTTCACTCGTAACCTTAAGAACTCTCTGTGAGATTATATAATTTAATTTGTGTAAATCATAAAGAAAACAAGAGGATAAAGCAGCCACTAACCAAAACCAGCCAACACTGCACATACTTGGAAAGCAGACTTGAAAAATTCACTCACTTGTCAAGTTTGTTTTCTCCTTCTCTAAATCAAGAGAGATAAAGTATCTAACTACAGCAGCATTAGCAAAGAAACTAAATTTTCTTTTACAAGCGTGGCTTATAAGACGTATGAAATTTGGCCTAGACTAGAAAGTTCTCCTGGTTGTTAGAAAACACAACAGAGGGGCATCATAAGTACCAGTAAAAGGTCTTGAGAATACGTCTTTACAACAGGGGAAGAACCAGGTTGTTGCTGTAAGGCTTTCTCTGCTCCAGTAAGAGACAGGATGACAGCCTAACCATGCTAATTTGTGCCATGAAGTCTTTACATAATAGTTGAAGCGGAGTTGTGATCATAGTTACTACAAACATATATTTACTGGATCTGCAGCCTGTTCCTAAACAAGTTGCTAAGTTTTGAAAAAAAATATTTTAAGATTGTTTAAGGTCCAGTTAAAAAATCAGCACACTAAAGGCAGAAAATAAATTTCTAATAAGAGACATCACCAAGTTACAAGAACCACAATATTTTTTCTTTCCCTTAGCTATTTACTTTATGTCAAACATGATTCAATACTAGGATGGGTATCACACAGTCCCATTTATTTCAATTACTATTTACTAAAACTGGGAACACAGTCAGATGCTCATTGGCACATCAGAATGTACACAGATGCTCATTAAACACAGGGATCTTCCTCAGCAAATCCGAGTGTATATATATGGTAATAACCTGTAGCATTACCACGCAGACCTCCAGCAGAAGAGTTGTTTGTTTGGTTTTTTTTATTAAATCCTCAGTATGCTTGCTATCACTGCAGAGGAAAGGTTTCTTCCTCAAATGTAAAGGTGTACTTGTAAAATGTTTGACACAAAACAGGGAGAAAAAAACACTTAACACAAGAAATCTACAGTTAACATTGGCACAACGAAGATTTAGGTTTTGCATCCAGCCATAAACATGAATGGGGAAAAGGACACGTGCATTATGTCTTAAAAAAAAAAAAAAAAACTCTCCATGGCAGACCTAGGTTTTTTGACAGACAGTAGGTTTCTGTAACTCAAGAAGGATGGTTTCAGAGAAATAGGATAACTTCTGCACTTTCTTCTGAGGAAACGAAAGGGAAAGGTGCAATAACAAACAATAAATAATGACTCACTAAATCACTTCTGTCATTTCAGAAGGCAGGCTGTACTTTTTAACTTGTTTAAATACATCGCTGTTGAAAGGAGCCAAGATTCATAGCTCTTGATAATTAAGTTTCCTCATTATCAAAGATGTGAGCAGACAGTACCGGTGAGCACAACTGTTTTTAGGACTTCTCTTCAAGAAGTTTTAGCTGGGGTATCTACAAAGGGTTCTCTCTTCTCTGGAATGGCCAGCAACAAATTTTTACATAAACCTCTTTGGCCTTTGTAGTATGGGTCTAAGGCCCAACGGTTACGATAACTACTATACAGGTCATGGCAAACATAGTTCTAACCCAGGACTGTTCTGGAGGATTCTAAAGCTCCCATAGGGATGATGTTTTCTGTGGCATGCTTGAAGTGTTTTGAATTAAGTTAGATGTTTCTATCAGCAAGTTGAAGGCTACAGTTGAAGTGACACAGAACCCCGATTTTCTTCTTCTCCTGCCACAACCTCGTGGCGCAGTCGACGTGATAGATGGCATGGCCCTGTTTGCCTTGATCTCGGGGAGTGAGAAAAGGGGGACAAGAGATGCCAGCCCGGCAGACTCCAGCTCACCAAACCCCTACACCGAGATGTCCACCCGGCTGGCAGTTACCAGCACCTTACACAAAACCGGTGTGGGTTACCGTGCGGAGGGAGGGAAGGAGGGTGGGGGAACCCCAACACCCGCTTCTCCTTGCCTCACAGAGGTGGAAACAGCCCCCGCTGCCTCTGACACCAAGAGCCACAGCTCTGCCGGGGGGAGGGCGGCGGAGGGCTCCGGGGTCCCGCAGGGGCGAGGAGGGCGCTGCCTCCTGCCCTAACCCCGTGTCCCCGCAGCCCGGCAGGGGCACGACCTCCGCTGCCGGGGCAAAACGGCCGGCGAGGGGCCGGGACCCGCAGCGGAGGCTGAGGCGAGGCGCGGCCCCCGCCGGAGCCGCCGCCTCACGGCAGGCGGGCGAGCAACGGCCGGGGAGGCGGAGCGCGGCCGGCCGCCCGCCCCCCCCGGCGGGCCGGGGCGGTGAATCACGCTCCCGTCCGTCTCCTCCTCCCTCCCCCCCCCCTCCTCCTCCATCTCAGCAGCGCCCTCAGCCCTCTCTCCTCCATACAAAAGCAAAATGTCCGCCATCTTCACAGGCTGCTGCTGCCGCCGCCGGGCGGGACGGGGGCTGCGCCGCGCCGCCGCCACGCCAAGGGCGGCCCCGCGGCGGGCCCTGGGCGGCGGCGGGGGATTCCGGGGCGGCGGCGGGGGGGCGGTTATTACCTTGATGCAGTAGGGCGGCTCATCGAAGGTAACCAGCATGTACCTGTCGCCGCGGCTGGCCGGGTCCCGGGCCCGCAGCTGCAGAGAGAGGGGAGAGAAACAGCGTGAGCGGGCGAAGGGGGGCGACCGGCCCGTCGTCGGCGGCCCCCTCGGCCCCGCACTCACCTTCATGAAGATCTCCACGGCGCCCTTGGCGATGTCCAGGTAGCTGGTGCCCAGATACGCCCGCTGGTTCATGGAGGCGGACGTGTCTATGAGGAAGAGGAGGATCGGCATGGTCCAGGCAGAGCCCCGGCCCGCCGGGCACCCCGCGGGGAGGAGGGGGGGAGCGGCTGGCTGGCTCACTCGCTCCCCCGGCCGGCCGCCCGCCCGTGCGCCCGCCCCGGCTGGGCTCGGCTCCGGCTGCGGCCGCTGCGGCTCGTTACTGAGCTGCTGTGTGCGCCGAGACTCAACTTCTCTCCCCTCAGCTTCCACCAGCACCATGTGACCAGCGCGCACGCCATTGGCTGCCAATTATACCCACATTTGCATATTCATGAAGGAGCACAGGGATGGGGGGGGAGGAGCAGGGAGGAGGACGCGCCGCCACCGCGCGCGCGCGCGCGCCCCCCGGCACCTGTCACCCGGCCCCGCCCCGCCGCGGGGCTCCCCGCCCCCCGCCACAGGGGCCGCCCCACCTCGCGGGCGCCGTGGGGAGGGAACCCCGTGCCGGCCCCGCCTCACGGTCCGTTACCCCCCCACACACACACGCGGTCCGTCCCCCTGTGTCTTCCCCTCGTCGCTAACTGTCCGGCCGTTTCCTACGGCTGAGTCACCGCACACCGCTGCCTCACACCTGCCCGCTGCGGCCTACCCTCGCCCCGGCCCAGCTACTGCCCCCGCCGGCGCTGAGGGGAGGGGGCTGGAGGTGTAGGCTGGCCCCGGGGAACCTCGGCTAATCACCCAGTGGTATAATCGCTCTCTTTTTGGTCTTCAGCGGTGTCGCTTAAGCACTAAATCGTCAGGCCTCCACGTGCAGTGGTTTCCCAGTCAGGTAACAGCCATCTTCCAAAGCGGGTGTGGGCGTCCCGCACCATCCTCAGGGCACCTCACGCTGCCTGGATGGAGGAAGGATGGAAACAAATTAACAAAATACACAAAACCCTGTGTTATTTCCTACACAGGAAGGAAAGAAAAGAAAAAAAGTCTGAAAGAAGTGTCCTGCTCCGAGGAAAAAAGCTGGAGGCCTCAGCCCTGGAGCAGGCCAGGCCAGGCCCCTGCACGCACAGGCCCCAGCAGCTGCTGCCGACTGGAAGCAGGTGAGTGGAAGGAGAGTGAGCAAAGGTTCTGCACCACCACTGCTCCTGCAGCCTGCCCGCTTCCAGGACCGAGTCCAAGACACACAAAAGCAGCACTGTCAACATGAATCCAGGTTTAAAACAATAATTAAGTAACTGATAACAGTTTCCAATGCTTTTACATTCAAAGGCTTTTCCCGCAAGTATTTTTTTGGCTGTTCATTTGAACAATAGGCAAAGAGTCGGTTTCAGCTTTCACTCCCTTTTTGAGAAGCCTTTAGACAATACTGTTGTTTCACACCACCACGGGTGAATTCCAAAATCCCCATTACAAAGCATTACAAAATATGAATGCTTGCAAAGATATGATTACCCATCTTGATAAAAATAATCAGACATGTTAATCCCTTTAATTCAGGGATGTACTTGTCACTTTTGTCACCAAAAAAACCCTAGCATCTAAATATATGACAGTGGCAAGCCTCTGTCCTGGTTTTAGAAAGAATCATAGAATGAACTAGGTTGGAAGGGACCTTTGAGACCATCAGGCCCAACCATCACTTTGCTTTTGCAAAAATCTTAGCTACTGCAAATATTTTTCATGTAACATCATGAAATTATTTGATTTTAGTGAACCATACATTGATAAATGAATAGTTGCAAAGCAGCTCATTTTGAAAACAAATACTGTCAAACGTGGACACTTTCCATTCCAGGCTCTCTCCCTAAGTTGCATATGCACGAGTGCAACTGCGATCAAGGTTTCTGAATTTTAGCAGTCATAGCAGAAATGCCAGGAGGGATAAACAGATAAATATTTTTACGCAAGTGATTAATGCACATGAATGGAGCCAGACTGAAAGAAATAGGATTTGAATCTCTATAGATAAGACAGAAATGCAGATACCATATTTTTATACTGCTGCACGTTAGTCTGGAAAGACAGCTCTTGGATTTGCTACAGGCTGAATGGAAACTAAACTATTGGTAGAAGATGCCAGCTAATACTGTTAGGTCCCAGCACCAAGAACTTGATGAGGCCACCTATGCATTTCTCTCGCATCAGCCAGATGAGGTCAGAGACTAACTTTTGGCTCCAGCTGAGCTCAGCCAATTCGAACTGGCAACCTAGAGGCCCTGCGTCCTGCGGCGTCCTCAAGTCAGACTACACAAAATGCTAAACAATTACAAGTTCATACCCTTACCATATTATTTTTTTTCTCCAGACTGCCAGATACCTAAAAGCCACTTCTTTTACATCCAAGCATAGTATTTAAAGGTCAAGACGAAACTCTCTCGCTTCCCATTTCAGAGGCTGACCTTTCCAAGGGCAGCAGCAGGCAAGGCCCACAAACTCTCCCTCTCTGTTGAGGATTTTGGTTTTTGGAGCCTGCTCCTGCTGGACACCACAAGAGCTGAAGTCTAGCAATTTTCTGGGCACAGTGCAAGACATTTTAGTTTAATGAGACTTTTTTTACTCCTGAAAATAACAGACACCACAGTTGCTAATGTGCATGAATGCAGCTCACGTGAGTGGTTCTTTACTGCTCCTCCATACAATTTGTGCTTGCAGTGCTGACCACCTGGAAGATATGGCAGCAGACATTTGCTACATCTATAAAGTTTAAACTTTTCTTGTTTTTTTAATTGAAATCACACTCATCTACATTTCTTCAACTGCAATAGTTGAAGAAATTGTCTCTGTGGGGAAATTAATCAGAACAGCTACTGCAGATTAAGCTCTCCTATAATTAAATATTTTGAAATAGCTCCTGTGTAGATATTCTATCCCACAGTAAAAAGGAACATAATTCTGGAAGAATCATTTCAGTCAATTTCTGACCAAACAGATCAGTGGTATTTCTCCCTGTTGTGCTGATAACTTTTTATTTTTCTGTTCCGTGTCCTAACACAGCTTAACATCTAAGCTGTTGCCTCTAACAGGATTTTAGCTCTAACAATCTTCCTTTCTTAACGCTTTTGTATTGCTTCATCTGTTACTTTTTTCTTACCTAGCCGCTTTCTGACCAGAAGGAGTAATATACCTGTGAGACGCTAGCTATGCTCCTATAGGCATTGAAGGAGGTCAGCTTTGGCACTGATTAGCCATCTGAATTTGGGGCACACTTGATACCTTAGTCAGAAATTATCTACTTAAAATCTGGATCAACAGCTAAGCCCTTCAAACCTCCCTCCGCTTCTATGGTTCCCTGTCTTGGTCTTGTAACACAGCTGCCCTGATGACTTTCCTGCTTGATTTAAAAGGCTTCAAACCAGAGCAGAAACGGTCACTGCTAAATCACTATGAAAATACTGATGATTCCATCCCATGATGGGAGGCATTATCCCTATCATACAGAAAAGGGGCTGCCACCAGAGCTAAACGACTAGCTTGGCACCACACAAGATGCAATTTTCAGTACCACAGTGAGAATTCAGAAGCGTTTAGCTCTTAGCCAGCCACAGTTCTATTCTGTCCCTTTCATAAAGATGAAATCCCCTATTTGCATAAAGAATTTGTGTACAGCTGAACTCCAGTATGAAAGGCAAGAAACTGTCCTAAATAATAACTTCTTCTCAGCTCCAGTAACTATATGGCAGAGTAAGAGTACCGAGAACTATATTTAAGATGGCAGAAGCTGAGCGAAATCAAGTCCTTCGATATTGTCTGCTGTATCAGGGCTATATATTGTCACCCATCAGCAGTTAAGCTGCTCTTAAGCCAGAAAAGGCCATGCTGCTTCTGCCAGTGTGCCACACAGCCCCTTCTGAAAAAAGGGCAAACTAGCATTTTCCAGGATATTGCTCAGCAGCACCTTTTTTTTTTTTTTCCCCTCCTATTTTGTAACTATGCTACAAACTTCCACAAAACTGTAACTCACCCTTTAAAGATTTCAGCCCCTTTCACTTGCTCCATCTCCTTTCTACAATCATTCCAATAAAGACAAGCAAGAGTTTGGGAGTCTGATCCAAAACTTGCCTTTCCGATGCCTTTTGGGAGTCTGGGTTTGCAGATTGGAGGACAGTGATGAAAGCTGAGGTGCAAATCCCCCATTACTGTGGGCTGCCAGACTTTGCTTAAGTCTCCCATGGAGATGTGCACCTGAATTTCTTTTCACAGGCTTCAGCGAATTCAAGAATTCCATTTTCAGCTAAAGTATAAGGAACAGACTACAGATTCATGCCCTGACTGCAGCACGTTTTCTGCTGATTTATTGACTGTGCATAAATACTGCACTATAACTGTCATATTTAACCACAAAAAGAGAAAGCTGTGTGCTCAGGAAAATAATTCAGGGCAACTCCGAGATTTTCATCTGTCTTCCATGCACTTCAGAAAAAGAGGCCTATTAGCAAAGGGGCAGAGTCCATCCAGGGCGATTTTCTCTCCCTCTCCCCAATGAAGTTAACCCTTTGCTGGGCACGGGACGGAGTACGTTTCCTCTTTCTGCAAGGTTTTTATGTGGGCGCAGCTAAAACTGCCCTTGGTCCAAAGGTAAAATCCCAATCACCACAGCCTGCATAACAGCAGGCACAGTTTAATTTCCATTTTGCTTTAAAGACCCATGAAAAGGGGATGAGGAAGTGATTGGTTGCCTAAGATGGTGGATCGTTTTGCAATAATGGTAGATAAGCAAAATTCTGACAAAATGTCCCCGAGGAGACATAAAAATGAATACATGAAGCAGTACTTTGAACAGCAAACCAAACTGGAACAAGTTTCCAGCCAGGCAAGGCTTTCCATAGGAGAGCTGGTTTCAAAGTTCAAGACTCTCTCCAAGGAAGAAACAACATTCAGAATAAGAGTCTGAAAAACTTTCTGGGTACTGAAAAAGAAACTGAAACCTTCTTGGTAAATTTAGCACACTGGAGAAGTGAGTTACTCTAAACATGAAGATAAGAAAAAGAATTAAAATCATGCACATACCTATGCATACGCAGGGAGATACAAAACTGAAAGTGTGTGCTTCGGCTTAGTGCATCTTTGTGATCAAACAGCAAATAACATCAGATTAATGGGGTGGGTCCCCCAGCAAGAAGACCCTACATGTCACACCAAGTTCTCCCCACATAAAGATTTATCATCTCTTTCTCTCATAAATGCTGGGAGACAGCAGAGCTTGTTCTGGGGGGAAGACGGGAGGAAAGGGAGAGGGATTTCTGAGACAGGAGAGATGTGCACCAGGCAGTCACAGCTGCGGGAAGCGGGGGCTCACGGTCCAGGGATGCTCCGACCTGTCAGTACGTTTGGATTGACAGCCAGCCAAGAACTGCATGAAATTCCCTGTTACTTCCTTTTACTGGTCTTATGCTAAGTGTTGCTAAGCTGTACCTGGGAATCAGGCCAAATCAGCTTGGGATCTTTGGATGAAAGGCATTATTAAAAAAAAAAAATCCAAAGTATTACCCATGTGGAAAGCAACAATATGAATTAAATGAATGTGCAAAACAGCAGGATTTGGGGTTTATTACATTCTGCAAGGTAAAATATAAAGACAGACTAAAAAATTGCCTCTTCTGATGAAAACTACATCCTTCTGCCTGGGTTTCTGAGAGGAAGAGTCGCAAATGCAGTGTATCGTTACCAGAACTGATACATGAAAACATACGTTTTTTAAATAGACTGGAGCCTACAGGTACTGGTTAGGAAAGCCATTTTCCTAGCCTAGGGTACGCACATGCGTGACACCGAGTGAATATTGCTTCATCTGTTACCTATCAGCATTTATTTTATGACAAAGAATATTCTCATGGACTGGGGACCTGCTCTGAACAGACAGGATTCATCATAAAGGGAAAGCCACGCTTGGCTGTTTCATTTCTGGACACAGTTACAATTTTTTACTATATACAGGGCTTGCCTGCACCAGCAATTCTCCCTTACAGAGTTCAAAGTATCTCCTACAGAGAAAGTTTACCTGACCTGACTGTGCACTCCGCATCCTGCTTGTACCTGATCCAGAGCAGACCAGACCCTGCTGCGAGTCTCAGGGAGCCTCAGCCCTCTTACAGACCCAGCGATCTCCAATTTTAGCTCTGCAAGTCACTTTTCAGCCCACAGCATCATTTCGCTCCACCAGGAACACCCACTGTCCTCCGCTGGCATGGCACCTTGGGTCTCAAAAAATAAAAAGTTAGGGACAGTCTCCAAAACATGGAGGGATGCAGCTCCATGGGATGTTAACTCTGTGATGAGAGCACCTAAAATCGAGTTACTGGTTCCAAACTGGAAATCTGATGTATTATTTAGGGATAAATATTAACATTTCCATTATCACCTTAACAGATCATCATCACCTTACTGAAACTGAACTCTTTCATGGCATCAGTATGTTTATTTTATTGTCATTTTGTTGCCAGAAAAACCCTAGAACTACTACAGAAAACACTGCAATAAGTGTTGCATTTTACCAGAAGCGTTCTTCATTTAATAATTTTTTTCCCCTCAAAGGAATCCAATATTTCATCCTAATAAGTATTCGTCATGGAAGACAGTTACAGAAGTGGACAGAATTACCTACTTGGAGCACAAGCTTTGTTGCCACATGAGCACTTGGTGGCTCTGCCACAGACCGTCACCAGCATCTTCCACAGGTACCTGGCCTCCCTACCTTGGTTTCCCCAGCTGTACGAGGACTTATTTTGTTGATTTCATTATTTTTTCAAGACCACTCAAAACTGTGCCAAGCCCTCACTGAAGAGGCGAGAGAAATCAACCCTGCCCTGTAGTTCTCGCAAGCTAATTTCAGACATGATCTAATGAGTGGGTGGTAACAAGACAGCAAGGCGGGACAGGAGAGAAAGGCCCAAGAAGCACTGCTGAGCTTAGACGGAAACTCAGCAAAAAGCAAGTGCACAGGAGAACAAAACAAAGATCCTTTTATTCATCAATATTTATTTTTTCTAGATAAATAATGTGGAAGAGGAAGCAAAGGCTCATCTTCCGAGGTATCTGGTAGGTGTTTGGAAGAAACAAGTTTCCAGGAAGAGCTTAGGCAGGGACACAACCTCATCTTGTGAGAGCAGCTCTCTGTGTCATGGCATGAAAAAAGGCGATGGCAGGAGCAGAGAGCGCAGTGCAGCAGCGTTGCCAGCCGCGCACACCAGATGGGAAACTCAAAGAACTGAGACACGGCAGCAAGCAAGAAATAGGTGTGCAGAGTCTTGAAGAGTCAGCTTGAATGTGACAGGGTAGCAAAAAAGGGCACGAGGTAGAAGAGCCGTGCGACTTCACCAGACTGAAAGGGCAGCAAGGTGTTCCCCGCAGATGCCTGCACCTCGATCTGAAGATATTTGCCTCTCTCAAATGGGGTATTTATGACAGATAGGAATATAGAAATTTAAAATAGAAGTGTGCTCTCTCTTTTACTCCTCCGTCTCTTAAGATTTACGCACGACAGAAGATATTGTGCTTATTCTGGACTAAGTAGGAAAAAAAAAAATCATCTGCTCTCTCTGGAGTTGCTATCTTTGTTCCTGTTTAGCGCTGCTGACCTTTCTCAAAACAGACTGAATTACTGAACTTCCTGATCTCTCAGGTCCTGATTTTGTCACTTCCTTGGGCTCACTCGAGTTTTGTGTATTAAGTTTGAAGGTTTGTTGGCAGCGAAGGAGAACTTCAAATCCAGACACTTCTCCTGTTTACTTGCTGCGTGCTCTTACCTAGTTTTGGATAGGAAGGCAACCTCAAACTGGAGAGGGTTACAAGAACAAAGTTTTCACATCCTTTCAGAAGCTTTTGGCAACTTCTAACAGCTGAAAGCTAATTATTTTGGCACGAAGAGGCACCAGAGAATCTTTTAACTATGGCATTCCTGTATAAGGTTTCCTTGACACTTTTGTCTGAGAGATAATAGAAGGAGAGGAGTAATAAAAAGCCCACATTTATCTTTTTTGAGATACAGAACAGCTTTGCTACAAGAAGAAATTAAACAGACAAGAGCTCTTCAGGTTGGGGGGGAGAAAAAAAAAAAAAGATGACTGCAGAGGGAAGCGATAGCAGTCTATAAAATGCTGAATAGAGAAGGTAAAGACAGAATAATTGTTCACTTTCTCTTACAGTACAAAAGCTGAGGGGGCATCCAACAAAGTCATTAAGCAGCAGGTTTAAAACAAACACACCCAAAAGGAAGTACTCTTTCATACCGTCCGTAATTGCACTGTGGCAGTCAGTGCCTCGGGAGGTTGTGGAGACTGAAAATGGATTTTAAAAGGCATTAAAGAAATTCATAGGGGACAGCATGATCAACAGCAAATAAATAACAGTAGTTTAGGTGAAACATTTGGGTTTTCAAACCCTTACCCAGCTGATTTCCCAAAGCTGGGAGGAGACACCAAGTGAAGATGATTCAGTACGTGGCCTTTTTCTTCATCACTAAGCATCTGTTCCTGGAACCAGTGTGGCAGTTCCTGTGGTTCAGCACTGAGCTACAAGGCCAAGCGTTGCACATCAGTAACAAACAGCGAACGGTTCTCTGCATTCTCCTGCTCGGCTCCTCTCCATCTTCCAAGCGGGCTTCCTCCCAGGGCAGGAGATGCTTCTGGCACAGCTTCACAAATCCAACCCTCCCCACCAGTATCCCTGCAGCAACCACACTTAAGAGTTGTGCAGGGAGAGAATGTTGCATTAGCTCTCTCTAGTGAGGTGCAAATCTCAGGTTAAAACCAGGAAATTTTTAATCCTGTGTTTTGGTATTTAATTGTAGCCTCCGCATCTCATATTCCAAGGGTAGAAAATGCAGCTGTGCTCCATTCTTGGTCAAAAAGCTCCACCAGTCCCCAATAATAATTTGGTACTATCTAAAAAAAAAAACAAACCACACAGACAGACTAGGAGGCAACCAAACAACTGCTCTCGTAACCCAGTGAAAGTAACAATTTACCTCAGACAGCAAGGAAAAACAAACAAACAGAAAGAAAAACGAGGAACTCCACCCTGAAGTCACTCAGTTTCATTTTGAAAAATAGTAACTGCAATAAGAGATTTTTTTATGCAACATTTATAAAAGACAAGAATTTCCAATTATGATTATGCCCAGCCTTTTTTAAAAATAAGCTAGAATAATGCCAATTCTTTTCCAAACAATTTCAGAACAGAGTCAGAAACATTTTCAAACTTCAGTTATTCCCTAGTCAGCTCAACCCATTGTGTTTGCAAGGAAAATCCAAATTAAGTGGGAGCTTGTGCCAGCTATTTCCCATGTCACAACACGCTCATTCGTCACCCCAGCACTTCTCCAGCCTTGCACAACGTACACCCTACAGCATCCTCCAGCCAAGGCCGGGCAGCTTGGTCCTCACCTCCCAGCAGCCCTGCTCTCTCCTGCCGCCCCTTCCATCTCCCACCTGCAATCTCCCAGTTCCTCCCAACACCTCCTGCTCCCTCATTTTATCACACAGCAGCAAGGCAGGATAGAGAGGAGAAAGCAGCAGAGGAGAGAGAAGGGAACAGGACATGGTGAGTGACTGGTGCTGGGCACAGACTTTTCATACAGACAAGAAAGGAAACAGGATTGAAAATTCAACAGGGGGACCACAAAAGCCTTGTGACAGTCCAGCACAGCGGAAATCTGCAACAAGCCACCAGTGACTCAAGTTTTCCATATAGCACTTGTATTCCCAGCTTTGGAGCACACTAAATCAAAAATATAAGGCGAGTGGTATTCTTGCACCAAGGCAGGGGGATCCTAAGCTGCTGGCACCCCTACTAACGTGGTCCTCCTGGGGAGAGAGTCACTGGTGCTGGACTGGGCCCATTGAGGGTTGGTATCTCAGTGCCAAGGCTTTGGGCCTTCCTACTGAGCACTCACAGACCCTTTACTCCTCTCCCCATGCTCAGCTCTCCTCGGCGCTCACGCAGGGCAAGCAACACGGGCAGGAGAGAAACGAAAACTGCAGGAGAATAGATATATGGAAGCAAAATAGGGAAAAAACACTGAAAAGCAGTCTTGAAAACAAAGCATAGATCAGAAGGAAAACAAGTACAAAGAGAAGCACAGGTCTAAAAAGGCTTCTGTTTTTCTTTAGGAAGAGCCACAATTAGACAAAATGCATAAATTAATAAACTGAAACCATAAATTACCCTTTGATACACATAACAGGAGCTTACCTGAATCACATCCCAGGCAACCACAGTCACCTGATAAAACCAAAATGACCAAAAAAACGGAAGTTAACTTTTTTTGATTTAGAAATTAGTACTAAAGAGGTTCTTTAGCCACCAGACTACTTAAAAAAATAATTCATATTACATCCCAGTGCATCAAGGCACAACACATCAGAACAGGGGCAACAAAGGAAAAATCAGCCTCAGCCTTCTAAAGAGAATTTCAGCGAAACACAAGCATTTCAGTTAATGGTCTTTGACTGGGGTATTTTAGCTCTAGGCAGCCCAGCCTAGTTGCACTTTGAGCTTAATTCTCTGAGGTATCAATCACCTGGAACTCCAGATGAACTCGGTAAGATCAGCAGCTGATGCTGGTCTGACTCAGGCCCAGCTGTCCTCAAAGAGTTAATCGAACACAGGCATAAAAAAAAACATGAATCCACCGAGATTTTGACAACCAGGGATTTATCTGTGATAAGACCAAGAGGGCAGCAGGGCCCTAAATCCAAGGATACTGCCTGCATCACCGGCAGAGCAATGAACAGAAAATAGAAAGACTTTTGTTCTGATGGTGATACCCAGCACAAGCTGTGGCTCCGCTGCAGGAAGGGCAGTCCCTGGGTCCGCAGAGTGCAGGCGGCACCTGTGGCTACATGGGCTACGGTTCCCACAGGGAATGCAGCTACCGCCAGGGCATTCCTGGCTAATTAAATACAGGCTGCCAGCTAATTACTCCTGCAACCCTCCCCTTGCCACGTTTGCAAGCCTCTCGTCAAATACAGGCTACGTGGAGAGCTCAGGAGGTAAGGAAACTCAAATTGAAAGCCTTGCTGCATACCAGATACAACCATAATATTTTTCTTACTGGTTTACTATTTTTAAAACAAAAGCAGCAAGGGATATCTGTTATCAAGCTGGACTCTTACTTCGTGTCTCCTGGAGCTGCCGCTTGCTTGCAGAGACTGGGAAGGCTGTCCTGTGGATCCTTTGCCCCCGGGATCCAGGACCAGCACATCCGTAGCACCCCTGGCTACCCCAAGCTGGCAATGTGGCAAACAGCGGGGGGCGATAAAATTAGTAGGGCAGTGCCGCAGCAGTGCCAGGGAAAACTGCTGTACCTGCTGCAAGTATAAGATGGAAACTTGTGCTGTCAGTGTAACTCTTTGTCAAAGTACAAAATAAGAATCTTATCTTTTTTCAAAGCTTTTCTTGAAACAGTATACAGAACTGCCTGTGTGTGAGCATTATGCTCAGCTGCTCCTTTTCCCAGCAGATAGGCAGAAAGGGGCTATCTAATTTCGTAGGCCAGGTCTGCACTATGCCTTCTGTCTCAAAACAGAGCTTTTCCCTAATGTCATTAAAATAAAGCAAGCCCATCTAAGAAAAAGGACTTTGCCGGCAGTGGACTTTAGGCTTTTGCTAACTGTTCCTTCCTATTGAGATTTATTTTCTTGTTGTAGCCTCATCATTAGTTTTACAGGGGTACGGAACATACACATAACTCATTAAGGCAGCTGGCAGCGGCCACATCCCGCCTCCTGCCAAATTCCACTTGTGAGGATCCAAACAAGCTTGGTAAAAATCCTCACTTTGCGATTGCTCTCCAGCCAAGAAAACAGCCAGGAACGATTCTGTCGCTACCAGGTCTTCCCACACACCCTGCCTTCATCTTAATTTTTATTCATAGGAACATGCAAATTTCCTGCGACATGGGCTGGAAATGGCTTCTGTTGCATTTCCAAAAGACATCAGAGAACTTCAGCATAAGTCACCATGTCACACAGGCCATAACACAACTTTTAACAGACAACAGTGGGAAAAAATCCTGACCCAAGAAGTAGCACAACAAACATACAGAGAAACTCAGTCCTCCCTTTGAAAACACTATTGTTTATTGCTGCCAAGGTCAACGAAACTGTAAGCAAGCTGCTTTAGCAAACTCCACGAATTTACAAATGCCAATACTCTGCATTGTTAGTTCTGAAGATATTTGAGGAACAGTTAAGATCAGAAGTAGGCAGGCCTCAAACACAGCAGCTGAATGAAAACTCAGTGGGCTTGAGTGGCATGGAGGCCAACCTGCTTCTCCAACAGATGCCCTTTCCTTTGGAATCTTGGGAGGGAGGGACAAACACAACAATTTTCAGAAAACTTAGTGAAGAAAGTACAAATTTCTGGCCTCAACGTCTAGGGACTATTTGCTAGTCCCTCAAGGGGACCAGAATTTTATCCAGCGTCTCAAGCCATCCCAAGTGTCCATCCCAAAGTCCTTCAGAGTCAGGAAAGAAGTCCAGCATCTCTCCTGGGCTTCTCAGGGTGAAGTTAAATCCAAGTATCGCCAGACTGGAAGCTCTCTGAAAGAGCCTGGATCTCATTTAGGATCATAACAGAGTGAAACCCTTCTGCCCAACCATAGTCATGGGCATCTCATGCAGCTCTAACGATAATTAAACTATTCCTTTGCATGAAAGTCAAGACTTTTGTAGCTCAGCAAAAACTAGACAGGGGAGCATAAACAACCAGCAAGACTGAGAAACGGTGACGCTTTCCTATTAACTCGCCTACTTGCCAATATTTTGGTTCAGTGACAAATACTAATCCCAACTGCTAACAGTCATATAAACTAACTCACATCCAACATGCTGCGCATGGTGTAAGTGTTTTACTCTCATTCACTGAGGGCGAAATCAAAGTCTGAACAGTAGGAGCCAAAGGCACTTTTGTCACTGAAAATCACCATGACTGCTGCTTGCCTCCTTTTCTTCACCAGTAGGCATAATGCTGACTATTGGTTAGAAATTTGATATTTTTTTTTTTTAATTTACACTTTCTGCCTTTTTAATTTAAATTAGGTGGCATTTGTAGTCTGGTCTTAAATGACTTAAACAGGGAATATAAGGGAGAATCAAGAGCAGAACCTCTATTTCCTTACTTACAGTATGAGCTCAGACTACTCTTGAGTGCTGCCCGCTTTACTGAAACAGTCAAGTAGAAACGCAGCTCAGTTGTCAGATTGTATGATCCCGGCCTTCCTCTTTTGTTGTTGCTCATTCATCCTTTTTATGTAACTGTTGCCTTACCTGTGAAAAGCATAAAGGTCAACTTGACACTAAACTGTATCATTGGGAAGAGTTATCAAAATTGTGGACAAAGCATAAAAAGTTGTCACCCGCTCTCTTGATTTTGGCACGACGGCCCGTTGGTAACATTATTCTGGACACAACTGCTCCAGTGAACTGCACTCATCAGACTTCTGCCATCAAATTTACTGCCTAAAACTGCGTGTGCAATAAGGGGAAGCTGTAAATAAATGGCATGGTCTTGCTAATGACTGTGTATAGGGCAGAAGTAAGGTCAGACAGTGCTGTTGCTTTCAATAAATTCACTGGATCCAATTTTTATCTCACATTGCTATAATTTCAGTGATATTACTTTATCGACTTTTGTCCTAATATAATCCAAAGTATCCCAATTGCACACCGTTTCTCCTAGTCAAAACGTTCTTGTGAGTGTAATAAGACTCAGTTGAATTTATCAGCATTACTACAAAAAGCATGAAGAAACTAAAACTAAGAATACATCAAGTGTAATATCTCTGTTGTCTATACCGAGCTGTGCTGTTAGCAGTGTGCTGGGGGAAGGAGCAACTTGGCCGGAAGTTTTATGAGGATCTGAGCTTCACTTACACTGGAAACACCTTTCCCATCAAAAGCCCACTTTTATTACAATTAAATGCTTTGAGAAATCAGTAATTTTGTGAAAATTCCATTTTAGGGGAAAAGCAAAAATTCTGAGAGCATCTGGTGTCTTGTTTCGATATTTTCCCTTCAAAATAATGACATGGAGCACAGTGCCTATAAAAACGGGGTACACAATATCACAGCACAATAGACTGTAGATTAAAGCAGACATTTCAATCTATCCATCACGCCTTTATTTTTGAACATTGCAGTTTTACTCCAAATAACAAACTAAACTTCACGAAAGCAGTGAAGGAGCGTTCATCGTGGAATTTCCTGGGGTTTTTTTCCATTTCCCTTTGGAGTGAGGTGGGTGCAGCCCTGAAGGAGAACACGGCAGGAAGGTGCTTTTTGGGGCTTGCTCTCTACGAAGAGATTCGCAGCTGAGTCTCGCGTCACCCCAGCTCGCTGCAGGGCTGGCAGGCCAGGGGCTCGCTGGGCTGTGCTGCTGGGGCAGAGCCCAGCAGGAGGGTGAAAAGCAGCACGTGGAAACGCAGTGGGAAGCCAAAGCGAGCGAGCCCAGCTGGCAGAGCCCTGCTCTGAGCGTGTGTTGTGGTTTGAGGAACCCACAACCATTTATTGTCGTTCAGACAATTATTCTCTCACCTGATGAGCCCTCCCCACCCAGGAAGGGGAATCAGGAAAAAGCAAGGAAACCCGAGGGTTGAAATATAAACAGATTTAATAGAATAAGACTAAGTAATTAACATTAATGATACTAAAGAACCAGTATTGATCCTGATACCAATATAAAATACACAAGGACTATACTCAGCCTGTTCCACCAGCAGAAGCCGTGCACTCCCTGCAGGGACAGCCAGTGTGGGACCCTGCAAGCGCTGCAGCTTTGGGAGGAAGGGAAGGGCTCAGGGCTCCGGCACCGGGGCAAGGAGCTCTCAGGATCCCAGACATTATAAAATAGTGAGCACTCCTCAGGAGACTTTCTAATTTATACTGAATGTGCCGTTTATGGTATGAAATAACCCTGTTGGCAGCTTGGGGCAAGTGCCCAGGTCTTGATCCTCCTCATCCCTGCACTTGGGGAGCTCAGAAACACTGAGACCTTGAAACCCACACCACAGAGCTGGCAATAAAGTAAATGTTTTAACAAATTCAAACACTAGAGTCTCAAAAGTGCAGCATTAGAAAAGAAAAGCATTAGAAATTAGCCCTGTGTCGCACAAACCAGGGCAGCACGTCAGAAAATTTTGAAAGAAAGGTACAAACTTCAAAGAGACAGAGATTATGCTCCAACAGGGTTGTAGCTGGGCGTAATTCAGCAACATCTGCCTCCCCCTAAAATCCCCCCACCACTGAGCTGAGCGCCCCCCTTGGACTGCGCAGGACTGCGATCAGACCCCGGGTTCCGCAGCAATTCTCCTGCCAGTCCCAGCAGACACACGGGACCTTCGCTGCTCTCCTTATCCCCACTGACATTTTCATGAGTTTCAGAAGGGAGGTCATATCTGAGAGTTGGCTGTCACACCAAAAAAAAAAAAAAAAGGAAATTAATTTTAAATACATTTTGTTATGTTTGCATTTCAGAATAAATCTAAATTGGCACCAGAACAACACACGACGTGGAATGAGACAAATGTGTTGGTACAAGCTTGCACATGAGGCAGTCGCAGATGATTGATACAATGACTGATACTATAATTTAGCTTTTTATGCAGTTTAAATGAGCACTCAATTCTGTACCCTTTAATCACAAAGTGGCATTTCATCTCATGAGCAGTCAGCTGTAGTTCAATAAAAGAAAGACTGCCCAACAGGAATAGGCAAAGTAGGCTGAGGCCTCCAAAAAAACCCAGATCAAAAACATTATTTGAAAAATTAAATATTAATATAGGCAAGGCTTCCAACTAAATGTTTCCTTTGGTATTTGCTCAAGTGAATGTTATACCTCTAGTGGCAGTAGAAGTGAATTACTTAGCATAATGACTATGGAAAATTCAGACTGCAGTGAAGTAGTTTCTACATCTTGGATATAGGTATATACATACAAAAATGGGCATCATTTTTGAAAAATGAAATCTTAAATCCCCACGTCGGTAATTCGCCCTGCTCAGAGCTTGAAAGTTGAGCAAGAGACGTGAGCAGGCCTTTCCAAGCGAAATACTGTAATTTGGCCAAATCAAATGACAGCATGTGGGCTCACACACAGGATTCAGATGCGCCCAGGGCTTCTGCTGAAGTGACCAGCTATGTCCATGACCTCTCCTCAAAGGAAAGCTTGTTATAAAACTGCTAACAAATGGATTGCCCCTGCTGTAGGGGCAGCTCCACAGAAGGAGGCACACGGCTGTGACAGTGCCAGGAGTCTGTCCTTGGAGCCGTCTCTCCTCCCAACCCCAGCTGTTTCGACAGCGGAGTCCTCCCCCGATCTGCCCAGGGGCTGGTGAGCATTGCCCCGCAATAGGTTACCACCCCTCTGAGCTGGATATACTTGTTTGAACACTCCCTAACCTATTTCAGTGAAAATCAGCTGGGCCAGCAAACTCTTCTGACTTAAAATGTTTGGCCACTGTTGCGCAGACCTTTTTTCTTCTGCTCTGCTCATCTTCGGCTACGCTTTGGCTCTGCATCCCCCATCCTATTGGCCTATGCGCTATTGTGTCTGCTTTTATAAGCCTAAGTTGTTGGGTTTTTTTAAGTTGGATTCCACCCTGCACCTCTTACTCGCTTAACTAAGTGCTACGGTCTGTGCTGACGCAACAAGAGATGGCACGGGGTTGGAAAAAATGGCCAGGAGGTCCCGAAATCGAATGTGTCTGCAGAAGAAAGATTTTTGAAACCGTGGCTTTTGGTAAACTACATGACTTGACTAATTTCACAGTCAATGTGAAAATATCAATGACTAATGATCTCAATCTCTTGTTAGTGTCCCACTCTCCAGATCCACAAAACTCAGCAGGGTCTCCACAATCAAAGCTCTTTCTGGCCTGGGCCTTCATGTAAGTGATTGGGTATGTGGCTCTTGTGGAGTTTCACAGTGCAGAATGTGCCCAAGGCAGGTCACTCCTCATGCCTTGAGTCAAAGCAGTCGTTGTAATTAACACCAGATGGAGAAATGAACTCTCACCACTGTGCATGCAAATCAAGAATGGGTAGGATCTATGCTGATGGGGTCCTCTTCCAGTCGGCGCAGGTAGATGACCTGCACTGTGAACTTCTCAATTGTTGGTGGCAGCAAAGCACAAATCCAGAAGCTTTTTGAATTTCCATCTCAGAGAGAACTCTGGCCTGCTCACTTCCTAGGTCTCTCTGTTCTGCAGCGCATTTGCACTGTACCAAAGGCTGCACGAACCAAACACGAGACCATCTGCTTGGCAGCAACAACACCTTCTTGTTCTCCACTTACAGCCTGGTTTACATCCCTTGTCTTTGTCCCGCTGACCATAATAAGGAACAAGTTCAGCAGGCAGGACAGGTGGTTTCCAGAGTAATTCCCAGCAGAACTCCCCACAGGAGCCTGGAGCACTCCTCGGCGCCATGCTCTGGTGCAACGTGGAGAGCCCTTCGGAGAGGGGCCAGGATCAGGGAGAGAAGGACAAACCGCACTCATGGCCAGCTTTTAAAGAAAAACTTAAACATTGGTGTAGGCACTTGCTAACCCGACGGCAAAGGCACCGGTGAGGCCGCCCTGCCTCTCCGCTGCACAGCGGCACAAAGACTTAACAAGTTGCACACGTAGAACGCTTGAGCAGCGGAGGTGCAAAATGGATTGGAATACGTGAAGCTTTTAATAAGATTTTGATAACAATGATTTTTATGTTAATCTCTAAAGAGTTTGCTTTTGTAACATTTAACTGATAAGCATATAATCTAGTTTTAATTTAATCTCTGCAGGTGTTTCCCAATGGTAAATGTTAAATTTTTATTGCTTCCTTAGGCAGTAATAATAGGGGAAATGTCTGTAGGGCTCCTACCATCCATTTGTATGCAGATAGTATCGTATTTTATAATAGCTGTAAATCTGACAGGATAGCCTCTTACTTTTGTGATGACATTATAAATATGTGTCAACACTGAAGTAAACATCTTTGGAAGGAAAATGAAATAGAGATGTTATTAGAGGTCTAATGAAACAACCATAACTGCTTATTTCTAAGAGATGTATGCGCACATCCTTGAAAGAAGCAGAGCCCACGCTGGGCTTGCAGCGGGACAATGGAGATTCTCAGCAGGGTCCTACAGACGACGCAGGAATAGATCCTACACTTCATAAAGATGATGACTGCCTATAAAACTCTCAGTGTTTCCTCTCTCTGAGGTTTCTAAATGATTATAAATACCATGGTGTCTAAGACTCAATTATGGCTTCTTTCATACGGCTTCATGGAGCAAGGCATACGTCAGGAAGAACCATAAGACATGGAGTACAAGGAAGCGAACCCCGATACCTGTCTGAAGTGTCGTGCAAGCTCTGAGAGGGACCTGAATGATTGCTCAGATCTTACGCTGGCCTTGTTCTCCAGAAAGAGCATGCATGAAACCTGCCTTTGTTTACATGTAGTATTTTAAAGACAGCTATGCTTCAGGCTATGTTTTCCCCAAATCATTTTATCTTTTTATATTTATAGAGCACATACAGTTGTCTGGCACGCGGCGCTCACTGTGACCACGGGCACATCTCAGGGACTCGTTAGCAGGGGCAGAGCAGAGCTAAATGACCTGTAAGGTGGCAGTGGCTTGCCTCCAGCCAGCGTGGAGCACGGGCAGAGCATGCTTGGAGCTGCCTTCACTCTCCTGTACAGGCATGTCCTGAAAGGGATTACACTTTAACAGAGCTCTAGATATTTCCTCAACGGTGCTTAGATATGTGGCTCCGAAGGTCCACGTTATTAGTCATGAAAACAAACAGTCTAACCTCTGACACAAAAAAATGCATGCTAGTGCGTTGAAGTCCCTAGCGACACGAAATGGGAATACAGCACGCTGCCACTAGGGGGTGGAAATTTGAAAAGCTGCCACATAAGCAAGTCAAAAAACCCAACCTTTTACTGGTGAATTGGAGTTACAAGAACAGCTTGGACAGTTTAGGTTGAGCAATTCCTGCTTCTATTATAAGTCAGAACATGTACGCTGCTTTAAGGTGGTAGCTGGAATGCAGTATTTTGTTTCTTTTGATAGCCTTTTAAAATGGAAAAAAAAATCTTTTATGAAGACTTAATATATTAGTAGTAATTAGAAAGAAAACTCAAATAATTGTCTACAGAAAGACAAGATAAAAACAACACAACACGGGCGTGAATGGAAATGCAGATACGTCACTCCATTTCCTGAGTTCCTTCAAAGTCAAAGAGGATCTGCCATGTTGTGCCATGGAGACGGCAACTGTCAAGAAAAACAAAATATCACACAAAGAACATTTGCGATTACCAATTACATGCAGTAAGAGCTATAGGCAAAACTCAGATATATAAAAAGTTTCGCTCTCTCCTGTCTGCGCGCTAGTTCTTTTCCTATCAGACTTTGTAAAAATGCAGTTTATTTTGTCTTAACTGCTTCAGCCTGACAGTTCATGACAGGAGGCCCCCCCCAGAGTGTTTGCAGCTAGCCCCTCCAGCCGCACCGCTATCACACATGTGCCAGTCTTACAGCAAACACAGAACCCCACTGCCGTGCCCTCTGTATCTAAGTACTACACAACATCCTTACGCCATGCCAGATAAAGCAGAATTTTTTGCTGATCAAGTGTGAAAATTACAGGAGTCGGGCATAACGCTGTGTTTCCCACAACTTAAGAAAATCTTCTCCATGCTAAACGAGTTGAGAATCTCCCACAGAAAGTATTTAAACAGAGGGATAATCACCACAGCAACCAAAACCATGATAGAGTCATTCAGGAGCATTCCATACCCGCAGCCTCGGCTCAGGTTTCGTGCTGCAAGGAGGCAATACTTTATGTAACAGAAGCCTAGCCAATACTTTTAGGTAACTCACAGTGGTTTCCAAGGTAGGTAAAAAATCAGAGGACCAAACATTAGCTACAGCAAGAGATTTTTTTTTACACCTCAGATCACACTTAAAGCGACCTGACTAACTTGTTGCAGATTCTCTACTGCATTTTATGTCTCTGCTCCTCTGCATTTGTATTTCTGACTTCTTCATCCACATTTTTTCCTCTCATCTTTTCCCTGCTCTACCAGCATCATAACAAGGACTGCAACCTCAATCTGCCTCCCATCCCAGAAGTAATTAATTATTCAGGAAAAATAAAGGAGCCCGAGAAGGAGAAAGCAAAATAACCTAATGATAAAGGGGAGAACTTCCCACAGATCTAATTCTAGTTACCGCCACACACGGCAGTAGCCTCCACCTCCCACCCTGCAGAAGAGTCTACCCCTACACGTGGCACGTGGGCACGCTCACAGACATCCTCTCGGTAAGATTTTCATCCACGTAAAGCACAGAGCCACACTGGCAAGGCAGCGAGAAGAGCAGCAGGACTGTGCCGAGCCAGGCTTTGTGCATGCCCCAAACCAAAAAGCTTGGCACCGGTGCGTTCATCAAACAGCTCTGTAACATTTCTGCGTGTGCCAGGGCTGGTTACGTAGCGATGGCACATCCGTACCTTAAAGTCTGGGCTGGGGCATAATCTCTCTCATGGGCACATCATTGCACAACTGTCAGGGATGTGGGTTTTGTGCTCACCGAGGCATCAGGCACAAGCAACAAGGACAGACAAACATGACTCCCACTCAGATGCATGCAATGGTTTTCACATTTAATTGGAGTTAGCACAGGGCTTTTAAAATAACAAAATAACCCAGAAACAAGCTGCAGTGATAGATGGGTGGAAGAGGAAGGAGACCAGTGTGATTTCCAATTTTCAACAGGTGGCCAGTGGATGCAAACGCTAGTAAATGCGTGACAGAAAAAACAAAGTTGAATCCTGGGAAACTTATAAAGGGAACCCTAAAACCTGCTTTTATGGATTCTGAACTTTCTTTGTAAGTGAGCTGGATGAACCTGAAAATATCAACTTGTCTAATTAATGTGCTTCTAAGTCTAGCCATTTTAAATTATGTTTTTTCTATTTCGATCATTCTGTTTATCATTAATTTGAATATCTCTGAAGCATGTTTATGTCTGCTGCTTTTCCTGAGACAGGTTTCCACAACCAGAAACACCCTACATTTGATTAATACTCAGTAAAAACATAGTAATTTTCTGAATGTATCCTGAAGGCTGAAGTCTGATAGTGTTTAAAAACAAGAATTCCAGTTTATTTTTAAACATGGATGTTAAATTCAATGAGCTGATTTACACTTGTCAAGAAACAAAAACAGTATTTTACTAGTTTTCACTGCATGCATTTTCAGAAATTCTGACAAGGTTGTAATTTCTATATATAATAATTTAACTGTAAAATTATGTAATTTGTGGCTGCAAGACTGAAACTAGCAACTATGAGACCTGCCGAAGGAAGTACTGGGAAAAAGATGAGTGTTAATACATGCATCTTGGCTAAGTTACATAAGGAATTTTTAAAAAAAATTTATTTAATGTCTTCCATGATTAAATACATTACTTCCTGTCCCGGATTGTTTCATGATGTTATTGTGAAATGCTAATGGCTGCTGTGTTTATTTCACCATAGAAATGTGTTCATTTCACTGGTGGATAAAGGCTTTGCAATCCTGCTGACTGGATGGCTTAATATAAATCTTAATTATTCACCTGACTTGCAACAAAAATATTTTGCTGCATTAATAATCTTAAAATTGGGACTGATTTTAGGTGGCGATTATGCTGCTGCATTTATTTATTTTTTTTAATTATACAGGGCTTAAAAGACCAAGTCAGGAAACAAAAAAAACAAAGATCATGGAACAGTTTGGGCTGGAAGGGACCTTAAAGCTCATCCAGTGCCACCCCCTGCCCTGGGCAGGGACACCTCC
Organism: Chroicocephalus ridibundus; assembly: GCF_963924245.1. Lineage (NCBI taxonomy): Eukaryota > Metazoa > Chordata > Aves > Charadriiformes > Laridae > Chroicocephalus > Chroicocephalus ridibundus. The sequence continues at coordinate 21,637,681 of NC_086292.1, forward strand.
CACCAGACCAGGTTGCTCCAAGCCCCGTCCAGCCTGGCCTTGAACCCCTCCAGGGATGGGGCAGCCACAGCTTCTCTGGGCAACCTGGGCCAGGGGCTCACCACCCTCACAGCCAAGAATTTCTTCCTCAGATCTCATCTAAATCTCCCATCCTTCAGTTTGAAAGCGTTCCCCCTCGTCCTATGGCTCCCCTCCCTGATCCAGAGTCCATCCCCAGCTCTCCTGGAGCCCCTTTAGGGACTGGAAGGGACTCGATGGTCTCCTCAGAGCCTTCTCTTCTCCAGGCTAAACCCCCCAGCTCTCTCAGCCTGTCCTCACAGCAGAGGGGCTCCAGCCCTCTGGACAGATAGTGGATACTGCATAAAATCTGGAATTCTGGATAGACAGCAGATACTGCATAAAATGAGTTAAAGTCCATGAGTAGATTACTTTAATAAAAACGCATTCAGTAAATAAAAAAAAAACAGTTTGCAGAGACAACATGGGCCATTTAAGCTGTGCTACTGTGTGATTAGGTGGTCGCGAATGTGCCTTGTACCTGTTACCAGCTTCACCCCTCATTCAGACGTGGAGTGCCAGGCATCCTGTCCTGCCAGGGACTGTCGGTGCCCGGCCACCCTCTGCGAGTGGAGCCCCAGAGGGGTAAGAGAACCTGAAGGGAACCTGAGGCCAGGCCTGGGGCCTGCGAGCCAGGGCACAGAGCGGCCCCAAGGTCAACTACAATGAGCGGGCCCACCAGCCCTTTCGGGAAGGCGTTATGCCTCAGAAACCATTAGATAACATAAATTACTCTTAAAAAAAACACCTTCCCGCAGGAGAGGAGAGCAGGCCGGTCACAGAATCCCCCGCTCCCCGTCGCTGGGCCTCCCATCACTTCGCCGCCCAGGGGGCGCAGGCCGGCGGCACTCCTCACCCCCTCCCCACGGCGCCAGCGGTGCCCCCAGCCCGGCCCGGCCCGGCCCTAGAGCTGCCGGCGGGGACCGGGCCCCATGCCGCCTCCCGGCGGGGAGCGGGGCAGCCACCGGGGAACGCGGCCCCCATGGCGGTAACAGCCCCGGCACCTCACCTCACGGCCTGCCGGGCCAACATGGCGGCGGGGTGTGGCGGCGGGGCGGGGCGCGGCGCGGTGACGTCTGGCGATGGCCGCCGGCGGGGGGGGAGCTGTCCGCCGCCGTCCCGGCAGCCATAGCGACGACGCTACCTGCGGCGAGGGCGGCCGGCGGGGGGGCGGACAATAGGCGGCCCCGGAGGGGGTGAGTTCGGGGCGGCGGGGGCCGAGCGACACCCCCGGGACGGGGCGCGGCGGGAGGGAGGAGAGACACCCCCACCGCGGTTACCGGGCAGTGCGGGGCCTGACAGGCCGGGCCTGGCGGGGAGCGCGGCGCCTTCCCCCGGCAGAGCCTGCCGGCCTTTCCCTCGGCAGGGCCGTGCGGAGGAGCGGGGCGGCGGCCGCGCTGCCAGGCCCCGGTGGCGCCTGCCCGGCCTGGCCGCTCTGGGCCGCGGGGAGCGGGGCGGGCGGGCCGTGCCCCGCTGCGGCCCGGGGTGAGTGCGGGGCGGCCGGCGGTGGGGAAGGAGCGCGGGCCGGGGCGGGCTGGGTTATCGCCAGGGGCAGGGCTGCGGGGAGAGGCCGTCAGGGCGCAGATGCCTCAGCCTTTATCTCTGCGGCTCCTCGTCGGAGAACAAAGAGGATCAATTAAGCGGGTGCAGTTCTTGCCCTGCTCTGCCGTCCCGAGGTGCGCTTTGAGGGTCGCACCGGAATGCCCTCGGTCCCGGCGTTCCCTGAGGAACGAGTGTTTTCCTCGGTTCGTCTGTGGCATTTTGGCGCTTCAGCCGAGTGTTTGAACCCGGGCTGAGACGGGGAGAAAGGCGGCGTAGCGCTGACGAGCAAGGTACACGCTTAAAAAACCCAGCCAGTTTAGTGTGTTAAACACAACCTGAAAGTGAGAAAATAGAGACGAAAGCAGATGTGCCCTTGAAAGTCTTCCATAAGATTCTTCCGAGCATTACAGTAGAATGGGTCAGAAACAACACACAGCTGTTATTTTGTTTTGCCCTGCTTTTGCATGTCTCTTAGTTGCATTTGAAGAATGCATTTGAATATTAGTGGGGGTTTTTTTTTGTTACTGCTACCTTTTCAGCATTTGAAAAAATAAGGGGGGAAAATAACGTGGTCCTAATAAATCATGCTGATACTGACAGCAAAATTTATGCGTGTTGTTGTCATCCATGCTAATAGGTAACGCTCTGAGACTGTTTCATTTTACAGCATCCTGGAGACAGTTACTAATTACATTTCTCATCACTCTACAGAGGTAAACAGTAGCATGTTTCAGCCCAGGCTTTGCAAAGTGTCAGAGTAGTTCTGCCAGTTTAAATGCGACTTTCCGCCTACTTAAATACCTTGCAGAATATGTGCCTTCATAGATTAGCAAATTGAGGTGAGGTTAACCAACTTGCTCAAGGTCATGGAGTGTCAGTGACAGAGTTAGCAATAATGGAATCCAGCCATCCTGGCTGCTGGGGCCCTGCTCTAATCGCTGGATGACTCTCCCAAATAATTGCAGGTAGTTTAAACATTGGTTGGCGTAAGTGCACGTTAAGGCCTCAAAAAAAACAACTTCTGGAGACACAAAATGTTAACAGATCTGCCCCAGCTCGTATGCTGTATTTGCATGTAGCTTAAAGTAATTGCAGTGCTTGATGTAGGAGGAGGGAATTTTGAAGATGACTTTGTGATTTTGTAAGATGATTTTGTAAATATGCGTTCAAAAGACATCAATTTTATTGAGTCTATAGTGTAGAAAGGCTTATTGTGTGGATTTAGAGGGTAGATTATGAGATATAACAAAAATAGATTACACTGTAATTAAGACATTTTTTAAAAGGAGAATGTGGAGACTATGACTGTAAAGAGGTTATCTTCTGAATAAAGTGTTTACCAGATGACATTCTGTAGAGTTATTTGCAGTTGTTAGGGTAAAAAAAAAACAAAACAGCCAACAAATGCATTCAGAAGCCACGGTGATGAGGCTGTTGGAAGTTGAAATGGGAACAAAAAACTTCCTCGCTTGATTTATTTTTTTCAGCAGATACTTGCTAAGCAAAAACAAATCACAATTGGTGTTATTTCTGACCCTAGAGAGAAGTTACGTTTCACTTGGTGTTTTTCTCTGTCGACTTAGATTTATGAAGGAAGGGATTTCAAAGGAAACGCTGGCAGATCAGTGTGTGCTGTTGTGACACCACCAGTATATATTTAGTAACTTCAGGGGGGAAAGATCCTTATTGTGCTTAAAAAAAAAAAAAAAAAAAAAAAAGTAGTGACAATTGTTTGACTGGACTTCAAAGAGCATTGGAAAGCAAGCTGGCATTGTTCAGGTGTTCGGCTCTGGCCCCAGTCCTGTAACGAGCGTTACATTTGGCAGATTCCTGCAGCTGCGGGGAGTTTCGGTGGCGGTACCAGGAGAAGCCCATCTGCGCAGACTTGAGACCACAGATCTCAGTTTTGTAAGGATTTGTTTGTGCTTACCTTTGTGTTCTGCAAACAGTCCTGGTGCCTGTTGACTACAAGGCTTAGCGGTGGTGGTGAGACTCCGCTGCGCTGCCGTGCACAGTGTAGAAGAGCGGCGGCCAACTTTTTCAAGTTTTAAATGGACTGGCTGGGGTGCCAAAGGCTGCGTAGCCTTATTCTGAACGTTTACAGGAGCGCTGCTTTAGGGCTCGTCTCTGCAGAGAAGTTCTGATGATAGAGATTTTCTCTGTAAAAGTCTTTACAGTTTCTTGTTGATGAGTGCTGTGTGAAAAGTAGGCGGTTATTAGTGCTAAACCATCAAATTTCCCCAGCGTATGTGTAGTTTATAATGCGGTCTTTGGGAAAAGTACTTTTACTGATATTACTTAGTGAGATATCCCAGCAAGGTGACTTTTAAGCCAAAATGCTTGTCTCAAAAGGATGCTGGTTGCTTGCTTAGAAATCCAGAGGTTGATATCCTGAATGACACTGCTGTGTCAGCTGTGGCTGCTGCAGGCCTGGGTTTGCCAGGTTTTACTTCTGCCAGTCTGAGTGGTAACTTCTTACCCAGCCAAGTTAAATAAGAAAGGGAAACAATAAATGTGGTATACTTTTTTTCTTTGAAGATTGGTGGCTTATCCATCTGCAAGTTGTGGAATCCTGGGAGGTTAGCGTGCTCTGTGTTTCGATGGATGCATAAGGAAAATGAGCCTGGTAATAGGCTTAGTGGTCCATACCTCCACTGATGTTGTGATTTGTGCCACTGGTTGAGCTGAAGAAACTGGAGTTGTGCTATGACGCCAGGAATTAGAATGAAACGTGCAGTGTTTGGAAAAAAAATCAGAATAATACAAATTATTGTAAATAATCTTTTTAAAATGTCATTAAGTATAGTCGCTTAAAAGATCTAGCAGCAGTTACCTATTGGTTGTACAGGAGTTTAAAACATTTATTAGGAAAAAAAAAAACCAAACCCTTTTGTTAATTTCAAAGATTGCGTTAATTTCTGGTACACTTAATGCATGCAGTGCAGATATATGAGAATCTTTTATTCTCGTATGTATGTTTACTGAATACTGCATTGAGCTAACTTTTGTTAAGAAAAAAGTAAATTCTTAATCTTCTGCCTATGCGAAGTTTCAGAAGAAGTTATTTTGCATTCCTGTGAGCTGGCAGTTTTTCCACATTAGCTCTTCATATAGTCTTAATATATTTGAAGGGAACTGGGAATCTCGCTTGGCAATAGTACGTAAAGTTGTTGAAGGAATAATGCGTACACTTGCTGCACAAAGTGCTTCTGAACTTTGTTAATTCTTGTGAAACAAAAGGGATTTACCAAAATTCTAAGAAGCGCTTGGAACCCAAATTGCCACTTACAGAGCTCTTTCTTTTTCTAGACCCTTCTTAATAAGGTAGCAGAACATCAGCTTGGAACACTATCATTGGGGATTTGTTTTCAGAATATTATTAGTAGCATTTCAGTGAAGTGGAAACAAACCTGTGCTCTGAAAAGAAACTGGATCTTGGGGAAAGACATACCAGTAAGAGCCATGAATTTAAATTCTACAGGGACGATTTGCTATTTTAAAAACTAAATATACTTAAAAGCTTCGTTTTTGAATAAGAATCAGAGCCTGTAAATCTGAAGATATGACAGATATATTCTAGTAAACACCTAAACTCGTGTCATGTTCCAAGTATGAAACATGTATCTGGTGCTTGGAAATGTGAACGTCATGACGTTTAGAATGCAAAAATAAGCATTTGGTTTTGATTGTTCATAATGCCAGGGCTGTCCGCTGCTGGGAAGTTCAGAAACTAAACTTCATAAGGTGCAACCAGATCAGTTTATTGGACTGGAGAACAGCTGAAATGGATGTTGTTTTATAAAGCTTCATTGGAAGTGGAAATTACAGCTAATGAGTCAATAGGAACTTTCTGTTCTTTTAATATTTTGTACTATAGAATAAAGTTAAGCCTCAAAGGAGACCTTCAGTTTGCTAATTAACCTATGGGAGCTACAGTAAAACACGGCGCTCTTGAGGAGGAAATATATGTAGCTGTTTCACTTTGTTCTGTCTGTGGTGTGTAAAGCCAGCGGTATGTGTGCTGAGGAGTCTGGCCTTAATTTTATTTTATGAAATACGTTTGGGATTGTTGCTTGATCGGGTCATGGGTTCTGGTTTTAGTTCTGGAATGTCACTCAAAATAAAACAAAACTGTGGGAGTGGCAGAGGGAGAGTTACGATGGTTATACTTGGGTTAGAGACAGCGGTGGTAGAAAACCTGGCTTATTTTTTAATCAAATAGTAAATCCCAGATCTGTTTGGTATTATTCATCCCAGTTATTTTTCAATTCGTTGCCTGTAACTACCATGCAATTGTAATGAGAGTTGAGTTTAAACAAGGCATGAAGCTGTTCCCCATTCTTTTGTTCTGAATCCCTGGATTTGACATACCTCAGTGCCTATGTGAGCAGATACCTGAGTTGTTAGACCTCATCCGGGAAGGTCACCACTGCAGAGAGATTCCTGCCTAAACGGTGACTACTGCTGCCTTTTGGCTTTGTGTTTCCTTAGTTCTGCTCTGGTTTTTCACAAGTGTTAGTGTTCTGAGGCAGGGATGGGATATCTTTGGTGGTGGTTGGTTTGTGTTGCAAAGAGCCAGCATAAGCAGCGTTTGTCATGGACCGGGACCCCAAAATGCTGCCGCGATACAGTGAAGAAGTGCTTATCCGTTTATTCTACAGCAGTTTGATAAATAGCTGGAAACCCAATGCAAATATCTTTTTTCTATTTCTGTATTTTTGAAGGAACTTAAGTAAAGGTAGATTCATAACCAATCTTCAAGTTCTATATTTTTACACCTTTGTTGACTGCCTCAGTTTAGTATAGACTTATGGAAATAATCTTCTTGCTTTTTCTCTTTTTTTTTCCCCTTTTTTCCTTTAGAATTGCCAAAATGCTTTGGAATTCTTAAACGATTCAAAATCTGAAGTCTCTGAGGATACAAACTCATAAGAACACAAGAAGCAGCAAGGAGGATTCAGTGCCAATGCAGCAACAAAAAAGACAGCCAGAGTTAGTGGAAGGAAATCTTCCTGTTTTTGTTTTTCCTACAGAACTTATATTTTATGCAGATGACCAGTCAACACACAAGCAGGTGTTGACTCTATATAACCCCTATGAGTTTGCCTTAAAATTCAAAGGTGGGTTTCCTAGGTTAAGTTCTATTTAAGGGTTAGTTGGTGATCTTGAACAGTCCAATTATAATTCCTGTAAGAAATCATATTTGTGACAAAACCAAACTCATGTCTTTACATGCATCTGTTGATGAAGTTGGTGAGGTATTAATTCGTGATTTGTTACCACTGTTGCCCTTTTTGTTGCAGTTCTTTGTACAACTCCAAATAAATATGCGGTGGTTGATGCTACTGGTTCTGTGAAGCCTCAGTGCTGTGTTGATATGTAAGTAAAAGCTGTTGGTTTGGTTTGGTTTTCAAATGTATGATACTTGATCACCTTAACTTATTTAGTATTTAAGACGTAGTAAATGACAGTGGACGTAGTATAAACTAAGTTGGGTAAAGTTAACGATATTTTCCTAATCTCTTACATGCTTGTGGCCATCTGATCTTTGCTATTCTTTCACTCTAGGGCAGAGATGCTCCAATATTGGAGATATTTCCTCCTTTAATTTTGCTTTGAGGCATAAATGAAATGGTAGTAAATGCATCCTGTGGTATGGTTTGTAAATCAGCAGTGAGGGTAATATGAGCCTCCTCTGAGTACTTTTTTATTATTTCTAACAAGAAAAGCAAGACCTCCAGGGTTGGGATTTCTTAGTGAGAAATATTTGTTTGCAGATGGGCAAAATGAAAATGCATGCAGTTCTGCTGAGCGCACTTTCCCGGGCCATGTTTAATGAAGGTACTTTTGCCTACCTTTCACCCCCCCCCCGCCTCTCTCGTTCTCAGATCTCTCTGCTTCCCCTTTACCTGTTTCTCCTGGCAGCTCCCAGCCCAGAGAAAAGATGAAGGCCAGTTAAGTGACCACAATAATGTATAAGGTGTGTAGGCTGCTGTAGCTCAAAGTAGAGTAGGTATATAAGCTAAACCAGCTTTTTCGTCTTCCATTTGCCACCTTATTTCTGTGCTGATGTACAGATATAGCTAAAGAAAGTATGAAGTACGTAAAAGAGCAGACTGAGCTTTCTGACTAGAAATTCGCAAACTGTAAAACACCTTTTGGGATCTCTGGCTAAAAAATGGCCGTATGCAAAAAACCTTGCTCTTGAATGATCCCTCTTTTGTCAGATAAATAATACGGTGCTTGGGGAACGGCTCTTTCCTGTAGACTGTTCTCCTCAGGTGTAATTTGGAAAATTCCAAGGGCTCACCAAATAGAAAGGAATTTTAAAACATGGAACTAGAATTTTCAGTGGGCAGGGGCAACAATCCTAAAAATGGAACAAAACAGGTCAGGATATACCCGTGTATCAGTGTGCTATTCCTGTCTTTAGCAGACATGTACACAAGCATGATTACATCTAGTTCATCTTAAACAAATGTCTTTTATTAAATAAAGGAAAATAAGGCATATGCATGTTTCCAAGGGATTTTTTTGTGCAACAAAACCCCCATCCCGTTCCAGTAGTTGCTGTCTAAGGGCAGTGTTTACTGCTAGGATATGAGCAGTACTATGCAAGTATGGCCGTTTGCCAGATAAACAGATATTCTACAGAGCTTCCAATTATGCAATGGTCTCGAAAAAGAAACAGGAGAATGTATCTGTTTATAAGGGTCTGCAGAAAACATCTCTTTGCTTGGCAGCAGACGCGTGTTCTCATAGCACAGCGTTATGTAAAGATTCTGCTTAGGTTGATACTAAGAGTAGACACAAAAATTTAAAAGGAAGCGTTAAGGGAAGAAATAAAGGCTTGAATCTGTTGTTCTGATGTGCTGAGACTTGTATGAATTAGGATGGGGCGGGGGGGGGGGTAAAGCCTTTTGTTTCCGTGAAGGCAGTTGCCCAGCCAACACTCAGCTTGCTGAAAGCCTGTCATAAGCACACTCTTTTGCCGCGGACGTGACGTAACACTATGTACGTTCCTGCAGGCTTCTCTCTTGGGGGATGACTTGGTCTCTGTTTCCTTGTTGAATAGTCTATTCAGACTAGACAGCAGTTACAAGCACTGGCTATGTGTTAATGTTTGTAGGTACCTTGGTGTGATATAGTTCCTTTAAATGAAGACTGAAACGCAAAAATCTGTTTCTTGCAGCAGTTTAATGTATATATTATCACAAAGATAGGTTTCTTGAAGCAATTTTAAGGCTGCTATCCTGTGTTACTAAGGGTAGAATCATTTTTTTTTTTTCCCCTCAGGAGATGGCAACCTTCTTGAAGCCAAATCAGTTATATGTAGGTATTTTTTCAGATTAGCTATTGTTACCTTAGAAATGTTACCTTACCTTTCACAAAAAAAAGTTTCCAATTTGGAAAAATAATTAATCCATATTATCCCTAAGAGCCTACAACTTCAAAACCTAAATGTTACAGCATTTTTAATGCTAGGGACGTATTTTCATAATGAATGATGAATGCAGAGAGGAGGCAGTTTAGCTGCTCAGAGGTCTCTATTGCCTTTCATCAGTGTTATTTTAAAACTGCCTTTTGTAGGTCCCACGTACAATTTTCCCCATGAAATGACATAAAAATAGAAGGAATGCAGCAGCTATCACCCTGGTTTGCTGTTGAAGCCATCTTGGCCGACGTATTCAAAACAGTGGAGCAACAGAGCGGTTGCTGGTCAGTGAGAAGGCTTACCAAGAAAATAACCGAGTCTCGAGCTGTAATTCAGGGAATATGCCTCCGCTGCAGTCCGAGTTGTGGTTGCAGCTTGTGTAGCTACACCCGCCCCGGCTCTTGGTAGCTGGTGAAGCCTCTGCGGCATCGTGCATTTCAGTGCAGGCTATGAAACGCGCTCGAGGTAGCTAGATTGATGAGCAGAGCTCTGCCGGAGCTCTGCTGTTGATGTCCAGATTTACTCACTGAAAGGCAGGTGAGAAACGTTTATGTGGATACGTAGTTGTCATTACTGCGCTGCTACGTGCTCTTAATGGTGGGCTTCTGATTTTGAAGATCCCTTTACATCTAGCTGACTCTTGAATGTAGAGGGAATGAGTTTTGCTTCTGAGGGAGTATAATTGTAAAGCTCTGGGCTTGGTTTTCTCAAGCAGCTAGACTTTCGCCATCGTCTCTCCAGGTATTCAGCAGTCTTACTTCTTTCCTTCCCTGTCCACTCCAGTCCCCCCGTACTTTTTTTAAAAAAATCATTGGCCAGCATCAAACAACAGGGATAAAGGAGGAGGCATCTTTCAGATGATTGATGTTTCGTGCAAATTGGCAGCTAGGCCTCAGATTGAGGCAAAGGTATTATGGAGATAAATAATTAACTGTTCTTTTTGGCCAGCCAATGGGAGCAGATATATTTGAGAACCAGAGCGAACTTAGGGAGAGGAAAGAGAAGGCAAGATCAAATCTTCAAGAACATTGAGTGATGGAGGAGGGAATGGGGGTCTGTGCTATGGCAGCGTATGGGGAAGGAGGGGAAACATCGGGATGCAGGGTGTAATTCCGCAGGAGACGTGCTTTTTATTAGTTCCTCTGTTTGAAAACCTTGTTTTCCTCTGCAGTGTGATTCGTCACAGAGATGTTCGGGC